>NC_133135.1:92317426-92927426 GCF_048418815.1 Hemitrygon akajei
TTTACTACTCTCTGGCTAAAAAAAATTCCTCCTTACTTCTGTTCTAAAAGGTCGCTCTCAATTTTGAGGTTGTGTTCCCACCAGAAGAGGAAACATCCTTTTCACATTCACCCTATCTAGTTCTTTCAACATTCGGTAGGTTTCAATGAATCATCCTTGTGAACCTCCTCTGAACCCTCTCCAATGACAACACATCCTTTCTGAGATATGGAGGCCCAATACTGTTGACAATACTGCAAATGCAGCCTGAAAAGTGTCTTATAAAGGCTTTGCATTATCTCCTTGCTTTTATATTCTATTCCCCTTGAAATAAATGCCAACATTGCATTTGCTTTCTTTACCTCAGTCTCAACCTGTAAATTAACCTTCTGGTAGTCTTGCACAAGAACTCCAAGTAATGATATCCAGTGCCTCCTCTTTGTCCACCCTGCTAGTTACTTCCTCAAAGAACTCTAAGAGATTTGTCAGACAAGTTTTCCCTTTACAGAAACCATACTGTCTTTGACTTACTTTATCATTAGTCTCCAAGTACCCCAAACTCTCATCTTTAATAATAGACTCCAACACTTTCCTATCCACTGAGGTTGGGCTAACTGGCTTATAAATTCCTTTCTTTGCCTTCCTCCCTTCTTAAAAGGTGAAGTGAAATTTCCAATCTTCCAGTCCTCTGGGACCATACTAGAATCAAGTGATTCTTGAAAGTTCATGACCAATGCATCCATTATATCTTCAGCAACCTCGCTCAGGACTCTGAGATGTAGTGCATCTTGTCCAGGTGGCTGATCGACCTTGAAACCTTTCAGTTTGCTGACCACTTTTTCCCTTTGTAATAGCAATGGCACTCCTTGACACTCCCAGACACTGTTTGTGTTTTCCACTGTGAAGAGTGATGCAAAGTATTTATTAAGTTTATCAGTTATTTCTTTGTCCTCCATTACAATCTCACCAGCATCATTTTCCAGTGGTCCAATATTAACTCTCATCTCCCTTTTACTCTTTATATAACTGAAAAAACTTTTGGTATCCTGCTTTATATTATTGGCGGGTTTGCCCTCATATTTCATCTTTTCCTTTCTTATAGCATTTTTAGTTGTATTTTGTTGGATTTTAAAAGCTTCCCGATCATCCAACTTCCCACTCACTTTTGCTCCCTTATATGCCCTTTCCTCTGCTTTTATTTAGTCCTTAACTTCCTTTGTCAGCAACAATTGCCTGCACCTCCCATTTGAGAACTTCTTCTTCTGTGGGACATATTTATCCTGCGCCTGTGAACTATGCCCAGAAACTTCAGCCATCTCTACTTCAGTCATCCCCGCCAGTATCCTCTTCCACTCCACCTGGAAGTGGAGTGGATCCTCTCTCATGCCTCTGTAATTCCCATTATTCTATTGTGATACTGATACATGTGACTTATGCTTTTCCCTCTCAAATTGCAGTATGAATTCAATAATATTATGATCACTGCCTCCCTTACATTAAACTCCCTAATGATCTGAGTTATTAAACAACACCCAATCTAAGATAGCTTTTCCCTGAGTAGGATCAAGCATAAGTTGCCCTAAAAAGCCATTTCATAGGCATTCCCCAAATTCCCTCTCTTGCGATCCAACACCAACCTGATTTTCCCAATCCCCTTGCATATTGAAGTCCCCCATTACAATTGACATTACACTTATTATGTGCCTTTTCCAGCTCCCTTTGCAATCTCAACCCAACACTTTGTCTACTATTTGAAGGCCTATATATGATTCCCATAATGGTTTTTTTACCCTTAACTCTACCCACAAAGATTCAACATTCTCTGACCCTATGTCACTTCTTTCTAAAGATGTAATTCCATCTCTTACCGACAGAGCCACACCATCACCTATGCCTTCTTGAGTGTCCTTTCGATACAAAGTATGTCCTTTAATGCCATTTCTCTACCCACATTACCAACTGGCTTACATACTGCTAAATCATTTAATGATCTTCCCCACTAGACACAAGAGATAGCAGACACTGGAATCTGGAGCAACACACAATCTGCTGGAAGGAACTAAATCAGTGGGAGGAACAAAGTTATTAGTGGAGATGTGAGGTGGCCATCATTGAGAGGGTTCCACAATAGAGACCACATGAAAACTTGGCCTGCAAAAGTCTGTGAACATTTTAGTTTTCCCCTGTCCGCAGGGCTACTTACAGTACAACCTCCACAGACAACAATACACTGAAGGAAAAGCCCGGCATTCTCATACTGCACTCAAAACAACGGACTAGGAGTGAAAAAACTGATATTGATACCCAAGGTTCACTCACACCAATGAACGATTTTTGAATGTGGTAGAGATGCTGGAGGTCTGAAATCAAAATAGAGACTGTAAGAGATACTCAACACATAAGGTGGCATCTACAAGGAGAGAAAGAGAGGAACATTTCAGATCAATAATTTTGCATCAGTAAATGTAGACATGTTGAGTACCTTGAGCATTTTCTGATAGATTTGAAGTAGATTCTTGTGGTAACTTGGGAAAACACTGTCTACAGGCAGATCTTTGTCAATGGGACAGGGGCTGGCAGAAACTAAAGGAATAGGTTGATTTGCGAGCTATGAAGTATGTGTGTGTGTGTGTGTGTGTGTGTGTGTGTGTGTGTGTGTGTGTGTGTGTGTGTGTGTGTGTGTGTGTGTGTGTGTGTGTGTGTGTGTGTGTGTAAGAGGGAAAGGAAGAGTGAGGACAGTGCAAAAAGGAAAAAAGGGCAGCTCTCATTAATGGATGAAATATTAATGGAGAATGAGAGAGAGAAAGAGAAGGGGAAAGGAAAGAAAGTGGGATTGTCAGAGAGGAGATAAAAGGGAGTAGGAGAGAATGATGGGAAGAAAATAGGAGATATTGAAAATGAGGAGGGGAGCAAGAGTGGAAATATATGAGAAGGAGAAAGAGTAAAAATAGAGGAGGGGGAGAGAGAAGGGTGGGGGATTGATGTGCACCAGGCAGATAGATGTCTTGAGGCTCTCCCTGGCAAAGGATAGGAAGACACCTAACAGTGTTGGATATGAGCACAGTCCCCTCACACCAGTCAGGTCTGTGTAGTGACAGCAATCGAGATACAATCCTCCTCCGTTACTTACCTTTCAACTTGCTGAACACACACCCGCACTTCAAGTGATAATTAGGGCATCCATGACATTACAGAATTCCAGGCAGCTTTGTGTCATTGTATCCGAAGTAGCCCAGGGCTGGTATGTTAAATCAGCACCATCAGCTTGACTGCTTACCAAGAGCCTGGAGCCCAAGGGCAAGTGAGCGTGCTTCTCTTATTTCGATACAACTGTCAACAAGTATCTTCATTCAGTGAGCTTTCGTCCTGAGCAGCAATATCTGGGACTCTGCCAGCTCACCACCTGAAACTAGATATGTGAGCAGGACAACGGCTCATTGTACAGAAGATCCTGATATCAGGGAGCAAGGCCTGTCTGACATGGGCAATCAGCCAACATGCTAACCTGCAATGCCATTGTCTTGGATGGAAGGGCAAGTGAGGTGGGATCAGGTTCAGCTTAATCTGAGTTCATCTGACACACTGTGTGTGCTGCAAGTGACAGGTTTGCTGGGGCTTTGGGATGTGTTCCTAGAGACTGACAAACAGCAGAGCATTTAGATTCCACTCTCTCTCAGTCTCTCTATGTGCTCACACACACATAAACACACATGCACACACACACACATACATATACACACACACATGCACACACACACTAACACACTCACACACACTATACACACACACTCACACACACATACTATATACACACATATACACATACTCACTTGCACTATTAACACACACACTCACATGCACTATACACACACCTTCACACACTTACACAGACATACTACATACATACAAATACTGTATACTTACATACACTCACACACACACTGTACACACATAAGCACACATGTGCCACACACATACACATACATGTATATACATACACATACACACATGCAAATGCTTGTATACTTGCGCGCGCGCGTGCGCACACACACACACACACACACACACACACACACACACACACACACACACACACACACACACACACACACACACACACACACACACACATTCTTCCCACTAACACACTTCTTCCCTTCTCATCTTGGTGCTCTACTGTAGGGCATGTAATGGCTGCACCCACATTATCACTAAAGGTTGAGGATGGATTGGGATACCTTGCACAGACTTGGCACCAAAGTACCTGCTTGTCATTTGTCTTCATATTGCTCATTGGTCACGACAATGATTATGTTCTGGGAACCTACAGAGGCGAGCCACAGATGTAGGGTGATCCTTCTCTACTGAGAACTATATCTGAGGGCACAGAACAATACAGCAAAGGGACAGGCCCTTCAGCCCACAATATTTTTGCTAACACTATGTTGAATTAAATCAAATTCCTTCTCTTTGTTTATGATCCATATCCCACTATTCCCTGAAAGTTCATGTTCCTATCTATGCTTCTATTGCATCTGCTTCTGCCACCATCCTGCAGGATTTTCCAAGTGCACATCAAACCCTGTGTAAAAAAAACTTGCACACCTCCTTTTTTGCAGACGACACAAAGGTTGGTGGTGTTGCAGATAGTGCAGAGGATTGTCAAAGATTGCAGAGAGACATTGATAGGATGCAGAAGTGGGCTGAGCAGTGGCAGATGGAGTTCAACCTGGAGAAGTGTGAGGTGGTACACTTTGGAAGGACAAACTCCAAGGCAGAGTACAAAGTAAATGGCAGGATACTTGGTAGTGTGGAGGAGCAGAGGGATCTGGGGGTACATGTCCACAGATCCCTGAAAGTTGCCTCACAGATAGATAGGGTAGTTAAGAAAGCTTATGGGGTGTTAGTTTTCATAAGTTGAGGGATAGAGTTTAAGAGACACGATGTAATGATGCAGCTCTATAAAACTCTAGTTAGGCCACACTTGGAGTACTGTGTCCAGTTCTGGTTGCCTCACTATAGGAAGGATGTAGAAGCATTGGAAAGGGTACAGAGGAGATTTACCAGGATGCTGCCTAGTTTAGAGAGTATGGATTATGATCAGAGATTAAGGGAGCTAGGGCTTTATTCTTTGGAGAGAAGGAGGATGAGAGGAGACATGATAGAGGTGTGCAAGATATTAAGAGGAATACACAGATTGGATAGCCAGCGTCTCTTCCCCAGGGCACCACTGCTCAGTACAAGAGGACATGGCTTTAAGGTAAGGGGAGGGAAGTTCAAGGGCGATACTAGAGGAAGGTTTTTTACTCAGAGAGTGGTGGGTGTGTGGAATGCACTGCCTGAGTCAGTGGTGGAGGCAGATACACTAGTGAAGTTTAAGAGACTACTAGACAGGTATATGGAGGAATTTAAGGTGGGGGGGGGTTATATGGGAGGCAGGCTTTGAGGTTTGGCACAACATTGTGGGCCGAAGGGCCTGTAATGTGCTGTACTTTGAACTTGTTCCTTTGAACTTTCCCCTTTCACCTTAAAATACACGTTCTATATCAGACGTTTCTACTCTGTCTGTCTACCTGATATATACCTCTTATAATCTCCCCTCATCCTCTGCTGCCTCAGAGGAAAAAACCCAAGTAGCTTCACCCTCTCCTCATAGTACAAGCCCTCTAATCCAGGCAGTATCCTGGTAAACCTCTTCTGCAGCCCTTCCAAAGCCTCCACATCTTTTCAGTTGTTGAGAGTTGAACTTCCAATGCTGCTTCAAATGAGGGTGTCCTGGAAGACTAAGATCTGCCACAAGCACTTTCATGGTGGTTGTGCAGCTCTTAAACAGTTATTGTGTACCAACCTGTCTTGTCCATGAGCAGTCTGCTTCTCGCGCGTGGAACCCATACATTACATGCTACCATAAGCCTATGAACCCAGGCTCAGTGTTCTCCAATGTAGGAGAAGATGACTCCTCTATTGCATCAATGGAACGTTGTGAATGCAGCAATGAATTAGACTCTGCAAGGGGTGCTGGAGATCAGAGAGCACACCCTGAATGACCTCAAGGTGAAGTGGCTCAGATCTTCTAAGGCCCTCAGGTCCAGAGATATGAGTGCCTGGTTGGAGTTCTGTCTACGATGCTCAGTGACCACTTAGTGTCTGGACATAAAAGTCAAAGCTGAATTTGTTGTCATATGCACAAGTACATGTATTATCAAAACAAATTGATGAAGGTAGAGTGGTGGATGTAGTGTATATGGATTTTAGTAAGGCATTTGACAAAGTTCCCCATTGCTGACTCATTGAGAAAGTCAGAAGGCCTGGGATCCAGGGAAACTTGGCTGTTTTTTAATTTAAAGTTGGCTTGGTTGCAAGTAGGTGGAGTGTATTCTCCCTGGAGGTACATTGCTACTGGTGTTCTACAAAGATCTGTTCTGGACACAGTGGGTTTTATAAATGACTTAGATGAAGAAGTGGAATGGTGATTCAGCCCAAAGTGGTGACAGTTTATTCTTTTCCATAGATGCTGCCTGATCTGCTGAATTCCTCCAGAATTTTGTGTGTGTTAATCTGAATTTCCAGCATCTATAGAATCTCTTGCATTTATGTTGGGTTAATAAGTTTGCAGATGACATAAAGGCTGGTGGTGTTGTGGATGGTGTCGTAGGTTTTTATAGATTACAACAAGGCATTGATAGAATGCAGAGCTGAGCTGAGAAGTGACAGATGAAGCTCAAGCCAGAAAACACTTTGGAAGGTTGAACTTGGTGGCAGAGTACAAAGTTAAAGGAAGGATTCTTACCCGTGTGGTGGAACGTCAGGATCTTGGGGTCCAAGTCCTCTAGATTCCTCAAAGTTCAAGAGCAGCAAGGTAATGTTGAAGCTCTATAAAATTCTGGTTAGACCACACTTGGAATATTGTGTTCAGTTCTGGTCTCCTTATTGTAGGAAGGATTTGGAAGCTTCAGAGAGAAGATTTACCAGGATGTTGGCTGGATTTGACAATATGAGCAAACAAGGGCTTTTTCTTTGAAGCAAAAGAGGTTGTAAGGAGATTGGATAGAGGTGCACTGATAAGGAAGATAAGATGCATTAGTAGAGTGCATAGCCAGTGCCTTTACACTTGCTTGAGAGGACATATTTTTAAGGTGATTGGGGGAAAGTATGGGGGAGGTGTCAGAGTTTTTATTACACAGAGTGGTGGGTGCCTGGAATGCACTGCCAGGGGTGTTGGTAGAGACAGATACATTAGTGGCATTTAAGAGACTCTTAGATAAGCACTTGGTTGAAAGAAAAATGAAGAGCTAGGTGGGAAGGAAAGATTAGGTTGATCATAGAGTAGGCAGAAAAGATCAACATTATGGGCTGAAAGGTTTGTAATGTACTGTAAATGGTCTATGTTCATATGCATATGTACAATGAATAAGCCCAAATTAAACAGAAATTGTCAAAATTATACACGAAAGAACAGAATTAGAACAAAATAAAACCAAGTCCATTGTTGTGTAAAGTGATCAAAGTGGACACAATGTGTTTATACTGAGGGAGTGATTAGGGTTCTGCAGATTGGTTCAAGAAATGGATTGTTGAAGGGGAGTAATTGCATTGCTTCTCAGAAACAAAGATAGAAGTACTCAGTAAAGGCCCGGATGTTCGAGAAGGTCCGGATCCTTCTGCCTTCCTCCTTTGCTCACCTTTATCTAACATTTAGCCCTTTGTTCTGGCCAGACATCCAAAACCAGCAAAAAACCTCCCATTGTTCCATAGGAACAAGCCTGTGTGACCTTTTCAGCTCCAGTGTTTTTCTCCATTGAACACAATGAGATCTTCCCAAACTCAACCCCAATAACCCTGAAAGTAATTGACTACTGCTGGATGCTGCAAGTGGTGTGAATTTCTTGCCATCCAGCCAACTTAACACAGGCAAAGACATTATACCATTATTTTATTCTATTATGGATATTCACTTTGTTTCACCCATTGCTGTCTCCACTAACGCTGCTACATGGACTAGCTTGTCTCCTCTCTGTCTCCGTTCCAATAAAGACTCGCAGACTGTAGTTTGTCTTTTTTATAACTTTTCAACTATTTCCATGGAGCTTCAGCAAAATGGGACAGATGGTTAATTGGATCAAAATGTACTGATCCCAATGCGTCTCAACTATCCGGAACCCGTTTTAGTCCCTTCTTTCAGAACAGCTTCTAACTCTGTTTTCCAGTGATTGCCTCCCTCAGAACAATCCCTAACTCTGTGTTCCAATATTTCTCTCCTCACATGCATTGGAAACCACTTATTCATCATTCTCCAAGATGAGAGTGTTGAATATGAATTATAAATACAGTTTCCTTTCCAAACTATTCCCAAATTGCTTTTTGTTGAGATGATGATGGACAGCAGAGCTCCCAGAGCTACAAAAATGGATAATTATCTCTTGTTTCAAAGAATTCCCAATCAGTTGAAGTTTTCTTTTCACAGTCCTACTACTTTTCCCAGATAGCTAATAGTTATTTCACAGTGCTATTGTGTTGCTTATGATCACTACAAAGGGCTTTACAAAAGGTCCAAGCACAAAGCAATCAAACCCTGATTATCTGGCCTCCTGAAGACTTCAGTGGTGGTGAACTAGCAGAAATTTTGGACCATCCCTGGGCAACAAACAGTTCTGTTTTAACAGTTATCTTTAAAAGTGATGTTGTGGTGACCCACTTCCTAATGCACTTGAACCAGCTCACAAATAGCCAGCGCGCCGACATAAAGGCCAGTCCCAAAAGAGCGCCAAGTCTGCTTCACCAACAAAGGGAAAAGCCCGCGCGGGACTGTGAATACGTGCCCCCTACAGCATCCGCGCGTGGGACAGGACTGTGAATACATGCCCTCTACAGCATCCATGCCCGGGGAGGGCGGGATCAGGGAGGCTTTAAAGCGAGGCCGCGAAGTTCGAATAAAATCTTTTTTAACTGCAGTTTACCGACTCCGTGTCGTTATTTCAGTGACATAGCCCACCAAGTGTAGCACACCGCTACAATTGGTGACCCCGAACGATATTTGGGCCGAAGATGACCGACGCCACACCTGTTCATGCAGTTTCATTGAAACTGCCAAGCTTCTGGACGCTGCGACCTCACCTATGGTTTCAGTAAGCAGAAGCCCAATTCCACGTTCGGCAGATAACCTCGGAGGACACACGTTACTACTACGTGGTGAGCTCCCTTGACCAGGACACAGTGGCCCAGGTTGAGGAATTCATACAGTCTCCCTCAGTGGACGGCAAATACATGGAATTCAAAGCCCTGCTCATAAGGACTTTCGGACTCTCACGGCGCGAGCGGGCTGCCCGCTCACTGCACCTGGATGGTTTGGGAGACAGACCTCCATCGGCTTTAATGAATGAGATGTTGTCTCTGGCCAGAGGACACAAGCCCTGCCTCATGTTTGAGCAGGCATTCCTGGAGCAGCTGCCCGAGGACATACGCCTGCTGCTGTCCGACGCGGATTTCAGCGACCCCCGGAAGGTGGCAGCCCAGGCGGACTTGCTGTGGAACGCCAAGAAGGGGAGTGGGGCGTCCATCGCACAGATCACCAGGCCACGCTCCCAACAGCAAACCAGACCAGGCCCGGCCACAGTGCCCGCTAACCCCAGAGGCAGGGGTGAGGAGACCAACGAACAATGGTACTTCTACCACCAGCGGTGGGGCGCAGAAGCCCACCGCTGTCGCCCGCCCTGCAAGTTCCCGGGAAACACCAGGGCCAGCTGTCACTGATGGCTACGGCGGCTGGCCATCGGGATAGCCTCCTGTATGTGTGGGACAAGCAGTCGGGACACCGTTTTTTGGTCCACACTGGTGCCGAGATCAGCGTCTTACCTCCGACGAGTTACGACACCCACAACAGGGCACTGGGTCCCACCCTGAGGGCCGTGAACGGCAGCACAGTAAGAACCTACGGCACCCGTATGGTGCAGCTACAGTTGGGCTCCAGCCAGTTCACGTGGGACTTCACACTGGCCGCCATAGCCCAACCGCTTCTGGGTGCGGATTTTTTGCGGTCTCACAGCCTATTGGTCGACCTGCCGAGGCAGAGACTGGTCCATGCCGAGACCTTTCAGACGTTCTCCCTGGGTGAAGCCCAGTTGCCAGCCCCACACCTCGACTCCGTCATGCTGTCCGGCAATGACTTCACCAGAGTCCTGGTGGATTTCCCATCGGTTCTGGCACCACAGTTCACGGCAGCCATGCCCAGACACGGCGTACAGCACCACATCCCGACCCAGGGACCACCCCTCCATGCCCGTGCTCGAAGGCTTCCCCCGGACAAGCTCCGACTGGCGAAGGAGGAGTTCAAGAGGATGGAGGAATTGGGGATCATACGGCGGTCCGACAGCCCATGGGCCTCCCCCCTGCACATGGTGCCCAAAGCGACAGGGGGCTGGAGACCGTGCGGTAACTACCGCAGGCTGAATGAGGCTACAACACCGGACCGCTACCCTGTGCCGCACATTCAGGACTTTGCAGCAAACCTGCACTTGGCAAGAATATTTTCCAAAGTAGACCTTGTCCGGGGATACCATCAAATCCCGATGCATCCGGACGACGTCCCCAAAACGGCACTCATCACCCCGTTCAGCCTTTTCGAGTTCCTCCACATGTTGTTCGGCCTGAAGAATGCCGCACAGACGTTTCAGTGGTTAATGGACACGGTGGGACGCGACCTGGACTTCGTTTTCATCTATTTGGACGACATCCTCATAGCCAGCAGCAGTCGTCAGGAGCATCTGTCCCACCTCTGTCAACTCTGCACCCGACTGAGTGAATACGGCCTGACAATCAACCTGGCCAAATGCCAGTTCGGGCTCGACACCATTGACTTCCTGGGCCACAGGATCACTACAGATGGGGCAACCCCTCTGCCCGCTAAGGTAGACGCAGTCCGCCGTTTTCCCCGACCCACCACAATCAAAGGCTTTCAGGAATTCGTGGGTATGGTAAATTTCTACCACCGCTTCCTCCCTTCAGCTGCCTGAATCGCCCTGATGTCGGGTCTGGGCAAGGACATTACCTGGGACGAGGAGTCTGCCGCCGCTTTCATTAAAACGAAAGAAGCCTTGGCAAATGGCGCGATGCTAGTGCACCCCAGAATGGACATCCCTACCGCCCTCACAGTGGACGCATCTAACACGGCAGTCGGTGGGATGCTGGAACAACTCATCGAGAGTCGCTGGCAACCCCTGGCGTTTTTCAGCAAACACCTGCGACCACCCGAGCTCAAATACAGTGCTTACGACTGGGAACTGTTGGCGCTATACCTGGCAATCCGGCATTTCAGGTACTTCTTAGAAGGTAGACCCTTCACCGCGTTCACGGACCATAAGCCACTTACCTTTACGTTCATGAAGGTGTCCGATCCCTGGTCGTCCCACCAGCAGCGCCATCTGTCCTACATCTCTGAATACACAACGGAGGTCCGGCACGTCTCGGGTAAGGACAATGTCGTGGTGGACGCTCTCTCTTGCCCTAACATTCATGCCCTTTCCTAAGGGGTAGACTTTGAGGCGCTGGCAGAGGCACAGCAGGCAGACGAGGAGGTCCCTAGTTACAGAACTGCAGTCTCCGGTTTGCAGCTCCAGGACCTCCCCATAGGCCCAGGTGAGAGGACCCTACTCTGTGACGTCACCACCGGCCAACCCCGTCCCGTCGTCCCGGCAGCCTGGCGGCGACGTGTTTTCGACTCCATTCATAACTTAGTGCACCCCTCCATCAGGACAACCGTCCGGATGGTCTCCAGCAGGTTCATTTGGCACGGACTCCGCAAGCAGGTCAGTGAATGGGCCAAAACGTGCATGCACTGCCAGACGGCCAAGGTGCAGCGGCACACCAAAGCTTTGCCGCAGCAGTTCCACCCCACCCACCGGCGTTTCGACCACATTCATGTGGATATCGTGGGCCCCCTGCCAGTGTCACGCGGAGCCTATCGTGGACCGGTTCACCAGATGGCCAGAGGCGATCCCGCTCACCGACACCACCTCCGAATCTTGTGCCCGGGCACTGATCGCCACCTGGGTATCCCGCTTTGGTGTACCGGCCCACATTACCTCTGACAGAGGTGCCCAGTTCACCTCCAGCCTGTGGTCAGCTATGGCCAGCCTTTTGGGGACACAGCTGCACCATACAACTGCCTACCACCCGCAGTCGAACGGCCTGATGGAACGTTTCCACCGTCACCTAAAGTCGGCTCTCATGGCCCGCCTGAGAGGAGCTAACTGGGTGGACGAGCTTCCCTGGGTCCTACTCGGCATCCGCACGGCTCCCAAAGACGATCTGCATGCCTCGTCGGCCGAGTTGGTGTACGGCGCGCCCCTGGTTGTACCCGGGGAGTTCATACCAGCCCCAAGGGGGCACGAGGAAGAACCCGCAGCAGTCCTGGGCAGACTACGCGAGAGGCTCGGCAACCTGGCCCCCATGCCCACTTCGCAGCATGGGCAGAACCCGACCTGCGTACCCAAAGACCTCCAGAACTGTAAGTTTGTGTTTGTACGAAGGGGCGGGCATCGGCCACCGCTACAGCGGCCCTACGAGGGGCCGTTTACGGTGATCAGGAACAACGGGTCCATGTTCATGCTGGACGTTGGGGGGAGAGAGGAGGTTTTCACGGTGGACCGACTCAAACCGGTCGAGTTTCCCGCACCGCGGCGCAGAGGCCGACCTCCCAAACAGGGTCCGGCCCAGACTGTGGACATAGGGGGGCGTATTGCCAGTTCTGGGGTGGGGGGGGGGGGTTATGTGGCGACCCACTTCCTAGCGCACTCGAACCGGCTCACAAATAGCCAGCGCGCCGGCATAAAGGCCAGTCCCAAAAGGGCGCCAAGTCTGCTTCACCAACAAAGGGAAAAGCCCGCGCGGGACTGTGAATACGGAATACGTGCCCCCTACTGCATCCGCACCCAGGGAGGGCGGGATCAGGGAGGCTTTAAAGCAAGGCCGCAAAGTTCGAATAAAATCTTTTTTAACTGCAGTTTACCGACTCCGTGTTGTTATTTCAGCGCTGCGTGTAGCACACCGCTACAGTGTGGCCATTAGGTTGGTAAACACAACATGAATTGCATTAAAAACACATTAAAAGGACAACTACTATAAGAAGAGAGAGAAAGGAAGCCAGTTGTAGCTTTCATGGGAACTAATGTATTATTCATGTCAGACTTCTGAATTTAATAATATTATGGGAGCTCATTTATACATTGGGGTGTCTGTAAGTTTAGCTTTCATAACCTGGGGTCAGCCAGTAATTGATGTTTCTCTAATTAATATCACTACACACATTTATTTTGCTTTCTTTTTAAGATTTTACTCAGTAGTGTAATCAAATTTTCAGTGTATTGGTGGTGTTTAAAGGGACTGTAAGACTCCCCCCCTCCCCCACCACCAAGTTTAAAGGGAGATTTGGAAACAAAGCCCCAGTGAATTTAAAGAGAGTGTGAGAAACAGGGCGCTGGTAACTTTAAAGGGTATGTGGGAAATGGGGCTACAGTGAGTTTAAAGGCAGTCAAGGAAAGAGAGCTGCAACGAGACAGGTGCCAAACTATTGACATTTCTGATATCAGATTATCAGAGTTTTATTGTATGTTCAATGTCTTCATCAGGTCATGATCTACATTTTGGTAATTACCTACTCTTGTTCCATTAAAACACTGTTCTCTGCACAGCAATTACTCCTACAGCACAAGGAAATCTTCATTCCTTCACAGTCTTCTTCCCATACTGTAAACCTTCCAGCAATAATCAGCCCCATTTATACAAATTCCTTAACTAATGCTATATAACTTCAGTCTGATAAATCAGCTTTCAACATTTTTGGAAACCTGACCAACCCCATAAGGCCTGTTAACCTGGCACACTTCGTCCTGGCATCCACACAGCTTACTCATTCATACAAAGCTTAATTCTTCATTAATCTTAAGAGTCATAGATTCATGAAAAACTACAGCACAGAAATGGGCCATTCAGGCCATCTAGTCTGTGCCAAACTAATTAAACTACCTACTCCCAACAACATTTTCCTGGAGAATAGTCCTCCATACCACTTCACCCATGTACGTACCAAACTTCTCTTTAATATTGAAATCAAAATTACATCCATCACTTGTGCTGGCAGTTCATTCAATATTCTCACGACCCTCTGAGTGAAAATGTTTCCCCTCATGTTCTGCTTAAACATTTCACCTTTCATCCGTAAGCCATGACTTCTAGTTGTAGTCTCACCCAAATCTTGCTGCAGTTGTGCTTAAATGAATAAAGACTTTACATTTACATCATTGCCTTCATATTTTAGTTATGGATATGCATCAGACTACAAAGTTTGTGATAGGCTTCCATCATCTATATTATTAATATAAAATTCAATTGCTGCATGTTTCAATGTCTGTAGATATTCCATATCTATAATTCAACATTCACACTCTCCAGGTGTCATGTAATCTTTAACCCTCTACACATTTCAATGTATTTTGGTGTCTACATTTTTAGCAACTATTTATTGGAGTCCATCCATTCTAAGCTCCAAATATCCCAGTGACAAGAGATTACAAGAATGTTATTCCAATATTTGTTTACTTTATCATCTAAAGCATTCCACTATCTGTATATTCCAGCATTTATATATTTTCAGATGTCTATATATTCAGTATTATCTGCTCCATGATTTCTATAACTCAGCACCTATTTATTCTACTAAATTTTCCATCAACATATTGAACTTTGATATATTTATTAAGTGTATGTACACTACTATACAATTTCAGTGTGCGGATAATCCAAAACATATTGAACCATGTACACCACGTGCTTATATTCAATACATTTACAGTATAGAACATAGAACATAAAACATAGAATAGTACAGCACATTACAGGCCCTTCGGCCCACAATGTTGTGTTGACCCTCAAACCCTGCCTCCCATATAACCCCCCACCTTAAATTCCTCCATATACCTGTCTAGTAGTCTCTTAAACTTCACTAGTGCATATTCCAAGGTTGCTACAATCATGTCTTGTGAATTAAATTCAAATACTCATTAATTTTTGAAGCACATCAGAGAAAGACAGCAATCCAAATCTTGACCAAGGAAAAGGGTTTGATGGAACATCTCAAAGGCAAAGTGTATTTGAGAAGAATTCTGGAACTGAGGGCCATGACTGCTAAAGGAACAGTTACCTGTGGTGGAGCTGTGTTAATTGAAGATGTACAATAGACCCTATCCATGTGGGTTAGCGTGTTAGTGAAGAAGTGGACTGAAGTGTGAAGTGATGGTCTTGAAAGAGGCAAGAATTTAATCCAAGCCCAACAGACTTACTCTGGAACTTGCAGGACAGAACCTCACAAATATGTCTATAATCAGTTCCAATGTGTACCCAACAACAGACCAAGTCAACAAAACTAGAGCTTATTTGATACAGGACAAAAGAAAGATATGCTTATTGGCTTTGTGAGTCAATGATTCCATTTACTATTCAGCTCCACTTAAAACTCACTGCTCAAGTGTTCCTTGTCCTCACAGTTATGGTCCTGGCAAGACATCACACTCACATTCCTCCCAGACTAAAATTGTGGTTTTACTGTGTTTCCCCCCCTCCTCATCCATCCGCAACCCCGTGTCTTCACCAGCCTTGTCCTGGTGGCACTTGGAAAGAAATTTCATCTGGCATTTTGATGCAGTATTTGAGTGCGACAGAGCTCTGAGTGAGAGAAATGTTGAATCCATATTCCTCTAACTAGCAATGGAAGATCATGTTGCAGTGAAGAAGTCAAAGAGCTCTTCTGCTATCCAGGTCAACATTTACCCCTCAGCATAAGCATTAAGGACATGTGACACAAATTGGAAAAAATGTTTCTTACACCGTAATGACAAATGTACAAAAAAGCACTTCATTGGTTGAATGTTTTTTGGGGAGAATCCTCAAATTGGCAATAAAAATCCATCCTTCTTCATATTTGGTCTTTCTGATGGGATTAATCAGTTCATTGGGATCTTGACTTTGTCTGGTCAATAATTAGTTTATAGCCTGGCACACTGAAGGGAGGACAATATACAATCTATTAATGATCTGTGCCCCATAGTGTAGATGCTGGTTAGGTCCACCCAGTAGAGGCTCTCAGACTCTCCTGACTCTCCCCAGACCTGTAGAAACTGTTCAGTGCTGAAAAGCCTCAGCATGAGGCAGGTTCTCATATGTGATACTGTATGCATCTTTTGTAACATCCATATGCATGCGTGTTCAACACACTGGATCCAATACCCGTCAAAGAGACTCTGTTCATTACCTCCAACTAATGGGATCTGTGCACTTCACTTAAAACAAATTACAGCATGGACTGCAGTCAGGGTCCATAACTCTTGCATTCTCCCTTGAAAACAAACTGTATTTTCTCCTGTATCATGGTGACTGTCATATATCTAATCAACAATTAATAATGGGGAATTATTAGTATATAAACCAGCACACAATAGACTGTGTCATGGGAATATCAGTATCCATTCTAACATGCATTAATGGAGATAAGGAGGAATTTCTTTAGCCAAAGAGTGGTGAGCCTGTGGAATTCATTGCCATAGGCACTGTGGAAGCCTGTGTATATTTAAGGCAGAGGTTGATAGATTCTTGATTGGTCAGGGCAAGAAGGGATATGAGGAGAAGGCAGAAGATTGGGGCTGAGAGGGAAAATGGATCAGCCATGATGAAATGGCGGAGCAGGCACAATGGGTCAAGTAGCATAATTCTGCTCCTATATCTTATGGTCTTATGGTCTAACCCCTTACTATGGTGACAGTCATGTTCACTCCAACAATCAATAAGCTCCAGCTTCTTTTGAACGATGCCCTGTCATAAAATCGAAGTCTGCTCTCAATGTACATTTACGATCCCTTGATGATGGTCAAGTTTAAACCTGTGGCTATCAAGAATTTGTGGCAGGGTTATGTATGCCCTGGGTGTTGTGTGGCAGGTTACTTTATAACTGTAGAATCCCTGAGCACCCAGGTGACGGGATTTTTAAAAGGTAAACACATCCATTGACAAACAGGTAGGAAAGTGAATGAGAAATACAATAGTAGGACCACTCTCTCTTTCAGTGTCTGTGTGGACAAAATAGGCTGACAGTCACTTTTTTTTAGCCTGAAGTAAATTGACAAAATATAATTTTACTCTGTGAAATTAGGATCTGGGATGCTCTCCCTGAGACCTGTGTGGTGGAAACACATTGCTGCTTTTCAGGAGGGAGCTGGATATATACCCAAATGGAAATAATTAGCAGGATTAAGGGAAGAAGGTGTTGAGTAGGGCAAATTGGTTTTCTTTTGGCTTTTACAGTGCAAGTATATGTGACTCTGTACTGTGAAGGAATCTCATATTTAAATATGAATGTCAGGCTGGATTCTCAACTTGATGTTATCTTTTGCCTTTCAACAGTCAATTTTATTCATGATATACACAATACATACAATTGGGACACACCATTCCCTCTTTCCCTTGTTTCATTAGTTCAATACAACCTATTGAAATGTGTCAACGCCACTCACGTTACCTCCTTTTCCCTGGATTCCTGGTATTCTCTGGACAAGGACATCCAATATTCCCTGTAAAATCTCAGCAGGAGACTAAAATTCATCCTCCCATGAGTGCAAGTGGCTCAGACCTCTCTCATGTGTGATTAATTTGTAGTCGGTGGAATCTTGCTGAGTGCATGTTGAGAGCTAGGGTTTCCGATTGAGAAAATTGGTGAAGATATCATCTGCTGGCTTTTCATGGTGCCTTTCAGTGCAGTGGATTCACGGAAGTCTCTTCCAAAATCCAGGTGTGTTAACCTGTTGTAGGAAGAAATGTCAGAGAGTGCAACAGTCCCAATACTACTGACCAGTAGCCCCAGTACCAGGTGAGATGATATTGTCCATTCACCTGTGAAAGGTAAAAGGAAAGAGGAAGTGTGGGAGACATGCAAGAGGAAGCCGTTGCCTTCTTTTCTGAATTTCAGATCAGCAGGGGTCGGGGAAGAGAAGACACAAATAAATGGGAAAGCTTGCGGTCTGCTATCCGAGTCCAAATGTTTTAATAAAGAGGGAATGTGTAAGGCCACATCAGGGCCAGGGACTGGCAGTGCACAGAGAAGCAATAAAAAACAGGGCTTTGAGGAATGACAGATTGACATTTCAGCTAAACCTCGTATATACATAAACCCCTCTCTGTGCACATTATGGTATCTTAATAAGGTGGCTCGTCTGACAGACTTTTCAGCTGGTGAGTGGGGTCTTTCATACCTCAAGGGGAACTACTGTGATTATTAAGTCTATGATTATACAAATTTAGGCCTTTATTAGTCCTCTGTGCCTTCTCTCTTGAAGTTTGCCAGATAATGTCATCTCCTCTGTTCTCTTTTGAAGCTCAGAAGGACTGTCTCCCTAATTAAAGATAAATTGATACAAGCTGCTTTCAAATTGAATGCCTTAACAAGTCAGCACCGTGAAGGCAGGCTTTGTGGCTATTCCTTGGAGGAGGCCAAGGATGGGGTGGAAGGTTGTCACAGAAGACTCTGCCTACTGTAATTAAAACTGCCCTTTTTCTTTCTCACTCAAGGAGGAGGTGCAGCAGCCATCTGATAACAAAAAAAGGAAAACAAATAAAAGCAGATCATCATTGTGAAAGGATGCATAATTCCGTCTGGATGTGAGAACTCGACTTGGTGAACTGTTGGAGGCTAATCTTGTAAAGATTGTTCTAATAGCTTTGAAGAACTACATTGCCAAAGGTAGCAGTTCTCCAAGAAATCCAGGAGTGGAATCACACTCTTACCTCCCACGCTGGAGAGCTGGACAGGGTCTGGGAGGCTTGACCTCAGCCCAAGGGGTTCAACACCAGATTCGGAAGGTTAGTGAGTTAGACTGAACTTCCAGTGTGATACTGAGGGGATGCTGCTTTGTCAGAGATACTGGTTAGAGATACTTTGTCAGAGATACTGGTTATTAAGTCAAGTCTAAAAATAAAGCCCTAGCTGCTCTCTCACATTGACTTGTTACCATCATAAGGAAAAACAGGGGGTTATCCAGATGTCTATGTTAAAATATAGCCCTCAGCCAGAATCACAGCAATGAGCACTCCAATCATTATTAGACTCCTCTTGGAGATCCTGAAGATCAGAAGGTGCTACATAGATGTAAGAGTACCCTTTCTGCAGAAGATAACTCTAAACCTGCTGGAGACGGTCTCAAACTTCAGTTCCGGGACTTTAATAATATTTCAGAGCTTCTCCTGAATTTCCTTGGATGGGGTAAGTGTAATGTTG
Source organism: Hemitrygon akajei (assembly GCF_048418815.1). Taxonomy (NCBI): domain Eukaryota; kingdom Metazoa; phylum Chordata; class Chondrichthyes; order Myliobatiformes; family Dasyatidae; genus Hemitrygon; species Hemitrygon akajei. The sequence goes on from NC_133135.1 coordinate 92,336,718, forward strand.
CTATTGTTCTGACACACTACAGGACAGTCTTTGGTGTCCCACTGGAACTTGTCTGCAGCACGCCTTCATAACTAACCATCACTGATGCTCCACTGGGATTGTAAGGCAACTCGTTTTGAGCAATCAGAGGGAAAGGTAGCGTGCTGGTTGAAGCTTCTCTGTTGTATATTCCTATCTCTCCTCAGTTCTTTGTCTTCAGATCTCAGTACAGCCCAGTCTTCCCACTTGCCATGGCAGTTCCCACCCTCCAAGCAGAAAGTGATGTGGTGCATTTGGTTTCTCCTGTACTGACTCACAGAGAGGTCTCTGATGTAGATGAACAAGACGTGCCTAGATTGTAAGTCTTTCACTGGATACCATTCCCTAGAGAGGCAAGAGTTACCCCACAATGTTAAGCATGGAACTCAGCCACAGTCTGGAAGGTAAGGACAAAGATTTGACTTTTCCTGTCAACGGTACCAAGACCTTGCAGCCTTATCTACTTTCTGTGAGCAAATTAAACTCTTGCAAATGACAGTGCTAAAGACCTTGTTGACAGATCCTAAACTAATTGATATTAATATTGATGAAAATTACTGCACTAAGTATTGTGCTATAGTTATTCTGTTATTGTCTTTCTAGCTTGTTTCTGTTTTTCTGACCTAGCACCATGAAGTGTCTGCGCACAACTCCAAAGGGTCGTATTAGAACTATCTGGTAAGACATGAGTGTAAAACAAACCTCTTTACCACAATGAATATACTTTCTGAACTACAGTTTTGAAGCACACAGAAAATAGAGCAGGGGTTGCTTCATTCAGTCTGCAACAATCTGTGGATCTCAGTCTTAACCACAACACCTTCAGCTGCAGGGTAGGGAATTATATTGTTTTGACGTCCTCATGTTGGAGACATTCATCCTTGTTCAGTCTTCTTGACACACTCCTGCTGGATCAGTTGGTCTGTTGTTAGTTATAGCAGGTCCTATAAGCCAAGGGCTCAATCAAGTCCAGTTTAGACTAGTGGCTCCAGTCCTTCGATGGTCTTGGTGTGAAATGCTGAGTTTATTCAACTTGCTCTGAGAATAATATCAACATGTGAGTTAACCTATCTAGTTGGAGCAGAAACTGGGCAACATGCTCCATTGAGATCTACAGTCCACTGGAAAAAATTAATTACAGCTCCAGCTTTCAAAAGTGACCATTACAGATTTCCCGAGTTCAGCCTGTTGACCATGGGTAACACTCACTCCCGTTTGTGAACAACAATTCTTCTGAGTCAGGGTTGTCACCAGTAGAGCGTTATCACAATGCAGCTCTGCACAGTCAACAATCATCAAGTACACACATACACACACACACACACACACACACACACACACACACACACACACACACACACACACACACACACACACAAACATACAAACTTGCACAAACACACATAAAGATGCACAAACATGTAAACATACTGTATATACATGCAGACATACAGACGGATACACTCAAACAAATGCTCACATACAAGTGTGCACCCACAGACCTGCTTGCATACACACCCATGCACAAACAAAAGCATATGTATATGCCCTCAGAGACACTCTCTCATATGCACACCATTCATGAACACACACGCATATGCACAATCACACACCAGATCTCTGATATGTACATACAGTGCATGTACACGTGCTCTCTCGTGTATGTGCATGCACAAACACACATAGGCACATAATAAACACGGCTTTGACAGACACATTGAATGCACACATGTGCACAGACACTCACTCACACATGCACCCATAGTTGGCAGTGAGACCACACACCACTCTGACTCTCCCTAACCCAGGTCTGATTCTGCAGCCTGACTGCTGTTGCAGAGAGAAGGATAGAGAAGTCCACTGACTGCACTAGACATATTGAAGATATGTTGCTGCAGCACCTTCCAATTCAGCAAACACCCATAAATGCTGGAAGCTTACAAAAAATCTTGGCTTCCCTGGCTGGTACACAGCATCCCATCAGTTTGCTAACTGGAGAGCCATGAGCTCTTCAAGCTCTCATAAAACTTTATTACTTCAGCTCATAAGTCTGTTAATATGTAGTCCTGATCAAGGTAACTACACTTTATTTCTTGAACTTCACTGGCCCAGTAAAGCTTTATGGACAGGAGCACAAAGGTTTTCTGAATTTGTAAATAAATACATTAGCAACTGTTCTTTTCCTGGAAACAGAAGGTAGTGTTTGTTTGCTTTTAAAGGGACATTGAGCCTCTTTGAGGAATAGCCTACTGATTTTTATTTTGCCCCCTCATTACATCATCTGTGCATGATGCCAGGCCATGGAAATCACACAGATGTGTTCCAAGTAAAGTTCAAAGTAAAATTTTAATCAGAGTGCATACAGGTCACCACATACAACCCTGAGATTCTTTTTCCTGCGGGCATACTTAGTGAATCTATAGAACAATAACTGTAAACTGGATCAACGAACACAAACTGTGCAAATGCAAATATAAATGAACAGCAATAAATAACGAGAGCATGAAATAACATGACAAAGAGTCCTTGAAGTGAGATTATTAGTTGTAGGATCACCAGAAACAGAATGAGTGTAGTTATCCTCTTTTGTTCAACTGCCTGATGGTTGAGGGGTATTAACTGTTCTTGAAGCTGGTGGTGTGAGTCCTTCTCCCTGATGGCAGTAGGGAGAAAAAAGCATTGAATTGAATTGAATTGACTTTATTTACTACATCCTTCACATACATGAGGAGTAAAAATCTTTATGTTACATCTCCGTCTAAATGTACAATATGCAATGATAGTAATTTATAACAATTAATAATAAGCAGAACAGTAACATAGAAAAACACTCAAATCAGCATGAGTTAATCAGTCTGATGGCCTGGTGGAAGAAGCTGTCCTGGCCTGGGTGGTGAGGATCTTTGATGCTGGATGCAGTTTCCTACGACAATGTTTCACGTAGATGAGCTCAATGGTTGGGAGGGCTTTACCCTTGATGTACTGGGCTGAATCCGGTACCTTTTGTAGGATTTTCCACTCAAAGGCATTGGTGTTCCCATACCAGGCACACTATTTACATACAACTTCCTGCCTTTGTGTTGGTACTACTTTATTATTGTTCCATGCACTGAGATTTTGTGGACAACATGCCACTCCAACAGATCATTCCAGGCACAAATACATCAAAATAGCAAAGAAGGTGAGGTGCTGTGTTGAAGTGAGTTGACACACAGGAAATGCAGGAAATATGATTGCAACTATAGAGGAAAGACAGAGCAGGTGGACAAATAAAGTACAACAGCCACAAAGGGTAGTTGGTGAGATTAAGACTTCCTCTTTAATGTATGAGAGGCCTGTTCAAGACACTGATAACACCTTGGTAAAAGCTGTCTTTGAACTTGGTTGTACATACAGTACTTAGAATTTTTTTTATCTTCTGCCTTATAGGAGGAGAGAGGAGAAGGAATAACTGGGTTAAGAGGAGTCCTTGATTCTGTTGGTTGCTTTCTCAAGGAAGTGGGAAGTGTAAATGGAGTCAGTGAAAGGCAGGGAGCTTTTTATGATGAGCTGGGCTGTGTTCACAGCCCTCTACAGTTTGTTGAGGTCTTAAGGAGAGCAGTTGTAAACAGAGGCTGGGACAAATCACGAACGATCTTGAAGAGTTGGCCATCTCCTTTGGGGACGGTTTCTTAGTTACTTTGGGCTGATGGGCATCCTGGAGAAGGTATAGTTGCCAAGGATGTTAAAACAGAGTTCCTATGTGTTTTTGGAGCAGATTAGCAGGATGGCGGGTTCAATATTGGCTTGGAATGTCAGTCCACATTGCTTTCCTCAAATGATCTGGAGCAGAATGGCAGGTTCAATATTGGCTTGTAATATCGTCTCCACTGCTTTCCTCAACTGATCTGCACTTTGCACTGACTACAGCCCAGAGAAACACTCTGTCACCCTTAGAGTCACAGAAAAAGGCCCTTCAGTCCAACTCATCCATGCCCCAAGACCAGTAGTCCATAAGATATGAGAATTAGGCCATTTGCCCATCGAGATTGTTCTGCCGTTCAATTATTTTTGAATCTTTGTCCCACCCCATTCTCTTGACTTCTCTCTGTAACCGTTAACCCTCTTTACTATTCAAGAACCAGAAATCTCTCTCTTAAATACACCTAATGATGGTCTTACAGCTGTCTGCAGCAATGAATTCCACAGATTCACCAACTTTTGGCTGAAGAAATTCCTCCATATCTCAGTTCTAAAGGGATGTCCCTTTATTCTGGGGATGTGCCCTCAGACCCTACACTCTCTTACTAATGGAAACATCCTCTCTCTGCCCGCTCTATTCAGTTTGCTGACCAAGATGCACATCTGAACCTGTCCATTTGCCTACGTTTAGCCCATGCACCTGTTCACTATTAATCCCCTGTAGAGGAAACCTCTCTAAGGAAATGGCAGCTTGTGAGGTGGCTATTGGGCGATAATGGAAGTGATCTTCTTTATGAAAGATCAGTAATGTTGTTGCTCTGGGTTCCAGAGGCACAGTTCATTATGTATGCAGTTTGTTCTGTATGAACATCACTTCCTGTTCATAAGCTGTTTTTTACATCATTTCCTGTGTGAGTTAATTTAGGTTCAACTTCAAGCACACAGTGGAAAGACATTTATCTCCAACCTCTCAATATTTGCTCTTAAAACAGCAATATACTTGACTTTTGTTAATATTGGTAAAACTCTAGTAGATATATTTTGAAGGAATATGAAGGAAGTATTTATGCATATTGCTTACCATTATTATTGTGCCACAAGTTTACTCTCGTTTACATAGTATAATGGAGTGTTGCATGTGTGTGTTACCTTGGTTAAAACCAGTTGTGAGAATAATTAACAGTGTTCGTATATTTGGGTGCACGGTGGTTCCATCGAATTTAATACGTGATTTACTTAACTTTCTGTAGTTTCACAAATAATATCTCATTAAAAAACCCCTGAAGGAAGCTTCTGTCTGGGGTGACTTTTGAGAAGGCATTTAACTCACTGCATAGCTTTGTACATGTGCACTGCGAGAGCTATAGTGTAAGGTTTAAGTAGTGGCACAAGGGAGCTGGTTCATTGATGAGTCAGAAGAGACGCTCGAAAACAATATTAGAAGGAGTTTTGTCTATGCCCTGTCTTGTTCATAGGTGGTGGTGGTATCAAGCAGCACTTGTTCTGAGGTGCTCACTGACTGCAAAGAGGTCTCTCTGGAGGTGAGATCCCAGTAAAAACATGGCCTTCCCCTTCGTGCCCTGGCAAGACAGCAGAGCTCCTGACCAAGCATGGAAGCATCTCTCCCTGGAGCTGTCTTCCTACTCTTGCAGGGTTTCTGCTAGTGCCTCCCAGGTGCCATACTCTGAAACTGTTCAGATATTGAGCATCATGATGTCCTCACGATCATCATAACTTTCACAGTTTGGAAGTGGAAACCCTCTCTATTGAAGACAAGGTCGGGTTTCTTCAAGGGCACCAGTGTGAGGTCATTAGGGTAGTTAATGATGGCAAAAGAGGAGCAACAACACCAAGCAGTCCCATGACCTATTCTTCACTGAAATCATTGCACACACTGAGATTTTTCCATTCAGCTAATGGCTTTACTGGAACAGTTTGATCTGGAAATGATTGCTCGCACAATTTACTCTGTGGAAAATTCTGTGGTATAGTGCTGAAGAAAACATTTCTACTTGTTCCAGTTTCTATCCAGCAATTTATGTCAAACATAAATTGTGCACATAGACCCACTCATACACACACAATCACACACACACACACAGACCCACACTCACACACATCCACACACACACTCACACATGCAAATGTACACTCATATACACACACACACATACATGCAAATGTACACACTCATACACACACAGTCACACACGTACACATTCTGACACTCACACTCATGCACATACACACATATGCACACACGCTCATACACACAGACACAAATACACATCACACAAACACACCCAATCACACTCTCACATTTACACACACACACATATTCACTCACACAAACACACACACTCACACAAAGACACACACTCATGCAAAAGTGCACACTCATACACATACAATTCTAGTTGATCAGGTTTCTATCTAGCAATTTATGTCAAACAGCATTCCCTCAGTGTCATGTGTAAGTATACACACAGACCCACACACACACACTCACACAGACACACAAACACAAGCACACACAAACTTACACACTCATGCACACAAACTCACACACGCAAACATACACAATCACACATTCGCGCGCACACTCTCACACACACTCACACAAACACACACACTCATAAGCATGCACACACTCATACACATACACTCACACAAACCCATTCACACACACTCTCACACATCCCCACGTACACACACACACACACACACACACACACACACACACACACACACACACACACACACACACACACACACACACACACACACACACACACACACACACACACACACACACACCAGAGAGGTTTTGATAATGATCTCATTTCTCTCACAAATATCTCCTTAGACCACGTGAAGGGAGATGCTACCAAAAGTTGGGCACACGTTTATCACAGCATCATTAAAAAAAAGAGGAGGAATGAAAGCCAAAGATGTTTGTGGGCCTGCTTTTCCACAAATCCCTCTGGATTGTTTGAAAGACAAGGGTAAAAGTTCAGATCAATTTCCTCCAGTGTCTGAAGTTTTCTACCATGTTTACTTGAACCATGTCCTTGCCCCAATCCCCTTCAAGATTCATTTCCTGTGCAGTGTTAATGGGATCTGGAGGTGGGAAAACTGTGTGTTACAGTAAATGTGACAGATCATTGATTGGCAACAGGTTTGTCTTTGCATTCACCTCGTACACTGGCCTTTGGGAGTACTACAACACCTTCTCCTCTCCTTCATAGCCACACATGCAGGGTTTTGGGAAGTTATGTTTGAAGCTGTTGGTTCGTGCTTTTATTGAGGAATTTCAAACTTTTTTGTGAGCCCTAATCACCTTCACACAATGTGAAGCCGAGAGATAAAGATCTGCATAGTAGTGGCTTAGGGGCCAGACACTGGAAATTGCTACTGGTGGTTCCTTGGTGGGGAGTATCAGGCAGTTAATCAGAACTGCCAGTATAAGCACAAGTTCAGTGCCATCAGATGAATGGGGATGCCAGGCAGCGTAGTGGTCGCATGTTAGGGAATGCTCACCTGAAAGAACAGCGGACATGAGGCTGGCCAAATGATTCTGGTCCAAATATCACCATGTAGATACAGTAGTGTGCAAAAGTCTGAGGCACATGTACATAGCCAGGGTGCCTAAGACTTTTGTATAATACTGTAGTAATTCTATGTACTGCATTGTACTGCTGCCGCAGGAAAAAAAAACTGATTTAATGAAATATATGAGTGATGATAAACCTGATTTGGGTTTCGATTGTGGACTGAGAGTGGGAAGTGAGCAAGGAGAGGGGAATCATGGTTGGGAAAAAGGAAAGGGAGCAGGAAGCACCAAAGAGTCATTCTGTAATGATCAATAAACCAACTGTTTTGAATTAAATGACCTTGCCTGGTGTCTCAGAGCTGGGTGTGTCTGCACCCACGCCAACCCCCGCCCCAGCACTCCTTCTCTGACACCCCTCCCACGGTGCTCCACTCTCACCATTCCCAACATCCTTTGCTCCTACCAGATTTACAAACTTGCTCTCCGCTTCATGCTGACAAATAGAGTGCTCTGCAAAAGGCTTAGGCATCCCAGCTACATATATGTGCCTAGAACTTTTGATATATTATGTTATAGTTGGCTTCATTTATTGACATATACACCAGGGTGCAAAAAAAAAATCCTTGATCACATGAAGCTCACAGGTAAAGAGTGTGCATAAGTACAACAATGAACACAAAACAGCAGAAAGGTGCAAAGGCAGCTGTGCAATCTGAAGTAGTGCAAAAACAAGTGCTCAAGTGATAATAACGGGAGAGGTAGAATTAAGAGTGCGAACGTGGTAGAATGTCTGGGAAGGGAGTATGAAAAAGGTAATTAGTTCAGAAATCTGATAGCATTGGGGAGAAGCCATTATTAAGTCTGGATCTCCAGGCTTTTAAGATGCATCTTCTCCCAGAATCATCATGAATTTCCCAAACTGGTTTCCTCCTGACACTCCCAACAATCACAGCTACCAGCCTCCACCCAATTTCATATACTTACAAGAAAGGGCTGAGAATATCCAATATACAAAGGCTAGGGACCAGTCAACATCATGACCTGACCCTACTGAAGAACTGTGCTCCAGAAATAGCTGTATCTCTAGTTATATCTCTTGGCTAACCCCAGCAAATGGGCAATTGCCCAGTTGTGTCCTGATCATAAACAGCAGGATGAACCCAGTCCTGTAAGAGACTGCCAATTTGAACTACTCTTAGTCCATAACACCATAAAACACAAGCAGAATTTGACCATTTGTCCTATTGAGACTCCACCACCATTCAATCATGGCTGATTTATTATCCCTCTCAGCCTGTCCTCCTGCCTTCTGTCCCTAACCTTTGATGTCCTGATTAATCAAGGACCATTCAACGTGTGCTTTAGATATAATTAATGACTTGGCCTCCACAACCATCCATGGCAAAGAATTCCACAGATTCACCACCCTCTTGCAAAGCAAATTCTTTCTCATATCTGTTCTAAATGGACATCCCTCTATTCTGAGTCTGCACACTCTATCTATGGCCTTTCAATATTCGATAGGTTTCTTCTAAACTCCAGTGAGTACAGGCTCAGAGTCATTAAGCGGTCCCCATACTTTAACCCTTTCATTCCCTGAATTATTCTCATGAACCACTTTCGACTTTCAGCAATACCGGCACATATTTTCTTAGATAAGTGGTCCAAAACTGCTCACAGTACGCCAAACCTCAGCTTTATCCTTGATCTTACATTCAAATCCTCTCAAAATGAATGCTAACATTGCATTTACTTCCTTTACCATCAACTCATCCTGCAAGTTAACCTGTAGAGAATCCTGCACAAAGACTTCCAAGTCCAGTTGAAATTCTGATTATTGAATTTTCTCCCCATTTTGAAAATAGCCTAAGCCTTTATTCCTTTGAACAAAGTGTGACCATACACTTCCCTACACTATATTCCGTCTGCCTCTTCTTTGCCCATTCTCCCTTCTAAGTCCTTCCGCAGACTCCCTGCTTCCACTACATGACCTGCTCCTCCTCCTATCTTTGTATTGTCAGCAAACCAAGCCACCAAGCCATTAATTCTGTCATCCAAATCTCCAAATCATAGACATATAATGTGAAAAGAAGCAGTGTCAATACCACCCCCTGTGGAACACCACTCGTCACTGACAGCCAACCAGAATATGTCCCCTTTATTCCCACTCTTTGCTTCCTGCCAGACAGCCAATCTTCTATCCATGCTGGTATACTTCTTGTAATACTGTAGGCTCTTATCTTGTTAAGCAGCCTCATGTGTGGCTGTTTGTCAGAGGCTTTCTGAAAATCCAAGTCAACAATATCTACTAACTCTCCTTTGTCTATCCTGACTGTTACTTAGAAACATAGAAACATAGAAAACCTACAGCACAATACAGGCCCTTCGGTCCACAAAGTTGTGCTGAACATGTCCCTACCTTAGAAATTACTAGGCTTACCTATAGCTCTCTATTTTACTAAGCTCCATGTACCTATTTAAAGTCTCTTAAAAGACCCTATCATATCCACCTCCACCACTGTTGCTGGCAGCCTATTCCACTCTCTAAGTGAAAAACGTACCCCTGACATCTCCTCTGTACCTACTCCCCGGCACCTTAAACCTGTGTCCTCTTGTGGCAATTATTTCAGCCCTGGGAAAAAACCTCTGACTATCTACATGATCAATGCCTCTCATCATCTTGTACACCTCTATCAGGTCATTTCTCATCCTTGTTCACTCCAAGGAGAAAAGGCCCAGTTCACTCAACCTATTCTCATAAGGCATGTTCCCCAATCCAGGCAACATCCTTGTAAATCTCCTCTGCACCCTTTCTATGGCTTCCACATCCTTCCTGTAGTGAGGCGACCAGAACTGAGCACAGTACTCCAAGTGGGGTCTGACCAGGGTCCTATGTAGCTGCAACATTACCTCTCGGCTCCTAAATTCAATTTCACGATTGATGAAGGCCAATACACTGTACGCCTTCTTTCTTTCTTTTTCAATCTTTTTATTATTGTTATTAATATCAACAAAATAAAATTGATACATAGATAATGGGATTACAAACATACACATTTCAACTGAACATGAAAGAATACATAAGCAACGATTACAGTATAAATGAGTATTCCCAAATCATGGACGATACAATATACAAATAAACAAGGCAAATCTAGGCATATCATAATATATAATAAAAAAAAGAAAAAAGAAAAGAAAAAAAAAATATGCAAAAGAAAAATAATCTAATAACTAATAAGAAAAAAAACAAAAAAAAGAAAAAAGAGAAAAAGAAAAAATGGAAAAAAAAGGGCTGTTTATAATATCTCACAAAAATACAAAATCATCAGTGTCGTCAACTCCGATCCTCTCAACATACATAAAATCGAAACTGGAAAATCAAATAGGCTTGGAACAGGGTCATATTATATCATATGAAAATATTGAATAAATGGTCTCCATATCTTTTCAAATTTAATAGAAGTATCAAATACACCACTTCTAATTTTTTCTAAATTTAGACATAACATAGTTTGAGAAAACCAATGAAATACAGTAGGAAGATTAATTTATTTCCAATTCAACAAAATAGATCTTCTAGCCATTAATGTAAGAAATGCAATCATTCGACAAGCGGATGAGGATTAATGGAGTGAGTCCATCATTAGTAAACCAAAAATTGCAGTAATAGGATGAGGTTTTAATTCAATGTTCAATACCGCAGAAATAATATCAAAAATATCTTTCCAATAATTTTTCAAAAGCGGACACGACCAGAACATATGAGTTAAAGACGCTATCTCAGAATGACATCTGTCACAAATAGGATTTATATAGGAATAAAAATGAGCCAATTTATCCTTGGACATATGAGCCCTGTGCACAACTTTAAACTGTATTAATGAATGTTTAGCACATATAGATGATGTTTTAACTAATTGAAGAATTTTATCCCAATTCTCAATAGGGATAGTAAGGTTAAGTTCTCTTTCCCAATCATTTTTAGTCTTATAAAAGGGCTCTGAATGTATCTTCATAATTATATTGTAAAGTTTTGATATTAGCCCTTTCTGAAAAGGATTTAGTTCAAACAAATTCTCCAAAATACCTGAAGACACAAAATTTGGAAAAGTAGGAAGTACAGTATTTAAGAAATTCCTAATCTGTAAATATCTAAAAAAATGAAATCTAGGCAAATTATATTTATTAGATAATTGCTCAAAAGACATAAAACAATTATCCAAAAATAAATCGGAAAATCATAGTAATCCTTTAGTCTTCCAAGCTGAATAAGCTTGGTCTATAATAGAAGGATAAAAAAAGCAATTGGATACAATAGGAATATTTAAAACAAACTGAGTCAACCCAAAAAATTTCCGAAATTGAAACCATATACGTAAAGTATATTTAACTATCGGGTTGTCAATTCGTTTCGGCAATTTAGAAAGAGCAAAGGGAAGAGAAGTCCCTAAAATCAAACCCAATGCAAATCCTTGTACAGATTTAATTTCCAGGTTCAACCAATGAGGGCTAAAAGATATATCCCAATCCTTTAACCAACATATCAAATATCGGATATTAACTGCCCAATAATAAAATCTAAAATTAGGCAATGCCAATCCACCTTCCTTCCTTGCCTTCTGTAAATATATTTTACCTAACCTAGGATTTTTATTCTGCCATATATATGAGGAAATTTTTGAATCAACATTAGCAAAAAAAGATTTCGGAATAAAAATTGGTACCGCAAATCGGAATAAAAATATATATAAAAACTTGGGTAAAATAACCATCTTAATAGTATTAATCCGACCTATCAGAGATAAAGATAGTGGTGACCACTTAGTAAACAAACATTTAATCTGATCGATTAAGGATAAAAAATTAACCTTCAATAAGTCTTTATAGTTTTTTGTGATTTTAATCCCTAAGTAAATAAAAGAGTCATTAACTAATTTAAAAGGTAAATTTCCATAAATTGGAACCTGTCTATTTAAAGGAAACAATTCACTCTTATTAAGATTTAATTTATACCTGGAAAAATCACTAAATTGAGCCAACAATGATAAAACTGCAGGAATGGATTTCTTAGGATCAGAAATAAATAATAATAAATCATCTGCATATAATTATAACCTATGTATATCTGTCCCACGATTAATGCCAAAAATGTTCTGTGATTCTCTGATAGCAATTGCCAAGGGTTCTAAAGCAATATCAAATAATAATGGACTAAGAGGACAACCTTGTCTAGTACCCTGAAATAAACGAAAAAAGGGAGATCTTTGATTGTTAGTAAGCACCGAGGCTACTGGAGTATGATATATCAGTTTAATCCAGGAAATGAATGTCGGACTAAAATTAAACTTCTCAAGCACATTAAATAAGTATGGTCATTCAACTCTATCAAATGCTTTCTCCGCATCTAATGAAATAACACATTCTGAAGTGTTATGTGAAGGAGTATAAATAATATTCAATAATCTCCTAACATTGAAAAAAGAATAGCGGTTTTTAATAAAACCGGTTTGATCTTCCAAAATAATTTGGGGTAATACCTTCTCCAGCCTGGATGCCAGTAACTTGGAAAAGATCTTGGAATCTACATTCAATAAAGATATTGGTCTATAGGATGCACAGTCAGTAGGGTCTTTATCTTTCTTCAATATTAAAGAAATGGAAGCTCTATAAAAAGATTGTGGCAAATTGCCCAATCTAATTGCTTCTTCAAAAACCCTGCATAACCAAGGAGAAAGAGTAGTGGAAAAACATTTTAAAAATTCTACTGTATACCCATCTGGACCTGGTGCTTTCCCATAATTCATAGAGGAAATAACCCCTTTAATTTCTGCATCCGTAATAGGAGTTTCTAATATTGAAAGATCATCTGATGATAATTTTGGAAAATTCAATTTGCCAAGAAAATCACACATGGTATTACGATCATGAGGGAATTCGGAATGATACAGGGAGGTATAAAAGTCTTGAAATGATTTATTTATCTCATCATGGTTAACTGTCAGATCCCCATTCTGCTGTCGGATCTTAGTAATTTGACGTTTAACCAAAGCATTCTTCAATTGACTAGCTAACAGTTTACCCGATTTATCACTATGTATATAAAAATCAGATCTGGTTTTCATTGATTGATTTCAATTGAAGATGTAAGTAATAAACTATGTTCCGTTTGAAGTTCAACCCTTTGTTTGTAAAGCTCCTTACTAGGAGTAATCGAATATTTCTTGTCAATCTCTTTAATTTTATCAACCAATAAAAGAGTTTGCTTCTTAATGCATTTTCTCAGACCAACAGAGTAGGAGATAATCTGTCCACATATATATGCTTTAAAAGTGTCCCAAAGTGTTCCGCAAGAAATATCATCCGTGGAATTAGTTGAAAAGAAGAAATCGACCTGTTCCTTCATAAATTTAATAAAATACGGATCTTGCAGTAAGGTAGAATCATTGTCTAGCACTAGAAGCTGTATCCGTAAATTTAATAGAAAGTTTTAATGGAGCATGGTCAGAGATGGCTATAATATCATAATTACAACCAATTACCGATGGAATAAAACAAGAGTCAATTAAAAAATAATCAATTCTCAAGTAAGAATGATAAACATGTGAGAAAAATGAAAACTCTTTGTCCTTAGAATGCCGAAATCTCCAAATATCAAAAATTCCATTATCAGTCAAAAAAGAGTTAATACAAGTGGCCGACTTATTAGGTAAAGTCTGAGTAGATATAGATTTGTCCATCAAAGGATTTAAACAACAATTAAAGTCACCACCCATTATTAACTTATATTCATTTAGATTAGGTAGAGAAGTAAATAAGGACTTAAAAAAATCGGGACAATCCACATTTGGAACATTAACATTAACCATAGCAACCTTTTTGTTAAAAAGTAAGCCAGTGATTAACAAAAATCTACCATTCAGATCCGAAAAGATATCATGTTGGACAAATGCAATAGAGGAGTCAATAAAAATTGAAACTCCCTTTACTTTGGCATTCGAATTTGAATGATACTGTTGACCCCTCCAAAACCTAAAAAAGTGATAATTATCCTCTTTCCTCACATGAGTTTCTTGTACAAAAATAATATGAGCATTAAGTCTTTGGAATACTTTGAAAATCTTTTTCCGTTTAATCGGATGGTTTAAGCCATTAGTATTCCAAGATTAATGGTCAAAATTAATGGTCTGAGCCATATTTCTGAAATCAACCCCTTGGTATATAAAGGGTCAACCAAATTATGAACTCATGCACCAGGAAGAGGAACAAAAATAAGGGGCGGACCCGGACGTGACGACATCGTGGACATTTTTGTAGTTTAAAATCAGCCCAAATGAAAAAACTAAAAAAAACTGATATAAGAAACATAAGATTTAGAAAAAGACCTCCCACTCCCCACCCAAGAGGAAAAAAAAGACCACCTAAGCCAGGGATAGGCTGGGAAAAAGGAAAGATGAAACTAAATCTACCCCCATATCAGCAGAAGACAACTCCGTATATAAAGGATAAAAAAAAAGATCCACCCAAACTCTGAAGAAATAATAATCATTATACTAAAACCAAACCTCTTAATATAATTGGTAGTAAAAAAACCAAAAAGAATATAATCACTAGTAACTTATAAATCGGGTTAAAACCCAAACAAACCAAAAAAAAAATGTAAACTGTGATAAGAGATGCATTATAGGAAGAAGACAAGAGAAAAAAATGGCGAAATAAAAAAAAAGCCAAAAATATTTTAGAGAAGAAACCGCAATCTTAGTAAAAAAAAAATTCACCTTTGAAGGATTAATAATAATAATCAAAGATAAAGTACAGTGGTTGAAGTAAGTAAAATAAAAAGATTAGTATGTCAAAAAAAAAACTTTAACTAGAGTATAAAATATAGAGTGAACCTTCACCAATAGCCAGAAACAAAATCTGTTTTGGAAATAAAAACCATCTTGCACGATCAAAATCACTCATTTATTAGCGATGAGAATCCGTAGCAGTAGGGTAGTTCTCATTCAGAAAGCTTCTCGCTTCAGAGGTAGAAAGAAAAACACGCCGTGGTGCATTCGGAGGCGATATTCCGAGCTTCGCAGGGTATAAGAGCGCAGGTTTTAGATTTTTCTCATAACATTCAGACATCAGAGGTTTAAAAAGAAGCCTTGCCTTCATTACTTCTGGACTAAAATCTTCTACTAATCT
The DNA here is from genome assembly GCF_048418815.1 of Hemitrygon akajei. Classification (NCBI taxonomy): domain Eukaryota; kingdom Metazoa; phylum Chordata; class Chondrichthyes; order Myliobatiformes; family Dasyatidae; genus Hemitrygon; species Hemitrygon akajei. The sequence continues at coordinate 92,352,160 of NC_133135.1, forward strand.
TTTAAAATTGTGATCTTGAAATTTGACCATCCCTACACGCCGAGCCACACGAATAAGTTGCTCTTTGACATGCACATAGTGAAATCGGACAATTACAACCGGTGGTTTAGCTGAAGCACTTGGTGATCGACGCATAATTCTGTGAGCGCGATCGAGTAGTAGAGGACTGTCTGGGAATACAGAAGGGAACGCATCCTTTAAAAGTTGAGCAAAGTACTCCGAGGGGTCCCCTTGTTCAATACCTTCCGGGAGACCAAGTATGCGTAGGTTCTGTCTTCTGGACCAATTCTCAAAGTTGACACTCTTGGCTTTAAGTGTTTCCACCTGTTTAATCATCGAAAGTAAGTTCTGTTCCAGTTTTTCAATTATCAAGTCTCGCTTCCGAGCGTCCTGTTGCAGAGTTGCGATTAGAACTTGCTGCTGCTTAACTACTGAATCCGTCTTATCCATATAATCTTGAAAAGCCTTTATATCTTGTTTAAAAATTTGTCATTGTTCTTCAAATTTTTGATTTAAAACCTCCAATAACATTTCATAAGTCAATTCAGTGCGCTTAGGATCAGTCTGCTTCTTCTTCCCATTCCCGTTAGGATCTTTCCCTGGTTCTTGCCCTTTAGATCTAAGAGCCATTTCTGTATTCATTTCTTCAAAAATTCACAATAAACTCTTAAAGATAATTCCAAAAAAGTAGCAAGAATCTTTTGGTGTAGGTAAAAATAAGTTAAATAAGGGTGATCATAGGTTAAAAAAAGTAAAGGTTATGGAGCGAATCTGAAACAGTGCTCACTCCATGAGCGTCTCCTGCTGACCTCACACTGTACGCCTTCTTAACCACAGAGACAACATGTGCAGCTGCTTTGAGTGTCCCTTGGACTCGAACCCCGAGATCCCTCTGATCCTCCACACTGCCAAGAGTCTTACCATTAATTCTATATTCTGCTATCATATTTGTCCCACCAAAATGAACCACCTCACACTTATCTGGGTTGAACTCCATCTACCACTTCTTAGACCAGTTTTACTACCTATCAATGTCTCGCTGTAACCTCTGAGAGCCCTCCACACTATCCACAACACCTCCAACCTTTGTGTCATCAGCAAACTTACTAACCAATCCCTCATCCAGGTCATTTATAAAAATCACGAAGAGTAATGGTCCCAGGACAGATCCCTGAGGCACTCCACTGGTGACCAACCTCCATGCAGAAAATGACCAGTCTACAAGCACTCTTTGCCTTCTGTGGGTAAGCCAGTTGAGGATTCACAAAGCTATGTCCCCTTGGATCCCATGCCTCCTTACTTTCTCAATAAGCATTGTATGGGGTACCTTATCAAATGCCTTGCTGAAATCCATATACACTAGATCTACTGCTCTTCCTTCATCAATGTGTTTAGTAATATCCTCAAGGAATTCAATCAGGCTCGTAAGGCATGACCTGCCCTTGATAAAGCCATGCTGACTACTCCTAATCATATTATATCTCTCCAAAAGTACATAAATCCTGCCTCTCAGGATCTTCTTCATCAACTTACCAACCACTGAGGTAAGACTCACTGGCCTATAATTTCCGGGGCTATGTCTACTCCCTTTCTTGAATAAAGGAACAACATCTGCAACCCTTCAATCCTCCTGAACCTCTCCTGTCCCCATTGATGATGCAAAGATCATTGCCAGAGGCTCAGCAATCTCCTCCCTCACCTCTCATAGTAGCCTGGGGCACATCCCGTCCAGTCCCGGTGACTTATCCAACTTGATGCTTTCCAAAAGCTCCAGCACATCCTCTTTCTTAATACCTACATGCTCAAGCTTTTCAGTCTGCTGCAAGTCATCACTACAATCACTAAGATCCTTTTCCATAGTGAATACTGAAGTAAAGTATTCATTAAGTACCTCTGCTATTTCCTCTCGTTCCATACACACTTTCACACTGTCACACTTGATAGGTTCTATTCTTTCACCCCTTATCCTCTTGCTCTTCACATACTTGTAGAATGCCTTGGGGTTTTCCTTAATTCTGCCCGCCAAGGCCTTCTCATGGCCCCTTCTGGCTCTCCTAATTTCCTTCTTAAGCTCCTTCCTAGTAGCCTTATAATCTTCCAGATCTCTAACATTACCTAGCTCTCTGAACCTTTTGTAAGCTTTTCTTTTCTTCTTGACTAGATTTATTACAGCCTTTGTACACCACGGTTCCTGTACCCTACCATAACTTCCCTGCCTCATTGGAACGTACCTATATAGAACTCTACACAAATATTCCCTGAACATTTGTCACATTTCTTCTGTGCTTTTCCCTGAGAACACCTGTTTCCAATTTAAGCCTCCAATTTCCTGTCTGATAGCCTCATAATTCCCCTTACCACAATTAAATGCTTTTCTAACTTGTCTGTTCCTATCTCTCTCCAATGCTATTGTAAAGGAGATAGAATTATGATCACTATCTCCAAAATGCTCTCCCACTGAGAGATCTGACACCTGACCAGGTTCATTTCCCAAAGTATTCCAACAGATTTGTCAGACAAGATTTCTCCTTGAGGAATCCATGCTGACTTTGACTTATTTTATCATGTCGCTCAAAGCACCCTGAAACCTTAACCATAATAATGGATTTCAACATCTTCCCAACCACTAAAGTCAGGCTAAATGGTCTGTAAATTGCTTTTTCCAGCTTCAATCCCTTCTTCTGGACTTATCAGTAAAATGATGGAAAGTGTCAATGCTATGGAGGCATCTCTTTACTAATAACCTGCCCTAATACTCAGCTGCGAACCTCGTCATGGCCTTGGTCCAAACGTGAACTAGAATTGAGGTGGCTGCCCTTGACATCTTGATATTTGGCCAAATGTGGTGTCAAGGAGCCCTGATAAAACTGAACTCAGTGGGCATCAGGGTAATAACACTCCAATGACTGGAATCACAACACACACCTGCAGTTGTTGGTGGGTCTATCATCCCAGTCCCAGGATATCTTTACAGAAACAAGTGTTACCCATGGCTAAGAGAGTGGGACAGCTGGCTGAGTTCTGGAAATCTTCAATGGTCATTCTGCCACACTCCGTCATGATGGGTCAACTTGAACTTCAGTAGTATTCACAGAGAGAGCTCAGTTAGTTGTGAGCCTCATACTAGCAGGATCAGAGGATTGGAGCCACCAATCTAAAATGATTGGTAGTTCCAATCCTCAGTCATTCCATAACCTGTAGGACCTTTTGTAATCAACAACAGACCAATTGCCCTGGCAGGAGAGCATCAAGACAAGAATGAACCAAGCAGAAATGCCTTCATCAAGAGGGCTTCTGACTGACAGAATTCCCCAACCTGGGGCTGTAGGTGCTGGGTTTTTATGGTTAACTTTGAGATTCAGGACTGATGAAGGTTCTTGGCCCGAAACATTGACTACTCATTTCCATAGATGCTGCCTGGCCTGGCCTCCAGCATTTTGTGTGTATTGCTAATAACCTGGAAAACCTGTCAAAATCCAAAGAATGCTGGATTAAGAGTGCTTTACTTCCTGTCTGGACGGCAATTAGTAGGCAGTTTGAAATTCATTGGTTTGGGTTATTTATCTGTGGTTCCAACAGGGGTATAGAGTTCTGTGAGTGATTGATGCAGCTGGACCTGGATTGGAGCCAAGGCAACGTCAATTGGTTCTGGTGATGTGATGTATTACTGTGAGTCAACTCAAGCTTAACTCCTGAAAGAGATTGACTGTCAGAGTGAAGAAGAGGACCATATGAACATGTGTTTATAGGATGATGCATGATCTTGGATGAAATAAAAATTGAGGGCTATGTGGGATGGGATGATTTAATTGATCTTGGAGTAGATTGAGTGGTTGGCACAACAGTGTGGGCTGAAGGGCCAATACTATGCTGTGCTGTTCTATGCTCTGTGTTCTTATAACATTAGCGGTTCAATGATGCAACTCCCTCATTGTTGGGTTCAGTCTTGACCTCAGATAATGTCAGGGTGGAATTTGCACATTCCCTCTGCAATCATCCATGTTTCTGGGTGCTTGGAATTCCTCCCACATCAACAAAGATGTTGGGTTGGAAGGTCAATTGGCCACTGCAAATTGGTCATAGTGTTGGTGACTGAGACAATCTAGAACAGTTAATGTGGAGAGAATAAGGATAAGTTTTGTGTCAGAGTAAATACATGCTTGACATTCATTGTAGTCTAAAGGGCTTGTTCCTCATCTGAAGACTCTAGAACCATCTGATTTATATTTTCAAGGAGCTTTTCAACAAAGCCACAGTGTATAGAGTTATAGAGTTGACGTGGATAGGCTTTTTCCATTGAGAGTAGGGGAGATTCAAACAAGAGGACATGAATTGAGAGTTAGGGGGCAAAAGTTTAAGGGTAACATGAGGGGGAATTTCTTTACTCAGAGAGTGGTAGCTGTGTGGACCGAGCTTCCAGTAGAAGTGGTAGAGGCAGGTTCGGCATTGTCATTTAAAGTAAAATTGGATAGGTATATGGACATGAAAGGAATAGAGGGTTATGGGCTGAGTGCGGGCCAGTGGGACTAGGTGAGAGTAAGCATTCAGCATGGACTAGAAGGGCTGAGATGGCCTGTTTCTGTGGTGTAATTGTTATATGGTTATATGGTAAGCCCTCTGCATCCCTCAAACAACAGTCATACATTCTGGTCTCTGCCCTAATAAATCTTTGATATCAACCTCCTGTGCTGCGTCACCCAGCACACACCTCACTTCTAGTTGGAATTTTATCTGACATGCAGTCCTAACACAGTTTATGAGCATTGCAATCCAATTAATGGGCAACATTTTATAGATATCTGTCTGGCAGTCACCTTTCTGACTAGTCAGCCCTCAGGCAGTGCCTCACTGGAACTGAACTCAGTTCAGTAAATGAGTGAGAAGCAAGGATTCCAGTGAAGCAGGTGGATTCGATGAAAGTCATGCTATAATCATCTGCCATACTTCAAGCTCTCTGGCCTAATGGTTTCACTAATGTGCAGTCATCAGGCGTGTCACTTACCACCTCGGGCATGATAACATTCCACAGGCATAGTCAGAATGTTTGTTCAGAGACAAATGGAATGTACACTGCAAAATCTTTGGAGGAATGAAAGTGAAGGGATTTGACAGTACTCGAAGGAAAAGTGTATATTGTGCAAGTGTGTGTGTAGGGCTCTAAAAATGTGTTTTGGTGTTTTGTACACTTATCAGTGGGAGGTTGCATGTGTGGGTGTTTTTATTAGGATTCTATACCTCTGTGTGTGTTGTCCGTGAGCGTATGTATGTATAAGGTGTGTGTGTCAATGTATATCTGTACATGTACGTGTGTGTGAGAGAGTATGCATGGAGCTATGTATATATGTGCATACTATTGTGTATTTAGTAGAAGGTATGAACTGATGTATGTATGTGTATATGTGCATATCTGTGAGTGTGCGTGCGCGCACGCGCTCGTGTGTGTGTGTGTGTGTGTGTGTGTGAGAACATCGTCCTTTACTCCCGACCTAATGGGGCAGGATTATATTTGTTATAGCTGGTGCAGTCAAGACCTGTGCATGAAGCAGTCTTTTATGAGCGCCTCCCCAGTGCCTGCAGTGGCACAGTACAGAAATAAGCTATCAATGGCATCCAAGTGCTGTCAGTGAGGGTCTGTGTTAAGAATTCTTCCTTAAAGGCTGCTCTCTTCTGTCCTGTTGTTGCCCCCTAAGCATCCACTGATACTTACCCCAGTCCCTGTTCCTTACCCCTATCATTGCTCAGCTCCCCGTGCTTCAACCTTTCCACCAATTCTTGCTCCGGCACCCTGTGAATTGCCTCCTGAATTCCTGTTAGCCCATCTCCTATCTGTTACTCACTTGCCAGCTGCTCATTGATTTGGTTACTAGCCAATGCTCACTGAGTGTATTCCTGCCATGATTACTCCTTCCTCCTGAAGCTCTCTCTACTCACAATCCAGTCTTCCCTCAGTTGCCTCTGATGCTGTTCTTCTTGCCCTTGTCTATATGCTACTGACCAGGGCTGGGAGTACAAGCTTGTGATAAATCCAACAGGCAATCCGGCAAAGTGCCTTCCCCACCGGGGAGCCGTGAGGAGATGGACCCTGCTGGTACATGGTGATCAGGCAGTGCCAGGAATGGGTGCACCTGAAAGAGAAAGGAATAGTTAATGTGGAAAGAAGTGAAAGAATGCTGATGTGTACCTAATCATAGCACCACCTTCTTGGGCTGAATAGTCTTTCTCTATCTGTCAGTTCTACTGATGTTTAATGTCCAGTTAGGTATCTTGGCCCAGTGGGCGTCCATATGACTGTGGTCAGTGTCATCAACTTGCGACTGGGCACATGACATGGTGACTTCCTTCTCTTCTGTCCCTGAACATGGTGTTGGCCAGTGGGGTAGAGCTGGTGTCTCATGCTTCCAGAGAACCAGGTTCAATCCTGACTTTGGGTGCAGTCTGTGTGGAGTTTGCAAGTTCTCCCTGTGACTGTGTGGGGTTCTCCCATTCCCCCCACTGCACCACATCCTAAGGACATGTGGGTGAATAGATTAATTAGCCACTGTCAATTGCCCCTACTGTGTCAGTGAGCAAAGGATCTAGGGAGAGTGTGGAGTAGATAGGAATGTAGGGAGAATATAAAAAAGGATTAATGTGAATGAGTTGGTGAGGAAAATGGTATGAAAGGACTGTCTATGTGCACCTCTTCATACATTAACACCCCCCCCCCCAACCCAGCCCACAACCCTCTGCCCCCTGTGGTTTCTGCAGCTCACTCTCAGTTTGTTATGTGCTTGAGCACTGAATTAGTCTGGATCGGATGCCAGTCTGAGCCAAAAGAGGCGAAATCCCACTCCAGTGAGTTAACCTCAGTACTGACTGAAAGTCACACTAATGGAGGGGCCAGCCTTTAAATGAATGGATCATTTGTCTCCCTGCGCAAATGAATATTAAATATTCTGTGGTACTACTACATTAGGAGATATCTTGTGATGATATTCATTGCTTAGCTAGCATGTTAGTTCTATGCTTCTAGTCCTCTTGAAATGAATGAAAATATTGCATTTGTTTTTTTTTACTGCTTACTTAACCTGCAAGTTAACCTTAAGGGAATCCTGAACCAAATATTTTACATCCTTTTATGTCTCTGATATCTGAATATTCTTCCCATTTATTTCCCTTTATTCTTCCTATCAAAGAGCATAACCTCACACTTCACTATTCTGTATTTCATCTGCCTCTTCTTGCCCACTCTCCCAACCTGTTCATGAGCTTCTGCAGTCTCACTGCCTCTGCAACGCAGTCTATTCCTCCACCTATCTTCATATTGTCTGAAACCTTGGCTACAATACCATTAATTCCTTCATCCAGATTACTGATGCCCTGAAGCAGCTCAGCATATTTGTAAAGAAAATCATAAAGGCTTTCTATATTTTTTGGTCACAGTATGACCGGCAGTCTGGAGGCACAATGGCTTCAGACCCTGCTGCTTTGCTTTGAGTAACAGATGCTGTTTAAATGGCCTTTTGACTGATTGTAGTGTATCTCTGTGGTCGGCTTTATGTCTGACAGTCTGATTCTGTAAATCAAATGGAGAAGTGACTTGGAACAACTTTTATTATTAGACAGGGGCTTGACCTCTTTTCCCATCCATCTCTTCATGCAGGTTGTCCCCCACTCCCAACTACGATTAATCCCCTCCTCTCCACCATCACACCCACACTCCAGCTCTGTAGGGATATCTTTTATGGAAGAGATCAGGGTCAGTGGTGAAAGGTCAGGATCTCGAAGAAGTGCATTGCACAGCATGAGGAGAATCTAATCCTGTCTCTTCAGCTGTTTATATGTGCTTAGGTCAAGTCAACTTTATGTGACATCTCTAGAGTTCAACCCTTGGAGATTCCTTTAATATTTCACCTCCCAGCTTAACAAATTGAGTTTGTCAGATATGCTCGTATAGCAAAATTTTGAGGATATGAGGTACAGGATGTTCCATGCAGAGTGGACACAAGTTATCCTGATTTTCATATTTACCAGTGATATAAAAGTGTCTTTCTGTACCTTTGGCTTCACGAAGTTTGCATTAGACTCCCCAGGGCCTTCTGGTGCGGCAACAACTTGCATTTACATGGAATCTTTCATATACAGACCACTCTATAGGAGAATTGTCAAACAGAAGTTGACACCCAGATCAAGAAAGTGATTAAAAATGCTGATCAAAAACATATTTGGAAGGACAGTAGGATTTAAAAGCCAGAGTAGGCTATTTAGCTCCTCGTATTTATTCTGTCAATTAACAAAGTCATGGTTGACCTTTAACCACAGCATCATCTGCTGCACCAACCCCATATCCCTCCAGTGATTCTCTTAATATCCAAAATTAATCCATGTATCCAAAATTCCAAGTAAATTAATGGAAGTGGGAGTGTGAAAAATGTGGAGAGGCTGAGGGAGGGAACTCCAGTATTTAGGATTCTGATAGCAGAAGTTGCAAATGCCAGATGCTGGGTGATCAGTATGGGGTTGGGGGCTGGAGGGGCCAGAACAAGAGGAGTGCAGGAGGAGTTCTAGAGAGGAAAAAGCCTATTTGTAAACTAAAAGTCAATACAGTGGGTGGGGGAGAGGTTGGTGTTTGGAAAACTATTTCAGAAGCTTGAAAGATCAGATTAGGCTGGAGTCATGTAGAAACTGGTGATATTAGTGATGGAAAAAATGAAAGCTTAATGTGATGCCAAGAATACCTAATATTTTGTAAGTTAAAATGAATAACAAAGGATAAATAGGGCCCATTAGGGAGCATATGAGGAATTAGTGCCTGGAATCAGGAGGTATACAGTAGGTGAGGTCCTAAAAATTGTACATTTCATTAGTATTCACAAAGGAAATAGATTTGATAGTTGGAGAGTTCACTGAAAAGGTAGGTGAAAATCTCCACAAATAAAGAGTAGCTAGTCAAAGGCTTTTCAGATTTAGTGAACCAGTGGTATTTATCCTTAGGAAGGTTGCTATGGGACAAAGGGGAGGGTTGCTATGGGAGTTTGATGGGGCTCTGGCTGAGATGGTTAAAGAACAAAGAACAAAGAACAATACAGCACAGTACAGGCCATTTGGCCCACAATGTTGTGCCGACCCTTAAGCACTGCTCCCCCGTATAACCCTTCACTTTAAATTCCTCCATATACCTGTCTAGTAGTCTCTTAAGTATTTACTGGACACGACTGAGGTACTAGATGACTCGTGAACAACAAATGTGGTCTTTTTTCAAACAGGGAAAAGACTGGCTATGTGGACCAGTGAGCTGAACATCAGCAGTAGAGAAAGTGCTGGGAAAAATTCTGAGGGACAGGAGTCTTGGAAAGGCAGGGACTAATTACAGGCAGCCAGCATGGCTTTGTCAAAAGCAGATCTTGTCTAGCCAATCTGATTGCTTTCTTTAAAAATGTGAAGTATATTAATGAGGGCAGGGTAGTAGATGCGATTTACATTACTTTAGTAAAGTATTAGATGAGATCCCACACGGGAGACTGGTTCAAAAGGCTAGGGCACCTGCGATCAAAGGCAAGCTGATGGAGGACAATAGAGGATTGTTTTGCGGTTGGATGCCTGTGACTACTGGTGACCTACAAAAATCATCACTTGCTGTTTCTAATACCAGTTAGTGACATGGGTGTGGATATGGAAGGAGTGAACAGTAAGCTTGTGCATGACGTGAAGACTAATGAAGTTATTAATGGTGTGGAAGATATTCTTAGAGTGTAGAAGGATAATCGAGGGGAATTGTTGACAAGGGCTGAAATATGGCTGATGTGTGAAATGATGCATTTAAGGAGTACTAATGAGGCTAGGACACACCATGTTAAGGCCTTGGGGAACATTGAAGAACTACAAGACTTTGAGCACTGTATGTCCATAGATCCTTGAAGTAGCTAACACATGGAACACTGACCTTCACTAGACAGAGTAATGAACTCAGAAGTAGGGAGGTTATGCTCCAACTTTATAAAGCCTTGGTCACACCTCAGCTAGAGTGTTGAGTGTAGCTGTGGCCATGAGGGTATATGAAGGATGTGATAGTGCTGGAAAAGATGCAGCAGAGTTTCACCAGGATGTTGCCTGGGATGGAATAGTTCAGTTATGAGAAGAGATGGGAAAAGCTAAATCGACTTGTCTTCATTGCTCAGGGCATTGAAAGAGTTGGGTCGTCATCTTACAGATGTACAAGACTTGGATAAGACAGTACTTGGAGTATTGTGTGCATTTCTGGTTGTTTAGAAATAGGATTGATGCCATTAAGCTGGAAAGGGTGCAGAAAGATTCTCAAGGATGTTACTATGATGGATGGGTTTGATTTACAATGAAAGACTAGATGCTGGGTCTTTACTCCCTAGTGTGGGTGGCAGGGTGGAGATACATCTCTACCGAAGAAGGTGTAAGGCACTCTTTCCCTCTGCTAGCTTTCAGGTCACCTGCTTATCTCCCCAACCCCTGATCATGATCATGTGAAACCATGGGAGCAGGTAGTGGATGGTTGTATGAGCAGCTGGTGCATATCATAAGTCCTGGTTCTATGACCTCTGATGCCAAGCAGGCAATCTCTGAAGAATATTGATAATGCTTGGGGTCACCTGTCCTGTAAAGACACTGCCCAGAAGAAGGCAATAGCAACCTACTCTGTAGAAAAATTTGCCAAGGATAATCATGGTACAGATGGAAGGTCATGCTCGCCCACATCAGTTCATCCCCCAGAGAAGGAAGGATTCAAAGGGGGGAAAGGGACAACAGTGGTTGACAAAGGAAGTCAGAGATTGCATAGCATTAAAAAAAAAGGAAGTATGACAGAGCTAAGGTGAGTGGGAGGACAGATGATTGGGAAGTTTTTAAGGAACAACAGAACTTAACTAAAAAGGCAATACGGGGAGAAAAAATGAGGTACGAACGCAAGCTAGCCAGAATATAAAGGAAGATAGCAAATGCTTTTTTAGGTATGTGAAGAGAAAGAAGATAGTTAAGAACAATGTTGGGCCCTTGAAGAATGAATTGGGTGAAATTGTTATGGGAAACAGAGAAATGGCAGAAGAATTTAATGAGTACTTTAGATCTGTTTTCACTAAGGAAGACACAAGCAATCTCCCAGATGTATGGATGGGCCAAGGACATAGGATAACAGAGGAAATGAAACAGATTGACATTAGGAAGGAAACGGTGATGAGTAGACTGATGGGACTGAAGGCTGACAAATACCCAGGTCCAGATGGTCTGCATCCTAGGGTACTAAAGGAGGTGGCCCTGGAAATTGCAGATGCATTGGTAATCATTTTCCAATGTTCCTTAGATTCAGGATCAGTTCCTGAGAATTGGAGAATGGCTAATGTTATCCCACTTTTTAAGAAAGGAGGGAGGGAGAAAATAGAGAAATATCGACCTGTCAGCCTGACATCGATGTGGGGAAGATGCTAGAGTCCATTATTAAAGATGAAATAGTGGCATATCTAGATAGCAGTGATAGGATTGGGCCGAGCCAGCATGGATTTACCAAGGGTAAATCATGCTTGACTAATCTGTTGGAGTTTTTCGAGAATGTAGCCAGGAAGTTAGACAGGGGAGATCCACGATTTTCAGAAGGCATTTGATAAGGTCCCACATAGGAGATTGGTGGGTAAAATCAAAGCTCAGGGCATCGGGGGGAAGACATTGACATGGATAGAAAACTGGTTGGCAGATAGAAAGCAAAGGGTAGCGGTGAATGAGTGTTTCTCGGAATGGCATGTGGTGACTAGTGGGGTGCCACAGGGCTCGGTATTGGGAACACAGCTGTTTACAATTTACGTCAACGATTTAGATGAAGGCATTGAGAATAACATCAGCAAATTTGCTGATGATACTAAGCTGGGTGGTAGTGTGACATGTGATGAGGATGTTAGGAGAATTCAGGGTGACTTGGATAGGCTGGGTGAGTGGGCAGATACTTGGCAGATGACGCTTAATGTGAATATGTGTGAGGTTATCCACTTTGGGAGTAAGAACAGGAAGGCAGATTATTATCTGAACGGTGTAGAGTTAGGTAAGGGAGAAATACAAAGAGATCTCGGAGTCCTTGTTCATCACTCACTGAAGATGAATGAGCAAGTGCAGCAGGCAGTGAAGAAGGCTAATGGAATGTTGGCCTTTATTACAAAGGGAATTGAGTACAAGAGCAAGGAAATCCTCTTGCATTTGTACAGGGCCCTGGTGAGACCACACCTGGAGTATTGTGTACAGTTTTGGTCTCCAGGGTTAAGGAAGGACATCCTGGCTGTAGAGGAAGTGCAGCGTAGATTCACCAGGTTAATTCCTGGGATGTCTGGACTGTCTTACGCAGAGAGGTTAGAGAGACTGGGCTTGTACACGCTGGAATTAAGGAGATTGAGAGGGGATCTGATTGCAACATATAAGATTATTAAGGGATTGGACAAGATAGAGGCAGGAAATATGTTCCAGATGCTGGGAGAGTCCAGTACCAGAGGGCATGGTTTGAGAATAAGGGGTAGGTCATTTAGGACAGAGTTAAGGAAAAACTTCTTCTCCCAGAGAGTTGTGGGGGTCTGGAGTGCACTGCCTCGGAAGGTAGTGGAGGCCAGTTCTCTGGATGCTTTCAAGAAGGAGCTAGATAGGTATCTTATGGATAGGGGAATCAAGGGATATGGGGACAAGGCAGGAACCGGGTATTGATAGTAGATGATCAGCCATGATCTCAAAATGGCGGTGCAGGCTCGAAGGGCCGAATGGTCTACTTCTGCACCTATTGTCTATTGTCTATTGACATGGCACATAATGATGGTGTAGGAGGCTGAGGGGTGACCTCTTAGCCAAGTGTGGGGGAAAGGATTAATATGGAAGGATGGAGACTCAGTCACCAAGGATATTTAAATTGGAGAGTGATAGGTTTTTAGATATTAAAGCAATCAAGGCTTATGTAATATTCCCCAGCTTGATAACTAATTCTCACTCCACACTTTTCCCTTGTTTAATTATTAATTCTCACTTTGCACTGATCCCCAGTGTAACAGAGAAATATAATATTACACTGTGAAAACATATACACGGTTAACCAGTGTAACCATTAACTCCTCTCAAACCAAATGTAATGACTGTTCTGAAAATGCTCTGTTGAATTCTACACTTTTGCTCATTTCCCTTTTCCAGTGTAATATTTGCATTGCTTTCTACTGTACTAATCAATTCTTACACAATGCTGTTCTCCTGTGTGGTAACTAAATCTCACACTGCACGTTTCCACAAGGCATCCTCACAGAATCAGAAACTATTTTATTGTCATGAAATAGAAACATAGAAAACCTATAGCCCAATACAGGCCCTTTGGCCTACAATGCTATGCCAAACATGTACTTACTTTAGAAATGACCTAGGGTTACCCATCGCCCTCTATTTTTCTAAGCTCCATGTACCTCTCCAAGAGTCTCTTAATAGAACCTAGTTTATCCGCCTCCACCACAGTTGCCAGCAACCCATTCTATGTACTCACCTTTCTCTGCATAAAAACTTATCCCTGACATCCTGCTTCTACCTACTTCCAAGCACCTTAAAATTGTGCGCTCTCATGTTAGCCATTTCTGCCCTAGGAAAAAGCCTCTGACTGTACTGTAGTAGTAGGCCTCCATTAGTCTCGATAGACCATGGATTTGCACCTTGGAAAGTTTCCAGGACGCAAGCCTGGGCAAGGTTTTTTTTATGGAAGACTGGCAGTTGCCCAAGCTGCAAGTCTCCCTTCTCCACGCCACCGATGTTGTCCAAGGGAAGGGCCTCTGAATATCCACATGATCAATGCCTGTCATCACCTTGTACATCTCTATCAGGTCACCTCTCATCCTCTGTCGCTCCAAAGAAAAAAGGCGAAGTTCACTCAACCTATTCTCATAGGGCATGCTCCCCAATCCAGGCAACATCCTTGTAAATTCCTCTGCACCCTTTCTATAGTTTCAACATTCTTCCTGTAGTGAGGTGACCAGAACTGAGCACAGTACTCCAAGTGGGGTCTGACCAGGGTCCTATGTAACGGCTGGGGTACATCTCATCCAGTCCCGGTGACTTCTCCAACTTGATGCTTTCCAAAAGTTCCAGCACATCCTCTTTCTTAATGTCTATATGCTCAAGCTTTTCTGTCCACTGTAAGTCATCCCTGGAATTGCTAAGGTCCTTTTCCATAGTGAATACTGGAGCAAAGTATTCATTGAATACAAATATTAATTTGTTGCTTTGTGGCAGCAGTCCAGTGCAAGACACAAAAATTACTATGTTACAAAAATAAATAACTAGTGTAAACAGCGTAATAGTCTTATGTACTACCATGTAGTTTGCCAGAGTAAATACCTTTTCTCATACTGGACTGCTCCGTACTCAGTAACACAGGTCTGGCAATAGCTTAGTGACCAGTTCATTCCTACACTCTCTGCTCCCTGTTAAATCATTCTTTTCCACACTCACTGTTCTCAGAGTGATTATCTTACTAGAAATGGTGAGTTGGGAATGAACTCACTGGGAATGGTGAGTTGGGAATGAAATCTCACCATTTCTAGTGAGATAATTCATTCACACACTCACCATTCTTGGTGTAATAAATCACTCACACTCACTGTTTCGATGTAAGAAATCATTCCCACACTCACTGTCCCCAGTGCAATAATTGATTCCCAACTCACCATTTCTACTGTAACAATTCACTCTCATACACAACATTCCCGGTGTAATAACTCAATCACATACTCAAAGCTAATAATTCATTCTTGCACTCATCATTCCTACTATAATAATTTATTCCCTCTCACACTGTTCCCCAATGCAATAGTTCATTCCACACTCACCACTCCCAGTGCATGAACATTGATTTTTCCAATTTCTCCCCCTCCCCTTCCCGCTTTCTCAATTCCACACTCTGGATCCCTTCTTACTCATTCTCTTTTCTGTACCTTCCTGTCACCCTCTGTTGCCCCCTTTCCTTCCATTTCTCCCATGGTCCACTCTCCTCTCCTATAAGATTCCTTCTTCTTCAGCCCTTGACCTTTTTCACCTATCACCTCCCAGCCTCTCACTTCACCCCCACCCACCTATCTTCCCCTTACATAACACGTTCCAGCTTGTACTCCTTTCCAGCATCCCCCCCTGCCTTTTTCTGGCTTTTTCGTCCTTGCTTTCCAGTCCTGATGAAAGGGTCCGACCTGAAATTGTCCCCTCCAAAGATGCTGCCTGACCTGCTGAGTTCCTCCAGCATTTTTAAAGATCTGGAAATCTGGAAATCTGACAGATTTACAGAATCTGCCAAATCTCTTGTGGTTATATATTAAGTATGTTCATTTAAATTTATATTATCTTTTGTTTGTGTTGGTTAATAACTCATCTCCTTCTACCTTAGTCCATGAACTTATCAATCACCCCTCCTGTGGACACTTCCTGGAGGTCCAAGATCCGTATGCTCCACGACTGCTGGACTAAGTGTGTAAATGTAGGAGGGGACTATGTTGAAAAATGAATGTGCTAGGTTTTCTAAAATTGACTACTTCTACCTTAGGCCACGAACATATCAATCTCCCCTAGTATATATGCATATACTGTATGTCACCTTGAGATTTATTTTCCTGTGGGCATTCACAGTAGATGAAAAAAAAAATTGCATCAATGAAAAACTGCACACAAGACAGATCAATAACCAATACGCAAAAGATAAACTGTGCAAATACATAAAAACAAAAATACAAAATAATAATAATACATGTATAAATAATAAATATTGAGAACATGAGATGGAGAGTCCTTGAAAGTGACTCCATAGGTTGTGGGAACTGTTAATATACTAGATAATTTCTCCAGATCTTCCCTCAGCCTTCTCCAAAGAACACAGAGCTGGCCTCCCCTTGTAAACGTAGTTCTTCATCCTGGGAATCATTCTCATAAATCTTTTCTAGACCCTCTCTAGTGCCTTCACAGCCTTCCTGTAAAATGAACTCAGTATTCCAGCTGAGTTTGAATAGGTGCTTTATGTAGATTCAGTATACAGTATAAGTGCTCCCTGCTCTTTTATATATTCTATGCTTCTATAGATCAAGCCCAAAATTGTGTATTCATTATTATCTATTTTTCCAACTGGCCCTATCACCCCAAATCCCTCATTCCTTTATTCTATCCTGTCTCTCCTCATTCTTCCCAACAAAATGCATCGCTATTAATTTCTCTACATTAAACTCCAGGGGCATGTATCTGCCCATCCATATCACTTTCCTTTTTTTTGCATGATTAACAACTTTAGAAATTGTAGACACAAGAAACTGTAGCGACTAGAATCTGGAACTCTGCTGGAGCCTTGGGAAAACAGACATGATCAAGGACCTTGTCTACTCTGGTTATTCTGTCTTCTCCCCTCATGCATTAGGCAGGAGATACAAGTTCTCAAGGACAGTTTCTTTCCCACTGTTGAATGGAATAATAAGGATGAGTCCTCAGTCTACCTTGACATGGCTCTTGCACTTTATTTGTCCTCCTACACTGCACTTTCTCAGTAACTACATTATATTCTGTATTTTGTTATAGTTTTCCTGTTTTAGTGACCTAATGCATGGAATGATCTGTCTGGATGGCACACTGACATCTTGGTACATGTAATAATAATAATAACCATATTACCAATTACTTCTAAGCAGCACTGGCCAGAATTCCTCCATGTCGTTGTAAACACCTTCATTCATCAGAAGCAATGGAAAGGCGCAGGCAACTTCAGGGAGCTTCAGAATGGTGTTGGTGCTTCTGTTTGCTGCCATAACCTGTCTGACAGAGCACACATGATCACGCCCCTTTCCAAGCATGGTGTCTGCTGCCAGGATGTGTGCATGCTCCAGAGATGCCATTCTGGAATCCAACAGGGCTTCGCATTACTTAGCACTCAACTAGCACTGAGATGTAGCCTGTGCTAAAATATTCCCAGCATTAAGAAATATGTTTTGCTTAAGTAGATCTGGCGTAGAGAAATATGGTTCATTCAACTAACCCAGGGATTGAGAATTATTCAACTGGCAAATATCTCTATGTGAGGAAGCTGAGTGCTTCCCTGTGCACTGATTAATAAAATTGCCAGCCATGAAAGTACAGCTCTGTACGTTGCAATGATTAATGGTTGCAATAGTGAGTTTCCACTAACTGAATTTTACCAGGGAATGATTAGTGCTGCTGTTGGTGCAGGAAGACACCAGGTCAAAATGTTAGTGATTATCCACTGCTCTCCCACTGTCTCCCGGAATGAGGCCTTGGAGGAAAATCCCAACTGTAACTTGACTTGAAGATAGGATGGAACTGTGCCAGGTTCTTGAGTAAATGGTCAGATGCAATATCTGTTTTTGCTAAGACTATTTTTCCTCTCCATAGTGAGGCATGGTGTTGTGGTGTTAGTAAGTTGTCACTAAGTTAAGCATTCCCAGCAGTCTGGTGCAGGTACAGCTCACTTCATATACACCCACTCTGCATGCAGGCTTGGCTCAGTGGAAGACAGACTGTCAAACTATTTCCTGACCTTTGGTTTACAATATAAAAAACCCTTTAGCTTTCCTCACTCACCTGTCTGCTTTTACAAGAGGCAATGAGTTAGGGTGCGCTATTTCTTATTAAGGGTGTGAACTATAACAATCTGCTTATTCTCCCATTGTTTAGTGCCTATTGCCAACAAGAATGCAATCAGTTTCCTGGGATTCAAACAGAAAACTCTGGAATTACTCAGTGGGTCTGGCGACTTCTGTGGGAAGAGAAACACGTTAAAGTTTCAAGTTGAAGTCAGTTCGTAGAACAGTACAGATCAGGAACAGGCCCTTCAGCCTATGATGTGCAGATCAATCTATCCCTTCCCTCCCATATAACTGCCCATTTTTTCTATCATCTATCTGCATATCTAAGTACATAAAAACTTAAGGAATAGGAGCAGGAGTAGGCCATCTGGCCTATTGAGCCTGCTATGCCATTCAATAAGATCATGGCTGATCTGACCGTGGACTCCCTCCACCTACCTCTCTTATCCCCATAACCCTTAATTCCCCTACTATGCAAACATCTATCCAACCTTGTCTTAAATATATTTACTGAGGTAGCCTCCACTGCTTCATTGGGCAGAGAATTCCACAGTTTCACCACTCTGTGGGAAAATAGTTCCTCCTCATCTCCGTCCTAACTCTACTCCCCTGAATCTTGGGGCTATGTCCCCTAGTTCTAATCTCACCTATCAGTGGAACCAACTTTCCTGCCTCTATCTTATCTATCCCTTTCATAATTGTTTATGTTTCTATAAGAAACATTCTTATTCTTCTGAATTCCAGTGAGTACAGTTCCAGGCGACTCAGTCTCTCCTCATAGTCTAACCCTCTCATCTTTGGAATCAACCTGGTGAACCTCCTCTTCACCGCCTCCAAAGCCAGTATATCCTTCCTCAAGTAAGGAGACCAGAACTGCATGCGGTACTCAAGGTGTGGCCTCACCAGTACCCTATACAGTTGCAGCATAACCTCCTTGCTAATAAATTCAAGAATTTCTTAAATGCCCCTAATGTGTCTACCTCTACCACCACCCTTGGCAGAGCATTCCACACACCCAGTACTCTGTGAAAAGAATGACATCCTTCTGGCATCCTTCAATCACCTTAAAATCATGTCCACTTGTATTAGCCATTTCTGTACCTGACTAAAGGTTTCTAGTAAAAAGAACTCACAAAGCTGTCTCACCTTTAGTCCATTGAGTCCATATCAAACATCAAGTTGGGGTTTGGGAGATTTCAGGGTGGAAACTGACAGCAGTAAACTACAAGGCTGCACATTGGCACAGCTGCCTCACAATTCTAGTTGTGCAGGCCAGTAGCTTAACTGGCTGCTGTAAATTGGCCCTTGTGTGTAAGTGAGTGGGAGAGGGTGGAGTTAAGGGAAATGTGAAAGGGTTAGTGGCAGTGAATGCTTAAGGTTTGATGCAGTGGGCTGAAGGGCCTGTTTCTGTGTCTAAAATGTGAAGATTTGGTGAATTTCTGATCAGAAGTACATGAGGTTCCAACTCAAATTGTCAGAAAGGGCAGGGTTTCCCTGATCATGTCTAGACATAAAACATCAGATGAGGAAAGTTATGGCACTGGCACATGCCTAAACCTCCAGTGCAGATTATTGGCTGGATAGCCCCTCTGGCAGAATGTTTTGCACCTTTAATCTTGCACAGACCAATTGAAGACTGGAAGTTAAAGGAATTTGTGGCAGCTCATTCTGAATTTCAGAAGGTATTGACCAGCATTTCACAGAGGCTTGCAGAGTGTTAATGATGTGAGAAATAGAGTGAAATTGCAATGTGGTCATAGCTTATGAATGTGTTTGGTTGCACTCTGCTTCTTGAGAACACTCTTTACAGTTTATTTAGCCCACTCAGAAATTTCATATATACTCATTAACACTTCCCTGTACCAGAGATTGTCTGTGTTATTAGTTCTTTTGCAAGAGCTAATGAGAAGAAGGTAGGTTTCAGCGTAGCGGCCATTATGAGAGCATCACTGTGGGAGCAGACAGAGTTAGAGTAGGGATCTGAGGCTTTGGTGAGGAGAGGGAGAAACTAAGTTTTTGTCAAGTTTTCTCTTTCTTTCTCTATTAGTGCCTAGCTAGAGTATTAAGAATGGTGGGAGATCCAGGAGATCGCCAGACTCCCTGATTGCTACATTTGTGTGAAGTGCATCTGGGTGCAGCTTCTTACAGACCATGTTATGGAACTGGATGACTTTCGATTCATTAAGGAGAATGAGGAGGTGATGGATAGGAACTACAGGGCAGTTGTCACACCTAAGTTGCAGGAAGCAGGTTGCTGAGTGACTGTCAGGAGAAGGATGGGGAAAATACAACTTGTGCAGAGTATCCCTGTGGCCATTCCCCTCAATAACAAGCATACTGCTCTGGATGCTGTTGGGGTTGGGGGACAACCTCTCAGGAAAAGCCACAGTGACCAGATCTCTGACACTAAGTCTGGCCCTGTGGCTCAGAAGGGAAGGGGAAGGGGGAAGAAAAGGGGAGTGGTGGTGATAAGAGATTCAACAGTTAAGGGAACAGACAGGAGATGTCTGTGGACATGAAAGAGACTCCTGGGGACTGTTAATACATTTTTGGGATTAGGACAAGTCACAATAACTTTAACTGACTTCAGCCACTAGCCTTCAGATTCACATATGAAGTGTGGATTAAATCTAAAATTCAGCCCTGAACAATGGGTTCCTAAGAACTGTGAACCAATTTAATTGGAAGAACAGACAATGCTGATTTAAATTCACTACTTCTGTGTATTTGGGTTCTATAATATAGGTGCGAACAGGGAGGCGTGATGGTGGGAAGATCCAGACATTTGAAAATGTTACATGTAGATCAAAGGAAGCGTTGTAAATATGGAATTGTTCTTTGATCTTTAGCATATAAAGCAGGGTAAAGCAGTGGATGTTATCTATATGGACTTCAGTAAGGCCTTTGACAAGGTTCCACACAGAAGGTTAGTTAGGAAGGTTCAATCGTTAGGTATTAATATTGAAGTAGTAAAATGGATTCAACAGTGGCTGGATGGGAGATGGCAGAGAGTAGTGGTGGGTAATTGTTTATCAGGTTGGAGGCCGGTGACTAGTGTTGTGCCTCAGGGATTTGTACCGGGTCCAATGTTGTTTGTCATATACATTAATGATTTGGATGATGGGGTGGTAAATTGGATTAGTAAGTATGCAGATGATACTAACATAGGTGGCATTGTGGATAATGAAGTAGGTTTTCAAAGCTTGCAGAGTTAGAAGCTTGCTAGTTAGAAGAGTGGGCTGAAGGATGGCAGATGGAGTTTAATGCTGATAAGTGTGAGATGCTACATTTTGGTAGGAATAATCAAAATAGTACATACATGGTAAATGAAGAATGCAGTAGAACAGAGTGATCTAGGAATAATGGTGCATAGTTCCCTGAAGGTGGAATCTCATGTGGATAGGGTGGTGAAGAAAGCTTTTGGTATGCTGGCCTTTATAAATCAGAGCATTGAGTATAGAAGTTCGGATGTAATGTTAAAATTGTACAAGGCATTGGTAAGGCCAAATTTGGAGTATTGTGTACAGTTCTAGTCACCGAATTATAGGAAAGATGTCAACAAAACAGAAAGAGTACAGAGGAGATTTACTAGAATGTTACCTGGGTTTCAGCACCTAAGTTACAGAAAAAGGTTGAACAAGTTAGGCCTTTATTCTTTGGAGCGTAGAACGTTGAGTGGGGACTTGATAGAGGTATTTAAAATTATGAGGGGGATAGATAGAGTTGACGTGGATAGGCTTTTTCCAATGAGAGTAGGGGAGATTCAAACAAGAGGACATGAGTTGAGAGTTAAGGGGCAAAAGTTTAGGGGTACCGTGAGGGGGAACTTCTTTACTCAGAGAGTGGTAGCTGTGTGGAATGAGCTTCCAGTAGAAGAGGTAGAGGCAAGTTCAATTTTGTCATTAAAAAAAAAATTGGATAGGTATATGGACAGGAAAGGAATGGAGGGTTATGGGCTGAGTGGAGGTCGGTGGGACTAAGTGTCAGTAAGCATTCGGCACGGACTAGAAGGGCCGAGATGGCCTGATTCCATGCTGTAATTGTTATGGTTATATAAAATATTATGTAGTGTAGGGCCAGGCAAACCTCTTGCTCCGAAAGTGTCTCTCTCTTTCTCTTCTCTCTCTCTATCTCTCTCTGTCTCTTCTGACTCCAAAGGCGTCAGCTTATTTGTGATATTTTGTTGAATAAAGAGACCACATCATATCTACCAGGACTTTCCTCCAGTGACTTAATTCATGCAACAATATCTGGTGTCAGGAGTGTGATACCTTCTTGCGACCCATCGCATGGTCAATGATCTCAGCAAGCTAAGTCGAAGTATTTTTAAAATTAGCACTTACACTTGGACCAGATTGGGTTGGTGGTTACGGGATCTTTAGGTATCACAAACACGACAGAGAGCTGAACTGGTAGATATAAAAGTAGTATGTGTGTGCCTGCATGTGTGTTTACGTAAGAGGACGTAACTTATGAGAATAGGTTGAGTGAACTTGGCCTTTTCTCCTTGGAGGATGAGGGGTGGCCTGATAAGAGTGTATAAGATGATGAGGGGCATTGATTGTGTAGATAGCCAGAGGCTTCTACCCAGGGCTGAAATGGCTAACACGAAGGAGCATAGTTTTAAGGTGCTTGGAAATAGGTACCGAGGGGATGTCAGGGGTAGGTTTTTCACACAGAGAGTGGTGAGTGTGTGGAATGCACCTCCAGTGGCGGTGGTGGAAGTGGATACAATAGGGTCTTTTAAGAGCCTCTTAGATGGGTACATGGAGCTTAGAAAAATAGAGGGCTATGCTGTAGGGTAATTCTAGGCTGTTTGTAGAGTAGGTTACTTGGTTGGCACAACATTGTGGGCCGAAAGGCCTGTGATGTTGTGCACATTTCTATGCTCTATGTTTATGTAAACTTTGTTAATTTGGTGAGATGGGGCCACCAGTTGCGAAGGGTAGTTATTGAAGGTTCAGGACACCAGTGTATAATTGATCTGGGAACTGTATTTTATCATATGCATTTGTGAGTGTGTGTACCTTAGTGTAACAGTTAGATGCAAAGGAATACAGCAGGCATTATTTTAGAGACACTTCTAAGTGGTAAATTGCAGCATGCATACTCTGTGGTTTTAAGTATGTACTGTTTAACTTGTATCCATCATTTGTGTTTTACAAACATGAGGAAATCTGCAGATGCTGGAAATTCAAGCAACACACACAAAATGCTGGTGGAACACAGTGGGCCAGGCAGCATCTATAGGGAGAAGCACTGTTGACGTTTCGGCCGAGACCCTTCGTCAGGACTAACTGAAAGGAAAGATAGTAAGAGATTTGAAAGTAGGAGGGGGAGGGGGAAATGTGAAATGATAGAAGCCCGGAGGGGGTGGGGTGAAGCTGAGAGCCAGAAAGGTGATTGCAAAAGGGATACAGAGCTGGAGAAGGGAATAGCTTATGGGACGGTAGGTCTAGGGAAAAAGAAAGGGGGAGGGGAGCACCAGAGGGAGATGGAGAACAGCTAGAGTGATGGGCAGAGAGGTAGAAAAAAAAGAAGAGGGGGAAAAGAACTAAATATGTCAGGGATGGGGTAAGAAGGGGAGGAGGGGCATTAACAGAAGTTAGAGAAGTCAATGTTCATGCCATCAGGTTGAAGGCTACTCAGCCGGTATATAAGGTGTTGTTCCTCCACCTGAGTTTGGCTTCATATTGACAGTAGAGGAGGACAGGGATAGACATATCAGAATGGGAATGGGACGTGGAATTAAAATGTGTGGCTACTGGGAGATCCTGGTTTCTCTGGCGGACAGAGCATAGGTGTTCAGCGAAATGGTCTCCCAGTCTGCGTCGGGTCTCACCAATATATAAAAGGCCACACTGGGAGTACTGGACGCAGTATGTGTTTTGCATTGTATGGGAATTAGTGTGGAGATATTTCAGGGAGAGGGTTCCCAGATGTATCTTTCAGGATCCCACCTACTGAGGTCAGGCAATGTCAGGGTGAGAACCCTGAAGACCCAAGCCAGACCTTGATCTTGTTTGTAGCCATTAATAAGCACTTCAGCCCCGAGAGAAAGAGCATTTTGTCAGAGTTGCCCTCACTTAAAGTTACAAGTGGGAATTCAGAGCTCTGGCACAAACTCGAGGAAATGGTTGAAATTCACCAGCTGCACCCTAAAGGCATTCATGTGTTCGTAAAAATGAAGTGCCCAAGGAATATGTGGGACAGTTTGGTCCAAGGGGTGTGGTATGGTACATGAGCAACTACCAGGAATGCCAGCAATGAAGGAAGATATTGCTTTTTTAAAGAAGTGAGGCAGTGACTGGGGGGAAGTGAGAGTAACTGGAGAATGATAATTGCAGTGATTCAAAGAGCTGATGAAACAGCCGTGGATTATACAGAATGTAAATATCAAGCAAATGAGAAGTATTCTGATTTGGATAATCCAGAGGGATGACCCAGTCTTCCTGAAAATGCTGAAGGAAGGCCTGAGCTCAGCTCACCAGGCAGTTTTAGATTTGGGGATAACTGTGGAATTGACCTATTCCGCAATAGTGTTATGGGCCTGTGAGGTAGATCAGAGGAAGGACAAGAGAAGTTGTAAGGTGGCTGTGGAGAATATAGCTGCCATGACCGTATAACCATATAACAATTACAGCATGGAAACAGGCCATCTTGGCCCTTCTAGTCTGTGCCGAATGCTTACTCTCATCTAGTCACACCTACCTGCACTCAGCCCATAACCCTCCATTCCTTTCCTGTCCATATACCTATCCAATTTTTTTTTAAATGACAAAATTGAACCTGCCTCTACCACTTCTACTGGAAGCTCATTCCACACAGCTACCACTCTCTGAGTAAAGAAGTTCCCCCTCGCGGTACCCCTAAACTTTTGCCCCTTAACTTTCAACTCATGTCCTCTTGTTTGAATCTCCCCTACTCTCAATGGAAAAAGCCTATCCATGTCAACTCTATCTATCCTCCTCATAATTTTAAATACCTCTATTAAGTCCCCACTCAACCTTCTACGCTCCAAAGAACAAAGGCCTAACTTTTTCAACTTTTCTCTGTAACTTAGGTGCTGAAACCCAGCAACACTCCAGTCAATCTCCTCTGTACTCTCTCTATTTTGTTGATCTTTCCTATAATTCGGTGTCCAGAACTGTACACAATACTCCAAATTTGGCTTCACCAATGTCTTGTACAATTTTAACATTACATCCGAACTCCTATACTCAATGCTCTGATTTATAAAGGCCAGCATACCAAAAGCTTTCTTCACCACCCTATCCACATGAGATTCCACCTTCAGGGAATTATGCACCATTATTCCTAGATCACTCTGTTCTACTGCATTCCTCAATGCCCTACCATTTACTATGTATGTCCTATTTTGATTAGTCCTACCAAAATGTAGCATCTCACACAGCATTAAACTCCATCTGCCATCCTTCAGCCCACTCTTCTAACTAGCAAGCTTCTAACTCTGCAAGCTTTGAAAACCTACTTCATTATCCACAATGCCACCTATGTTAGTATCATCTGCACACTGACTAATCCAATTTACCACCCCATCATCCAGATCATTGCTGTATATGACAAACAACATTGGACCCAGTACAGATCCCTGAGGCACACCACTAGTCACTGGCCTCCAACCTGACAAACAGTTATCCACCACTACTCTCTGGCATCTCCCATCCAGCCACTGTTGAATCCATTTTACTACTTCAATATTAATTACCTAATGATTGAACCTTCCTAACTAACCTTCCATATGGAACCTTGTCAAAGGCCTTACTGAAGTCCATATAGACAACATCCACTGCTTTACCCTCATCAACTTTCCTAGTAACCTCTTCAAAAAATTCAATAAGATTTGTCAAACATGACGTTCCACGCACAAATCCTTGTTGACTGTTCCTAATCAGACTTTGTCTATCCAGATAATTATATATACCATCTTTAAGAATGCTTTACATTAATTTACCCACAACTGACGTCAAACTTACAGGCGGATAATTGCTATGTTTATTCTTAGAACATAGAACTCTTAGAACTTTTTAAATAATGGAACCACATGAGCAATACGCCAATCCTTCGGCACCATCCCCATTTCTAATGACATTTGAAATATTTCTGTCAGAGCCCCTGCTATTTCTACACTAACTTCCCTCAAGGTCCTAGGGAATATCCTGTCAGGATCTGGTCCACTTCTATATTCCTTAAAAACACCTCCTCCTCATTAATCATCCTAGTTTCCATAACTTCCCTACTTGTTTCCCTTACCTTACACAATTCAATATCCTTCTCCTTAGTGAATACTGAAGAAAAGAAATTGTACAAAATCTCCCCCATCTCTTTTGGCTCCACACATATCTGTCAACTCTGATTCACTATCCTTTTGCTATTAATATAACTGTGGAAACCCTTTGGATTTATTTTCACCTTACTTGCCAAAGCAACCTCATATCTTCTTTTAGCTTTTCTAATTTCTTTCTTAAGATTCTTTTTACATTCTTTATATTCCTCGAGCACCTCATTTACTCCATGCTGCCTATATTTATTGTAGATCTCTCTCTTTTTCTGAACCAAGCTTCCAATATCCCTTGAAAACCATGGCTCTCTCAAACTTT
This sequence comes from Hemitrygon akajei, assembly GCF_048418815.1. Lineage (NCBI taxonomy): Eukaryota > Metazoa > Chordata > Chondrichthyes > Myliobatiformes > Dasyatidae > Hemitrygon > Hemitrygon akajei. The sequence goes on from NC_133135.1 coordinate 92,378,357, forward strand.
TAACCTTTCCTTTCAATCTAACAGGAACATAAGGATTCTGTACCCTCAAAATTTCACCTTTAAATAACCTCCATTTCTCTATTACATCCTTCCCATAAAACAAATTGTCCCAATCCACTCCTTCTAAATCCTTTCACATCACCTCAAAGTTAGCCTTTCTCCAATCAAAAATCTCAACCCTGGGTCCAGTCCTATCCTTCTCAATAATTATATTGAAACTAATGGTATTGTGATCACTGGACCCAAAGTGCTCCCCAACACATACCTCTGTCACCTGACCTATTTCATTCCCTAACAGAAGATCCAACTCTGCCCCTTCTCTAGTTGGTACCTCTATGTATTGCTGCAAAAAACTATCCTGCACACATTTCGCAAACTCCAAACCATCCAGCTCTTTTACAGAATGGGCTTCCCAGTCTATATGTGGAAAATTAAAATCTCCCACAATCACAAACTTGTGCTTACTACAAATATCTGCTATCTCCTTACAAATTTGCCCCTTCAATTCTCGCTCCCCATTAGGTGGTCTATAATACACCCCTATAAGTGTTACTACACCTTTCCCATTCCTCAATTCCACCCAAATAGTCTCCCTAGATGAGCCCTCTAATCTATCCTGCCAAAGCTCTGCTGTAATATTTTCTCTGACAAGCAATGCACCACCTGCCCCTCTTGCCCCTCCAATTCTATCATACCTGAAGCAACAAAATCCAGGAATATTTAGTTGCCAATCACACCCCTCCTGCAACCATGTTTCACTAATAGCTACAACATCATATTTCTAGGTATCAATCCATGCTCTAAACTCATCCACGTTTTGTACAATGCTCCTAGCATTAAAATAAATACATTTAAGAAACTCTCCACCTCTTACTCTTTGTTTATCCCTAACGGTGCAAACAACTTTATTATCTTTTTCTTCCTTCTCCCCGACATCTTCGGTCTGAGCGCTCCCCTTCTCTGTCACCTGCCTATCCTCCCTCACACACTGTCTATTGCACTGTCACTGTCTCTATTTCAGATTCAGATTCAGCTTATTGTCATTTAGAAACCACAAATGCAATGCAGTTAAAAATGATTCAACTTTCCTCCAGAATGATATCACAAAAACACATGACAAAACAGACTACACCAGAAAATCCACATAACGTTTGGCAATCCCCAATCCAGAGTCCAGAGAGGCTGCTGCGTATTAATATCGCGCCACCATCTTAGCGCGTTCCCCGAAAAGGAGCTCCAATTCCACCAGACAAACAAGACCAAAAACTAAAGCTACAAGACCTACACAAAACCACATATTTACCACATATAGTTACAACAGTGCAAACAATAGCATAATTGATAAAAAAAAACAGACCATGGGCACAGTAAAAATAGTCCAAAGATGTTAAAAGACTGTAAGTTCGAAAGAAACCACCACACAGTTTCCACAAGTCCTCAGGGTCCCTGATTGACTCGTCACCCCACGCCGGTGGCAGAAGGGAATACCCTCGCTATGGACTTCCACGGCGCTGCCCGACTCAGGCTCGCAGACGCAGCACACAATGAAAGCTCTGTCGAACCCAGCCTCGCAGACACAACACACACCGAAAGGGACCTGATTGCAGCGGACTCCGAGTCGGTCGAACCTCCGAGCCTCCCACCATCCCCTCCGGCACAGCTTCTCTAACCTCCTTTCTCCTAGTCTCTTCAATTTGATTCCTACCCCCCAACCATTCTAGTTTAAAGTCTCCCCAGTAGCCTTCGCAAATCTCCCCGCCAGGATATTGGTCCCCCTTGGATTCAAGTGCAACCCGTCCTTTTTGTACAGGTCACATCTGCCCCAAAAGAGGTCCCAATGATCCAGAAACTTGAATCCCTGACCCCTGCTCTAATCCCTCAGCCATGCATTTATCCTCCACCTCATTCCATTCCTCCTCTCACTATTGTGTGGCACAGGCAGTAATCCTGAGATTACTACCTTTGCGGTCCTTCTTCTCAACTCCCTTGCTAACTTCCTATATTTTCCTTTCAGGACCTCTTCCCTTTTCCTACCTATGTCATTGGTACCTATATGTAGTACCATGACCTCTGGCTCCTCACCCTCCCATTTCAGGATATCCTGGATGCAATCAGAAACATCTCAGACCCTGGCACCAGGGAGGCAAACTACCATCTGGGTCTCTGTGCTGGAGGCACGGCCACTGTTGCTTCCCCCAGGTAGGGTGTCTTTCCAACAGTACTCAAACAGGAGTACTTATTGTTAAGGGGTACAGCCACTGGTGTATTCTCTAGTACCTGACTCTTCCTCTTCCCTCTCCTAACCTTGACCCACTTGTCTGCCTCCTGTGGCCCCCGTGTGACCACCTGCCTGTAACTCGTCTCTACCAACTCCTCCCTGACCAGACGAAGGTCATCGAGCTGCAGCTCCAGTTCCCTAACACGGTTCCTTAGTAGCTGCAGCTCGGCGCACCTGGCACAGATATGGCTGTCTGGGAGGCTAGGAGACTCCAGGACCTCCCACATCTGACACCGAGAACAACAAGCTGGCTTCACACTCATAATTCCCCCTTTCCTTAAATAACAGGAAAAACTGAAACCTAAACCTACCTCACCTCGCCCGTTTCTGCCTAAGCCCATTGAGCCCAAGCCCTTAAGCCTTCACTCTGCTCCCGGTTCCCTCCGTTGCCCGCTGTATAAGGCTACGTTCCTTTCAAATCTTCCACGCTTCACTGCCCGACGTCACACGCCTGCGCAGTCCCGCCTCTCTTAACTCCGATGAGAAGAAAAAAAATCAAAATGGCTCCCGCTGCACTCCCACTCTGATTCTCAGACTTCCTTCTCCAAATTGACATCACAGAGAATTTGTTTTGTGTGCCAGCAGCCGGAGCACGTAGCAAGAAACTGCTGGAATAGATGTGGGAGGGTAAAGGTGATGACTTGTTACAGCTGTGGCTTTTCAGGCCATGGTTGGAGGCAGTGTTCTGAAAAACGGAAAGTGTAAAGATCACTTTCTAAAGCTGACAGAGTCAACAGCAGCACCCTCTCTTTCTGATTTGGCTGCTGACTGGATTATAGAACCAGTGAGGTCAGACAAATGGCTGACAGCAGCCTCTGTTGCCAGTGGCGGTCATCCATAGTTGTTTGCAAAAGATTTATTACGGGGGCCGGCAATGAAAAATGTTAGTGGACGTGGGATCATTAGAATTGATAACTGATCTACCCTTGCCCATGACTGAAGAGGCAATTTATGTAACTAGTGCAGGAGATGAAACATTGAGGGCAGAGACATCAGCCTTATGTACTCAAAATCGGCGGTGTGCAACTTCCAGTTTATTTCTGGGTCTGTCCAAATAATGAGGGTGCTTTCCTTGGAATAGACATCCCCTATAGGAAGCAGGGGCTGTTTTAGACTCAGGAAAGGGAGAAATAACATGGACAAGACAGGGATGGCGAACATGTGTTACCCACAAAGCAGCTAACATGGCCGTCAGAGAGACAGCAGTCCCCAGCAGGGGAGGAGAGACAGGACGCTGTGCAGGAATCATGCCTGGAGGTCCCATGGATAGGGACCAAGCACGGTCAGGAGCTGTTAGAAGTAGTGCAGACACCCAAGGTGATTACAGTAAAAACTCACTAGAAAGGGGATAGGAAGGTGCAGAAAGAGAACTAGTGGGCAGACATTAGTGTGAGGAGGCAGTGGAAGAACAAGAAGCAACAGAAATTATGTGTACAGAAAGAAACTACAAGTTGCAATTTAGTAGGATTATATGAAGATGTGAAGGGCCAAACAAAACAACAGCAGCACATTGCCGATCAGAGAGAGCGGCAGGGAAAGGACCTGCTCCTCTCAGAGCTGAGTGACCTGGTCATGGTGAGGGTGCTGCCTGAAAGGGCAGGGTTTTCCCCCAGACGGATAGGACCACAGATGGTACTATTGACAACTGAAAATTGTGTCTGTGTGCAGGCGAGGCAGCCACTGGACTCTGGTTAAACTGTACGACTCACCTTCGTGTTGCTCCCACAGACACAGCGGGGGCCAAAGTGTACCCAGTGACCATGTAATTACAGAGAACCTAAGAGAGAAACACCAGACCTGACCACAGTTGATGGAAACACACCCACAGCAAACACGAAGGCAGGAGACACTGAGAGTGTGACAGTAATGATGACGGTATTCAGTAATGAAGACTGGCTGCTGAAGATAGATGATTAGTTGAATAGCATAGAATAGAAAAGATATTGAGGAAATTAGATGGAGAGAGATTTAAGTTAAAGCAGGTTCCACAACTTCAATAGCACGGCAGTCAGAGAAAATATGCACACGGCTCCTGAAAGCACTCTCCCCCTGCCTCAATGGGGTGTGAATTCAAATGAGCTGGGCCCTTTCAGCATTTGAGCCAGTGATCAACTGGATAGTTCAGAATGGGGTGCCACTGGGAAGTGGTCTTTGCAGACTTTCAAATAGAGACTGTCCCAAACTCTTCCTGTATATTGATGAGAAGGCCTGTAAGCCCAATTCATTTACCTTGCAGGTGTCCCTGGAAAGAGAGAATTTTGGCTATCAGAAATGAATGGATGAAGTAAAGGAATGTGATTAAGCTGCAATTGGCTAGCAGGGAAAGAGCAAACAGGCACTTGAATGAAGCTGCATTTCTAAGGACTGTTCAAATGTTTGGAACAATCTCTCTGTTTAGCATTTTGTAGCACTGTGGAGGGATCTTGGGGTCCATGCTCATAATTCCCTCAAGGTTGTCATGCAAGTTGATGGGTTGATTAAAAAGGTGTATGATGTGTTGGCCTTCAGAGGGTATTGAATTCAAGAGCCTCTTTTAAAGGAAGGATGTAGAAGCAGAGAAGGTTTACCAGGACACTGCCTAGATTAGAGAGCATGTCCTATGAATAAGCTAGGATTTTTCTCTTTGGAGCGAAGGAGGGTGAGAGGTGAGAGGTGTACAAGATGATAAGAGGCATAAATAGAGTGCACAGCTAGAGACTTTTTTCCAGGGTGGAAATAACTAATATGAGTGGTTATAATTTTAAGGTGATTGGAGGAAAGAATAGGGGGGAGGTCAGAGGTATTTTTTTTTACACAGAGAGTGATAGGTGCAAGCACTTACTGCCAGGGGTTGTGGTAGAGGCAGATACACTAAGGACATTTAAAGGACTCTCAGATAGGCACATTACTGGAGACTATGTGGGAGGAAAGGATAGATTGACCTTGGAGTCAGTAAAAAGGGTTGGCACAATATTATGGGTGGAAGGGCACATACCATGTTGAAATGTTCTATTTTCTCCATGTTCTCTACTGTAGGGTCTCACCATGCCCAAAGGATTCCAAAATAGCTGGGAGGGTTTTCATATTCAACTTTTGAATGTAGGGCGATTAAACTCCATTCATATCCTCTGAAAATAATATCATTCTTTCTGATTTCTCCAAGTGTGCTGGATTTACCAAAATGTTGCAAAAACATATTGTTCTGAATCCGTACAGCCAAGTTTCCCTGTATCCCATACCTCCTGACTTTCTCAATGAGCCTACTGTGGGAACTTGGTCAAACACCTTACTTAGCTCCATTACACCACATCCACTGCTCTTTGTTTTGTCACTTCCCCAAAGAACTCAATCAGGCATGTTAGACATGAACTGCCCCTCACACAGCCATGTTGTTGATCACTAATCTAGTTATGCTTCTCAATCTGCTAATTATTCCTGTCTGTAAGTCCTCTCAAACAATTTGTCCACAACTGACATAAGACCCACTGCGGGTCACTACAGTGGTATCATCTGTAACACTTCAGTTGGAGTTAGAGCCACACAGTCTGGCCACACAGTCCTGATTGTTTGTGAGTAGTGTGACAGTTAAGGATGTAGCCTTGTGTGTCACCAGTGTTTAGAATAATCATGGCAGAGGTGTTACTGCCTATCCTTACTTATTGTGCTCTATTGGTCAGGAAGTCAAGGATCCAGTTGCAAAGAGTTCAGTCCTGGATCTTGGAGTCTGGAGTGTTTGGAGTTACACTCAGTGGCCACTTTATTAGATATGCCTGAACACCAGCTCTGTAATGCAACTGTCTATTCAATAAATCATGTGGAAGCAACTCAATGCATAAATGCACACAGACATGGTCAAGAGGTTCAGTGTTGTTCAGATCAAACATTAGAATGGGGAAGAGATGTGATCTAAGTGACTTGGTGCCAGATGGGATTGTCTGAGTGTCTCAGAAAACTGCTGAGCTCCTGGGATTTTCACACACAACAGTCTCTAGAGTTTACAGAGAATGGTGCCGGAAACAAAAAAAAAACATCCAGTGAGTGCAGTTCTGCCGGTGAAATTGTTAATGAGAGAGGTCAGAGGAGGATGCCCAGACTGTTTCAAGCTGGCAGAAAGATGTCAGTAATCCAAATAACCACATATTACAACAGTGTGTAGAAGAGCCATCTCTGAGTCCACACCACATCAAACATTGAAGTGGATGGGCTGCAGAAGCAGAAGATCATGAATGTGTGCTCAGTGGCCACTTTGTTATGTACAGGAGGTACCTAACAAAGTGGACACTGAATGTGTAATACTGAAGGCAGACCTGTAGTCATTAAACAAACATAAGTACTGTTACTCTCCAGATGCTCCAGCACTATAGAGATGGCATCCACCTAGAACCCTTCAGGTACCAGCAAATTTCAGTGTGCTGAGGTTGTCCGGGAGGTTGGAGTTGGTGTGTGTCATGACAAACCTCTCCAAGCACTCTATGATAGAGGATGTCAGAACCACTGAGCGATAGTCATTAAGACACACTTCATTGCTTTTCTTAGATGCTGAGAAGTTAATGCATAGTCTTAAAGGAGGCGGAAGACTGAAACAGGGAGAGGCTAAACTATCTAGTAATAACCCTGCCATGTGATCTACACAGGATCTAACAGCATGGCCAGGCCTGATGCTTCCCACAGTTTCATTCTCTGGAAGACTGATCCTATGTCTGCATGCTTTTATGCATTGAGTTGCTGCCATATGATTGGGTGATTAGACATTTGCATTAACAAGAAGGTGTAGAAGTATACTTAAGAAAGCAGCCACTGAGTGTGAATTCTGCCACACTGATAGATAGTCTGGGTCTCACTGTGGGATAGGATAGTCTCTTGGTATCCCTGATGGCTGTACGGAAGTCGTATTTCAATTTGTTGTATAGCTCAGGGTCACCTAATTTGAACCAGAGAGTCCTAGACTTCAGTAGGGAGTTAATCTCTGGTTCATCCACGGTTTCTGTTTGGGGACACCTGGAATGTCCTCTTTAGTACACAGTCCTCAACACACTTGCTGATAAAGTCGTCTAAAGTTGCTGATACAATGCTTTGCCTGTGATGCTTCTGTAAGTTTCCCATTTCTCCTGTGAATACATGTACTTGATACTATAACAATAAACTCGACTTTGACTCTTTTGACTTTGAGGAGCTGCCTATTGGTTTGCCTGCACAGATGCTGCCTGACCTGCTGAGTTCCTCCCGCAGTTTCTGTTTTGCTCCATATTCCAGCATCTGCTGGCTCTTGTGCATATTTTGCCAAAACTATTCAGGAGATTAAACAATTTCAGCAACAGTGTCAGAATAGAGAAGCTTAGATTGTTGCCCTTGGAGCAGGAAACATTGACAGAAAGGTGGACAACATCACAGTAGGTTACAGAGAGACAGAGAGGAAACTGTTCCCAACAGAGTGCAGCATAGAAACAGGCCCTGTGGTGCAAGCCAACCTATTTACTATCTGAACTAATCCCACTTGCCTGCATTGGGACTGCAAACTTCTGTATTTGCCTAGCTGCATGTTTACTTAGTAGTTGGTTTAAAAGCAGGTGGAACAGATTTACTTTGAGCTAAAGTCACAAAGTGGCTCTGATGAACAACATTATTATCGGGAGTGGCTTGTATCAGGAACTCACTGACTCTAGGAGGTGGCCCACAATATCTGCACCAAGCACATACCTGAATTAATCTTCTGTCTGCATAGCCCTCCATTCTCTACTTTTCTTCATGTGTCTATTTAACAACTATTTAAACACCTCTATTGTAGCTGGTTGTACCCTCCTCTGGCAGCCTGTTTCAGATCTCACAACTCTGCACATCTCCCTTAAACTTTCTCCTTCACACCACCAGTACGTCTTCTCGTATTTGACATTTCTACCCTTTGAAGAGATTCTAACTGTTTGAGCTATCTATGACTCTCAAGGATGCCATGGTAGTGTAGCAGTTAGTGTGACACTATTACAGCTTGGGAGGGTAGGAGTTCAAAGTTCAATTCTAATGTCACCTGTAAGTTCACCTCCTGATTACTTGAGTTTCCTTTGGGTGCTCTAGTTTCCTCCCACAATCCAAGACCGTGTTAGCAGGCTAACTGTTTTAGTTGTCTTCTGTTGGTTTTTAAAAGCTTCCCAATCCTCTGACTTCCCATTAATTTTTGTTATATTATATATCCTCTCTTTTGCTTTTATGCTGTCTTTGACTTTGCTTGTCAGCCACAATTGCCTCATCTCCCTTTAGAATACTTTTTCATCTTTATCCAAACTGTGACTTCTGAACTGTGCCCAAAAATTCCAGCCATTGCTGTTCTGCTGTCATCTCCAATAGCATCTCCTTCCAGTATACTTTGGCCAGCTCCTCTCTCATGGCTCTGTACTTCCGTTTACGGCACTGTAATGCGAATACATCTGATTTTATCTTTTCCCTCTCAAACTGCAGGATGAATTCTATCATATTATGATTACTATCTCCTAAGGGTTCCTTTACCTCATGCTTCCTGAACAAATCTGGTTCATTACACAACACCCAATCCAGAATTGCTTTCCCCCTAGTGGGCTCAACCACAAGCTGCTCTAAAAAGCCACCTTGTAGGCATACTATGGAGCTACCTCTTTTGGGATCCAGCACCAATCTGTTTTTCCCAATCTACCTGCATATTGAAATCCCCCATGACTTTTTCATAATATTGTCCTTATCTATCTCCCATTGCAATGTATATCCCATATTTTGGCTACTGTTTGGATGCCTCTATATAACTCCCATAAGGATCTTTTTACCCTTGCAATTTCTTAACTCTACCTACTAGTATTCTAATCCTTCTGGTCCAATGACAATTCTTTCTAAGGATTTGAATTCATATTTTACCAACAGGGCCACCCCATTCCCCATGTTTACTTGCTTGTCCATTCAATACAATGTGTATCCTTTGGATGTTAAGCTCCCAACTATGATTTTCTTTCAGCCACGTAATGATACCCGTCAATCCCAAATCGTGCTATGGGATCATCTACGTTATTCTGTATACTTCGTGCATTGAAATATAAGACTTCTATTTCTGAGCCATCACCTTCTTGATTCTATCCACGTGTTGCACTTCAACTCATCCCACTGTCTGCAATTTTGCCCTATCATCTGCCTGTCCTTCCTCACAGTCTCACTACACACTGCATTTAATTGTACACCAACTGCCCCATCCTCAGTTCTGTCACTCCTGTTTTCATTGCCTGCCAAATTAATTTAAACCCTCTCCAATATCTCTAGTAAACCTGCCCTCTAGGATATTCGCCCCCTTGTGTAAGGATATCCCATCTTTTTTTAGAGGACGTACTTTCCCCAGAAGAGATCCCAATTATCTTGAAATCTGAAACCCCTCCAATTAGATAGATAGATAGATAGATAGATAGATAGATAGATAGATACTTTATTCATCCCCATGGGGAAATTCAACTTTTTTTCCAATGTCCCATACACTTGTTGTAGCAAAACTAATTACATACAATACTTAACTCAGTAAAAAATATGATATGCATCTAAATCACTATCTCAAAAAGCATTAATAATAGCTTTTAAAAAGTTCTTAAGTCCTGGCGGTAGAATTGTAAAGTCTAATGGCATTGGGGAGTATTGACCTCTTCATCCTGTCTGAGGAGCATTGCATCGATAGTAACCTGTCGCTGAAACTGCTTCTCTGTCTCTGGATGGTGCTATGTAGAGGATGTTCAGAGTTATCCATAATTGACCGTAGCCTACTCAGCGCCCTTCGCTCAGCTACCGATGTTAAACTCTCCAGTACTTTGCCCACGACAGAGCCCGCCTTCCTTACCAGCTTATTAAGATGTGAGGCGTCCCTCTTCTTAATGCTTCCTCCCCAACACGCCACCACAAAGAAGAGGGCGCTCTCCACAACTGACCTATAGAACATCTTCAGCATCTCACTACAGACATTGAATGACGCCAACCTTCTTAGGAAGTACAGTCGACTCTGTGCCTTCCTGCACAAGGCATCTGTGTTGGCAGTCCAGTCTAGCTTCTCGTCTAACTGTACTCCCAGATACTTGTAGGTCTTAACCTGCTCCACACATTCTCCATTAATGATCACTGGCTCCATATGAGGCCTAGATCTCCTAAAGTCCACCACCATCTCCTTGGTCTTGGTGATATTGAGACGCAGGTAGTTTGAGTTGCACCATATCACAAAGTCCTGTATCAGTTTCCTATACTCCTCCTCCTGTCCATTCCTGACACACCCCACTATGGCCGTGTCATCAGCGAACTTCTGCACATGGCAGGACTCGGAGTTATATTGGAAGTCTGATGTGTACAGGGTGAACAGGACCGGAGAGAGTACGGTTCCCTGCGGCGCCCCTGTGCTGCTGACCACCGTGTCAGACCTACAGTCTCCCAGCCGCACATACTGAGGTCTATCTGTCAAGTAGTCCACTATCCAATCCACCATGTGAGAGTCTACTCCCATCTCCGTTAGTTTGTGCCTTAAGATCTTGGGCTGGATGGTGTTAAAGGCACTAGAGAAGCCACTCTTTCATTTGTACTATGATCCTATTCCTGTTCTGACTAGCATTTTGGATGTCATGCTCTTCAATCTCTTCCTTAACTCCCTATACTCTCTGTTCAGCAACTCTTCCCCCTCTCGCTGTCTGACATTGGTGCTAATGTGCACCACAATCTCTGACTGTTCTACACTCCCTTTTGAGACTATTCTGCAGCCACTCTGAGACATCCTGGACCCAGGTACATGGGAGACAACACACCATCCTGGCATCTTTTTCATGGCTACAGAATTTCTCATCCGTCCCGTAACTATCAAGTCTCCTGTCACTACTGCTGTACCTAACTTCACCATTCCCTGCTGAGCCTGGCTACTGCTGCTGTGTCCATAAGATAGGTAGCATTTATGGTAAGGAATAAACAGTCAATGTTTCGGGCTGAGATCATTCATCAGGACTGAAAAGGAAGGGAGAAGAAGATACCTCTCTCAATGCTGGAAATACTCAGCAGGTTAGTCTGCCGCTTTGGGAAGAGAGCAGAGTTTAGCAGTTTGGGTCAGAGGACAGGGAAGGACTGGTAAGGAGAGAAAAGCAACTTGTGCAGTTGCTGGGAGGTTGTACATGGGTGCTGGTTGGGGAAAGGTGCAACCAGAGTTCCCATGGGATTAAACTATAATCAAGGTTATCTTCTCAGTGTGTGAATAGGAGCAGTTAGAGAATGAGAGCATAGACCAAAGAGTATAGGAGTTGCAAAATGCAGAGCAGGAGGGTGCCTGGCAGATCAGGCTGGACATGTTCTGCACTCCCAGAGGAAAATAAAAACCTCCCAGGGATTAGAGACTGGGGTGGAGGCAGGGCGGAGTCCCTACGAAGCAACAGTGGCTGTGCCTCTGGCACAAAGCCTGGCCCTGTGGCTGAGAAGGGTAGGGAAAGGAAGAGGAAGGCAGTAGTGATAGGGGACTCTATAGTCAGGGGGTCAGACAGGTGATTCTGTGGATGCAGGAAAGAAACTCGGATGGTAGTTTGCCTCCCAGGTGCCAGGGTCCGGGATGTTTCAGATCGTGTCCAAGATATCCTGCAATGGGAGGGAGAACAGCCAGAGGTCGTGGTACATATTGGTACCAACGACATAGGTAGGAAAAGGGAAGAGGTCCTGCAAACAGATGACAGGGAGTTAGGAAGGAAAATGAGAAGCAGCACTGCAAAGGTAGTAATCTCAGGATTACTGCCTGTGCCACGCGACAGTGAGTATAGGAATAGAATGAGGTGGAGGATAAATGCGTTGCTCAGGGATTGGAGCAGGTGGCAGGCATTCCAGATTTCTGGATCATTGGGACTTCTTTTGGGGCAAGTGTAACCTGTACAAGAAGGATGCATTGCACTTGAATCCCAGGGGGACCAATATCCTGGCGGGGAGGTTTGCTAAGGCTACTGGGGAGAATTTAAACTAGTATTGTTGGGGGGTTGGAACCAAACTGAAGAGACTGAGGAAGAAGCGGCTGGCTCACAAATCGAGAAAGCTTGGAGACAGTGTGTGAGGGAGGATAGGCAGATGATAGAGAAGGGACGCGCTCAGACTGAAGGTTTAAGATGTGTCTATTTTAACACAAGGAGTGTTGTGAATAAAGAGATATGATGTGATGGCCATTACAGAGACTTGGATGGCTCAGGGACAAGAATGGTTACTTCAAGTGCTGGGTTTTAGATGTTTCAGAAAGGACAGGGAGGGAGGCAAAAGAGGTGGGGGCGTGGCACCATTGATCAGAGATAATGTCACGACTGCAGAAAAGGTGGATGCCATGGAGGGATTGTCTACGGAGTCTGTGTGGGTGGAGGTTAGGAACAGGAAGGGGTCAATAACTTTACTGTGTGTTTTTTATAGGCCACCCAACAGTAACAGAGATATCGAGGAGCAGATAGGGAAACAGATCCTGGAAAGGTGTAATAATAACAGAGTTGTCGTGATGGGAGATTTTAATTTCCCAAATATTGACTGGCATCTCCCTGGAGCAAGGGATTTGGATGGGGTGGAGTTCATTAGGTGTGTTCAGGAAAGTTTCTTGACACAATGAGTAGATAAGCCGACAAGAGGAGAGGCTGCGCTTGATTTGATATTGGGAAATGAACCTGGTCAGGTGTCAGATCTCTCAGTGGGAGAGCATTTTGGAGATAGTGATCACATTTCTATCTCCTTTACAATAGCATTGGAGAAAGATAGGAACAGAGAAGTTAGAAAAACGTTTAATTGGAGTAAAGGTAGTTATGAAGTTACCAGGCAGGAAATTGGAAGCTTAAATTGGAAACAGATGTTCTCAGGGAAAAGTATGGAAGAAATGTGGCAAATGTTCAGGGGATATTTGTGTAGAGTTCTATATAGGTACGTTTCAATGAGACAAGTAAGTTATGGTAGGGTGCAGGAACCGTGGTGTACAAAGGCTGTAATAAATCTAGTCAAGAAGAAAAGAAAAGCTTACAAAAGGTTCAGAGAGCTAGGTAATGTTAGAGATCTGGAAGATTATAAGGCTACTAGGAAGGAGCTTAAGAAGGAAATTAGGAGAGCCAGAAGGGGCCATGAGAAGGCCTTGGCGGGCAGAATTAAGGAAAACCCCAAGGCATTCTACAAGTATGTGAAGAGCAAGAGGATAAGAGGTGAAAGAATAGAACCTATCAAGTGTGACAGTGTGAAAGTGTGTATGGAACGAGAGGAAATAGCAGAGGTACTTAATGAATACTTTACTTCAGTATTCACTATGGAAAAGGATCTTAGTGATTGCAGTGATGACTTGCAGCAGACTGAAAAGCTTGAGCATGTAGATATTAAGAAAGAGGATGTGCTGGAGCTTTTGGAAAGCATCAAGTTGGATAAGTCACCAGGACTGGACGGGATGTACCCCAGGCTACTGTGGGAGGTGAGGGAGGAGATTGCTGAGCCTCTGGCAATGATCTTTGCATCATCAATGGGGACAGGAGAGGTTACGGAGAATTAGAGGGTTGCGGATGTTGTTCCTTTATTCAAGAAAGGGAGTAGACATAGCCCAGGAAATTATAGGCCAGTGAGTCTTACCTCAGTGGTTGGTAAGTTGATGGAGAAGATCCTGAGAGGCAGGATTTATGAACATTTAGAGAGGTATAATATGATTAGGAATAGTCAGCATGGCTTTGTCAAGGGCAAGTCGTGCCTTATGAGCCTCATTGAATTTTTTGAGGATGTGACAAAACACATTGATGAAGGAAGAGCAGTAGATGTAGTGTATATGGACGGCTGTCAGACGTTACAGTGGGACATTGATATGATGCAAAACTGGGCTGAGAAGTGGCAGATGGAGTTCATGTCATGGTCCAGATCGGTTCCCCTTTAAATTTAGTTAGGTTGCGTTATGATCCAGACCATTGACTCTTTGTTCCCTTCTAATTCCGTTTCACGTGTCCCTTGAGCTTGGCAATTAAGGTGATCTACTCTCGACCCGAACCGGCAGCTTACATGCCCCTGGCTTTAAGTGCTTAAGAGTGTTAGGAAGCCTTAGCAAGTTGCTGTCGCTACGACAAGCCAGAGTTATCCAGCCCGCATCAGAGTACCAGCAATTCGCCTTCCTTCGCCAGAGTGGGTCTGGGCAAGGTCAATCTGCCAGGGGTGAGTTGAAGGCCGAGTCCTGTCTCAACGTTCATGCCCATTGTCCGTGTCTACCCCTCGAAGAGTCCTGGCTCGGTTCCTGAGTGGAAGGCGGAGTCCTGGCTCGATGTTCATGCCCTGTGTCTGCGTCTGTCCCTTTGAAGAAGAGTCCTGGCTCGATGCCTGATCTGAAGGAGTCCTGGCTCAAGGTTCCTTGTCCTGTGTTTTGGTGTCCACGTTTCTGGCTGCAGCGATCCATGGTGTCCACGTTTCTGGCTGTGGAGATCCATGGTGTCCATGTTTTCTGTCTGCGGTGAATCAAGGTCCTAGTCTCCTAGTCCAAGGTCTGCGGCGGTCCCAGTCTCCAGGGTCCCAGTCATGGCCACGGCTGTCCATGTTCCCACTGTCCAAGGTCCGCGGCTGTCCATGTTCCCACTGTCCAAGGTCCACGGCGATCCATGTTCTCACTGTCCAAGGTCCGCGACGATCCATGTTCCCATTGTCCAAGTCATGGCCGCGGCGATCCCAGTTCCCTGTTTCCAAGTCCCAGGTCCGTGGCGATCCAAGTCCCTAGTCCCCTAGTCCGAAGTTCGTGTTCCTCTTTGTCCTCCTTTCTCGATTTTCTGTATAGCGAGTAATAAACGCTATTTTATTGAACCTAAGAAAGATGTGTTTGTGTCCTGCTTGTGGGTCCTCTCCCAGCACCCTTGGTCCCACCTCATGATAGTTCAACCCAGATAAGTGTGTAGTGGTTCATTTTGGTAGGTCAAATATGATGGCAGAATATGGTATTAATGGTAATACTCTTGGCAGTGTGGAGGATCAGAGGGATCTTGGGGTCTGAGTCCATAGGATGCTCAAAGCAGCTGCACAGGTTGACTCTGTGGTTATGAAGGCATACGGTGTATTGGCCTTCATCAATTGTGGAACTGAATTTAGGAGCCGAGAAGTAATGTTGCAGCTTTATAGGACCCTGGTCAGACCCCACTTGGAATATTGTGCTCAGTTCTGGTCACCTCACTACAGGAAGGATGTGGAAGCCAAATAAAGGGTGCAGAGGAGATTTACAAGGATGTTGCCTGGATTGGGGAGCATGCCTTATGAGAATAGGTTGAGTGAACTTGGCCTTTTCTCCTTGGAGCAACAGAGGATGAGAGGTGACCTGATAGAGGCGTATAAGATTATGAGGGGTATTGATCTTGTGGATAGTCAGAGGCTTTTTCCCAGGGCTGAAATGGTTGCCACAAGAGGACACAGGTTTAAGGTGCTGGGGAGTAGGTACAGAAGAGATGTCAGGGTTAAATTTTTTACTCAGAGAGTGGCGAGTGCATGGAATGGCTGCCGGCAACGTTGGTGGAGGTGGATACAATGGGGTCTTTTAAGAGGCTTTTGGATAGGTACATGGAGCTTGTAAAAATAGAGGGCTATAGGTAAGCCAAGTAATTTCTATGGTAGGGACATGTTCAGCACAACTTTGTGGGCTGAAGGGCTTGTATTGTGCTGTAGGTTTTCTATGTTTCTATGAATGGGTTGAATGGAGAGGTGGGACATTGAAAATAGTGGTGTTCTGGAATGTTCTCCATCATATTGGATATATTGTTGGTATATTGGTATATGGATAGGAAAGGAATGGAGTGTTATGGGCTGTGTGGGCCAGTGGGACTAGGTGAGTGTAAGCGTCGGCACAGACTAGAAGGGCCGAGATGGCCTGTTTCCGTGCTGTAATTGTTATATGGTTATATTCCCTTGAAACCCAGAAAATGAGGGAAGTGTTGGAGGATACCAAGTAAAGTAATGCTGGGGGAGATGGGATGGTGGAGGAGAGCGATCCTGGGGAATAGAGGAGGTGGAGGAAGATCCCAGGGGTTACAAGAAACCAGCCTCCACCAGATGACTATGTTGGAACGGATGCTAAAACCAAGCACAGCAGTGGCAGAGCTGCAGGAGTGACAGAAACAATTGTCTTTGCCACTGAGCATGTCAGAGAAAGTTGGCCAACTATCAGAACACCAATGAGGAGCCTCTGGAAATAGCATACAACTTACCAGTCCACGCACTGCCTTGCCAGTGGTGGCTAGATGACAGAAAATAAAGAACACTAATACTGTAGATGTAATATTTGTTTTACAACATCCCTGGTTCAAAGAAGCTTATGTGATTGGGTTGTGTTGTCACATGCTGCTGGCAACCCACAAGGAACTCCGGAATCTAGGTCTGCCAGACAATTGCTTCAAGTCCAGGCTTCCTTAAAGAAGAGTTCTTATACCTGGAGTATGTACTGAATGGGAAAAAGTTTGAACCATGAGTGCTGATGCAGAGTCTTAACCCAAGACATCAACCATCCCTTACATCCACAGGTTGGTATTGGTTTATTATTGTCACATGTACCGAGATACAGTGAAAGGCTTTTGTCATAGACCATGCCATGCATATGTAGATTGAGGTAGGAAAAGGAAACTATGCAGACAATATTGGAGATACAAGAAACTGCAGCTGCAGATACATTGTTGTGCAGTGCAGTAAGTGCAGTGCAGGCAGACGAATAAACTGCAAGGGCCATGACAAGGTAGATTGGGAGATCAAGAGTTCATCTTCAGCATATGAGAGGTCTGCTTAAGAGTCTGATAACAGCAGAAAAGAAGATGTCTTGGAGTTGAGTGGTACATGCGCCCAGGCTTTAGATGCTGTTTGATCCACTGAGTTACTCCAGTCGGTTGTTCCTTTCCATTGTATGATTCCCTATTGGCTGCTTTGACAGCGGTTGGGGCAAGAGAGAGAATAGATACTAGAAAACTGGAGCAACATCCAACAATCGACATTGAAGTGGCCCAGAACACCAAGCTGTTCATTTTCCTCCATAGATGCTGCCTGACCTGCTAAGCTCTTTCAGCATTTTGTGTGCTGCTTTTGACAGTGGTTACAACCTCTTAGGCAATTTATCATCCTGGAAAGACTTCCACTACTACAGAGAGTAGAGAAGTGAAAAAGCTGAAGGTAGGGTAGCAGAAGGCGGCATCCCCGACAGCTAGAAGAGGAGGGAAGCTGTGGAAATGCCGGATTTTGGCATGACCCACCTACACACCTCTGTTCTTCCTCTAATTTTGCCCTGGGTGTACTCCACCATCAGCCACTGTAACCACACCTTCTCAGACCCACTAAACATCTTTCTCCTTTTGAGATTCCTCTTTATCTCCAAACCAATATCTACTTTGCAAGACTTGCTGTCAAACTTTACCTGATTATACTTTACAAAGCAATTTATGATACTTTTGAACATTAAGCATTACCATGTTTGCTGGTGTCCCATCAATAAAGGGACACCCTCTAGCTCAAGAATAATGGTGAAGAGCAAATGGAGGAATTACACTGGCTGTTCTAAGTTCAAGATGCAGACATACTCTCTCTGTGAATCAGTGCCTCAGTGACAATGTTTTCCTCTTCACTTCCCTGGGAAGTAAGAACGAAAGCCCCATGTATTTGTAAGATAAATAAGCCTAGCAGCATGCTTGAAATAGCATCAAAATGAACTTGATAGCTTGGATCATCTGATTATTGTTGTAACCTTTCCCAGACTGAATGAGTTGTTGGGGGGTGGGGGGTGGGGGGTGGTGGTGGTTGGGAATGAATGGTTCCACAGCCTTGGAGCAGTACTGTCACACACAGGGCTTCCTGTGTTACTGCACTCTACAAAAGGATTCTGTAAGACAATATGATAATAGGAGAAGAATTAGTCCATTCAGCCCATTAAATCAGTGCTGCCATTTAACTGTGGCTGTTTTTCTTCGCAATTCCCATTCTCCCACATTCTCCCCACATCCATCAACTGTTTCCCGATCAACAATCTATCAATACACTCAATGGCTTGGCCTCCACAGCCTCTGTGGCAACAAATTCCACAGATTCACCAACATCTGGCTGAAGAAATTCCTCTTCATCTTAGTTCTAAAGTACTGTTCATTTATTTTGAGACTACAACCTCAGATCTTAGATTCTCCCATCCCTCTAAATTCCATCAAGTAAGGCCCCAGAGTCATGAAATTCCACAAAAGGCAGCGATTTGAACTCAAACACTTGGTTACATTCACGCATGTTGTAGGGGAACAGTGCAGGGAAAAGTTGGCTGATTGACTAGGCCACCATTTTCCTGCCCCTGATCTTTGGCATGTGAAATGACATCTGCGGAAAGACTATTGCATTTTATACATTGCCTGAGTTCTGGTGAAATAAGACCATAAGACAGGAGCAGAATTAGGTCATTTGGCCCACCATTTCATCATGGTTGATCCAATTTACCACTCAGCCCCAATTTCCTGCCTTCTCCCCATACCCCTTCATACCCTGACTAATCAAGAATCTATCAACCTCTGTCTTAAATACACATACAGACTTGACCTCCACAGCTGCCTTCGGCAACAAATTCCTCCTTATCTCCATTCTAAATTGACACCCCTCTATTCTGAGGCTGTCCCCACTGGTCTTAGACTCTTCCATCATAGGAGACATCCTCTCCACATCCAATCTATCAAAGCCTTTCACCATTTGATAGGTTTCAATGAGGTCACCCCACATTCTTCTGAATTCTAGAGAATACAGGCCCAGAGCCATCAAATGTTCTTAAGACAAACCATTCAACCCTGGAACCATTTTCATGAACTTCCTTTGAACTCTCACCAGTTTCAACACACCCTTTCTAAAATAAGGGCCCCAAACTACTCACAATACACCAAGTGAGGCCTCACCAGTGCTTTATAAAATCTCAACATTACATCCTTGTTTTTATATTCTAGTCTTCTTGAAATGAAAGCTAACATTGCATTTGCCTTCCTCATCAACAGACTCAACCTGTAAATTAACCTTCAGGGAAACCTGTACAAAGACTTTTTTGATTTTTTTGCCTCAGATTTTTGCATTTCTCGCTATTTAGAAAATAGTCAACCCTTTCATTTCTTCTAAAAGTGCATACTTTTCCCAACACTGTATTCCATCTATCATTTCCTTGCTCTCTCTCTTTCTGTAGCTTCTCTATTTCCTCAAAACTATCTACCCATCCACCTATCTTCATATCGTCTGCGAACTTCGCAGCAAACTCATCAATTCCATCATCCAAATCATTGACCTATAACGTAATAAGAATCAGTCACTGTGGAACACCATTAGTTACTGGCAGCCAACCCAAAAAGGCTTCCTTTATTCCCACTCTTTGCTTCCTGCCAATCAGCCACTGCTTTATCCATGCTAGAATCTTTCCTGTAATACCATGGGCTCATAGCTTGTTAAGCTGCTTCATGTGTGGCACCTTGTCAAAGGCTTTCTGAAAATCCAAGTACACAACATCAACCGATTCTCCTTAGTCTATCATGTTTGTTATTTCTTCAAAGAATTCCAACAGATTGGTCAGGCAAGATTTTCCCCTGAAGAAACCATGATGACTATGGCACATTTTATCATGTGCCTGCAAGTACCCAAAAACTACATCCTTAACAACCAACTGCAACATTTTTCCAACCACTGAGGTCAAACTAACTGTACTATAATTTCCTTTCTTTTGCCTCTCTCCCTGCTTAAAGAGTGGAGTGACATTTGGAATTTTCCAGAACTATTCCAGAATCTAGTGATTCTTGAAAGAACATAATAATGCCCCCACAATCTCTTCAGCCACCTCTTTTGGAACCCTGGGGTGTACACCATCTGGTCCAGGTGACTTATCTATCTTCAGACTTCTCAGTTTCCCAAGAACCTACTCTCTACTAATGGTAACTTCACACACTTCATGACCCCTGACACCTGGAATTTCCAGTATACTACTAGTGTCTTCCACAGTGAAGACTGATTTAAAATACTTATTCAGTTCATCCATCATAACCTTGTCCCTCATTACTATCTCTCCAACATCGTTTTCCAGCAGTCCAATATCTACTCTCACCTCTCTTTCACAGTTTATATATCTGAGAAAACTTTAAGTATCCTCTTTAATATTATTGGCTTGCTTACTTTTGTGTTCCATCTTTATCTTCTCAATAGAGTGTTTTAGTTACCTTCTGTTGGTTTTTAAATGCTTCACAATCCTCTAACTTCCCACTAATTTTTGCTCTATTATAGGCCTTTTCTTTGGCTTTTATGTTGGCTTTGACTTGTCTTGTTAGCCACAGTTGTGTCATTTTGTTTTTAGAATACTTCCTCCTCTTTGGGATGCAAATATCCTGTGCCTTCTGAATTGATTCCAGCAACTTCAGCCATTATCGCTCTGCCATCATCCCTGCCAGTGTTCATTTCCAATCAATTATGTACAACTCCTCTCATGCCTCTGTAATTCTCTTTACTCCACTGTAATACTGATACATCTGACTTTAGCTTCTGTTCCTTAAATTTCAGGGTGAATTTGATCATATTTGTAGTATTGTGTGCAGTTTTAGGCTCCTTGTTGTAGAAAGGATATACCGACATTGGAGATGGTTCAGAGAAGATTCACGAGAATGAAAGAGTTATCATATGAGGAGTGCCTGGCAGCATGGGCTGTATCCACTGGCGTTCAGGAGAATGAGGGGGGATCTCATAGAAACATTCCAAATGTTAAAAGGCCCAAACAGATTGGATACGGTAAAGTTACTTCCCATGGTAGGGGAGTCTAGGACAAGAGGGTACAATTTCAGGTTTGAAGAATGTCCATTTAGAACAGAGATGCGGAGAAATTACTTTAGTCAGAGGGTGGTAAATCTGTGGAATTTGTTGCCATGAATGGCTGTGGAGGCCAAGTAATTGGATGCATTTAAGGCAGAGATAGATAGCTTCTTGATTAGCCAGAGCATCAAAGGGTATGGGGAGAAGGCAGGGGAGTGAGATGACGGGAAGAATCGGATCAGCCTGTGATGGAATGGCAGAGCAGATTCGATGGTTCAAATGGCCTACTTGTGCTCCTATATCTTATGATCACTTTCCCCTAAAGGTTGTTTTACCTTTAGCTCTCTAATCAATTCTGGTTCATTGCTTAACACCCAATTCAGAATCACTGATCCCCTAGTGGGCTTCTACCATGAGCTGCTCTAAAAAGCCATCTCGTAGGCACTAGAAATCCCCTCTGCTGGAATCCAGCACCAACCTCATTTTCCCCAATCTACCTGCATATTGAAATCCCCCAAGTTATGGCAATGTAGACTTTATGGCATGCATTTTCTATCTCCCATGGTAATTTGTCCTTATTACTGTTTTGAGGTCTGTATACAACTCCCATTAGGGTCTTCTTAGCCTTTCAGTTTCTTAACTCTACACACAATGATTCAACACCTTCTGACCCTATGTCACCTCTTTCTAATGATTTGATTTGATTATTCACCAACAGAGCAAAGCCACCCCCTCTGCCTCCTTGCCTGTCCTTTTGATACAATTTGTATCCTTGGACATTAAGCTCTCAGCCACAATCTTCTTTCAGCCATGATTCAGTGATGTCTATAACATCATACATGGCAATCTGCAACTGTACTACAAGTTCATCTTCCTTATTACGTATATTCTGCACATTCAAATATAACATCTTCAGTCTTGTATTCACCCTTTTTGATTTTGTCGGCCTTTTATGTTGCAACTCATCCTGTTGACTGCAATTTTGCCCTATCAACAGACTCCCTTCACTACACATTGCCTCTGTTTGTAAACCAGTTACCTTATATTTGGTACTATCATCTGCCTTTGCTACGATACTTCTTGCATTGAAATATACGCAGCTTAGGACCCTAGTCACACCATGCTCAACCTTTTGATTCCTAACTTTGTCTGAGATCTTACCAATATTTGCCTCCACAACCTCTCCACTAACTGTTCTGGCACTCTGCTTCCCATTACCCTTCAACTCTAGTTTAAGCCCCACCATGCAGCATTAACAAACCTTCCCACAAGGATGTTAGTCCCCCTCCTGTTCAGTTGCCAACTGTTCCATCTGTACATGTCCCATCTTCCCTGTAAGAGAGCCCAATGATCCAAATTCCTAATGCCCTCCCTCCTACACCAACTCCTTATCCATGAATTAAACTGTGTAACCATCCTATTTCTGGCCTCACTAGCATGTGACATGGGTAACAATGCTGATATCATAACCCTGGAGGTCCTAACCTTTAATTTAGCACCTAACTCCCTGAATTCCCTAAGCAGAACCTCATCATTTGTACTACAAATTTCATTGGTACCTACATGGACAACAAATTTTGGCTGTTCACCCTCCCACTTCAGAATGCTGACAACTTGATCTGATATACTCTGAACCCCAGCACCTGGGAGACAACATACCATCCAGGAATCTCATTCTCACACAAAGAATCTCTTGTCCATTCTCCTAACTAACAAGTCCTCTGTCACCACAGCACGACTCTTCTATCTCCTTCCCTTCTGAGTCACAGAGCCAGACTCACTGTCAGAGACCTGACCACTGTGACATTTTTCTGTTAAGTCAATGCACCCAACATTATCCAAAGTGATATACCTGTTGTTGGGGGGGGGGGGGGGATAACCATAGGGTACTCTGCACTGGCTCCTTAGCACCTTTCCCTTCCTGACTGTTACCCATTTTCCTGTGTCCTGCACCTTGAGTGTAACTACTTTCTATATGTCCTATCCATCACCCCCTCAGCCTCTTGAATGATCTGGAGTTCATCCAGTTCCAGCTCCAACTCCTTAATGCAGTTTGTTAGAAGATGGAGCTGGATGCACTTCTTGCAGTTTTAGTTGTCAGGGACACTGTAGGTCTCCCTGCCTTCCCACATCTTGCAATAGGAGCATTCAACTATCCTGCCTGGCATCCTTACTGTCCTAGCTGAGCAGATTCAAAGAAGGGAAGGAGAAAAAAAAACCTTAACCTTGAGAGTTTCTTTTTTTGCTTTACCTGAATTAAGCCTCCTTCACTGATGGCTCAAAGAGCTAAAGTCTCAAGATCACCACTGAGCCATTGTCCATTTAAACAACAGCTGCTGCACTTGCCCCTGCCTTCCTTTAATTTGCTCTTGCTGATCAATCTCAAATGCCGATTGGTCACTGGTCAAAGCTCCTTTTCGCTGTAGCGACTCACTGCTGGCTTTTCTACTCGGGCAGTGGACCTGAGTGAAATCTCTTCAGTCTGGTCCAGAAGTACTGGTGTAATCCAAATCTTGATGCACAGCTGGTAGTTAATGTGAGGATTAGATTGTCAGCAATTCAAATTCTAAAGTAAATAGATTATCAAAATACATATATGTCACGACATACAAACTTGCGATTCATTGCTGGCATACTCAATTAATCAATGAAAGATCACACCAACAGAGTGGGGAACCAGTGTGCAAAAGACAACAAACTGTGAAAATACAAAAAGAAGAAATAATAATAATAATAATAAAAAATAAGCAATAAATATGAAGAATATGAGATGAAAAATCCTTGAAAGTGAGTCCATAGGTTGTGGGAACATTTCAGTGATGGGGCAAGTAAGTGAGTGAAGTTATCCCTTTTGGTTCAAGAGCCTGATGATTGAGGGGTAATAACTGTTCCTGAACCTGGTGGTGTGTCCTGAGGCTACTGTACCTTCTTCCTGATGGCAGCAATGAGAAGAAAGCATGACTTGGGTGTTGGGGGGGGGGGGGGGGTCCCTGATGATAGATGCTGCTTTCCAGTGACAACACTTCACGTAGATCTGAATGATGGGGAGGGCTTTACCTATGGTGGACTGGGCCATATCCACTAATTTATGTAGGATTTTCCATTCGAGGATATTGGTGTTGCAGTACAGTGATGGGAGGGATAGCAGTGAGCAACACCATCCTTTTCTGTCCCTGAATCCCTGTATCAGGACTATTCAAGTGAAAGCTCCATATGCCTCAGAAAGCAGCAAGGGCATAAGAGTGGATATAAGGGCATAAGGGCATAATATCTCCTAAACAGATATACTGTTTTGGATACTGTTGGGGGAGATGTCTCATCAGGGGAAGGCAGCAGCAGCCGAGTTCATTGCACCATGGGTGGCTCTGCAGCACAGGAGGGGAGGAAAAGGAGTGGGAGAGCTATAGTGATAGGGGATTCGATTGTAAGGGGAATAGATAGGCGTTTCTGCGGCTGCAAACAAGACTCCAGGATGGTATGTTGCCTCCCTGGTGCAAGGGTCAAGGATGTCTCTGAGCAGCTGCAGGACATTCTGGAATGGGAAGGTGGACAGCCAGTGGTCGTGGTGCACATAAGTACCAACGATATAGGTAAAAAACGGGATGAGGTCCTACAAGGTGAATTTAGGGAGTTAGGAGATAAACTAAAAAGTAGGACCACAAAGGTAATAATCTCTGGATTACTACCAGTGCCACGTGCTAATCAGGGTAGAAATAGGAGGATATTTCAGATGAATACGTGGCTTGAAAAATGGTGCAAGGGGGAGGGATTCAAATTTCTGGGGCATTGGAACCAGTTCTGGGGGAGGTGGGACCGGTATAAACAGGACGGTCTGCACCTGGGCTGGACTGGAACCAATGTCCTAGGGGGAGCCTTTGCTACTGCTGTTCAGGAGGCTTTAAACTAATGTGGCAGGGGGATGGGAACAAGCGCAGAGAGACAGAGGGGTGTAAAATGAGGGTAGAAGCAAAAAGTAGTAAGGTGAAAAGTAAAAGTGGCAGGCAGGCAAATCCAGGGCAAAAAGCAAAAAGGGCAACTTTTCAACATAATTGTATAAAGGCTAAGAGTGTTGTAAAAACAAGCCTGAAGGTTTTGTGTGTCAATGCGAGGAGCATTCGTAACAAGGTGGATGAATTGAATGTGCAGATAGTAATTAATGAATATGATATAGTTGGGATTACAGAGACATGGCTACAGGGTGACCAAGGATGGGAGCTCAACATCCAGGGATATTCAATATTCAGGAGGGATAGACAGGAAAGAAAAGGAGGTGGGGTAGCATTGCTGGTTAGAGAGGAGATTAGCACAATAGAAAGGAAAGACATTAGCCTGGAGGATGTGGAATCGATATGGGTAGAGCTGCATAACACTAAGGGGCAGAAAACGCTGGTGGGAGTTGTGTACAGGCCACCTAACAGTAGTAGTGAGGTTGGGGATGGCATTAAACAGGAAATTAGAAATGCGTGCAATAAAGGAACAGTAGTTATAATGGGTGACTTCAATCTACATATAGATTGGGTGAACCAAATTAGTAAGGGTGCTGATGAAGAGGATTTCTTGGAATGTATGCGGGATGGTTTTCTGAACTAACATGTCGAGGAACCAACTAGAGAGCAGGCCATTCTAGATTCGGTATTGAGCAATGAGGAAGGGTTAGTTAGCAATCTTGTCGTGCGAGGCCCCTTGGGTAAGAGTGACCATAATATGGTGGAATTCTTCATTAAGATGGAGAGTGACATAGTTAATTCAGAAACAAAGGTTCTGAACTTAAAGAAGGGTAACTTTGAAGGTATGAGACGTGAATTAGCTAAAATAGACTGGCAAATGATACTTAAAGGGTTGATGGTGGATATGCAATGGCAAGCATTTAAAGGTCACATGGATGAACTACAACAATTGTTCATCCCAGTTTGGCAAAAGAATAAACTAGGGAAGGTAGTGCACCCGTGGCTGACAAGAGAAATTAGGGATAGTATCAAGTCGAAAGAAGAAACATTAGCAAAAACATTAGCATTAGCAAAAAAAAAGCGGCACACCTGAGGACTGGGAGAAATTCAGAGACCAGCAGAGGAGGACAAAGGGCTTAATTAGGAAAGGGAAAAAAGATTATGAGAGAAAGCTGGCAGGGAACATAAAAACTGACTGTAAAAGCTTTTATAGATACGTGAAAAGAAAAAGATTGGTCAAGACAAATGTAAGTCCTTTACAGTCAGAAACAGGTGAATTGATCATCGGAAACAAAGACATGGCAGACCAATTGAATAACTACTTTAGTTCTGTCTTCACTGAGGAGGACATAAATAATTTTCCGGAAATAGTAAGGGACCGATGGTCTAGTGAGATGGAGGAGCTGAGGGAAATACATGTTAGTAGGGAAGTGGTGTTAGGTAAATTGAAGGGATTAAAGGCAGATAAATCCCCAGGGCCAGATGGTCTGCATCCCAGAGTGCTTAAGGAAGTAGCCCAAGGAATAGTGGATGCATTAGTGATAATTTTTCAAAACTCCTTAGATTCTGGATTAGTTCCTGAGGATTGGAGGGTGGCTAATGTAACCCCACTCTTTAAAAAAGGAGGGAGAGAGAAACCGGGGAATTATAGACCGGTTAGTCTGACATCGGTGGTGGGGAAAATGCTAGAGTCGGTTATCAAAGATGTGATAACAGCACATTTGGAAAGAGGTGAAATCATCGGACAAAGTCAGCATGGATTTGTGAAAGGAAAATCACGTCTGATGAATCTTATAGAATTTTTTGAAAATTCACTAGTAGAGTGGATAGGGGAGAGCCAGTGGATGTGGTATATTTAGATTTTCAAAAGGCTTTTGACAAGATCCCACACAGGAGATTGGTGTGCAAACTTAAAGCACATGGTATTGGGGGTCTGGTATTGATGTGGATAGAGAATTGGTTGGCAGACAGGAAGCAAAGAGTGGGAGTAAACGGGACCTTTTCAGAATGGCAGGCCATGACTAGTGGGGTACCGCAAGGCTCAGTGCTGGGACCCCAGTTGTTTACAATATATATTAATGATTCAGACGAGGGAATTAAATGCAGCATCTCCAAGTTTGCGGATGACACGAAGCTGGGCGGCGGTGTTTGCTGTGAGAAGGATGCTAAGAGGATGCAGGGTGACTTGGATAGGTTAGATGAGTGGGCAAATTCATGGCAGATGCAATTTAATATAGATAAATGTGAGGTTATCCACATTGGTTGCAAGAACAGGAAAACAGATTATTATCTGAACGGTGGCTGATTAGGAGAAGGGGAGATGCAACGAGACCTGGGTGTCATTGTACACCAGTCATTGAAGGTGGGTATGCAGGTACAGCAGGTGGTGAAAATGGCAAATGGTATGTTGGCATTTATAGCAAAAGGATTTGAGTACAGGAGCAGGGAGGTTCTACTGCAGTTGTACAAGGCCTTGGTGAGACCGCACCTAGAGTATTGTGTGCAATTTTGGTCCCCAAATCTGAGGAAAGACATTCTTGCCATAGAGGGGGTACAGAGAAGGTTCACCAGATTGATTCCTAGGATGGCAGGACTTTCATATGAAGAATGACTGGATCGACTAGGCTTGTACTCACTGGAATTAAAAAGATTGAGGGGGGATCTTATTGAAATGTATAAAATTCTAAAGGGATTGGACAGGCTAGATGTAGGAAGATTGTTTCCGATGTTGGGGAAGTCTAGAATGAGGGGTCACAGTTTAAGGATAAAGGGGAAGCCTTTTAGGACCGAGATGAGGAAAAACTTCTTCACACAGAGAGTGGTGAATCTGTGGAATTCTCTGCCACAGGAAACAGTTGAGGCCGGTTCATTGGCTATATTTAAGAGGAAGTTAGATATGGCCCTTGTGGCTAAAGGGATCAGGGGGTATGGAGAGAAAGCAGGTACAGGGTTCTGAGTTGGATGATCAGCCATGATCATACTGAATGGCGGTGCAGGCTCGAAGGGCTGAATGGCCTACTCCTGCACCTATTTTCTATGTTTCTATGGACAAGGCCAGTCAGTTCATTAAAGATACAATATGTTTGAATCTGGAAACTCAAGCCATTGGAATCTTATATAAACTGCAATTAGATCTTTGTTGATCTGTACTTTAACTCCAGATGTCTGCTTTGTTATTTGAAGTTTCCCCCCAAAAAATGATCAATTCAGTTCCCAAGACTCAACAGCTTTCAGGGGAGAGATTTGGTAATTCCTATACCCTTTGGACATAAAAAAGCTAGGTCCTAGACATCACAAGGCAAAATCAGAAGTGTAACGATCTCGCTCGGGTGTAACGGACCCGAATTAAACGTCGAGGTAAACCAGAGTCAATGAAAACAAGGTCGCAGTAAGATTAACCATTTACTGTTCACTCTTCACATTAACGTATGGTGAAAACTGTTGATAAAACAATACAAGGTTGGTACAGTGTTTGTTTCCTTCTAAATATCACATTTACATCGTGAATACTTGCAAAGGTAAAACTACAATAACTACATTACATTAAAGTGCAGCATACAGTCAGAATCTACCTGCTCCATTGACTGCTTTAAATACACTTCAACACAAACTATCCTGACTCTTTAACTAACGAAAACATAAACCTTATCGACCGTCATTACTTTTAACAGAATCAGCGTTAACATTTTAACTCAACATATCGATTATCTAATGACTTACAGCGTTGCTTTCACTGTGTTTTTGGTGCGTAGAGAAAACTTAACCAGCGCTGTGGCGCCACATGTGAGCGACCCCCACCCTTGTGTTTATCCCAAACTGGTATTTTCCCACAAGACGCGGCGAACCCGGATGTGACGTCATCGCAGCCGCGATATATTACAGACAAATAAATTGACTTAAACAATCCTAACTTTAACTAAAAAATGCTAACAAATTACTAAGCGAAAATATTATAAACTGAATAACTGCCATAAAGGCAGCACACTCCCCGCTTGACCTTCGTAAGGTCACAATGAACATAATACAAACTTCAGTCTCTAAATCAGTCGTTAGGTAGAAGTAGAATGACTTCTGTAACTGGCCTTTGGTAAATTTTCACATCGCCTTGGTCAGTAGTTTTCAACTCGACTTTCCTGACATGTCCATCCCTACTAGGGAATGTGGCAGTGATTCTGGCCATTGGCCAGCAGTTGTGGGCGATTTGCTTGTCCCTGAGCAGGACTAAATCTCCAACTTGCAGGTTCCTGCGGAGTTCTGTCCACTTTTGTCTGTGTTGCAACAAAGGTAGATATTCCTGTCTCCAACGAGACCAGAACTGATTTGCCAGGGCCTGGACCTGCCTCCATTGCTTTGTGTACAGATCCTTATCAGAGAAGTCCCCTGGTGGAGGGGCAGCTCCTGCCTTCTGCGTAAGGAGCATTGATGGCGAGAGTATGAAGGGGTTTTCCGGGTCAGAAGGCACGGGTAGGAGTGGTCATGCATTTATAATGGCTGTGACCTCTGCCATTAGTGTGCACAGTACCTCGTGGATCGATCGGGTGCGTTGCTGCATCTCAGGTTTCCTTTTCAGGGTTTTTTGCAAGGACGTGAACCGCTTGACTGCCTGCTCTTTGTTGTTTGGCAAGCACTGGCGTGGTTCTCTGAAAGGTAGTGGGGCGACCCCACTATTTGCTTTGTCTCTGAAGACCTTGGTGTCCTCTGTTTTTATTATGGCGTCTTGAGCCGATGGAGCAAGTTTATTATCGTGCTCTGTTTGAGCGAAGACTGACTGACCCAGCGTCTAGTCAGTTACTTTGCGCTTGTTAAAGCCTTGTTGTGCTTCCTGGACGCACATGGAACTTGTGCGGGGTTGAAGAATCGAATGGCGGCTACTCTCTAGCACATTGGTCTTGAGTGTGTTAACCGTTGATTTGTGTTCATTGCCAGGGCACACCTCTCCTATCACCACCCAGCCCAGATCCAGGCGTTGCGCAAAGGGGGCGTCGTGTGGTCCATTGACCTGCTGCCTAACCTTGTGTACCCGGAGAACATCTCTTCCTAATAGCAGGAGTATTTCTGCTTCTGGATCCAGCTCTGGGATGTGTTTGGCGATGTGGTGGAGATGTGGCAGGTGTAACACCGCACGTGGCGTCGGGATCTCAGTGTGGTTATTCAAGATTTCATCGCACTCTAAGAGTGGAGGGAGACAGATGAGGACTTTACCATCCAGGGACTCGATCTGGAAGCCTTCAGCCTTCCTTCCGTAAGTTTTCATGTTGCCTGAGCAAGTTCTAAGGTAGTATGGGAACTGCTCACTCTCAATGTTGAACAAGTTAAAGAACTCTGGACTGACTAGCGAGCGATTGCTCTGATCATCCAGAATTACGTAGGCTTTGATGGCCTTGTCTTTGGCTCCCTTAGGGTACACCTTAGTGAGACAGATCTTTGAACAAGAACGGCTTGACTGAGCTTGACCGCAAACTTCTGTACAGCTTGAGCTGACAACAGTTGTCCTGGAGTGAGCTTCTCCCTCCCCGCCGTCCTGTTGTGGGGGTGAAGGAGCGTTGTCGGTTCGCGGTAACGGGCCGGGATGCATGGCCCCGTCGTGATTAGTGCTATTACATTCCGGGCACTTCACGGCGATCGTACACTCTCTAGCACAGTGAGAGGTCGAGGAACAGCATTTAAAACATATTCTTTTCTCCTCGAGAAGGGCCTTCCTCTCTTCAAGGGGTTTTTCCCTAAATGTTCTGCATTTCTTGAGGGGGTGGGGTTTGTCATGCAATGAACAATTCTTGCTAGGGTCGTTGTTAGTTGTAAAGACTTCAGTCTTAAGCGTTGAGACTGGTTTAGTAATGTTGGAATTATTCGAAGAGGATTTATCTGGCTTGGTGTAAATTGTACTGCTTCCTGGACCTATGAGGCTAGGATCATTTTGCTTCTTCGCCTCCTTGCACACAAACCTAGTGAAATACTCGAAGGGAGGAAATCAACCTCTGTGTTCATCCTTGTACTCTGAGGCAACAGACAACCACCTGTCCTGCAGCCCAAATGGAAGTTTGTCCACAATTTGTCTAATCCCGGTTGGAGTGTCTAGGTAT
This sequence comes from Hemitrygon akajei, assembly GCF_048418815.1. Taxonomy (NCBI): domain Eukaryota; kingdom Metazoa; phylum Chordata; class Chondrichthyes; order Myliobatiformes; family Dasyatidae; genus Hemitrygon; species Hemitrygon akajei. Next base: position 92,409,385 of record NC_133135.1, read on the forward strand.
ACTAGACCAGCTGAGTAGCCATCTTCTTTGGCGCCTTGAATCTCCATGAGTAAATCTCCGAATTCTCTTAGCTTGGTGTGGTCCTTGGCTGACACCTTAGGAAAATTTCCCAAACGTTGGCATAGCGCCGCTTCAATAATTTCGGGGGCTCCATAGCCCTCCTGAAGTCTCTCCCATGCTTTCTTCAATGCTAGCTCGGGTTTGTTGATGTACACTGAACGTATGCGTCTCACCTGTTCACATGATTCTTTTCCCAGCCATTTTGCCATAAGATCCAACTCCTGGGTTGCTCTGAGCTGGACTCCGTCGATAGCGTTGGTGAATGTGGAGTGCCATGCACGGTAATTTTCAGGTTTATCGTCGAACTGGTATAGTCCTGAAGTGACGAGATCCCGTCGTGCGAAATACCGTGCTATGGGTTCGTCTGCAAGTGGCGTGCGGGCTGAGGGAACATGTCCGCAGGTACACGACTGAGGGCGTACATCTGTTATGGAATTTGCTGGTCTGGACTCGGTCTTTGCCTCTCTTCTCCCCAAATCTGGTAAGTTCGGTGTCGAGAAGTACTTGTCGTGAGCCCTTGCATTCCTGGATTCATCGCGGAGTTGCAAGGGTAAATTGTCTTCCTCGGATGGATGTGGTGCGGTCGGGCCTCTCTGAGACTCCTCATGAAGTTGGACGTTATCTAATGAGTGTGGAGCGGAAGAACGAATCTTCCAGCTTGTTTGAGATTGGACATAGTCTCTTGTGCGTTCCAACCTGATCTTTTCTGAAGTAGATTTTCCGTCAACCGGATCATGCATTTCTTCAGCATCTTCTATTAACCCTGCTTCCACCCTGGCGGCTGCTGCTTCTCATTCTAGCTTCAGCATTTCTAACTTTGCCTCTACCCTTTTTCTTTCCAACTCGTTTTCGGCTTCTCTGGCAGCCTTTTTCCTCTTGTTTTCGGCTTCTCTGGCAGCCTTTTTCCTCTTGTTTTCGGCTTCTCTGGCAGCCTTTTTCCTCTTGTTTTCGGCTTCTCTCCTCTGGTTTTCGGCTTCTCTGGCAGCCTCTTCCAACTCATTTTCGGCTTCTCTGGCAGCCGCTTTCATTTTTACTTCTAATTCTCGTTTGGCAAAGCATGCTCGCACATCGGCGAGTTCTGCTTTAGCTCTTGCTTGGGTGGCCTTACTTGATGCCCTACTGCACCTTTCGCAGGATGGCAACGACTTTGGCGACGACTTGATGCTGGACCGAGTTGACATTGCTGCACTTTAAATACCTGATAATACCACGCTTTTTCACTGTAACGATCTCGCTCGGGTGTAACGGACCCGAATTAAACGTCGAGGTAAACCAGAGTCAATGAAAACAAGGTCGCAGTAAGATTAACCATTTACTGTTCACTCTTCACATTAACGTATGGTGAAAACTGTTGATAAAACAATACAAGGTTGGTACAGTGTTTGTTTCCTTCTAAATATCACATTTACATCGTGAATACTTGCAAAGGTAAAACTACAATAACTACATTACATTAAAGTGCAGCATACAGTCAGAATCTACCTGCTCCATTGACTGCTTTAAATACACTTCAACACAAACTATCCCGACTCTTTAACTAACGAAAACATAAACCTTATCGACCGTCATTACTTTTAACAGAATCGGCGTTAACATTTTAACTCAACATATCGATTATCTAATGACTTACAGCGTTGCTTTCACTGTGTTTTTGGTGCGTAGAGAAAACTTAACCAGCGCTGTGGTGCCACATGTGAGCGACCCCCACCCTTGCGTTGATCCCAAACTGGTATTTTCCCACAAGACGCGGCGAACCCGGATGTGACGTCATCGCAGCCGCGATATATTACAGACAAATAAATTGACTTAAACAACCCTAACTTTAACTAAAAAATGCTAACAAATTACTAAGCGAAAATATTATAAACTAAATAACTGCCATAAAGGCAGCACAAGAAGTATTTGCACTATTAATCCCTTCAATCATCTTCAGCACTTGGTTTGGATGTCCTCAATTTTCTGTACCCTATGAGATACAAGCTTAGTCATTGCTACCTACATTCATAATCTAAAACCTCTGGGCCTGGGGTCTTCATGGATTGCATTCTCTACAAACCTAGTCCATCATTCTCAAGGCCTCATGGACAGTCTGAATACAATATCCAGTGTACGTGTCAGTAGAACTTTGGAGAACCATTGGCATTTCCAGTCTCTTTGAGACAAAAGACAAGAAATAATCCATTTTCTGTAGCAGAAAGCAAATTTCTGAAGAGTCAAGCAATATCTATAGTGCGATTGGAATTGCCAACATTTTGTTTCAAAACTCTGCATTGGTCCTGATGGCAGCAGATACATGGGAAAACCACCATTTACTGTTCCTCTTCAACCTGTCATTGATCCTTCATTGTCACTGGGTTTAAGTCTTGGATCTCCCTCTTGACCATCACCATGGAGGCCCCTTTACTAGAAGGACTATAGGATATAGCAGCATCAGCACCTTCTTGAGGACAAATAGAGAGGGACAATAAATATTGGTCTTGCCAACAGTCCTCAGATCCAAGAAAGTACATAAAGGTTATTAATATTATTAAAAGGATTTGGAAGATGGGCTTACACTGGATATACTGACTTAGTTTCCAATGTCTTGTCACTCCAAATGTGTGGCCAGATTCTGCTCTAAGAGATGACATCACCGTAGTGGGCCAGATCTCAAAATATGGTGAATCAAATTATAGAAAGATGATAAAGAGCTTAGTGACATGGTGTCAAAACTACATCTTCTTATTCAATGTCAGCAAAACAAAAGAGCTGGTAATCGACTTCAGGAGTCAGGCAGAGTACATGCCCCAGTCTGTATTGAATTGAATTGACTTTATTTCTTACATCCTTCACATACATGAGGAGTAAAAATCGTTATGTTACATCTCCGTCTAAATGTGCAATGTGCAATCATAGTAATTTATAAAAATTTAAATAAATATAGCAGTCAATGTAACATAGAAATACACTCAAATCAGCGTGAGTTAATCGGTCTGATGGCCTGGTGGAAGAAACTGTTCCGGACCCTGTTGGTCCTGGCTTTTATGCTGCAGTACTGTTACCCAGATGGTAGCAGCTGGAATAGCTTGTGGTTGGGGTGACTCAGGTCCCTAATGATCCTTCGGGTCCTTTTCTCACACCTGTCTTTGTAAATATCCTGAATCTTGGGAGGTTCGCAACTACAGATGTGCTGGGCTGTCTGCACCACTCTCTGCAGAGTCCTGCAATTAAGGGAGGTACAGTTTCCATAGCAGGCAGTGGTGCAGCCAGTCAGGGTGCTCTCAACTGTGCCCTTCTAAAAAGTTCTTAGGATTTGGGGGCCCATACCAAACTTTCTGAACCGTCTGAGGTGATATAGGCGGTGTTGTGCATTTTTCACCACACAGCTGGTGTGCACAGACCACATCAGGTCCTTGGTGATGTGAACTTAAAGCTGTTTACCCTCTCAAACCCAGATCCATGATCCAGATCAATGGTGCTGACATGGAGATGGTTGAGAGCTTCAAGTTCCTAGGTGTAAATATCACTATCAACTTGTCTTGGTCCAGCCACTTAGGTGCTATGGTCAAGAAAATATACCGGCATCTCTAATTCCCCTTAAGGTTAAATAAATTTGGTATGTCTCCAATGACACTTGCCAATTTTTACCAATGTCTCATTTGAGATGGATGTATCACAGGTTTGTATGGCAACTGCTCTGCCAAAGACCACTGAGAAGTTGCAGAATGTTGGAATGAAGTCTAATCCATCAAGAAAGCCAATCTCCACTCCAGTGAATATCTACAATTCCTGCTACCTTGGGAGAAAAGCAGCCTCCCACCCCAATCAGTCTCTCCCCATTCCATTGGGCAAAAGATACAAAAGCTTGACCACGATGCTCAAGGACAGTTTTTATCCTGCTGTTATAAGACAATTGAATGGAGATTTGATGCAACAAAGATGAACTCTTGAAATCCAAATCTACGTCATCTCGGCCCTTGCTGAAATGCCGACCTGCACTGTAACATTATGTTCTTGTTTTTCACTCTGTACTACCTTCGTGTACTTATATATGGAATGATCTGTGCTGATGGCATACAAACAAAAGCTTTTCACTGTAAGGTTCAAAGTTCAAAAATTCAAAGTACATTTATCATCAAAGATTACATTCACTATAAAACTTTGAGATTTGTCTCCAACAGACAGCCACAAAACCAAGAAACCCAAATGAACCCATTAAAAAAAGACTGTCAAACACCAAATGTGCAGAGAAAAATAAATAAACCATGGAAACAATGAACACAAGCAAATAGCATTCTGAAGTCCACAAAGTGTGTGTTCCCAGATCCTTAGTTCAGCACAGAGCAGAGTAGCGAACTGAACTGGCCCATTGCTTGCCTCGGACACCAGCACCCTGACAGTTTCAACATTGGGTTCAGTCACTTCAGTACATCAGTGGCCTGTACCCCACCGCCTCTACTCAGCCTGTACTCAACCTTTCCAACTTGGCCTGGCGCTTAAATCAATCAATCCTCGGGTCTTACTTGCTCTCAGTGACGAGTCTGCTGCCTCACCTTGCCCCGTCTTGGTCCTGCCACAACGAATTTTCTCCAAGGTTTCAGAGTGCTTGGACAAAAGGTGAGAGGCTATGAACCTCCAGCAAAGTGCATAGCATCTGAAATAAAGTCAACGATCTCTCCATTATTGTCTCTCACTTCTTTCTATCCCTGCTGACTATCCAGTGCTGTTTATCTCTGCTGTCTACCCCTGCTGTCTCTCCCTGCTGTGTATCCCTGTTGTCTCTCCAGTGCTGTCTATCCCTGCTGTCTCTCCAGTGCCTTGTATCCCTGCTGTCTCTCCAATGCCGTCTATCTCTATTGTCTCTTCATTGCTGTCTATCCCTATTGTCTCTCCCCGCTGTCTATTCCTATTGTTTCTGCCCGCTGTCTATCCCTATTGTCTCTCCCTGCTGTCTAGCCCTGCTGGAGGAAGCCTCCTTAGGTGTCATGTTGTTTTCACCTGGTTTGTGACTACTTCATCTTTTTTCCTTGAGGGTAGAAAAAAGGTTTGAGCTGCTAGCTGGAGGGGTCACATTTCATGCCCTTTGTCCACCTTCAATGCCAACTTGAACCTCACAGCTAATCCACCCTAGCTCCTAAAAAGCCATAAATTAAACCTTTTCCCTCCTTTAGGGAACGTTTGCCTGTCTTGTTCCTGGCCAATCAGCGGCTTGTAATCTTGTTGATGGGACAATCTCAGTGGGTGAAACTTTGATACTATGCTGACCCATTGTCAATTTTAATTCCAATTTCATTCCTGATCACTGTCCTGATTCTGATCCTGATCCCAACTCCTGTTGCTGGTGATAGGCCCTTGTTCAGTCAAGAGGACAATTCATTGGGAACTATTCCATTAGGAGCTTGAAGAGATTTGGTTTGTCACCTAAAACACTCAAAGACATCTACAAATATACCATGGAGAACATCCTTACTGGCTGCATCACCATCTGGTATGGAGGGGCTGCTGCACAGGATCAAAGTAAGTTGCAGAAAGTTGTAAAATTGATCAGCTCTATCATGGGTACGAGCTTCTGTTGTATCCAAGACATCTTCAAGAAGTGGTACCTCAGGAAAGTGGTGTCCATCATTAAGGACCCCCACCAAAAAGGACATGCCCTCTTCTCACTGTTACCATCAGGATGGAGGTACAGAAGCCTGAAGGCACACACTCAGTAACAGTTTCTTCCCCTTTGCCATCCATTTCCTAAATGGACATTCAAGAACAGCTTCTTCCCCTTTGCCAACTGATTCATAAATTGACATTGAACCCGTGAGAACTGCCTCACTACTTGTTTTATTTATTTCTGTTTTTGCACTACTTACTTTAACTGAACTATTTAAGATACTTACATATATATACTTACTGTTATTCAGTTTCTTTCTATCATTATCATGTATAGCATTGCATGGCTGCGGTAAAGTTAACAAATTTCACGCCATACACCAGTAATTCCGATTCATTCAGCGTGGTCAAATTCATACCTGGTTGTGATTGGGAGCAAGAAAGGGCTAGGCTGGGGGAGGGAAGAGGAGGGAGGAGGCAGTGCTGGAGGAGATGAAAGGCTGCCAGGCAGCAGCGAGTAATGTTCCCGCCTGACTTTGTACAACACTGATTGTCAGCCTGACAGATCCAGTGAAGGATGTGAACAATTGGACCACTGTCCTCAATCTTCAGCCTGTGCAGGTGTTCTGTGGTCACGGTCTGGGGTTAACCCTACCGTACCTGAGATGCTTCCAGGCCAACCAGGATCTGGCACTAACAAAAGCTGTGTGAATGAGAGGGAATCAACTTTGGAGCTCGATGCTTAACATAGGTAAAGTAATGAAGGCAATAGGCACAGCAGAGTAGAGTTCTTTGGCTGGTGTTTGTAACTTCCCTTTGTCTTTATGTTAAACTGTTCTACACACTGCCCGATCCCCTCCATAAACAACAGTGACTCAGATCCTGGCCTCCAGTCATATGCTTGAATGTATTTCAATCTGCTTTGATTCAGATGGATCCTAGACCTATTCCGGATTGAAATTCTGTCTGTCCTTCATCCTCATCCCAACTCAAATCCATTCTTTATCTTGATACTAATCCTGATCCTGATCCCTATTCCAATCCCAATTCTGATCCCAATCTTGAACCTGACCCCACAAAAATTGCAACTCTGATCCTGATCGTAATTCTAACTCTGATCCAAATCCTTGTCATGATGCTGATCTAATCTCAGTCCCAGCCTTAATCATGTTTCACATTCCAAACCCAATTTTAAACCCTCTCTCAATCTTGGTTCAATTCCAGTCCTGATCACTGTCCTGACCTAGATCCTGGTCTTGATTCTGACCCTGATCCCTATCCCACTCGACCTCCAGATCTTGATCCTGTTCACAATCCTTCACTCGTGATGTACCCACACACTGCAACACACCTTGTTTCAGCGTTACGCACCACAGCCCACAGCCCTGCAGTACACACCTATTCCCTAAGCCCTGCAGTACTACCCTTGTCTCACACTCCTACATTACATACCTTGTCCCACAGCTCTGTATTACACATTTTGTTCCACAGCTCTGTATTACACATTTTGCCTCACAGCTCTGTGTTACACATTTTGCCTCACAGCTCTCATTACACATTTTGCCTCACAGCCCTGCGTTACACATTTTGCCTCACAGCTCTGTGTTACACATTTTGCCTCACAGCTCTCATTACACATTTTGCCTCACAGCTTTCATTACACATTTTGCCTCACAGCTCTGTTACACATTTTGCTTCAGAGCTCTGTGTTACACATTTTGCCTCACAGCTCTCATTACACATTTTGCCTCACAGCCCTGCATTACACATTTTGTCTCACAGCTCACTTACAGGGCTTGGTGGATCTGTTTGTAACCTTGACTCCACATTCCTGTTTGCACATGGCAAGTTTTCATATCCTTGATTATCAAGAACCCATCTTCCTCTCCCTTAAAAATATACTGAACTCTGCTTCCACTGCTCTTAGAGGGAGAGACTTCCAAAGGCACATAATTCTCTGACAGGAAACACTTCCTTTTATCTCTGCCTTAAATAGTCAACTCCTTATTTTAGAACAGGTGCCTAATTTTCTCATAAGAGGAGGTATTCTTCTTCCCATATAATCTTCAGGATTTTACATATTTCCATCAAGACCTCTTTCACTTTTCTAAGCAAATATTTGTGGAGACATGCCTGGACCTTTCCAAGTTTTCCTCAAAAGACAACTAGTTCACTCCAGCAGCAAGTTCAAGTCTATTGTCATGTGCATACACACATAGGTTATAAGTGCCATGAACATTAGTTTTTTTGCAGCAGCAATTCATTAGAAGATGAGGACAAACATAAATGAACATAAACTTAAATTATCATAAATTATGCATAACTTATACATGTGAAAAAACAATAGCAAGTAAATATAATGATGCATACAAGATTGAAAGAGAGGAAAAATGACAATTTGAGGTAGTGCATGGGCTTTCCAGATCAGTTCAAGATCCTGATAGTGGTAGGTAGGGAAGAAGCTGTTGTTGAACTTTGAGGGGTGTGTTTTCAAGCTTCTTTTGTATCTCTTGCCTGATGGCAGCATTGAGAAGAGAGCATGAGTCATTGACCATGGATGCTGCCTTCTTGGGATTGCCTCTTGTAGATGTCCTCACTGGTGGGGAGAGTTGTACACATGCTGGGAATGGTTGAGTTCACCACTCTCTATCGGCTCACTAGCAGACTCGGTCTGAAACGTTAACTCCTCATTTTCCTCAATAGATGCTGCCTGATCTGCTGAGCTCTTCCTGTTTTTTGTGTGTGAGGCCACAGATTAGCAGTATTTGCTGTCTCCAATGTGACTCTCTGTAGCTGCTTGCATTCAAGTACATTAAAATTTCCATACCAGGCCTTGATGCAACCAGTCAGAATGCTACCAATCATCAAAGACTTACTTTTAATTTTTTTATTTTCATACTCCCCTCCTTTAATGTGCTCGACGTGACCAAAATCTGTATCCAAGCTTTCTGCCATCTATCCTTATTGAGGAGCAAATGGAGCAGATGTGGAAGGGAAATAAACTGAGAGATAGGGGTGTTGATTGGTGGAGGGGGAGGCAAAGAGTGCTGCAAAGATGTGGCTTTGTGAGGGGTCTGGGGTTGATCAGGAGAGAGAAAGACAGAGGGGAAGCAGGTCTCTTGAAAATGGACTATTCAGATGGAAGGTGAGATTCTGTTCTTCCAGTTTGTGTTTGATTTCATCCTGGCTGTGGAAAGTTGGAGAACACACAAGCTGGTGTGGGAATGGGAAAGGGGGTTAAAATGTCTAGCAACTGGGAGATCCAGGTGGCCATTGTGGACAGTGCTTGTTTCTTTGGCTTTTTTATTTGTAGACTCAGGTAAATCACTTACAGGGAAAGATCATCTTTGTCTCAACTTAACCACAATGAACATCATCTCTGATCTTGAATCAGGTGGAGCCTAACTGCATTGTCGAACTGAATTATGAGCTGCAGTGTTGAACACTCACCTGCCTCCTGCAATGCAACAGGACAAGTATATGTGCATCCAAAAACACACATACCCAATCATGCAAAGCCACCCTTGTTTACACTGAGCTCAGTCTGAGCAATAAGCACAGACAATTGAGCAAACACTGTCTTGTTAATTAATGCTGAATAACAAAGGGAAGTGAGAGGCCAGTCTTTATACAGAGAACAGGGAGCAGATTTAATGAGTGAACCAGACAAATATTTGTTGATGTGCTTCCCGCCTCATTCAATCCATTTATGACACTGGGATCTGTTCAGTCCAATATCTCGCAATCAACTCAACTTTAATCCCTTCATCCATAAATATTGGCCCAGGTGAAATTAAATAGAAACGAGTCAAAGTGATGTCAGACTCCCGTAAACTACCACTGCCAGTCCAAATGAATATGATAGTAATAAAATAAATCACAAATCCACTTTGTATCTGGTTATTAACATTTAATTTCAAAAATAAGGAAGTCATTTATACCACTCTATGTGTAAAAGCTTCCAGGCAATGGCTCTGTAGTTTATGTGTAATAAAACTATAAATGTCACACTCTCTAAGTTGTGTCCTGAGTCTCATGCCGGAGTCAACAGTTTGACATAAGGCCTTCAGATAAGTCATGGAGTTTAGACCGTATACATCCTTCCGATGGGAACCAACACATCTTGTGCCCTCTTTGAAGGAGTTATCCCCAGAGACAGATTCAATATTTGTCCATATTATATATGAAGTTCTGCCTCTGAAGGTATTTCTTGGGATTGAGAATGACTTGCTTCCCCTCCTGTTCTGTGGGTTCTGATGTGTCTAATGGGAACCAGAGACACTGCCACAGAAGGGTTAGGAGGTACTTGACAAGACAGGAAGCTTAAGAGACTGCAGATGTACTGGACGAACTTAGTAGATCAGGCAACATTTTGGAGGAAACTGGACAATCGATGCTCTTCATCTGGACTGTGCCCCTCCAGCACTTTGTCTACTGTTGAGGGCAGTTGAGTACTTTGTGATGTGGTGCATTTCTTCTGCCATTTACACAGGACCTTCATGTGTTCTTGGTGTATATATTCAAGGTTCTCTGTCATCTCAGAGTCAGGGCAGAAAAATGGATGAGAGGGCGAGTGGGTAACTTGTGAATTGGCATGCTCCTTCTACCCTTACATAGACTTATGTGAATTCCCATTTCAAAGGTTCAACACAACCCCAAATGCTCCTTCTGCACTTCAAGTAGTCATTGGTATAGGATTCCTTGTGGATCTTGGGAGAACTGCCCAAAACGAAGAAATAAGTTGAGAGATTGATTTTGAACAAATTGGTTTTGGGAGTAATATGTAGGCAGCATGGTATTCAGTTAGTAGAGCTGTTGCCTTACTGTGCCATGGCCAGGGTTCAATCCTGATTTAGAAACATAGAAACACAGAAAACTTACAGCACAATACAGGCCCTTTGGCCCACACAGTTGTGCCACACGTGTCCCTACCTTAGACATTACTAGGCTTACCTATAGCCCTCTATTTTCCTAAGCTCCAGGTACCTATCCAAAAGTCTCCTAAAAGACCCTATCGTATCCGCCTCCACCACCTTTGCCGGCAGCCCATTCCATGCACTCACCACTCTCTGAGTAAAAAACTTACCCCTGACATCTGCTCTGTACCTACTCCCCAGCACCTTAAACCTGTGTCCTCGTGTGGCAACTATTTCAGCCTTGGGAACAAGCCTCTAACTATCCATCAATGCCTCTCATCATCTTATACACCTCTATAAGGTCACCACTATATACAGTTATATACACTATAGACTATATATACATATACACTATATATTCACTTATATACACTATATCCACTTATAAACCTCTATACGGTCCGTCGCTCCAAGGAGAAAAGGCTGAGTTCACTCGACCTATTCTCATAAGGCATGCTCTACAATCCAGGCAACATCCTTGTAAATCTCCTCTGCACCCTTTATATGGCTTCCACATCCTTCCTGTAGTGAGGCGACCAGAACTGAGCACAGTACTCCAAGTGGTGTCTGACCAGGGTCCTATATAGTTGCAACATTACCTCTCAGCTCCTAAATTCAATTCCACGATTGATGAAGGCCAATACACCATATGCTTTCTTAACCACAGAGTCAACCTGCGCAGCTGCTTTGAGTATCCTATGGACTCAGACCCCGAGATCCCTCTGATCCTCCACACTGCCAAGAGTCTTACCATTAATACTATATTCTGCCATCATATTTGACCTACCAAAATGAACCACTTTTCACTTATCTGGGTTGAACTCCATCTGCCACTTCTCAGCCCAGTTTTGCATCCTATCAATGCCCCACTGTAAACTCTGACAGCCCTCCACACTATCCACAACACCTCCAACTTTTGTGTCATCAGCAAACTCACTAACTCATCTCTCCACTTCTTTATCCAGGTCATTTATAAAAATCATGAAAAGTAAGGGTCCCAGAACAGATCTCTGCAGCACTCCACTGGTGACGGACCTCCATACAGAATGTGACCGTCTACAACCACACTTTGCCTTCTGTGGGCAAGCCAGTTCTGGATCCAGAAAGAAATATCCCCTTGGATCCTATGCCTCCTTACTTTCTCAATAAGCCTTACATGGGGTACTTTTTCAAATGCCTTGCTGAAATCCATATACTGCTCTTCCTTCATCAATGTGTTTAGTATCATCCTCTAAAAATTCAATCAGGCTCGTAAGTCATGACCTGCCCTTGACAAAGCCATGCTGACTATTCCTTATCATATTATACCTCTCCAAATGTTCATAAATCCGGCCTCTCAGGATCTTATCCATCAACTTACTAACCACTGAGGTAAGACTCACTGGTCTATAATTTCCTGGGCTATCTCTACTCACTTTCTTGAATAAAGGAACAACATCCGCAACCCTCTAAACTTCGGGAACCACTCCCATCCCCATTGATGATGCTAAAATCATTGCCAGAGGCTCAGCAATCTCCTCCCTCGCCTCCCACAGTAGCCTGGGGCACATCTCGACTGGTCCTGGTGATTTATCCAAATTGATACTTTCCAAAAGCTCCAGCACATCCTCTTCCTTAATATCTACATGCTCAAGCTTTTCAGTCTGCTGCAAGTCATCATTACAATCACCAAGATCCTTTTCCATAGTGAATACTGAAGTAAAGTATTCATTAAGTACATCTGCTACTTCCTCCGGTTCCATACCCACTTTCCCACTGTCATACTTGATAGGTCCTATTCTTTCACATCTTATCCTCTTGCTTTTCACAGACTTGCAGAATGCCTTGGGGTTTTCTTTAATCCTGCCCGCCATGGCCTTCTCATGGCCCCTTCTGGCTCTCCTAATTCCCTTCTTAAGCTCCTTCGTGTTAGTCTTATAACATCTCTAGATCTCTAACATTACCTAGCTCTCTGAGCCTTTGTAAGCTTTTCTTTTCTTCTTGACTAGATTTATCACAGCCTTTGTACACCATGGTTCCTGTACCCTACCATAACTTTCCTGTCTCATTGGAATGTACGTATGCGGAACTCCACACAAATATTACCGGAACGTTTGCCACATTTCTTCCATACTTTTCCCTGAGAACATCTGTTTCCACTTTAAGCTTCCAATTTCCTACCTGATAGCCTCATAATTCCCCTTACTCCAATTAAACGCTTTTCTTACTTGTCTGTTCCTATCTCTCTCCAATGCTATTGTAAAGCAGATAGAATTATGATCACTATCTCCAAAATGCTCTCCCACTGCGAGATTTGACACCTGACCAGGTTCATTTCCCAATACCAAATCAAGTACAACCTCTCCTCTTGTAGACTTATCTACATATTGTGTCAAGATACCTTCCTGAACACACCTAACAAACTCCACCCCATCTAAACCCCTTGCTCTAGGGAGATGCCAATTGATATCTGGGAAATTAAAAACTCCCATCACGACAACTCTGTTTGTTATTACACCTTTTCAGGATCTGTTTTCCTATCTGCTCCTCGATATCCCTGTTACTATTGGGCGGCCTATAAAAAACACCCTGGCCATCTCAGCCCTTCTAGTCCATGTCAAACGATTACTCTCACCTAGTTCCTCCTACCTACATTCAGCCCATAACCCTCCATTCTTTTCCTGTTCATAAACCTATCCAGTTTTGAAAATTTTTTAAAATAATTTTTTTATTGGTACCTTCCTGTTCCTAACCTCCACCCACAGAGACTCCATAGACAATCCCTCCATGGCGTCCACCTTTTCTGCAGCTGTGACACTTTCTCTGATCACACCCCCGCCTCTTTTGCCTCCCTCCCTGTCCTTTCTGAAACATCTAAAACCCGGCACTTGAAGTAACCATCCCTGTCCCTGAGCCATCCAAGTCTCTGTAATGGCCACCATGTTGTAGCTCCAAGTACTGATCCACGCTCTAAGCACGTCTGTTTTGTTCACAACACTCCTTGCGTTAAAATAGACACATCTCAAACCTTTGCTCTGAGCTCATCCCTTCTCAAACACTGCCTATCCTCCCTCTCGCAGTCTCTACAAGCTTTCTCTATTTGTGAGCCAACCTCCTCTTCCACAGTCCCTTCAGTTCGGTTCCCACCCCCAACAATTCTAGTTTAAACTCTCCCCATTAGCCTTAGCAAACCTCCCTGCCAGGATATTGGTTCCCCTGGGATTCAAGTGCAACCCATCCTTTTTGTACAGGTCACACCTGCTCCAAAAGAGGTCCCAGTGATCCAGAAATCTGAATCCCTGCCCCATGCTCCAATCCCTCAGCCATGCATTTATTCTCCACCTCACTCTATTCCTATTCTCACTGTCGCGTGGCACAGGCAGTAATCCCGAGATTACATACCTTTGCTTTGAACATCCTTCCTAACTCCCTGTAGTCTTCTTTCAGGACGTCTTCCCTATTCCTACCTATGTCATTGGTACCAATATGTACCATGACGTCTGGCTGTTCTCCCTCCCACTGCAGGATATTTTGGACGTGGTCTGAAACATCTCCGACCCTGGCACCTGGGAGGCAAACTACCATCCGAGTTTCTTTCCTGCATCCACAGAATTGCCTGTCTGATCCCCTAACTATAGAGTCCCCTATCACTACTGCCTTCCTCTTCCTTTCCCTACCCTTCTCAGCCACAGGGCCAGACTCTCTGCCAGAGGCATGGCCACTGTCACTTCCCCTAGGTAGACTGTCTCCCCCAACTGTTCTCAACAGGAGTACTTATTGTCAAGTGATACAGCCACAGGGGTACTCTGTAGTACCTGACTTCCCCTTCCCCCCTCCTGACTGTGACCCACTTGTCTGTCTCCCGTGGCCCTGCTGTGACCACCTGCCTATAACTCCTTTTAATCACCTCCTCGCTCTTGAGCTGCTATGTGCAGTTTGATTTTCCCTGTGATATCTAGGTTCCTTTGGACATTCTGTTTTCCTCCCACATCCCAAAGATGGATGGTTTGGTAGGTTAATTAGCTGCTGTAAGTTGTCCCTAGTGTGCAGGTGAATGAAAGAATTTGGGAGGGAGTTGATAGGAACATGGTGAGAATATACAGTGGGATTAGTGTAGATTAGTAAAATGGTTGATTAACGGTAGGTGTTTCCTGTATTATATGTCATGAATCTATGACTCTAATTTTATTGAAATGTTGAGGATGGTGCATTTCTTCAAGAAGCTTTTGATTGTGTCCTCTGTCCACCTGGTAATCTCATAAAGTTTAGAATGGTGTGTCCAGAAGTTCAGGGTGATGTGAACACTATTGCTTGCCCTGGATTCATCGTCTTGGGAGAGAACGCTTACATTGTTTCACTTAAACACGCAGTGGATTTGGAGGATTTTGAGGAGATTTCATTTATGGCATTTTCTGGCTGCATTGGGAGCCTGTTGTAGGTAGCAGAAGCCTGCAGGAAGGCAAGGAGCACAGTTAATGTATCATCAAAACCATTTCTGGGCGGCTTTCTTTGGAGTGTTGTAGGCTGAGTGGTGACCTGTTACACACATATCAAGTTATAAGAGTCTAGATAGTCAAGTATTCGTATGGTGAATGTCACAGTCTTATTGACTGTGTGGAAATGTCAAAATGCTAGAGGGATAGAGAAGTGATATGCTTAAGGGAATTGTGTGAGGCATGTTTTTTACACAGAGTAGTAGATGCTTGCAACATACTGCTACAGGTAGAAACATTAATGAAAGTGATTTTTAAGAAGCATTTTGACAGCCATATGAACTGGGTGGAAATGGAGAGATATAGACTGTTTACAGCCAGATGTGCTGCTTAGCTGATGGTCAGCACAGACATGGAAAGCCAAAGAGCATGCTTGTGTGCTCTACTGTTCAATGTTCTATGTTCTGTGTTCTATGACAATGAGTCAGGGTGAAGGATACTTCTGTGCTTCTTGAAAACATGGCATAGACTACGAGGAAGTTTCTCTTCTGAGGGAATGGGAACACCAGGCATTGGAACTATACAGCGATTGCTGCTTAGTGAAATACGCTAAATTAATGGGATGGGAAACATGGCAGCACAGCACCTCTGGTTAGCAAGCTGGGCAGGATATGTTACCTATATCCCAAAATAGATACCTGAAGCAAATGGACTTTTCGGAGATCTGCCAAGGGAGATTATCATGGGGCAAAGATTTGACGATATGCTCAATGAAGAAGACCAGAACTTTTTTGGAATAAATGAGCAATAACCACTCAAAATGGAAAGAAGTAGCATTCAGAATTGAGCTGAGAACCTTGCACTGGGAGTTCACAGAGCCTGGTGTAACGAGGAGGAGCGGTCTACTTCATAAGCTACCATTATCCTCTATTTACTATCATCCAGTTCCTGTCCTGTCTATGATTCCAACATTAGTCTCATCAGGAAACTCAAAACCCACACAATTTGAGTAGAAGCAAGTAACCCTCAGTCCTGAGGGTCTGCCTGAGCAGGAGCAGATAGTCAAACAGAGAACTCAGTACCTGGTGAAACAAAAATATTGAGAAATAGCAGGGAGTTGATTGAAAAGGAAATAAGATGAGCAAGAAGTATTTAAAAAAGCATAAGGAGGGAAAAGATGAAATATGTAGGTAAGCTAGCCAACAATATCGAAGAGGATACCAGAAGTTTTTCAGATGCATAAAGTGTAATAGAGGGGCAAGAGTAGATATCGACCACTGCAAAATATCACTGGAGAGGTAGTAATGGGGTTCAAGGAAATGACGGATGAACTAAATAAGCATTTTACATCTGTCCTCACAGTATGTCAGAAGTTCAAGAGTGTTGGGGGGGGGGGCAGAAGAGAGTGTAGTTGCTATTTCTAAGCAGAAGATGCTTGGGAAGCTGAAAGGTCTGAAGGTAGATAAGTCACCTGTACCAGAATGACTACACCCCATGGTTCTGAAAGAGTTAGCTAGAGATTGTGGAGGTATGATCGAGATTCTGGAATGGTTCCAGAGGACTGAAGAATTGCAAATGTCACTCCAATTTTCAAGAAGGGAGGGAGGCAGAAGAAAGGAAATTACAGGCTTGTTAGTCTGAACTCAGTGGTAGGGAAGATGTTGAAGTCAATTATTAAGGATGAGATCTCAGGGTACTTGGAGGCACATGATAAAATAGGCCAAAATCAGCATGGTTTTCTTAAGGGAAGATCTTGCTGGACATATCTGTTGGAATTATTTGAGGAAATAACAAGCAGGATAGATAAAGGAGAGTCACTGGATGTTCTTTATTTGGATTTTCAGGAGGCCTTTGACAAGGTGTTGCACATTAGGCTGCTTAACAAGATAAGAGCCCATGGTATTATAGGCAAGGTACTAACAGGGATAGAGGATTGGCTGATTGGTAGGAGCCAAAGAGTGGGAATAAAGGGAGCCTTTTCTACTTGGCTGCCAGCGAAAAGTGGTACTCTGCAGGGATTGGTGTGGGATCACTTCTTTTTACGTTATATTTCAATGACTTGAATGATGGAATTGATGGATTGTTGTCAAGTTTGCAGATGATACAAAGATAGGTGGCAGGGCAGGTAGTGCTGAGGAAGCAGGGAGACTGCAGAAGGACTTAGACAGTTTATGAGAATGGGTAGAAATTGTAGATGGAATGCAGTGTTGGGAAGTAGATAGTCATAATGCAGTGTTGGGAAGTATATAGTCATACACTTTGTCGGAAGGAATAAAAGCATTAACTATTTTCTAAACAGGAAGAAACTCGAAATCCAGAGGTGCAGAGGGACTTGGGAGTCCTCATACAGGATTTCCTAACGGTTAACTTGCATGTTGAGTTGGTGGTGAGGAAGGCAAATGAAATGTTCACATTCATTTTGTGAGGACTTGAATATAAAAGCAAGGATGTAATGCTGGGTCTTTATAAGGCACTGGGTAGGCCTCACTTTTGGAGTCTATTTTGGGAAGTTTTGGGCCCTTTGTCTAAGAAAGGATGTGCTGACATTGGAGATGGTTCAGAGGAGGTTCACGAGAACGAGTATGGGAATGAAAGGATTATTGTATGAGGAGCGTTTGATGGCTCTGGGCTTGTACGCACTGGAATTTAGAAGAAGGAGGGGAGATCACATTTGAAACCTATCGAATATTGAAAGGGCTAGATAGAGTTGACATGAAGAGGATGTTTCCTATAGTTGGGGGGGGGGGATCTAGACAAGAGAGAACAGCCTCAGAATAGAGTGACATCCATTTAGAATGGAGATGAGGAGGAATTTGTTTAGCCAGAAAGTGGTCGAACAGGACCCCACTAAGGAGCACCAGGCCATTGTCTCCCACACCTTCACCAGCCTTATTAACTCTGGGGATCTCCCATCCACCGCCACCAACTTCATAGTTCCCGCACCCCGCACCTCCCGTTTCTACTTGCTACCCAAGATCCACAAACCCACTTGTTCAGGTAGACCCATTGTTTCAGCTTGTTCCTGCCCCACTGAACTCATATCAGCGTGCCTTGGCTCTGTATTATCCGCCCCTAGTTCAGTCCCTTCCTACCTACATCCGTGACACTTTCATGCTCTGGATCTTTTCAATGATTTCAGGTTCCCTGACCCCCATCATTTTATTTTTACTATGGAAGGCCTCAAAGCAGTCTGTTTCTTTCTGAACACCACACCCAACCAGTTCCCCTCCACCACCACTCTCCTCCACGTAGTGGAATGTCCTCACTCTTAATAATTTTTCCTTTGGCTTCTCCCACTCCTTTCAAACAAAAGGTGTAACCAAGGGCACTCACATGAGTCCGAGCTATGCCTGCCTGTTTATTGGCTACGTGGAACAGTCTATGTTCCAAGCTTACACTGGTGACTGTCCCGCACTTTTCCATTGCTACATCAACGACTGCACTGGTGCTGCTTCTTGCACTCATGTCTAACTTGTCAACTTCATCCACTTTGCCTCCTACTTCTATCTTATCCCCATATTTACCTGCTCCATTTCTGACACCTCCCTCTCCTTTCTCGATCTCTCTGTCTCTATCTCTGGAGACAGCTTATCTACTGATGTCTATTGCAAACCCATGGACTCTCACAGCTACCTGAACTATACCTCCTCTCATCCTGCTACTTGTAAAATCACCATCTGAATTCTTCCACCTCTGCTGCATCTGTTTTCAGAGTGAGGTTTTTCAATCTAGAATGAAAGAGATGTCTTCATTCTTCAAAGAAAGGGGACTCCCTTACCATCAACGCTACCCTCAACTGCATCTCTTCCATTTCACACACATCTGCTCTCACTCCATCCTCCCGCCACTCTACCAAGGATAGGGTTCCTCTCATCATCACCTACCATCCCCCCAGCCTTTGCATCCAGCACACAATTCTTTGCAACCTCTCTCATCTCCAACGGGATCCCACCACCAAGCACATCTTTCCCTCCCTCCTACTTTTGGCTTTCTACAGGGATCACTCCCTTGTCCATTTGTCCCTCCCCACTGATCTCCCTTCTGGCACTTATACTTGCAAGCAGAACAACTACTGCACCAGTCCCCTACCTCTTCTCCCTCAATAGCACTCGGGGACCCAAACGGTTCTTACAGGTGAGGAGACACTTCACCAGTGAGTCTGTTGGGGTCATGTACTGTGTCTGGTCTTCCTGGTGTGGCCTACTGTATGTGGATTGGGAGACTGCTTCGCTAAGCACCTACGCTCTGACTGCCAGAAAAAGTGGGATCTCCCAGTGGCCACCCATTTTAATTCCACTTCCCATTCCCATTCTAGGTTGGAGGAACAACACCTTATATTCTGTCTGGATAGACCTGATGGCATGAACATCGATTTCTCAAATTTCTGGTAATGCCCCCTCCTCCTTCACCATTCCCCATCCCCTTCTCCCTCTCTCACCTTATCTCCTTGCTCGCTCATCACCTCCCTCTGGTGTTCTTCCCCTCTTTTCCTTTCTTCCATAGCCTTCTATCCTCACCTATCAGTGAACTCCTGATTACTGCATATCTTCCCTCATATGCAGAACAGGAGGGCAAAGTGTGTGAACTACTGGAGAAACTAGACCATGGACAGAATGAAGAGGAGTGACCAAGCAGGCAAAGGGGCAAGGTTAGCGGGAGAATTAGCATTGCCAACCTGATCTGTCATGGAGGGAAAATGGATCAGCTAGGATGGAATGGTGGACCAAACTCGATAGGCTGATTGGCCAAATTCTACTCCTATCTCTTGTGGTCTTATGGCCATTTTGATATGGAAAGAACAAAGAGGAAGACTGGACTAATACAAGAAGTGGAACGGAAAAGTAAAATAACCAAAATATAACTCAATGTCACATTTCAAAAATGTCTAGAAATAAATACTAACAGAAATTGTTCTAAGATGAGAGGGAGAGATTTAATGTGTTCCTGGGGTCAACTTCTTCACTTAGAGGGTGGTGTGGAAATAGAATGAGCTGCTAGAAGAAGCAGTAGAGGGAGGTACATAAAGAACATTTAATAGGCACTTGGACAAGTACATGAATGGGAAAGACTTAGAGAGATATATTGTAGGCCAAACGGACTAGATTAGATATGAACCTTTTTCAGCATGGCCCATTTGGGCTGAACAGCTCATTTCCCCTGCTGTATGGCTCTGTGACTGTATGATTCTAAATGTGAGTGTGCAGTAATATTGCTGTTTTGGGGCAGAGAGGCTGCAAGGAGGTGAAATTAATTGGAAAAGTAAGAAAACCAGTGGCAATGTTGTTTGACATTGATACTATTTTTCAGCAGCAGGTAAGATTTGTGTTCACAAGGCAAATTCTCCAACTTCTTGAAAGTTAGATAGTGAGCAGTGGCTTTGCATATGAGGGAAGACATGCAGTAATCAGGGGTTCAACTCAGAACAGAATAGGAGTGTTTATCAAACTTGCTGCCAAACCTTCACTTAGACAGCGGAACAAATATGATGGCCTGCCAGACTGGTGCCAACAACAGGATTAGTGAGAAGGAGTGATTGAGGGTCAGGACAGTAGGAAGGTGAAGTTAATTTGAGGTGACAGGTGACATATGTTAACTGAGTTTACTCCACAGCCACAGAAAATCATAAAGTCCAGATGAAGGATCTTGACCTGAAATGTTGACTGAAATTTCTCTCCACAGATGCTGCATAATCTGTTGACTTCCTCCAGCTGTTTGCTTTTATTGAGAACAGCAAAACCTGGTGAGTTAACGGTAACTCTTGGCCATGATTTTGGAGTTCATTCATAGCATCCTTTAATAAATTATTTCTATATTTTTAATGTTCTATGTTGTAAATACAAATCAAGTAATTTGTTTAGTCAGTAAACCACATTTATGGAACCTAATTTAATTTGGCTGGCAGGTCTTTGCTTCACTTGATCATGTCCATAGTGACGCACCTTAAGTGTTTACAGCTCCAACAATGAATATTTCCAATAATTTTGTTTTACTGCCCGGAGAACATATCCTTTGGATGCTCATAGTAAACAGTTATAAAGTATTTTTAATTACTGTCATACTGAGGGTGACAGGCCATTACAAGTCTCCATGGAAACGATGTCAAGCTGGTTTTATTTCCTAAAGGTTTCTCCACAGGCACAAAGTTAGCCCAGCTTTGCTTTTAAAGTACGATGTTTCTCTTTGTACCCAGACCATGGCAGTGTTCTGCTTTCCTCAGGCGAGTTTAAGGAGGAAAGATATCACCAACTCAGGATAGAGGAATGTGTATAGCTAACTCATATGGAGAATTATTAAATGAACTCATGACAGCAGTGAATTCAAACTAAGCAAAATATGCAATCAATGCAGAATAGGTGACTTGTGACTCGTGAAAGAGATGAAATAGTACCTACTGGATAATTGACCCACATTAGCATTGTTTCATTGTAACATGTCCACCTAATTAAATCACCATTTGGACTATCTCTATTTCCTGTGTCTTTGACATAGATCGGAGTTCAAACGTGTCATCGATACCAATTTTGACATAGCAATTAGCAGCAGAATATTTCCCCCTGTAACCCATCCCAGCTCATGATTCAACTAGGTCCTCTGGTTACCCAGCCTTCAGTTTGTGGAAACTGTCACTCTGTTTTTTGTTCAGTCAAATCCATCAACAATTGAGAACTCCTTTATTGAACCATCTTTCATCTTCTAAGGGGAAAATTTCCAGCTCTATGGTGATCAGGGTTCTTGACTTGGACTGAGAGGTCCTGACTGGAATTGGCAATCAAGCCAACTTTAGTGCACTGAATGACAGGATCACACAGG
Source organism: Hemitrygon akajei (assembly GCF_048418815.1). NCBI lineage: Eukaryota > Metazoa > Chordata > Chondrichthyes > Myliobatiformes > Dasyatidae > Hemitrygon > Hemitrygon akajei. Next base: position 92,431,163 of record NC_133135.1, read on the forward strand.
TTCACAGCAAAGCAGGAAGTAGAATTCAACCTGGAGAAGTGTGTGATAAGCTTGAGCCTCTGTATGGCCAGTACTTAATTTGGAGTTGAGGTGGATATATCTTTGAAAGAAGAGGTGATTGAGGGATATGGGGATCTGACACAGAGAAAAGCACAGATCAGCATACACTCAGTGACCACGTTATTAGGTACCTCCTGAACCAAATAAAGAGGCCATTGATTGTATGTTCACGGTTAACTGCTGCCAGGACAAGGTTCATTGTGTTGTGCATTCAGAGATGCTTTTCTGCACACCACTGCTTTACACGTGGTTACTTGAATTACTGTTGCCTTGCTGTCAGCTTGAAACAGTCTGGCCATTCTCCTCGGGCCATTAACAAGGCACTTTTACCCACAGAACTGCTGCCCACTGGATGCTTTGTATTTTTTGCATGATTCTCTGTAAACTCTAGAGACTGCTGTGTGTGAAAATCCTAGATTAGCAGTTTCTGAGATACTCAAACCACCCTGTCTGGCACCAACAAACATTTCAGGGTCAAAGTCACTTAGATCACATTTTTTTCTCCATTCTGATGTCTGGCCTGAAAAACAACTGACCATGTCTGCGTGCTTTTATCCATTGAGTTGTTGACTCATGATTGGCTGATTAGATATATGCATTAATGAGCAGATGTAGAGGTGTACTTAATAAAGTGGCCACTGAGTTTTGACCAGCCATGATCTTATTGAATAGTAGATCAGGCTTGAGGATCCAGGTTTTTCTATTTTCTAGTGTTCCTCTTGTGTTCTTGTGTGGTGATGAATTATGGAGATACACAAGAAAAGGGATACACGGGGTGCAAGTACCACTCATTAAGCTAAGGCTGACGCTAATCAAGTCACTGCTACCATCTACTGCCAAGGCATTATGAATTCAGTATTGACCTCAGTAAATTGACCAGTAAACAATCAGTTGAGCTGCTGTTCTTTGAGTTAGGACTGGTTTTATTGGGGCTTCCGGAGACGTCATCATCAAGAATGGCAGCTTAAGTCATTAGCTCCTCCGGAAAAACGTGTATTAAGCCCTGTTAACCCATCAAATATAATATTTTTTGAAAAATATTTGAACTGAAAAGAGGGGCAAGAATGGGGAAAAGGAATGGAAATAAAAAAAGCGACACTGCGGAGCCTGTGGCCGAGAGGAGTGCGGCGGGCGGCTCTCCTACCCAACCGCGTGCTAGAGAGGCGGATGCTGGGCCTTGTTTAGGCGAAGCGGCGAATATGTTTGAAATCCTGAAAGAAATAATGGAGTTCCAGAAAGATATAAAACAGCAGCTCCATGATATTAAGTCAGAGCTCACCAGCGTCAATGAAAAAATAGTGGTGGCAGAGACTCGAAATGAGAAGGTGGAAGATCGCGTTCAAAACGTGGAACGGATACTGAGTAAGACAAGAAAAATATTACATTAGCAAGAAAGTAAACTGCTTGACCCGGAGGGAAGATCACGGCGGAAAAATATCAGAATCTACAACGTTCCCGAAGGAGCGGTGATCTCATCTATGACGGAGTTTGTCAGAAAGTTACTGCGGGACGCGTTGGATCTTCCCTCGGCTATGGAGCCGGAAGTCAAAAGAGCCCACCGCTCGCTCATCCCGAAACCTACCCAGGATAGAAAGCCACGCTCAATAATAATAAAATTCCTTTGGTACAGCACCAAGGCGAGATTCTACGAAGGGCCTGAGGTAAGAAGAGAGTGTTTTTCGACAATAAATTAATATATTTCAACCAAGATTACCCCCCCCCCCCCCGCGGTCCTGCAGAAATGCAAAGAATACTCTGAAGTAAAGTGAGTACTAAAGCAAAAAAAGATTAGATTTCAAACTCCGTACCCTGTTAAACTTCGAGTGTTTTATGACAACAGGACGCAGTTGTAGCAGACAGTGGAAGAGGAGACTACAGACATGAAGGCCAGAGGGTTGTCTGTCAGCGTGAGCAAAACGAGGGAAGTCTGGCTGAGGAATTATCCCACTCCGCTTGGGAAATAGTGCAAGAATTGAGAAGGCAGGAGACGGGAGGACGCGAAGAGAAATATATTAGGAAGAGACCAGGAGTTTCCCAAAGACAGTCTTCACCCCCTTCAGAAGAGCCATAAGGTTTGGCTAACTTTAAAAATGTTGAGAAGCTAAGTGGAAGCAAAAGTACACGGTGATATACCTATCTCGAGAAATACTTATTATAATGTGGATTTTATATTACTTAGTTGTTATTCTTTATTCGCTCACTTACTCCTTTTTCACCACCAAAATTAGAATATATATATGAGTGCATATATGTGTATGTATGTAATATATATATATATATATGTATATATAGGAGGAGTACACAGGGAAATCTTTTCTGTGTAATAGAGTTGTTCACTGACTTTTATGAATACTACAATGGGGGCCCTTAACTCACAAGTAGGAGGGGTTATCCCCCACAGCTAGCTCAACGCAGGGTCATCTACTAGAGACCTCAGCCTTGGAATCACACGATCGTTGCCATTTTTGTTACTAGTTGCGTTTCTTGGTTCTTATTTGTTCAGGAAGTAGATCGATTAAGTTTTATTCTAATTTCAATGATGCATTGACAGATAAATACAGATGGCTAAGGACAAGGCTAAGGACATTTCTTTTAATGTCAATGGGCTATTAAATCCAATCAAACGTAAGAGAATTTTATCCAAAATAAAAAAAGAACAAGCCCATGTCGTATATTTACAGGAAACTCATTTAAGTGATAATGAGCATAAAAAACTAAAGAGAATGGGCTTCACTAATCTGTTTTTCTCCTCATATAAATCAGGACATAGGAGAGGAATTGCTATTCTTATCTCAAGCTAAATTTTGAAAAGGTATTCGAAATGGGAGATAAAGAGGGCAGATATATTCCAGTAAGGGAAAATATAGACGGAAATTCAGTTACTCTATTGAATATATACGCACCTCCGGGAAGTGATATTGGTTTCTTTCAGAAAATTACTGATATTATGGTAACAGAAACGTAAGGTCTCCTGATATGTGGGGGAGACTTAAATTTACAATTACAACCAAACTTAGACTCTTCCAATTGAAAAACTTATGAAACAAAATCTTTACATAAGAAAGTTAATACACTTTTTGAGGATGTTGGTTTAATTGATATATGGAGGGACCTTTTCCCTGACAGAATGGAATCTCTATTGGTTGGGTCTGAAAGAGATATAACAGTCTGGGCAGTATATTGATTTTAATAGACTCAGTCCTTGAACTGAGACTGAAAAATGGAATCAGGTTCCATCTTGCCACACTCATTATTCTGCTCCCCATTCCGTATATACAATAGACTATTTCATAACATTTGGAAAAGACATAGACAAAATAAGCACCTGTGGAATTGGGACAATAGTTGTAAGTGATTTATCTGTTGATTTTGACCTACAACCAAAGAATACTATTTGGAAACTAAATTCAAGTCTACTCAATGATCCGTACTTTAAGGAACAAATTAAAAAAGAAATTGGTCTCTACTTAGAACTTGATGATAATGGAGAGGTTTCACCTCTGAAGGCGGTCTTAAGAGGGAAAATTATAGCGATATCTTCATATAAGAAAAAAATAAGGAATAAAACATTAGAGGAATTACAAAATAGGCGGAAGGAACTAGAGAAAAAAACATAAATTGAATTTGGCACAGGATACATTAGGGGAAATTAAAAGTATTAGGAATGAAATAAATAGTTTGGCTATGCAAGAAATCAGGAAAAACTTAATGTTTCTGAAACAGAGACATTATGAAAGTGGATCGAAATCTATGAAAATACTGGCGTGGAAACTGAAAAAAAAGATAACAGAAAATACAATTCATAGAATTAGGGACCCATGCACGAAAATGATAAAAAATAAGCTAAGTGAAATTCAAGAAGCTTTTGAAGTATTTTACAAAACTCTATATTCCAAAATTCCGGGGGGAAGCATAGCCAAAATTGACACCTTCTTGAATTCTCTAGAGTTGCCCACTTTAAGCGAAGAACAAAATAGAACGATGACTGTTGACATAACTGAAGCTGAATTAAAAGCTGCAATTAGTAGGCTTAAATTAAGCAAGTCACCAGGATCAGATGGGTATACGGCAGAGTGGTGCAAATAATTTAAAAATGAGTTAATTCCTGTTTTATTCCCCACACTGAACTGGGCTCTAAAAAAGGCACAAATGCCACCCAGTTGGAAGGAAGCGATAATCTTAGCTATACCGAAAGGAGGCAAGGATAAAATGGAATGCGGGTCATTTAGACCAATATCCATTCTTAATGTAGATGATAGATTATTTACCTCCATAATGGCCAAATGATTAGAAGAGTTTCTACCCATATTGATACACAACGATCAGACAGGTTTTATACAACAACGCCAGACACAAGACAATATACGAAGGACACTTCACATTATGGATCATATACAAAAAAATAAAATTGAACCAATAGTGATAAGCGTGGATGCTGAAAAAGCATTTGATTTGGTTAATTGGAATTTTCTTTACAGAGTTTTACATAGATTTGGTTTCCAAGACACAATTATTAAAACTATACAGACACTATATGACAATCCTACTGCTAGGATTAAAATCAATGGATATTTATCAAATAGTCTTACCCTAGAAAGGGGCACGAGACAGGGCTGTGCATGGTCACTGCTACTCTTCGCATTATATCTGGAACCATTAGCTCAATACATCAGACAAAATGAAGATATCAGGGGAATTACTATTAAAGGGACAGAGCATAAATTGGCTTGTTAAGGGGATGACATTTTGATCTATCTAGGGCAACCAACATACTGTTTACCTAAATTGATGCTTTGAACAATATGGTCAATTATCAGGATACAAGATCAACATAGATAAAACCTAATTACTTTCATTTTACTATAGCCCACCAAGAGAAATTGAAAGTCGGTACCCCTGAACATGGCACACAGAGTCTTTCAAATATTTGGGCATCATTAAGCCAAAAGAATTGGCAAAATTATCAGAATGTGATTATCAGCCTTTATATAAAAAAATAAGGAAGATGTGGCAAGATGGAACCTGATTCCTTTTTTCAGTCTCAGTTCAAGGACTGAGTCTATTAAAATGAATATACTGCCCAGACTGTTATATCTCTTTCAGACCCTACCAACAGAGATTAATCAAAATCAATTCAATGAATAGAAGAAGATGCTATCAAGGTATATTTGGCAGGGTAAAAGGCCTAGAGTTCATCTCAAAATTTTGCAATTAGCAAAGGAAAAGAGGTGATGGGGCCTACCTTCTCTTAGAGATTATTATTTTGCAGCACAGTTGAGAGCTGTGATATATTGGTGCAACCCATCATATGATGCTCAATGGGAAAACATTGAGGAGCGGGTACTTCCCATCCCCAGACAAGCAATTTTGGCTGATAACAACCTGCAAAGGTACTTAAATAATATTGATAACACATGGGTGAAATTGACTCTTAAAATATGGAAAACTACTATAAAAGAATATAATCTAGAGGGAGATATTGCAATTCTTAAATGGTGTGCATATGACTCAGATTTTACACCAAATAAATTGGATGGATTTGACTGGACAGCTAAAGGAATAACAGTTCTTTGTCACATAATGAAAGAAGGAACACTATTCAGTTTTGAAATGCTTAAAGAGAAACACTTATTAGTAAAACAAGATTTCTATTGGTATTTACAGATGCAACAATATGTTAATAAGATGCTTAAAAATGTAACCAAGGCAAGTACATGTTTGATAGAGCTCTTTAGAAAAGCATATAATTCAGATAATGGTAGTAGAATCATTTCAAGCATGTATAAGGGGTTGTCAAATCTTAAAACACGTTCGACTTCATACATTAAAACAAAATGGGAGAAGGAAGAAGGGATAATTATATCGGAGGAAGAATGGACAACAATATGGAGGTATCAATGGAAGTATCAATGGAAGTATACCAGTTCACAGAAATGGAGGGAGTTCGAATGGAAAAACTTGATAAGATATTTTATTACACCCTCTCAGAAATCCTATTATGATAGTAACCTCCCTGTTTGCTGGAGAAATTGTGGAAATCAAAATGCAAATCATTATCATATTTTTGGGACTGCCTTGTTATCAAAAACTATTGGAGGGGGATACACAATGCCCTACAAGTCATCTTTAAATATGAAATACCCTTAGAGAGTAAGACCATATATTTTGGATATATACCTCAAGAATGGTTGAAAAGGGATAAATATTCAATGAATATACTGTTGGTGGCTGGTAAAAAGACTCTTACTAGGAAATGGTTATCACAGGAGAGCCCAACTTTAAATACATGGATGGAAATTACAATGGACATTTACAAAATGGAGAAGGTAACAGCATCTGTTAATCATAAGCTGGAACAATTTGATTCATACTGGGAAAAATGGTTTAACTACATAATGCCTCATAGGCCTGATTTTATTCACACAAATCAATGAATCTGTTGTAAAAAAAAGATCACTCCCTACTTGTACATAGTTCTTTCCTTTTGCTTGTTTTTTCTTTCCACTCTTTTCTATAAGTGTACACCTCAGATAAATACTTTGTGGAGATTTGTGATATATGTGATTATATGATATTTATGTACAATGTCTGAAATACATCTTATGGAAATGTTTGTTTGATGATGAACTTCAATAAAAAAATTACAAAAAAAAGGACTGGTTTTATTGAAATGGTACCGAAGGCTGTGGATAGAGTGGACAGAACATCCTTTTTTCCCTACTTCTTATGATTCTATTCATGCCTCCTTCATGGTTAAACTTCCAAATTCTCCTTTCTTCCCAGCTCACTCTATTGACCTTGACCATTTCTTCCCTGTATAGAAATAGGTAAAGTACAGAGGCTCTGGATAGAATGGATTGTGTTGCCCCAGTACTTTGCAAATAGGGGATTCAGGATTTCAGGAGAAAGGGTCAAATCAAGTCAAATCAAAGTAGAGTTTATTGTGATATTGTCAAGTACGTGTATGCACAGGTGCAGTATCTTCTCATGTTCATAACATTCACAAGCTAAACATAAATTAAATATCAATTATACAGTAAATAACACAATGAGAACTGTCCATTGTAATGCAAAGTGGTCACAATGGCCATGATGTTGTTATGAATGAATAGGGTTGTGCAGGATAGTTTAAGAAATGAATAGTTGAAGGAAAGTAGCTGTCACATAGAACATATAACAGTATAGAATATGTACACAACGCTGGAAGAACTCAGCAGGTCAGGCAGCATCCGTGAGAAAAGAGTAGCTAACGTTTCGGGCCGAGACCCTTCATCAGGAAAGGCATTCCTGATGAAAGGTCTCGGCCCGAAACGTTGGCTACTCTTTTCTCACGGATGCTGCCTGACCTGCTGAGTTCTTCCAGCATTGTGTACATATTCTTTGATCCACAGCATCTGCAGTTGTATTTTTGTGATATAACAGTATAGCGCAGGTCAGGCTTTTTGGCCCATAATGCTGTGCTGGCATTTTAATCTACTCCAAGATCAATCTAATCTTTCCCTCCCATATAATCTTTACTTTTTTCATCCATGTGCTCATCTATAAGATATCTGCCTCTACCACCATGCTTGGTAGTGCATTCCACGCACCCACCACTCTCTGCATAAGAAACCTATCTCTGATGTCTGCCCATAATTTCTTTCAATCATCTTAAAATTATACCCTTTTATATCAGCCATTTCCATGCTGGGACAAAGGTGCTGTCTGTCTAGTCTATCTATGCATCTTATTATCTTATGCACCTCTATCAATTGGGGGCCTTTTCTGATTGGCTGCCAGTGACTAGTGGTTTTCTTCACTTGCCAGTGTTGGGACTACTTCATTTCATGTAATATGTCAATGATTTGGATGACAGAATTGACGGCTTTGTGGCTAAGTTTGGGAAAAATACAAAAACAGATGGAGGGGCAGGTAGTATTAAGGAAGAAGGGAGTCCGCAGAAGAAAATAGACGATTAGGAGAATGGATAAAGAAGTGGCAGATGGAATATAGAGCAGGGAAACGTATGGTCATGTACTTTGGTAGAAGGAATTTTCTATTTTCAAAAAGGGGAGAATATTCCAAAATCAGAGGTACAAAAGGACTTGGGAGTCCTTGTGTAGGATTCCCATAAAGGTTAACATGTAGTTTGAGTCAGTAGAAAGGAAGGCAAATGTAATATTAGCATTTATATGGGGAGGACTGGAACGTAAGAGCAAGGATGTGATTCTGAGGCATTGGTCAGACCACACTTGGAGTATTGTGAGCACTTTTAGGCCCTTTTTTAAAACAAAAATGTACTGGCATTGGAGAGGGTCAAGAGGAGATTCATGAGACAAAGCCATCAATTCCATCATCCAAGTTATTGACATATAATGTGATTAGAAGTAGTTCCAACAAAATCTTTGCAAAACTCCACTAGTCACTGGCAGCTGACCAGAAAAAGCACCGTTTATTTCCACTCTTTGCAACTTGCCAGTTGTATGTCCTGTATTCTTACTGGCCTGTGTTTCCTCGCTAACCTGTGTTGCAGTTCCTTGGACACCTACAATTACCTTTCCATTGCCCACACCTGCTGGGGACTGCTTAAAAACAAGGGCACTCCCACAGCCACCCTCTCTCTCCTATTCTGTGGCCAGCAGTACCACACCACACATCATCCTTTTCCTTTTACCTTGCTTTTAATTTAACATTTAATTTAATTTAGTATCTTTTGTGTGCAATTCCTGTTATGGTCTAACTCCATTGTGTTACTTCCTGACAGCTGAGATTGTAACATAAGGTGGGGGGGGGGGGGGGGGCGGAGCCTCCATTTTTTTTTTAATTTTGAAAGGATGGGACTAATTTGAGTTTGCCCCTAGATTTTTTGTAGTGTACAGGCCTTTTGTTTGGTTGTTTCTTTATTTTGTGATGTACTGTTGCTTTGCCATTCATCTCCCTTTTAGTACAACTGCAGCTGGGTGAGCACGGTTGTTATGTGAACCAGTACATGAGTAATCTGGTAAGGTAGGGGAGTGTTCCAGCTGGACTGAGTAACCAGTTCTTCCTACAGTTTACTCCTTTATTACTTTTCCTTTATTGTTTTCAAAGTTATCCTGAGTAGCGACTTGTTCTTTGGTGGGGGTAAGTGTGTCAGTACTGCATGACCATTAGCCTGAATGCCTGTGCTTCCTGAAGTTTACTTTTGCCCAGTTGACCTCAGAAGATAGGTAGGACAGGGCAAAGGCTAGGCAGGTATCTGGGGGATTTCTTGTTTTGATTTATGTTTGTTTTGATTTTCACTTATTGTGTATTGTTTAGATTAGCACTCAATGGCCATACTCACTTTGCACTTTGAATGTGCACTTAGTCATTTGGTTAGTGTTGCTTTATATTAAACTCCCCATTCGTATGTATGTGCTGACCTCTGTACTTTGTCAGTACCTTAGTGTAATATAGGAAAGCTTTTTAAATATGGCATCTTTTGAAGAGTTCATTAAAGAATCTCTGATGAGCTTCTTGAGCTGTTTACAAAATATCAACTTTTGCAGCTGGCTCCCCATTACAAAATTGAGCTTACCAGTACTGAAAAATGGTTAAAAGGGAGTGTAAAAGCTGTCATCAGGGAAGTGTTGATAAACACTGGAGTTCTTGAGGTTAGTTCAATACCCCCAGTGCCCAAATCTACTCCTTTGTCAGAGGCTGCCATTGAGTTGAGGCTAAAGGAGAAACTGCAAGAGAAACAGAGGACAGGCATAAGGACCAATTGTTAAGGGAACACCAACTGCATTTAAAACATGAGCATACAGTGCATCAATTGTAGGATTGAGTTTAAGAGCTGAGAGGTAATGTTGCAGCTATATAGGACCCTGGTCAGACCCCACTTGGAGTACTGTGCTCAATGCTGGTCGCTTCACTACAGGAAGGATGTGGAAACCATAGAAAGGGTGCAGAGGAGATTTACAAGGATGTTGCCTGGATTGGGGAGCATGCCTTATAAGAATAGGTTGATTGAACTCGGCCTTTTTTCCTTGGAGCAAAAGAGGATGAGAGGTGACCTGATAGAGGTGTACAAGATAATGAGAGGAATTGATTGTGTGGATAATAGACAACAGACAATAGACAGTAGGTGCAGGAGTAGGCCATTCAGCCCTTCTAGCCAGCACCGCCATTCACTGTGATCATGGCTGATCATACACAATCAGTACCCAGTTCCTGCCCTCTCCCCATATCCCTTGACCCCGATAGTTAGAGGCTTTTCCCCAGGGCTGAAATGGCATAGTTTTAAGGTGCTTGGAAGTAGGTACAGAGCAGATGTCAGGGGTAAGTTTTTTATGCTGAGAGTGGCGAGTTCTTGGAAAGGGCTGCTGGCGGTGGTGGTGGAGGCAGAAACAATAGGGTCTTTTACAAGACTTTTGGATGGCTACATGGAGCTTAGAAAAATAGAGGGCTATGGGTAAAGCCTAGGTAGTTCTAAGATAGGGACATGTTCGGCACAGCTTTGTGAGCCAAAGGGCCTGTATTGTTGCTGTATGTTTTCTATGTTTATATTTTCTTAAGGAATTAGAGTTTAAGAAAGCCGATGTCTGATCCTTCTGTATTTGATGTAGGTAGCATATTATGTCCGTTCCACCATTTGCAGAGAAGGACATCGAGAAATATTTCTCTCATTTTGAACAGATGACTACAAATTGGCCTGAACATGTCTGGACCCTGCTTTTGCAGAGTGTTTTAAAAGTTAAGGTTCAGGTAGCCTACTCTGCTCTAAGATTTGAAAAGAGCTCAGGTTATGATGAGGTCAAAGTGGCTGTCTTGAAATATTATGAGTTGGTTCCTGAGGCTTAAGTATGCTTGACCAGCAAACATACATTGAGTTTGCCAGAGGGAAAAAGAATCTGTTTGCGGTGGTGTTTGGCGCAAGAAGTAGAAACGTCCCTGATATTGCCCTAGGTGACACCCTTATGGCCAAAGGTGACGTAGATCTAACAGGGCTTGGCCAAGTGTTCCCCTCTCGTGAACAGCTGGTGCTTGAACAGAAAAGGTACCCTTCCCTCTCTCCTCTGTGTGAAGAGGTGGTCTCACAGGAAACAATTGTAGAGTCCTTTTGTGGCTATTTTATTAGCAATAGAGTATTAGTGAGACTTGCCTGACATATTGTGTTTGGCTTATGATCATTGCTTTGGTGGTCATTTAGGCATTAGGAAAACTCTTGGTTGGATATGTAGGCATTTCTTCTGGCCTGCTGTGAGGCCTGATGTAGCACAGTACTGTAGGTCATGCCAGATGTGTCAGGTTGTTGGTAAGCCTAGTCATAAGCTCCCTGTTGCTGCTCTGCATCCCATCCCTACCTTTTGAATGAATCTTAGCTGATTGTGTTGGTCCTCTTCCCCATGTCAAGTCTGGTAACCAGCATTTGCTGACCATTATGCATGCAGCTACTCGATTTCCTGAAGCTGTTCCGTTGCATTAAATTTCTGCCATTTCCAAAACTCTAACTAAATTTTTCACAGTATTTGGCTTACTGAAGGTTGTCCAGTCTGACCAAGGGTCAAATATTACATCTCACCTCTTCTCCCAAGAGCTAAAGTGGCTATCTATGCAGCATTGTACCTCATCTGCTTACCACCCAGAATCACAGGGGATACTTGAAAGATTTCATCAAACCCTCAAGTCAATTCTGCGAGCTTACTACAAGGAGTTTAAGAGGGACTGGGGTGATGGCATGTCTTTTTGTCTCTTTATAGTGAGGGAGGTGACTCAGGAATCTCTCAGTTTCAGTCCAGCTGAGCTCGTGTTCAGCCACACTATGAGAGGGCCTTTGAAACCATTGAAAGAGAAATGGCTGCTCTCCTACTAACCCGTTAGATTACGTATCTAACTTCCACTTTAGGCTTAGTAGGGAATGTAAGTTGGCTCAGGAAAGCATGAATGCAGCTCAGGAGAAGATGAAAACTTGGTATGATCGGAAGGCATTGCTGAGTAGTGCTCCTGTTCTAGCAGCTTCTGATTTCAGCTGGCCCTTTAAGCTAACTGTTGATGCTAGCGATGTTGGTGTTGGGGCTGTGGTCCTCTAAGATGAGTCACTGTGCTATTTCTATAAGAAATCTGAGGTCCAGCAGGAGCACTGCTCCACAATAGATGGAGGTTTTAGTCCTTATTCTTGCTCTGAATGCTTGTTTCTTCCAATTCTCTGCTCATTGTATATACAGACCATGACCCTCTGGTCTTTCTCCACAGCGTGAGGGATTCTAACCAGCGTTTAATGCAGTGCAGCTTATTCCTGCATGGGTATAACCTGAAGGTTTACCACATCTGTGGAAGGGACAATATGCTAGCAGATGACCTTTTGAGGTTGTAAGTGTAACTGGCATCTCCATACACCCTATATCCTTTACTGAACATACTGTGGGCATCATTGGGCAGTTTCAATTTGTCCCAGAGCATCCTTTATTAGGACCATAAGATCTAGTAGCAGAATTCAGCTATTTGGCCCATCAGGTCTGCTCTGCCTATTCATCATGGCTGTTTCAATTTTCTCTTCAGCCTCAATCTCCTGCCTTCTCCCTTCATGCCCTGACCAATCAAAAATCTATCAACCTCTGCCTTAAATATGCATAAACACTTGGCCTCCACAGCTGCCTGTGGCAAATAATCCCACAGATTCACTACTCTCTTGCTAAAGGAATTCTTCCTCATCTCTGTTCTAAAAGGATGCACTTCTATTCTGAGGCTGTGTCCTCTGGTCTTAGACATTCCCACCATAGATCCACATGGGGATCTTTGATGATAGATGTTGCCTTCTTGGCGCAGCACCTATTGTAGATACTACCAATTGTGGAGAGGGATGAGCCATGATTTACTGAGATGAGTCCACTATTTTCAGCTTCTCATGTTCCTGTGCATTCGAATTGTTGTACCAGACCATGATGTAGCTGGTCAGGAGAGAATCAGTAGATGGAAGTGAAGAGGTATTTTTACTTTCATGGGTTAGTTAGCAGTACTTGTGCCAAGCAGGTCCCATGTTGTGGATTCAAATTCAATTTTAAAGTCTCCAGCAAAATAATCTGGTGTAGCAGTATCTTTCAGGTAGGATTTTAAACATGGGCTCCCAGGTGAGTGTGTAAAAAAAAAAGGAAAACATCCCTCTGCCATTTGTGAACTCCAGTTCTACTTATAAAAATATCTGACATCTGCCAGGAAATTAGTCTGATTTTCCTCCAACACTTTGCTAAGTAACTGGGGTCTGTTAGGTTCCACCTGGTAGTGTGGAGACACAAGTGACCTAGGTGATGCTACTCTATAAGCACAGATCAACAAACAGCCTTACTTACTGCCTCTCCTCCTGGGCTTTCAGTTGCTCTTGTCTGCATTGCATCTCGTGAGTTAAATCTCGGAAACTGGAATTGCCTGTGGTTCCCTAAGGGTACTGCCACCGTTGCCTGAGCTGTATTTGGATTTTATGAGTTTCTGTGGTTTATCTGGTGGTTTGAAAGCACAAAGGAGAATGAATTTCAAATGCATACTTGGAATAGTTTTGGATTTAGGACCTAAATCAAATGTTTGATTTTTGGTTTAGTGAAGGAGCTGAGGACAGGTGTTGATATGGCTCTTCCTGTCTTTAATCTGCAACCTTTCCATCCTTGAAGTCATATTGCAAACTGCACATCTCAAATGTTGTGTACGCTAGCCCCCTGCGTCTCTCTCATTCCCTGTCTTAACTTCAGCTGTCCTCCCTGCCTTCCTGTCTTCAGCTGTCCTCTTGTCAGCCTATCCTTCATTTCCTTGAGTGGGTTGATTGGCATGGCAGAGAGTTCAGCTACTTCATTGCTCCAACTGCCCAGGTTCAATCCTGGAAGGGGTAGGGACCTGACATATTAGATATCGGTGAAGGAGAGATCTTCACTGACCTGGGAACCACTGGGATTGGGTAAGCAGCAGCTGATACATGAAATAGGGTGTGGTCAGATTGCAAAGCGACAGAGTGAAATGGGAAATGTGTTGGAATAACACACTGTAATGTGATGATGGATCATCAAGAGTTCACCTCAGGCAGAGAGGGATGGTAGAGATGAAGAAGGCTGTTTCAGTGATGGCATAGGTTTGTGATAAGACTATAAGATAGGAGCAGAATTATGCAATTCAGCTCATTGAGTCTGCTCTGCCATTCCATCATAGCTGAATTATTACTCCTCTCAACCCCATATTTTTGCCTTCTCCTTGAAGCTTTGACACCATTACTAATCAAGAACCTATAAATCTCCATTTTAAGTATAACCAATGATGACCTCTACAGCTGTCTTTGACAATGTATTCTACATATTCACCCTCTGGCTAAAGAAATTCCTCCACATCTCTGTTCAAAAAGGATGTCCTTCTACACTTAGGCTGAAGATTGTGAGGGAAATTTTGATTTCCTTATTTGTAGGCCAGGTCAGTTTGGATTAGCAACATCTCTTCCACAATGTCCATCAGCACAGGTGCACCACAAGGCTGTGTGCTTAGTCCCTGCTCTACTTGTTTTACACTTATTACTGTGTGGCTAAACACAGCTGCAATGCCATATTCAAGTTTGCTGATGACACTGCTGTCGTAAGCTGAAGCAAAGATAGTGAGAAATCAGCATATAGGAAGGCGATTGAAAATCTGGTTGAGTGGTGCCATGACAACAACCTTTTACTCAATGTTAGCAAGACCAAGCAGCTGGTTATTTGACTTTAGGAGAAGGAAACCTGAGCTCATCGGGAGATCAGAGGTGGAGAGGGTTAGCAACTTTATATTCCTTGGTGTTACTATTTCAGAGGACCTGTCCTGGGACCAGCTTGTAAGCGCAATTACAAGAAAACCTTAGCAGTACTTCTACTGCCTTAGGAGTTTGCAAAGACTCACTTCAAGGACTCTTTATCTCATGTTCTCAATACTGATTGCTTATTTATTAATTTATTATTTATTTATTTTTGTATTTGCTCAGTTTATTGTCTTTTGCACACTGGTTGAATGCCCATGCTGATGTGGTCTTTCAATGATTCTATTATGGTTATTATTCTATTATGGAGTATGCCCCCAAGAAAATCTCAGGATTGTATATAGTGACATATATGAACTTTGATAAGAAATTTACTTTGAACTTTGGAATACTGTTACCAATCTAAACTGACTGGGGTCTGCCAGTGAGGATCCAATTGCATAAGGAGCTACCAAGGCCAACATCATGATACTTGCTGATTAGTTTTGAAAGGGTTGATAGTATTGAATACTGAGCAATGGTCAATAAACAGCATCCTGATGTATGCATCTATGCTATCCAGATGTTGCAGGGCTGAATAAAGAGCCAATGAAATAGCATGTGCTGTGGATCTGTTGTGCTGGTAGGCAAATTGGAGCAGATCCAAATCACTTCTGAAGCAGGAGTTTATATGTTTTATCACCAACCTCTCAAAGCACTTCATCACAGTGGATATAAGTGCTACTTCACGAAAGTCACTGAGGCAGGTTACCACATTCTTCTTAGGTACCAATATAGTTGAAGCCTGCTTAAAGCAGGTGGATACCTCAGACTGCCAAAGCAAGAGATGAAAGATTTCTGTGAATCCTCCAGCCAGTTGATCAGCATAGGTCTATAGTACTTGGCCAGGTACCCTATCTGGACCAGATGCTTCCTGTGGGTTCACTCTCTTGAAGGATCCTCTCACATTGGCTTCAGAGACTGAAATCACAGGATCATCAGGTTTGTGATGGTTCCACCATGTTTTGATGGTCAAAGCAAGCATAGGAGGCATGGAGCTCATCTGGAAATAAAGCCTGGCTGTCTCCTATGTCTCTTGATTTCACTTTGTAAGAGGTGATAGCCCTGCCACAGCTGTTGAGCATCTTTTATTGATGCTTTTAGTCCAGAATTGTCACTTGGACTGTGAGGTGGATTTCCGGAAATCATGCCTGGACCTCTTATAACTTTCTTGGTCACTAGATTTGAATGCCACTGATCTTGACCCCAGCAGATTGCAGATTTCATGGTTCATCCAGGGCTTCTGGTTGGCGGGGGGGGGGGGGTGGTGGGACTCTGAATGATTTAGCAGGAACACACTCATATACGAGTGCTTTTATGAAGTCCTTGACAACCATACTGTATTCATTCAGATCCACAGATGAGACCTTGAACACGACCCAGTCCACCGACTCGAAACAATCCTCTGCCTCCTGTGACCATCTTTTTGTTGTCCTCATCTCTGGATCCTTGCTCTTTAGCTCCTACCTGTATCCAGGTAGGAGATGAAAGCAAAGTTCAAAGGAAAAGTATTGTCAAAATATGTGCATATATACACCCTTGAGATTCGTCTCCTTACAGGCAGCCACAACTAAAAGAAAACTAATAGAACCCATTAAAAAAAGACCATCAAGCACCCAATGAGCAAAAATAAAAAGCAGATCATTAAAACAATAAAAGTAAGGAACTGCTATGTTTGGTACTGAAGTTCACAATGTTGAGTCCTCATCTATGAAGCCAGTTATCACTGCAGCTGATTCAGGAGCCCATTAGTTGCAACCTCAGTTCTGCGCAGAGAGGAGGAAACCTTGCGGAGTAGTGAGCTGAACACCAACCTGTCCCTTGACTCCGGCCTCGACACCCTGACCTCTTCAATCTGGCCTGGCACTTAAAGACTCCCAAATCTATTTGCACCTCAGATTTTTGAATTTTCTCCTTATTTAGAAAATAATATTTTTTTTATTCCTTCTACCAAAGTGCATGTTAACACCATCTTGACACTGTATTCCATCTGACACCTCTTTGCCCATTCTCCTAATCTAAGTTCTTCTGCAGCCTCTCTGCTTCCTCAACACTACTTGCCTCTGTATTGTCCACAAACTTGGACCAAAGCCATCAATTTCATCATGCACCATACAATGTACAACAGACCTCTTTGATCACCACTAGTCACCGGCAGCCAATCTGAAAAAGATTTATTTATACCAACTCTTTACCTCCTGCCAATCAGCTAATGCTCTATCCATGCTTGTACCTTTCCTGATACAACATGGGCTCTTATCTTGCTTCGCAGCTTCATGTGCAGCACATTGTCAAAGGCCAGAAAATTCAAATACACAATATCCACCAAGTCTCCTTTGTCTATCCTGCTCGTTATTTCCTTTGGAGAATTCCAACAGATTTGTCAGGCAAGATTTTCCCTTAAGGAAATCATGCTGATTTTGGCCCATTTTGTCATGTGCCTTCAACTACACTGAAACCACATCCTTAACAATTGACCAATATCTTCCCAACCATTGAAGTCAGATTACTGGCCTATAATTTCCTTTCTGCTGCCTCCCTCCCTTCTTGAAAAGTGGAGTGACATTTACACTTTTCCAATCCAACAGAAGCACGTTGGACTCTATTACTTCTTGAAAGATCATTACTAATGCCTCCACAATCTTTTCAATTACCTCTCTTAGAACGCAGGAATGTAGTTCATCAGGTTCAGGTGACTTATCTACCTTCATAGAACCATAGAACATTACAGCACAGTACAGGCCCTTCAGCCCTCCATGTTGTGCTGACCCATATAATACTTAAAAAAAGTACTAAACCCACACTACCCCATAACCCTCTATTTTTCTTTAATTCAGACCTTTCAGTTTTCCAAGCATCATCTTGCTAATAATAGCAGCTGCACTCACTTCTGCCCTTTGACACTCTCGAACTTCCGGCATACTACAAGTGTCTTCCACAGTGAAGACTGATGCAAAATACTTATTCAGTTTATCTGCCATTTCTTTATCTCCCCCCATTACTATCTTTCCAGAATCATTTCCTAGTGGTCCAATATCTACTCTTGCCTCTCTTTCACTCTTTATATATCTGAAAAAACCTTTGGTATCATGTTTGCTGTTGGCTAGTTTACCTTCATATTTCATCTTTTTCTTCTTTATGGCCTCTTTAGTTGCCTTCCAGGCCTAGTTGTGTTAAATCAACACGTACAAAGAAGCTGGAGGAACTCAGCAGGTCGGGCAGCATCCGTTGAAATGAGCAGTGAACGTTGCAGGCCGAGACCCTTCGTCAAGAAGTTGTCATCTTTGTTAGTTGTGTCATCCTGCCTTTAGAATACTTTCTTTTTTTGGGATGTAATAATCCTGTGCCTTTTGAATTGCTCCCAGAAACTCTAGTTATTACTGCTCTGCCATCATCCCTGCTAGTGTTCCCTTCTAATCAACTTTGGCCAGTTTCTCTCTAATGCCTCTGTAATTCCCTTTACTTCAACTGTAATACTGATACATCTGACTTTAGCTTTTTCCTCTCAAACTCAGGGTGAATTCTATCATATTATGATCATTGTTACCTAAGCATTCCATTACCTTAAGCTCCCTAATCACATCTGGTTCATTACACAGCACCCAACTCAAGACTGCTGATCCCCTAGTGGGCTTAACCTCAAGCTCTTCCAAAAAGCTATCTCATAGGCAGTCCACAAATTTTCTTTCTTGAGATTCTGCATCAACTTGATTTTCCCAGTCCATCTTGCATATTGAAATCCCCCATGACTAATGTAACATTGCCTTTATGACATACTTTTTCTATCTCCCACTGTAATTTGTAGATCACATCCTGGCTGCTACTATCTGGAGGTCTGTATATAACTCCCATCAGGGTCTTCTTACCCTTGCATTTTTTAAACTCTACCTACAAGGATTCTATACTTATGATCCTATGTCACCTCTTTCTAAAGATTTGATTTCATATTTTACCAGCAGAGCCACTCCTCCTCCTCTGCCTAACTGCCTGTTCTTTTGTGGTATGTAAATTGTGGTCAGGATTATGGAGGAGAACTCTCTTGGTAAATAGCGCAGTCAGCATTTGATCATAAGTTGCTCAAGGTCGGAGGAACACAATATGATAAAACTTCCATTTCGGAGCACCACAGAAATTTTATCATGAAGCACACACCTCCAGATCAGCCTTTTCTGAATCAGCAGTTTGGTTCATCCTGTTTATTGAGAAGCCTTCAGGTCTGATCACCATATCTGGCATACTCATGAGTAGGCTATGTCTTGGTAAAACCCTGAACACAACAATTTCTCATTCCTTTCAAAAGAGCAATCTTGCCCTCAGGTCCCCAGCTTTGTTCCCTGGTGACTGCACATTTGCCAACAAGATGCTGAGTAGAGGGGGCCTCATCTTTCTGGGTTTCAGACTGGCTTGGAGAACCCCCCACCTCCTGCCTCACTTCCAGCCATAAAGGAGCTGTACCTGCTTGCTTGAGAGTTAAGTCCACCAATTCCTTCAAAAGACTCTGAAATCTGTGTTCATTAAGTCATTTTAACAGTATGTTACTTAGAAAGAAATTACATGCTGCAAATTGCAGTGATAGAAATTCAAAAGAAGCATATTTAGAAGTATTGTACATAGCCTGCAGAATGTCACTGTGGTTCATTGGCACCATCTTGTCTCTTTTACTCTTTATGTATCTGAAGAAACTTCTGGTGTTATAATACAATGTATTAAAAGTTATTTTACCGTCACATTTCATTTTATCTTTCCTAATTGCTTTTATAGTTGCTTTTCTTGTTTTTTAAAAAGCTTCTCTATAATCTAAGCTTCCCAGTTTTTGCAATATATACGCCTTCTCTTTAGTTTTTATGCTCCATTTGACTTCCCTTGTCAACCATGGTTACTTCATCCTTCCTTTAGAATAATGCTGTTTCTTTGGGATGAGCTGACCCTGCATCTTCCAAATTAATCCCAGGATTTTCTGCCATTGGTGCTCTACCATTATCCCTGCTAGGGTCCTCTTCAAATCATCTTTGGCTAGTTCTTTTTTTACGCCGCAGTGACATCAGTCCCGGACTCCAGAGCAAAGGTTCCCAAGTTCGAACCCAGTTGGGCCGCTCCCGGGCACACTTTCCATCCGTGCTGGGTTGAGTGTTGAGCTCGCAACTCGGCCTTGTAAAAATAAAACAACTGCACTGTGAGAAGGACATGGGGGACCACTCACAGAATCTTTCCTCCAAGACAACCACTTGAAAAAAATCTGGTTGCCGAGGCTCTGGCAGAGTATGGCACACAAATAAAAAATTGGGCAGCTGATAGTGAAAATCACCGTGAAATTCCCCATCATACACCATTTTTTGAATTCGTCCATATTTATTATGTCAGTTCATAATTCAAGTCAGAATAGCAGATGTCAAGATTAAGGAAGGCATTTTTTGTTGGTCTACAAATCAAACAGGCCGTCAATGACAGGTAATTCAAAGAACAAAGAATAATTTCTCTAGTGGGACTGGAGAAAATCACATGGAATGCATCCAAGGAAGTTGTTGAACATTTTCTTGGCAACTACAGAGCAGCAAATTATGTGCAGCTGGTTTACAGCATGCTTCAAGCATACAAAACCATGCTGTGCAACATTTCACTAATGATTCATTTTCTGCATTCCCATTTAGAATTCTTCTCTGCAAATCAGCGACGAGCATGGTGAAAGGTTTCGCCAGGACATTGCGATCAGAGGGGAACAGTAATAGGGCAACTGAAATCCATCTGTGCTGGCTGATTATTGTTGGACACTTAAGCGAGAAGCCTCAGATACTGAGTACAAATGAAAGTCATCAACAAAACATTTTTAGCTTAGATGTACTATTGCAAAGCGATTGCACCATTATGCAAGTAAATATTCAATAGAAGTATCTCCAAATTCCAATGTGATACAAATATTCCAAAATTATATTTGTGTTCAGTATCATAAACAAAAAATTTTTTGAAAAAGAAACACTTACAAAAAAATTTGTTGTCCAGTATTACCTTTCCTTAAATGTAATAGCAAGACATCTGATTTTAGCTTCTCCCTCTCAAACCACAGGGTGTATCTCATCATATGATGATCATGTCCTCTTCAGAATTCATTTACCTTAATCCCCCTAATCAAATGTGGGAAACTGCACAATACTAAATCCAGTATGGAGTCAAAGACAAGCTACCCTAAAAAGCCATATCAAAGGCATTCTACAAATTTCTTTTCTCTGGATTCAGTGCCAACCTGATTTTCCCTGTCTACCTGCATATTGAAGTTCCTGATGCAGCGTGGTAACCTACTCTAGAAACTGCCTAGAATTTCCCTACCACATTGTCCTCTATTTTTCTAAGCTCCATGTACTTATCTAAGATTCCCTTAAAGGACCCTATTATACCCACCTCTACCACCGTTGCTGGCAGTGCATTTCCACCCTGTGTGAAAAACTTACCTCTGTCATACCCCTTGTACCTACTTCTAAGCACCTTAAAACTATGCCCCCTCGTGATAGCTATTTCAGCCCTGGGAAAAAGTCTCTGACTATCCACACGATCAACGCCTCTCATCATCTTATATACCTCTATCAGGTCACCTCTCATCCACCGTCGCTCCAAGGAGAAAAGGACAAGTTCACTCAACCTATTCTCATAAGGCATGCTCTTCAATGCAGGCAACATCCTTGTAAATCTCCTCTGTACTCTCTCTGTACTCCTGTAGGGAGGTGATCAGAACTGAACACAGCACTCCAAGTGGGTCTAACTAAGGTCTTATTTAGCTTTAACATTACCTCATGGCTCTGAATTCAGTCCCACAGTTGATGAAGGCCAACACACCATACACCTTCTGAACAACTTTGTCAACCTGTGCAGAAGCTTTGAGTGTCCTATGGACATGGACACCAAGATCTCCCTGATCCTTCACACTGCCAAGAGTCTTGCCATTAACATTATATTCTGTCTTCAAATTTGACCTACCAAAAAGAACCACTTCACACTTATCTGGGTTGAACTCCATCTACCACTTCTCAGCCCAGTTCTGCATCTTATTGATGACCTGCTGTAACCTCTGACACTCCTCTAGCCTATCCACAGCACTCCCAACGTTTGTGTCATCAGCAAACTTACTAACCCACCCTTCTGTTTCCTCATCCAGGTCATTCATAAAAATCACAAAGAGGAGGGGTCCCAGAACAGATCCCTCTGGAACACCAGTGATCACCAACCTCCATGCAGAATATAAATCATTTATAACTACTCCTTGCCTTCTGTGGACAAGCCAATTCTGTATCCACAAAGCAAGGTTTCCTTGGATCCTATACCTCCTTACTGTCTGAATAATCCTTGCATGAGGTACCTTATCAAATGCCTTACTGAAATCCATATCCACTATATCCACTGCTCTACCTTCATCAATGTGTTTTGTTACATCCTCAAAGAATTCAGTCAGGTTCATAAGGCACCACCTGCCCTTGACAAAGCCATGCTGACTATCCCTAATCAAATTATGTCTCTCTAAATGCTCATAAATCCTGCATCTCAGGATCTACTCCAAGAACTTGCCCAACACTGAAGTAAGACACACTGGCCTATAATTTCTAGGGTTAGCTATACTCACTTTTATGAACAAGGGGACAACATTTACAACCTTCCAATACTCTGGTACTTCTTATGGCCCTAATAATGATGCAAAGAGCATTGCCAGAGGCTCAGCAGAAGCTTCCCACAGTAGCCTTGGGTATATTTTGTCTGGTCTTGGTATCTTATTTGACTTAATACCTCACAAAAACTCCATCACATCCTCTTTCTTAATGTCTATATGTTTTTAATATCTATAAGTATTTCAGTCCACTGTAAGTCATCTCCATAATTGCCAAGGTTCCTTTTCACTGGTGAATACTGGAGCAAAGTATGTATTAAGTACCTCCACTACCTCCTCCAATTCCATGCACGTTTTCACTATTGCCCCTGGCTGGTCTTTTTCTCACATGACTCTTTACATACTTGTACACACTGACACTGACACTACGCTTCTGGGGCAGGAATGCGTAGAGTCTCGATGAGAAACCAAGGGTGAGTCCTTTGTGCAACCAGAGATAGTGAAATTGGAGGAGAAAGAGAAGAAAGTGTTTGCAGTCCTTCAGCTACCACAGGATGTGTCTGGATTGTTGCAGTCAATGTGGTCCCACCCAAATATAAGAATTGGTTTGGAATAGTGCACCATTGCGGCAATCACATGGGAGGCTTAGTGATGGCTTTGGTAAGTGGCCTCTGACTGTGGAAAACTTGAGAGATGGAGTCTGACAGAGATGGATGATAGAATATATCATATGTAATTGGTAAAGTGCAAAGACCATGAGACTAAGAGAGGAAAGAGAAAGAATCACCAGCCTGCAGGCAGAACTAAAGACACAACTGTCGACTCTAAGGAGGGCAGAAAGCCTCAGGCTTTGAAGAAAGAATAAAGAACACACTCAGACAAGATTCTATAAGGACCCCTATAGGATTGTGAAAAGATTTTCCACGAAGCAGAAGAATGGAACTCTAAGATGTCAAAGGAAGAGTTGGAAGATCATCTGAAGCTGACATACACAGCCAGCCGGAGAGCTGAACGTACCTCAACATCTTCAGATATGCCAGCCATTCACCTTCCACATCAGCAGTTTGGCATCAGTCACTCCAGATTTAGTGAGATAATAGAAGTAGTAGAGTGGACAAGAGTTGTTTCAGTTCTGGGGCCAAATGGAGTTCCATATAAACTCTACAAAAAACGTACCAAGAGTCCTGAACCTCTTAAGGAAACAGATGAAGGTGGTCTGGAAGAATAAATTTATTCCTAGAGCTTGGTCGCGGGCAGGAGGAATTTCAGTTCCTAAAGATAAAGATTCCTTGGAAATTGGACAGTTTCAGCAAGTAAATCTATGAAATGTTGAAGGGAAAATATTTTTCAATGTCATAACACAAAGGTTGTTTACTTACCTGGAGAAAAGGCAACTTCATCGACACACATGTGCAGAAGGCAGGGATGCCCGGTTTCTCTGGCTGCTTGGAACACACAAGTATAATTTGGCATCAAATACAAGCTGCTAAAAGGGAAAGAATGACCTCCATGTCTTGTTCTTGGACCTAGCCAATGCCTTTAGGTCAGTCTCATATAAACTCCTGTGGTCTTCATTTGAATTCTTCTTTGTAACAGAATATGTTACAACCCTGGTCAAAGCCTACTTTTGAGATCTTCAGTTCTCATTGATAACCACAGAGTACATCACAGCCTGGCAGCCTGTGAAGATCTCTCTGCTGGCCTTTACCATGGCAATGGAAACAATCATTAGAGCTTCTAAATGGGTAATAGGAGGAGAATGACTGGTCAGGACTATACCTGCCACCAATCCAGGCATTTATGGATAATTTAACCATCCTAAAGCTACCATCCCATGTATCAAACAGTTGCTTGAGAAGCTCCATTCAAACATCAAATTGGCCCAAATGATGATTAAAACAAAGAAGTCAAGGAGCATTTCTATAGTCAAGGGAAGGCTGGTCAACTATAATGTCCATGTGGATGGGAACGTAATTCCTACTGTGTCAGAAATACCAGTTAAAGCTTGGGTCATTGGTACAACGTCCACCTCAGTGATACAAATCAAGTGAAATTGCTGAGAAAAGAAAGGGCTTAAAGACATTAATAAGACCTTGCTGCTGGGAAACCTCAAGCTCTGGTGGCTTCAGTTTGGATTGCTCCCTTGGGTGTTGTGGCCACTGACTCTGTATGAAGTCCCCATCACTCAAGTTGAAATGCTGGAGAAGACAATTAGTTCCTTCATTAAGAAGTGGATGAACCTAACAAGTCGCTAAGTAGCATCTACCTGTATGACAAAGTAACAAGAGTTGCCTGTTACAGGGCTGACTGAAAATTTCTAGTGTGATAAGGTGAGCATTAAGACAACTCTCTCGGAATCTCATGACAGTGTTGTCCAGGATACTGCACCCAGGACCTCAACAGGGAGAAAGTGGTGTCCAGCAGACTCAGTAAAACAGGCAAAAGCAGCACTCAGGTTTGCAGACATGGTGGGCTAGGTGTAATCTGGAAGAGGAGGCCTTGGCACAGGCTCAAATAGGCCTATTTGGCAAATAGTGATGACACGAAAGAAAAGGTGAATTATGGTGGTAGAGGAAGTACAGCGACAGGAGGAGCAGATGAGGTGTGCAGGAGCAGGGTCTCAGGCAAAACGGCGACAGTGGACAAGGTGAGAAAACATTGAGAGGAGAAAATTCAGCTGGAAAGACTTATGAGGAAAGGAACAGAGAGAGATTAGCTTCCTTATAAGAACAGATTATGATGTTCTTCCAACTCCCAAAAATCTGAACCACTGGCTTGGTGAAGACCCAGCATGCCACTTTGTGGAAGAACTGCAAATCTCAAGCACATCCTCTCATCTTGCAAAGTAAACCTCACTCAAGGAAGATGCACATGGAGACACAGCCAGGTCCTTGGATATTTGACATCCATTATGGAGAAGCAAAGGCTGAATAACAACTCTAAACCCCATATGACTGGAAGGACCACCAGACCCTTTGTGCGGCAAGGACAGACAGTGCCACAGTGACACAGTTGGTATCAGGCATACTAGTGCCTGTTTGTGACTGGAACATGGCTATCAACCTTAACAAAAGACTAATATTTCCCCCAGAGATACCACTGCCACCCTCAGATGAGACTTGGTCTTGTTGTCCAGCAGTCTGAAGGCTGTAGTAGACTCAGAGCTCACAGTGGCCTGGGAAGATGCAGTCTGTGAGGCGTATGAGTGGAAACATCTGAGATACACTTTGCTGGCCAGTGATGCTAAGGAGTGTGGATGGAAGATGCAGATTTTCCCAGAGAAGCTTGGCTGCAGAGGATTTGTGGCTACTTCCATCATCAGATTACTGAAGGGATTGGGAGTCTGAGGCCAGGGCCAACAGCAAGCTATAAAAGAACTCTCGGAAGTAGCCGAGCAAAGCGGCCACTGGTTATGCATGAAGAGGAGTGACAGCAGCTGGGCCCTAAAATGACCAGATGTGAAGGGGGGTGTATCTGGGATGCCGGGTTACATTATTGAGCCCTCTGGAAATGTAGTGGGCTTAAATTGACAAAATATCTAAGAAGAGGGGTACCCACCTGATGACCCTGGGAAGCATCTGCCAGCCAATAAGCCCCACCTCAAGATCTCTATGCTATGACCCGAGATAGGATCTGCTTATCAAAGGGATTGAAGCATCTAGTCCTATGAGCATGAACAAAAATATCAAATGAGAAATCTGTTCAATAATCTTACAACAGTAAGATGGAATCTGTCCTTGAGCAAGAGAGAATGACTGGGTTGGAATGGGTTCTTGATTAAGTTGGGTGCTTGCCAGAAATGGCAGAAGTGTAGTTGGAGTCAATGGAGGGAGGTTGCTTTCCATGATGGACTGGGCTGTGTTCAAACTCTCTGCAATGTCTTCCAGTCTTGGGCAGAGCTGTTGACAGAGTAAGCTGTGATGCATCTGGATAGGATACTTTCTCAGGTGCATCTGAAAAAAACTTGGTGAAGGTTATTCTGTAATGAATTTCAATGCATTTGGAGATGGAATAGTAAAGGAGACATGCAGAACTATGTTACATAGGAACACCAGATTCTCATAATGAGCTCCTTTAGCACTTAAATTCCTGCTTCCAATCTCTTTACAATTCATCCTGTTGAATAAGCCAAACTCTGTTAACCATGATACAGTAACAGCACCATCTACTGCTGAGAAGACATAACTGCAACCTGAGGGCAGACAGACTTCCTGAGGTCCTACAATCAAAGCAGGGTCCAGCTTTCCAATATTTATTCTTCTGAGCAGTGATCACCAGTTCTTCAGGTGCCCATGGATAGGAAGGTCACATCTCTGAACCACCAGGGAACAAGATCCATTTGACAATAGAACAAATGAATAGCTGGTGTTACAGGTCCTGTTAAAGGAAAGAACGTGAATTTCACAGCAGAACTGAGAAACTGTTAGACACAATAAGTTCAGAAGTTAATGCAAGTGTCTCATAAGTCCAGGGATTCAGCAGCTGTCTGCAAAGAGTTTGCACTTTTTCTCAGTGACCTTATGATTATTTTGCCTGGCTGCTCTGATTTTCATACACGTCCCAAAGATGAGCGAGTTGGTTGATTGGCCACTGTAAATGACTAAACTTGCTTATCAGTGGAAGAAAAACCTTAAAACGGAAGGCAATAAGCACAGATGAGCGTATAAGCTTCAGGGATACTGAGAGATAAGGGGGCTAATGGATAAGATCATAAGACATAGAAGCAGAATTAGGCCACTCAGCCCATCGGATCTGTTCCATCATTCTATCATAGCTGATTTATTATCTCCCTCAAACCCATTCTCCTACCTTCTCCCCATAGCCTTCGACACTCTTATTAATCAAGAAACTATCAACCGCTGCTTTAAATAAACCTAATGGCTAGCCTCCACAGCCATCTGTGACAATGAATACTGCAGATTCACTACCTTCTCGCTAGGGAAATAGTTCCTTATCTCTGTTCTAGTCTTAGATTCCCTCACTATAGGAAACATCCTCTTCATATCCACTCTATCTTGGCCTTTCAATATTCAATAAGATCCCTCCCATCCTTCTAAACTGGAGCAAGTATAGGCCCAGGGCCACCAAACCGCTCCTTATATGTTAACTCTTTAGTCCCAGGATCATTTTCATGAATCTCCTAAAGACCCTCTCCAATGACAGCACATCCTTTCTTAAATAAGGGGCTGAAAACTGCTCACCATATTCCAAGTGCGCTCTGACCAATGCCTTATAAAGCCTCATCATTACATCCTTGCTCTTATACCCTAGCCTTCTAGAAATGAATGCTAACGCTCCATTTACCTTCCTTCCCACTGACTCAACCTGCAACTTGTGCGAATCCTAGACAAGGACTACCAAATCCCTCTGCTTTTCTGATTTCTCAATTTTTTTCCCCCATTTAGAAAATAGTCTATGCCTTTAGTCCTTTTACCAGAGTGTATGACCATATACAACTGTCACTTATGCCACAGCTACTTCTTTGCCAATTGTCCAAATCTGTCCAAGTCTCCCTACTTCCACAACAGTACCTGCACCTCCACCTATCTTCAAGTTGTCTGAAGACTTGGCCACAAAGACATTAATTCCATCATGAGCAAATGGTTTTGGTTTATTGTTGTCATGTGTATTGAGATACAGTGTAAAACATAATTGCATGTTATCCTGGCAGATTGTTCATATATAAGTAAACAAGAACATATGTTATTGGAGCGGGAGTAAGCCATCTAACCGATCAAGTCTACTCTGACATTCAGTGAGATCATATTTGATCTGACTGTGGACTCCACTCCATCTCCAAGGAGGGGGTGACTAGCTTTCTTGGTAGATTGTGACTTCTTTTGACCAGGTGGGTTTTCTCCAGCTGGTCTGGTTTCATCCCACAGTTCAAAGACAAACTGGTTGCTCAGAAACAGGATTGATCTGATGGGCTGAATGGCCCCTGCTGCAATGATTGAAGTATAAGATTAGATTATGTGTGACTTTCTTACTTTCTTGCTTATTTCAAAGGTACATGTAATGTCAGAGAAATGTATACAATATACATCCTGAAATGGTTTTTCTTCACAACTATCCATGAAAACTGATGAGTGCCCCAAAGAATGAATGACAGTTAAATGTTAGAACCCCAAAGTCTCCCTCCCGCGTGTAAGCAGCAGTAAGCACCAATCTCCACCTCCCCCACCAACAAAAAACACATTGGCACCCACCACCGAACACTCAAGCGTGCAGCAAAGCAACAGTAAAGACAGACTTGCAGTACCCTGAAGACTACTCATTCACCCGGTATTTGATATACCACAGGCTCTCTCTCTTCCTAATAAGAGAAAAAGAGGTGTCTTAGTTTCCACAGCGAGTGGGGAGACATAACAAGCAACTCGCAGGTTTACGATGTTAAAAGTCTGTTGCATCGTTTTTTCTGAGCTCTGTGCCCAAAGATCTCAGGTCTCTGGGCATATAGCCAAGGATCTTTCAACTCCCATGACACACTGGTCTCCTGCCATGACACTGACCTTCGATCCATCCATCTTCAGAGCTACGAAATCTCAGACCTCCGAAGGTGAGTGAAGCTCTTAGGCTGTGCCCTTGGCATGTCGAATAATGGCCAGTCATGAAACCCCGAGAGCGGGTCCCATTTCTGCAAAGAACCGCAGTCAGCATGTATCTCCAGGTCAGGATGTTCAAAAGAACCCTGAAATGGAAAAAATAGAGATATTAAAGATAGATGTAAGCAAAGCAGTCGTTGTTAGGCACCATTGACTCTCCTAAGCTCTCTCTTCCTCTTACCCTCCAGGCTTTCTGAAGATTTGAGCCCTCACCTTCTGTAAAAACTTGCACTTTTTGCTATGTATTGTGCTCCTAGACCTCTGTGGGGACTGGAACTGGGTGCTATTCTTTTCATGAGAACATCAGTTTTGCATCCCCTCCTTAAAAATGGTTCTCACAATCTAGCAGTTTCCATTCCATGGCCACGTTATATCCCAGCTTTGTGGGTGTGCCCACATCTCTAGGACTGCAGTGGTTCACGAAGGCAGCTCACTACCACTTTCACAAAGACAACTAGGTGTGGGAACTTATAAAATGCTGAAGGAACTCAGCAGGTCAGGCAACATCTGTAGAAATGATGTTTCCAGCCAAGACACTTCTTCAGGACTGAGAAGAAGGGGGAGGGGAAGAATAAAAAGGTGGATGGAGAGGAAGGAGGATAGTTGGAAGGTGATAGGTGAAGCTAGGTGGGTGAGAAAGGTCAAGGACTTGAGATGAAGGAATCTGAAGGAGAGGAGAGGAGACCATAGGAAAAAGGGAGGGAGGAGGGGACCCAGAGGGAGATGATAGGCAGATGAGAAGTGGCAAGAGGCCAGAGCAGAAAATAAAGAAAGCAGGGAGGGAAGAGAAAGTGATTTTCATGCCGACAGGTTGGAGGCTACCCTAATGGAATATAAAGTGTTGCTCCTCTACCCTTAGGGTGGCTTCATCATGGCACAAAAGGAGGCCATAGACTGACATATCAGAATGGGAATGGGAATCGGAATTAAAATGTTTGGCCCCTGGGAATTTCCAATGTACATTAGAACTCACCAGTGTAGAGAAGGCCGCACTGGACACAATTGATAACCCCAGCTTCATGGGAAATTAAATGTCATCCAACCTGTAAAGTCTACATTCATTGGATGAATATTTTATAAAAAGCCAGGCCAAACTTTCCATAACCCAGGTTTGAACTTTTAGTCAAGATCAAATGGCAAGTGGAGCTCCTCACACAAAATCTTGCCAAATGGGTCATTAAGTGATTATATCGGTATATTTATATGTTAGTGGGTAATACATTCAAACCAAGAGCTGAAGTTATAGCTCTTGAGTAACAGGGTAGTCTAGGAGGGAAGATATGCCAAACTTACATGAGTTGAATTATTTTTAGAGTGTCATATACAGTTTTGGTCATCTCATTACTACAAAAAAATATGGAAGGTGGGAGGAAACTGCCAAAATGATTTAAAGGACAATAATAGCAGTGTTCTGAAAAGTCTTATAATTTCTGGTAGAGGATTTCTGTCACAGATGTAAATCTGCTTTGGTTCCCAATGGCACAATTTCAGATGCCAACTTGAGATTTTATGTCATAAATCCAACAGATTTAAGTAATCTCCCAGTAGGACTGAGTCTTCAGCCTATCAGGGAAGAAGGGTTCTTTTTCTTGAAAATGAGTGGCCCAGGAGTGATAACAGAGGTAAGATTTTGAGGTTTATATAAGTTTTCAAATTAGAAGCAGGAGTAGGTTATTCTGCTCCTGGGAACTGCTCTGTCACTCAGCAGGATCGGACTGATCTGATTGTAATCTAGGCTCTGCATTTCCATCTAAGCCTAGTAAATCTTCATCCCGTTGCTTGCCAAATACCTATCTACCTTAACCTTAAGAATGTTAAATGGGCTCTTTAAGTTCCCCTTAAAAGGGCAATCTTTTGAATTGTGGCTCTTAGTTCTAGATTCTATGCCAAGGAATCACCTCTTCCACATCCACCCTATTTATAACCTTCAGGACCTTACACACTTCAATGAAGTCCCCTCTGTGTTGACAGTAGCAGCACAGTCAACTAGAGGACTTAGGTTTAGGGTCAGGAGCAAGATGTTTAGAAGGAATCAATGAGGATCTTTCTTCAACAATGGAATGATTGGAATGTGGGGCACACTGTCTCACAACATTTAAGATCTAGATGAGCAACTGAATCACTTAGTGATTGCAGGAAGTTGATGTGTTTGTGAGAGAAGCCAGTGCAGGGTGATTGGACAATCAGCAGAAGGGGAAGAAGATTGAAGGTGTTGTTTTACAGAGATAGAATTACATTATCTTGTATTATAATATGTGAGACCAGATCAGGTGGCTATTTTTAAATGGCCTCGCTAGCCATTCAGATCTTGAGCAATTAAGGATGGGTAATAAATGAACATTATAACAACTTTGCACTACAATTTCATTTCTTTTTCAACACACACAAAATGCTGGAAGAACTCAGCAGGCCAGGCAGCATCTATGGAAAAGTCTATGGAACAGTCAACGTTTTGAGCTGAGATTCTTTATCAGGGCTGGAAAGGAAGGGGAGAAGTCATAGTAAGAAGGTGGGGGGGGGGAGGGAAGGAAGAAGTACAAGGTAGTAGGTGATAGGTGAAACCAGAAGAGGGGGAGGCGATGAAGTAAAGAGTTGGGAAGTTGAATGGTGAAAGAGATGAAGGGCTGGAGAAGGGGTGAAAGAAATATTTGGGGCATTTCTTTTTGTTTTGCTTGTGTTCTTTATTGAAAAAATTGTGTGTATTTTATGTTTAATTTTGAATGTTGGTTTTCTGATGCTATGTGCCTGTGACACAGCTGCAAAGATGTTTTTCATACATGCACTTGTACAGTTAATAATAAACTTGTTTAACTTTGAGAAATGCCTAATTTCAACTTCCATCTAGGGACATAAGAATGCAGAGATGGCACAGTGGTTAAATTAATGCAGTTAGAAACCAGAAAACTGAATACAAATCTCACCACAGCAACTGTGGAATTTAATTCTTTATATAGTGGGGGTGGGGAAACAAAAACAGTGCTTAAAAAAGATGACTGCAAAATCCCATTTGCTTCACAAATAGCCTTCATGGGATGAAGACTGTTGTGTTTACCTGGATTGGTCTGTGTGTGAGTCCAGGACCAGATCATACGGTTGATTGTTAAATGGCCTAGCAACCCATTCAGATCTTGGGCAATTAAGCATGGGCAAAAAGTGATGGTCTTCACAGATGGCCAAAAAAGCGACAAAAAGCCTTCTGAATTCAACCACTTCATATACCAGCCAATTCAAATTATGTTCAGAATTACTTATTCCAATAGAAGGCTACTGACCTGAAGTACAAACAAGCTGGATGAACTCAGCAGGTCGGGCAGCATCCATTGAAATGAGCAGTCAATGTTTCAGGCCGAGACCCTTCATCAGGACTGAAGAAGGAGGGGGCAGGGGCCCCATAAAGAAGGTGGGGGGAGGGTGGAAAACCAATCAGAGAAAAAAATCAAGGAGTGGGGTAGGGGAAGCAGGGAGGGGATAGGCAGGAGAGGTGAAGAAGGAATGTAAG
Source organism: Hemitrygon akajei (assembly GCF_048418815.1). Taxonomy (NCBI): domain Eukaryota; kingdom Metazoa; phylum Chordata; class Chondrichthyes; order Myliobatiformes; family Dasyatidae; genus Hemitrygon; species Hemitrygon akajei. The sequence goes on from NC_133135.1 coordinate 92,463,655, forward strand.
GGGAAAGCACTGTGGGTAGTAGAAGAAGGCAGAATCATGAGAGAGGTGATAAGCAGCTAGAAGAGGAGACAGAGTGAAAGTGGGATGGGGGAAGGGAGAGGGAGGGAATTATCGGAAGTTGGAGAATTCGATGTTCATACTGTAAAGGGGGTTTCTTCTTTTTTCTTTGTTACTGTGTATGTAATCAAAATGGCTTCTTTGTTTTGTTAAAAGCAGGAATGCTTCTTTGTTGCGAGAGAGTACTGGAAGCTTGTTTGGGTTAAAATTTACCGATAACGAGAATTGTATTCCTTTGTAAACCAATTGGGATTAATGTTGTTCTTTCTTCTGAGTCTGTAAGCTATTGTTGGCGGGCTTTTGGGGAGATCGGTGCGAGGGTGTGAGAGAGAGAAGACGCGATGCTGTAAGCTGGGCGAGGAACGGACCCCAAGCGGGGGTCCAAGGCCAGGAGGTACTCTGAGGAGAGGAGATAAAGCTAGATGTGCTTGGTTGACCACTTCGGGTGGTCCTAAGCTGCGAGTCGAGGAGTTTGGAGGGGATCGAATGGTGGCCAGAAGACTTCAGTAATTGAGCTCCAACGGTTGTGCACGAAGTGGTTTGGACTTTGATAAGTTTGGCGCCTTTTCTTTATTGTTTTTCCTTCATATATACTGTATCGTTATTAATCACTTAGTTATAGTAACCTTTATAAATTGTACTCATTTAATTGCATATGGTGTACTGTCTGTTTTTGGGCGAGGCGGGGACATCACACAGCATCCGCACCAGCTGATTACCCAGTTTGGCGGGGCCGAAGGCTGCTCCCCCTAGATGAGAACGAGCTGAGCGAGCCTGAGGCGACCCAGGGGGTTACAATACCAAGGGACTGGAGACTACCCAGACGGGTTATGAGGTGTTGCTCCTCCAACCTGAGTTTGGCCTCATCATGGAAGTAGAGGAGGCCATGTATGGACATATCCAAATGGGAATGTGAAGCAGAGTTGAAGCGGGTGGCAACCGGGAGATCCTGTCTGTTGTGGCCGATGTAGAGGAGGCCACACCAGGAGCACCGGATGCAATAGATTACCCTAACAGACTCATAAGTGAAGTGTTGCCTCACCTGGAAGGACCGCACTTAGGTCTTCACCCCATTCTCCCATCATCACAACAGGGACCGTGTTCCCCTTGTCCTCACTTACCACCCCACCAGACTCTGGATCCAGCATATTATCCTCCGCAACTTCCACTAGCTTCAACAGGACCCCACCACTAAGGACATCTTTCCCTCTCTACCCCTCTCTGCTTTTCGCAGGAATCGTTCCCTCTGCGACTGCCTGATCCACATGTCCCTCCCCACAGATCTCCCACCTGGTACTTATCCCTGCAAGTGCAAGTGTTACACCTGTCCCTACACCTCCTCTCTTATCACCATTCAGGGCCCCAAACAGTCCTTCCAGGTGAGGCAACACTTCACTTATGAGTCTGTTGGGGTAATCTATTGCATCCGGTGCTCCTGGTGTGGCCTCCTCTACATCGGCGAGACCCGACGCAGATTGGGGGACCGCTTCGTCGAGCACCTCCGCTCCGTCTGCCACAACAGGCAGGATGCCCCGGTTGCCACCCACTTCAACTCTGCTTCACATTCCCATTTGGATATGTCCATACATGGCCTCCTCTACTGCCATGATGAGGCCAAACTCAGGTTGGAGGAGCAACACCTCATATACCGTCTGGGTAGTCTCCAGCCCCTTGGTATGAACATCGAATTCTCCAACTTCTGGTAATTCCCTTCCTCTCCCTTCCCCCATCCCACTTTCACTCTGTTTCCTCTTCTAGCTGCCTATCACCTCTCTCATGATTCTGCCTTCTTCTACTACCCATAGTGCTTTCCCCTTACATTCCTTCTTCACCTCTCCTGCCTATCCCCTCCCTGCTTCCCCTCCCCCATCCCTTGATCTTTCCTCTGATTAGTTTTCCACCATCCCCGCACCTTCTTTATGGGGTCCCTGCCCCCTCCTTCTTCAGTCCTGATGAAGGGTCTCGGCCCGAAACGTTGACTGCTCATTTCTGCAGATGCTGCCCGACCTGCTGAGTTCATCCAGCTTGTTTGTATGTGTTGATTTGACCACAGCATCTGCAGTGTACTTTGTGTTTACTGACCTGAAGTGCCACCTCTTCTTTGCTGCACAGATGCTGCCTGACCTGCTGAATATTGCTAACATTTCCTTTCTTAGACAAGGAAGCTTGGGAACAGAGGCACAAACTTGGTTCACTGCCCCTCCTGCAATAAGGATACTTGCATGTGCTTCTGAAAAACCCGTCCAAAGGTGGAGTTAAATTATTTGACAGGAGGAAGTTCGGTGAAAATAAAAAGATAGGGGTGTGTGGGGAAGCTTATATATTAGAATCAGATTTATTATCACTAACCTATATGACATGAAATTTGATATTTTGTAGCAGCAGTGCAGTTGAAAGGCATAAAATTAGTATAAAATAAATAAATAGTGTGAAAAAAGGAATAACAAGGAAGCCATGTTCTCACACCATTCGGAAATTTGATGGTGGAGGGAAAAAAAACTTTTCCTGAATTATTGAGTGTGGCTCTTGTATCACTTCTCTGATGGTAGTTATGAGAAGTGGTCATTTTCCAGATGGCCAGGGTCCTTAATGATGGATGCCTCCTTCTCGAAGATGTCCCCCATGGTGGTACAACCAGCCAGAATGTTCTGCACCATCCATCTACAGAAAATTGTAAGAATCTTTGGTGACATACTGAATATCCTCAAACTCTATTGAATGGAATTCCAAACAATTACACATAAAATATTCAACAATGCACTCCTGTGTATTCCATACAGAGACACACATGGGCTGCATGGTTGGGACTGGTTTAATTGCTGTGTAACCAACCAATGTAACAGGGCACCTGATAGGAATGAGTTTTCAGATTTTACTGATCCTATTCTGCCTGCAGTGGTGAAACCATCCATCTGTCTGAAGGGTGTGGTTTTGGATAAACACTCTGTACTTCATTAATGTTCAGCCTTGTCTTTTTTGCCACATCTTTCACTGCACACCTTTGCTACTTTCCTCTGCAATGACTCCTAGCATTGGGCTAAGTATGGTTGTCAATGTTCTGGAAGATGGAAGAACTGGAGGTGGTGATGGATAGGTCCATGGAAGTGTTCTCACTTGTCCTTTCAGCTAAAGTAGGAAGATTTGTGGCTGAAATCTCTTCCAAAGAATCAGTATCTTGAGCAGCCTCCAGCACCATGGAACATCATCACTCTCTTCAGTCAGCACCTCTCCCCCATCTTTCAGTCTTTGATTTTGTGATCTGTGGATTCATAAAGGGAAGAGACATGACTGGAAGAAATCCAGGAGCACATATATAGCACAGGCAGAAAGGGAGGAAATCTTGCTCAGCATGTTGAGACTTCCTTCCAGAACAGATATTAAATAAACGGTAAACCTTCCTTCAAATTATGTCATCATACTGTTCCAGAACATGGTTAGATACATAATGAAATATCCCATACATTGTCCTTTCAAACCCTCTCAGAGATATAATTAGATGCACTACCCTCAGAAACAGTTGGGTACATAGCCAACTGTAAGACACAGTGATAACTGTAGCACAAAGATGAGAAAATCTGCAGATGCTGGAAATCCAAGCAACACACATAAGATGCTGGAGGAACTCAGCAGGTCAGGCAACATCTAGGGAAAAGAGTAAACAGTCGATATTTCGGGCTGACACCCTTCATCAGGACTTAGCATATTTTTTTCCAGTCTTGATGAAGGGCTTGGCCCGAAATGTCAACTGTTTACTCTTTTCCATAGATGCTGCCTGGCCTGCTGAGTTCCTCCAGCATTTTGTGTGTGTTACAATGATAACTGTGCCTCACTTCTTTTCCTTCCTTTGTCCAATAACCTTCCTGTTTCCATTCACCCTCAACCCTTTCAGAATGTAAGTGACAGCAAACTCATCAGTAATCAAAAGCCACACTTCCCAGTCTGAAAAGTAGTTCCAGCACATGATGCCAAAGGTGAACAGTTGCTGAATTAACCACAGAGAGTGAGATACTTAAGGGAATGTGGCTTCTGTGTGGCTGAGATATCGTGCAAGGATAGAGTCTCAGAAGTGAGATGGTGTGGATACAAACACGCTGATAATCCCTTGAGAGTGACATAAAAGTAAGTGAGTAAAGCTAATGGAGTTAATGTGTAACTGAAAGTGAAACTTGAAGCAAAAACAGCGAATATCCTGCAGGTCAGGCAGCATCTGTGGACAGAAAAACAGGGCTAATGTTTCAGGTTGATGACCTTTCATCATCCTGGAAAGAGTTTGACATGAAATGCAAAAGTTTCAGGGAAAGGGATGTTCAGAGAGAACTAAAGGGAAGAAATAGGTTGAAGCCAGGAGAAGTTGAATAACATAGATGCTAGCGTGGCCTTTTTTTGGCACAGTAAATGACAAAACCCCATCTCATCCTCATTCTACCCTTGAGATTCCTGCTCCCCTCCCTGCCAGATGCTTCCTCATCTAATTTGAACTCTCTCAGAACAGCAATGTGGGCTCCCTCCTGGAACATGCTCTCCAATAAGTACCCAACATTCTGCACACTCTAACTGTCCCCTCAGGCTGTATACTGCGAGGTACTCCCTGACATGCATTACTCATGTGTGAGTAATCTGTAGCTCCTGTCCAGCATGAGAGTTGCTGGCAATGCATATTACTAGCTCTACGCATACATACTCCCAATATACTGTTTAAAGGTCTATATGGAACATAGGAAATCTATAGCACATTACAGGCCCTTCCGCCCACAATGTTGTGCTGACCATGTAATGTACTCTAGAAACTGCCTAGAATTTCCCTACCACAAAGCCCTCTATTTTTCTAAGCTCCATGTGCCTATCTAAGAGTCTCTAAAGACCCTATTGTATTTGCCTCCACCACCTTTGCTGACAGTGCATTTCACCACTCTCTGCGTCAAAAACTTACCTATGTACCTATTTCCAAGCACCTTAAAACTGTGTCCGCTCATGTTATCCACTTCATCCCCGGGAAAAAGCCTCTGGCTAGCCACATGATCAATGCCTCTCATCATCTTATACACCTCTATTTGGTCACCTCTCATCATCCAGCGCTCCAAGGAGAAAAGGCCAAGTTGACATAACCTATTCTCATAAGGCATGTTCTCCAGTCCCGGCAATATCATTGTAAATCTCCTCTGCACTCTCTCTATAGCATCCACATCCTTCTTGTACTGAGGTCACCAGAACTGAGCACAGTACTCCAAGTGGGGTCTAACTGATGTCTTATTTCATAGCTCTTGAACTCAATCCCATGGTCGATGAAGGCTAACACATTATTCACCTTCTTAACAATACCGTCAATCTGCGCAGCAACTTTGAGTGTCCTATGGACATGGACCCCAAGATTTCGCTGATCCTCCACACTGCCAAGAGTCAATATTATATTATCAATATTATATTCTGTTTTCAAATTTGACCAACCAAAATGAACCACTTCACACTTATCTGGGTTGAACTCCATCTGCTGCTTCTCAGCCCAGTTCTGCATCCTATTGATGTCCCACTGTAACCTCTGACAGCCCTCCACACTATCCACAACACTCCTAACTTTTGTATCATCTGCAGACTTACTAACCCATCCCTCTACTTCCTCATCCAGGTCATTTATAAAAATCACAAAGAAAAGGGGTCCCAGAACAGATCCCTACAGAATGCTTCCATGCAGAATATGAACCATCCACAACCACCTTTTTGCATTCTGTGGTCAGCCAAATCCAGATCCATAAAGCAAGGTCTCTTTGGATCCAAATCGCATTACTTCCTGAATGGGACTTGCATGGGGAACCTTATCAAATGCCTTACTGAAATCTATATAAACTTACAACGTGTAATTAGGTTTAATTACCAACTAATTTATAATTGGTTTATTATTGTCACAGGATCACAGTGGACAAATTATTTTGCATGCCATCCATACAGATATTTTCACTGCATCAGTATATTGAGGTAGCACAAAGGAAAACAATAAGAGAATATAGAACTAAAGTGCTACAGTTACAGAGAAACTGCAGTGCAGGTAGACAATAAGGTGCATGGCCAGAATGAGGTGGATTGTGAGATCATGAGCCCATCTTATTGTACATGGCTTCTGTTCAATAGTTGTACAATAGTGGGATAGAAGCTGTCCTTGAGCTTGGTGATATGTGCTTTTAAGCTTCTGTATGTTCTGCTCAATGAGAGCAGGGAGAACATCCCTGGTGGGAGGGGTCTTTGATTATATTGGCTATTTTAGAGTCATAGAGCCATAGAAAACTACAGCACAGAAACAGGCTCTTTGGCTCATCCAGTCCATGTTGAACCATCTAAATTACCAACTCCCATCAATTTGCACTGGGACCATAGATCCCTGTACCTCTCTCTCCAAACTTCTTTTGAATAATGAAATCAAGCTTGTATGCACCACTTGCACTGATAGCTCATTCCACACTGAATGAAGAAGTTCTCTCTCATGTTGCCCTTAGATATTTCACCTTTCACCCTTAATCCATAATCTCTAGTTGTCATCCTACCCAACCTCATAATTTTGTATACCTCTATCAGTTCTCAGCTCTATTTTTTACCGAGGCAACAAGAAGTGTAGACAGAGTCCTTGGAGGGGGGGCTGGTTTCCATGATGTGCTGAGCTGTGGCCCACAACTCTCAGCAGTTTTTTTGCAGCCTCAGTTGCCAAGCTGCAGGCAGAATGTATCATGTATATTATTCTAGTATATATATTATCTTAGAATCAGATTTAATATCACTGGCATGTGACATGAAATGTGTTAACTTAGCAGAAGTTCAATGCAATACATAATATAGAAAATAAAATAAAATAACAATAATAAATAAAAAAGTAAATCAATTACAGTATACATATATTGAATAGATTAAAAGATGTGCAAAAAACAGAGGTATTAAAAAGAAGTTGAGGTAGTGTCCAAAGGTTCAATGTCTATTTAGGAATCGGGTGGCAGAGGGGAAGAAGCTGTTCCTGAATTGCTGAGTGTGTATTATTCCATAATGTATATTATTTTAGTTTAGTATCCACCTTTCATTTGAAAAACTCTACACATGATCAAAAATGGAGAATTCAGTGGTCTTTGAGTCAAAAACTGTTAATCTAGTTTGCTTAGAACTTTGAAGATGCCAGACAAATAGATTTTCAGATTATCTGGAGTGTCCAATGTTTTGGTAGCAACATTCCAACACATCATGAAATCAATTTTTTTAGATGTCACATGGTAGAACAGTCGATTTTCTGGTGAAGGCTGGTGAGTTTTATGGAAGAGCAGGAAACAAGGCAGGGAGCACAGGAAGGGAGTCCCTGGTGTCTGGGTCGGGAGAATAGAGTGTACCTCTTGGTGAGCCAGATGCTGAGCCAATGAGATTTCAGAATAATTAGAGAGTGGGTTATGGGAGTTTTCCTGTTCTTGTTGTTTAAAGAGAAATGACTGACAAATATTGACTGACAATATGTTAGTTTGATTGCATTGGGTGAGTGAAGCTGGAAGTATTCCTGGAGATTCCCACATTTCCATATTTCCTTACAACACAGAAGAAAATTATTTACCCCACTGATTCACAGAGCAGTCTCATTTCCCACCAATTCTCCAGTCGTCCATTTTCCCCATATTCCCATCAATTCCCCCTGGAATCTACCATTCACAGAAGGGATAATCTACTGTGGCCAATTGACTCCCCTAACCCACACATCTTTGGGATGTGGGAGGAAGTCAGTGAACCTGGGGGGAGCCCACCCAGTCCCAGGGAGAACGTGCAGATTCTACGCAGAGAGCACTGGAGGGTGGGATCGAACCAGTGTCACTGCAACTAAGAGGTAAAAGCTCTATCAGCCATGCAGCTCTCCAAGGCCAGGGGATATAAAACAGGATGGGCAACAGAAAAAAAGGTCAGCATCCAATCTGTGTGAGTATCATGCTCTGAAGAATGAGCATGGGGTTGGGGAGTTGGTGGAGGGACCTTTATGGACACCCCCCCCTGCATAGAGCATTAGGAAAGAACCCATAAATGCAGATACCTATAAATGCATCTGTTTCAAGTGCTTTTACGAGCAACCATTTAAATTTCGAGCATGCCTTTGCTTCTGGTTGAACGGTAAAATGACCCATGATACCGTGTGATCCCTCTACAAGCATGGATAGACAGCTGATTGGGAGAACCCTCCTGAGGACTCTCCTTCTGGAATATTTCACTGCAGATCAGGTGCTCCACACATTGCCATTTCCCCCAAAGAGCTCTTGGACTTTTCAGTACTGTTCTTAAGAGAGCAAAAGGTTCGAACAAACTCTGGATTAATTACCTGCGAGAGAGGCTGAGGTTGGTCTAAATGAACTGTTACAGGAGGCACGCTGGGAAAGTTGACCAAATTCACAAAGTGTTATGCAGACTGTCTGGGGGACGTGGAGTCCAGGAGAGACTGTGGGAACCGGCTAAGCACCAGGTGCTGTTTGAGCATGTCAGAATGTATAACCACAAGAGAGAGGCAATGGAAATTTAATGCAAAGCTAACTTTGTCTGCCTGAGTTGCACATGAACAGCTATTTTGAAAGGAAGGCAGGAGACATTTGGGACCAGTTCAAGCGACTTTAGATAGATTAATCACCCTTAGGAAAGACATGACCATTCTGGACTTCGAACTGCTCTTACACTTATCTCCATATGGGTCTCCACCTGTAGAAACAGCACAGAAACTGATCTGGCAGTACACTGAGTGAATGAATTATTGTGACCTGGGGTGGGAAGTGTATTATGGACTCTCCAGCTGCCTGGTATTTCTGTGGCTGGGAGGAGCCAGTGTATCATGTGTGAGAGGTTGCAGCCTTTATTTGAGTATATGATTGGCCTGCTCCCCAGGTTTTGGCTGCACTTCGGCTCCCTGCTCCTGATCTTGGCCACTGGTAAGGGTGGGGGTGGGGGTGGGCATTTGGAGCGGCTGGGTATCTCGGGTATCTCCCTGGTTGGTTTGCGCCTGGCCAAGGTGACCATGTGTCTGGGTGGCAGGAAGTCGTATGTTCAGCCAGAACCCATTGCTTGCCCCTTCTCTAGGCTTACGTCTATGCCCATGTACCTCTGGAAAAGGAGCACGCGATATCCATGGGTATAATGGGGGATTTCCAACATTGGTAATCACCAGAGGGGATTGAGTGCACCCTGAATAGAGATGTCTGTGTTGTAAACTGAAGCTATTGACTGTAAGTAGTGTGAATCATGGAATATTGCAGGACTATATTATGCAATGCTATAATCACTGAATAACTCTCCTTTGAAAAGGAAAAATATAATCAGGCCCATTTTCACTACTCTGATTTCATTTTATTCTCCCCACCTTCCCAGGCCATTCCAGCCCACACTGCCTCATAGAACAATCTCCTTTCCTAGCTAATTTTTTGCTGCAACCTATGGATTAGCAATTAGATAGACTATAGAAGGATGATAAGAGATTCCGGAGTGGAGCAGGAATGAAGCAGTAGATGAAGAATGGGAATACGATTGGACTGTATATATTTAGTCTGGAAGGCAGTCATGGAATCATACTGCACTAGAACAGTCCCATCAATCAATCATTTTCATACTGCCCATTGTATCCATCTACACCATAGGTTCCCAACCCTGTTTTATGCCATGGACCCTTAGCATAACTGAGGGGTCTATGGACTACAGGTTGTGAATCCCTGATCTACACTAATCTCATTTACTTGCACTAAGTCGGTGGCCTTTCTATGCCTTTTATGTTTAGAAATCTATCTACATCCTTCTTGGTGTGTGTGTGGTGTATAGGTAGGGGTAGCACCTCTGTGAAGGGGCTTGTTGAGTTCATTCTGGGGCAGTTCTCTCACCATTGGTCCAAACTGGACACTCAACTTGCATCTGTGGCTCCAAGCAGCTATTTGGTTGTGAGAGCGGCCACTCTTCGGTACACTACTTTGACAGGCAGGATAAACCAGGTGAGGGTAGCCAGTGGCATACCTGTCCTAGCATGCAAAGTCAGCTCCAGTGGTCTGGCTGGATGAGATCTACAGTGAGATACAATGGCCAGGGAGACAGTGCTGTAACACTCCATGGAGAGCAAATGGCATAACAAGACACAGAAGACATCATGGTCATCCACTGTAACCAAGGAAGACTCTGGTTTGTGATGCGTGATTGTACCACTGGACCTGAAGTTCTGAGGTTGAGAGAGTGGGACTACTCCAGTGCAACACCTTTTCCACTTTAACACCTCTCCTACACAGTTTTCCTGTCATCATCGGACACAATGGACAGCCACAACCTCCTTCTTAACTATAGTCAATGTCTTGGCTTCCATAGTCCTGTGCAGTAGCAAATTCAAAGGGTTCACCACCATCTGAGCAAAGAAATGTCTCCTCAACTGAAGCCACAGTCTTTTTGCCCTGTGATTTATAATGACAGGCATAAATAATGAATGGACAAATTTGGTTTATTTTCTTTGGAGTGTTGCATACTGAGGGCCAATGTCATTGAAGTATATAAAATTATGCAAGGCAAAGGTGGGGTAGATTATCTATTTCCCAGGATGGAAATGTCAAATAATGGGAAGTATATACTTAAAGCGAGAGGGAGAAAGTTTAAAGATTTAAAAGGCAATTCTTTTTTGCATAGTGAGTGGTAGGTGTCTGGAACATGCTGCCAGGATAAGTGTTAGTAGCAGATTCAATAGCAATGATTAGGAAGCATTTGGACAGGTAAATAACCCAACAGGGAATAAAAGGATAGGATCAATGCTCAGGCATATGTCTAGTTTAAATTAGCATCATGGTCACACAGATATTGTGGGTTGAATGCCTGATCCTGCAGGGTACTGTTCTATGTTGCATTTTCCGTGTTCTATGTTCTATAAGAGGGATGGTCAACCTATGGCATATGCACCAAAAGTGGCGCATTGGATGATTAGAATAAAAAAGTAAGCCTACTCATGCAAAAGTATTAACCAAAAACCGATTTGTAGAAAAAAAAATCTATAACAGGAATCCAAGTAGTTTAGAGCTAGAAATGGGTCTTACTGAGAATAAATCTAAAACTTAGCAATTATTTTTAGTGATTTTATTATTTTGTTGTACCCCTTTTGGTGAATGTTATTTTCTTTCACATTAATCTGTTTTCAATTTTAAAATAATGTTCAATGAGTCAAACTAGGAAAGAAGAACTTTTTTTCTGCAGTTGTTCCATAACTGTTCAATACACGTTTGATACTTGTTTGATCCTGAGGCACCAGGTGTCTGCACCTTTTTGCCAGTCAGTTTACAATTGACACTCGTGCGCTACGGAGACGTGCTTTGTTTGTACTTTGTGAACATTTGCAGTTTTGTACTTTTTTGAAAATTAAGCCTTGTTTTTACATTCAGTTACCCATCACAGTGCAAAAGAAAAGCAGAAAGTGATGGCAAGTGTGAATTCAATGAACAGTGGGAAAATGAGTTCTTATTTATAGAGGATCTGTCAGGAAAACAGTTGTGCATTGTTTGTGAAAACACTTTCTGACATAATAGAAGACATGATTTTAATAGATACTATAAAACACAGTATCAGACTGAAATAAAAGGAAAACTGAAGCTAGTGCTTGGGCCTGAGTTACGGAAAGAATATGTAATTAAGAAAAAGGAACAAATCAAAAGAAGACAAAATACATTTGTTAAAAGTCTCATTAAGGTAAGTAATGTTTATCTTGTTTTTATATTAAATCAATATATCATGTACAAATTCTCAATATGTCTATATTAACATTTTTTTACAAGAATTGAATGTGGGTACAAGAGTTGTATGGCACATCTGAATTTGTGCATGAAAATATTGACACATGGAATGTAAAAGGTTGGCCATCCCTGTTCTATAACTTAAGATTGTGACCTCTCATTCTAGATCCTCCCAGCCAGGGGAAACATCCTTCCCTTATCCAGTTTGTCTACCCCAGGGGTACCCAACCTGGGGTCCACAGACCCCTCAGTTAATGGTAGGGGTTCATAGAAACATAGAAAACAATACAGGCCCTTTGGCTGACAAAGCTGTGCCGAACACGTCCTTACCTTAGAAATTACCTAGGCTTACCCATAGCCCTCTATTTTTCTAAGCCCCATGTATCTATCCAGGAGTATCTTAAAATACCCTATTGATTCCGCCTGCACCACCGCCGCCGGCAACCCATTCCGTGCACTCACCATTCTCTGTGCAAAAAACTTACCCCTGACATTTCCTTTGCACCTCTACCAAGCACCTTAAAACTGTGCCCTCTCGTGCTAGCCATTTCAGTCCTGGGAAAAAGCCTCTGGCTATCCACACAATCAATGCTTCTCATCATCTTGTACACCTCTATCAGGTCACCTCTCATCCTCCGTCGCTCCAAGCACAAAAGGCCGAGTTCACTCAACCTTTTCTCATTAGACATGCTCCCCAATCCAGGCAACACCCTTGTAAATCTCCTCTGCACTCTTTCTATGGTTTCCACCTCCTTCCTGTAGTGAGGTGACCAGAACTGAGCAGAGTACTCCAAGTAAGATCTGACCAGGGTCCTATATAGCTGCAACATTACCTCTTGGCTCTTAAACTCAATCCCACGATTGATGAAGGCCAATGCACTGTATGCCTTCTTAACCACAGTGTCAACCTGCACAGCAGCTTTGAGTGTCCTATGGACTTGGACCCCAAAATCCCTCTGATCCTTCACACTGCTAAGAGTCTTACCATTAATGCTATATTCTGCCATCATATTTGTCCCACCAAAATGAACCACTTCACACTTATCTGGGTTGAACTTCATCTGCCACTTCTCAGCCCAGTTTTACATCTTATCAATGTCCCGCTGTAACCTCTGACAGCCCTCCACACTATCCACAACACCTCCAACCTTTGTGTCATCAGCAAATTTACTAACACATCTCTCCACTTCTTCATCCAGGTCATGTATAAAAATCACGAAGAATAGGGGTCCCAAAACAGATCCCTGAGGCTCACCACTAGTGACCAACATCCATGCAGAATATGACCTGTTTACAAACACTCTTTTCCCTCTGTGGGCAAGCCATTTCTGGATCCACAAAGCAAGGTCCCATTGGATCCCATGCATCCTTACTTTGTCAATAAGCCTGGCATGGGTTACTTTATCAAATGCCTTGCTGAAATCCATATACACTACATCTACAGCTCTTCCTTCATCAATGTGTTTAGTCACATCCTCAAAAAATTCAATCAGGCTCGTAAGGCACGACCTGCCTTTGACAAAGCCATGCTGACTATTCCTAATCATATTATGCCTCTCCAAATGTTCATAAATCCTGCTTCTCAAGATCTTCACCATCAACTTACCAACCACTGAAGTAAGATTCACTGCTCTATAATTTCCTGGGCTATCTCTACTCCTTTTCTTAAATAAGGGAACAACATCTGCAACCGTTCAATCCTCTGGAGCCTGTCTTGATGATGCAAAGATCACTGCCAGAGGCTCAGCAATCTCCTCCCTTGCTTCACACAGTAGCCTGGGGTACATTCTGTCCGGTTCCGGTGACTTATCCAACTTGATGCTTTCCTAAAGCTCCAACACACCCTCTTCCTTAATATCTACATGCTCAAGCTTTTCAGTCTGCTGCAAGTCATCCCTACCATCACCAAGATCCTTTTCCATAGTGAATACTGAAGCAAAGTACTCATTAAGCACCACTGCTATCTTCTCCAGTTCCATACACATTTTCGCACTGTCACACTTGATTGGTCCTATTCTCTCATTTCTTATCCTCTTGCTCTTCACATACTTGTAGAATGCCTTGGGGTTTTCCTTAATCCTGTCCACCATGGCCTTCTCATAGCCCCTTCTGGCTCTCCTAATTCCCTTCTTAAGCTCCTTCCTGTTAGCCTTATCTAACAGATTCCTAGAGATCTCTAGATCTCTAACATTACCTAGTTTCTCTGAGCTTTTGTAAGCTTTTCTTTTCTTCTTGACTAGATTTATTACAGCCTTTGTACACCATGGTTCCTGTACCCTACCATCCATTCCCTGTCTCATTGGAATGTACCTACACAGAACCCCACACAACTATCCCCTGAACATTTGCCACATTTCTTCAGTACATTTCTCTAGGAACATCTGTTTCCTATTTATGCTTCTAAGTTCCTGCCTGATAGCCTCATATTTCCTCTTCCTCCAATTAAACGTTTCCCTAATTTGTCTGTTCCTATCCCTATCCAATGCTATGGTAAAGGAGATAGAATTGTGATCACTATCTCCAAAATGCTCTCCCACTGAGAGATCTGACACCTGACCTGGTTCACTTCCCAATACCAGATCAAGTACAGCCTCTCCTCTTGTAGGCTTATCTACATATTGTGTCAAGAAATGTCCTGAATACACCTAACAAAATCCACCCCATCTAAACCCCTCACTCTAGGGAGATGCCAATCAATATTTGGGAAATTAAAATCTCCCACTACAACAACCCTGTTATTATTACTCCTTCCAGTATCTGTCTCCATATCTGCTCCTCAATGTCCCTGTTACTATTGGGTGGTTGATAAAAAAAAACACCCAGTAGAGTTATTGACCCCTTCCTATTTCTAACTTCCACCCACAGAGACTTCGTAGACAATCTCTCCATGACTTCCTCCTTTTCTGCAGCCATGACACTATCTCTGATCAACAGTGCCATGCCCCCACCTCTTTTACCTCCTCCCCGTCCTTTCTGAAACATCTAAAGCCTGGCACTCGATGGGTCCATGGCATAAAAAAGGTTGGGAACTTCTGGAGTAGCCCTATCAACACATGGTAAGTTTCAATGAAACACCCTCTCATTCCTCTGAACATTTGTGAATGCAAACCTGGTCAATTGAACTTCTCCTCATAAGGTAATTCCACCATACTTCTTTCTGTGGCACCTGAAGAAGACTGTACATCTCTTTTAGTAAGATTGCTTTCCTAAACCATTCTTTGGCTCTACTTGACCAAGCACACTTTTGCCCTGAGTTCCAACTATTGTACTTGCTCTGAAGAACATCTCCATCCACTTGACACAAGTAGCTGAAAAGCTCATGTACTTATTTGTAAATACCACAGTTTCTGACCATATAAACATATAACAATTACTCACAGAAACAGACCATCTCGGTCCTTCTAGTCCGTGCCAAACGTTTACTCTCACCTAGTCCCACCTACCTGCACTCAGACCATAACCCTCCATTCCTTTCCTGTTCATATACCTATGCAATTTTTTTTTAAATGACAAAATTGAACCTGCCTCTACCACTTCTACTGGAAGCTTATTCCACACAGCTACCACTCTTTGAGTAAAGAAGATCCTCCTCGTGCTACCCCTAAACTTTTGCCCCTTAACTCTCAACTCATGTCCTGTTGTTTGAATCTTCCCTACTCTCAATGGAAAAAGCCTATCCACATCAACTCTATCTATCCCCCTCATAATTTTAAATACCTCTATCAAGTCCCCACTCAACCTTCTACGCTCCAAAGAATAAAGACCTAACTTGTTCAACCTTTCTCTGTAACTTAGGTGCTGAAACCCAGGTAACATTCTAGTAATTCTTCTCTGTACTCTCTCTATTTTGTTGACATCTTTCCTATAATTCGGTGACCAGAACTGTATACAATACTCCAAATTTGGCCTTACCAATGCCTTGTACAATTTTAACATTACATCCCAACTCCTATACTCAATGTTCTGATTTATAAAGGCCAGCATACTAAAAGCTTTCTTCACCACCCTATCCACATGAGATTCCACCTTCAAGGAACTATGCACCATTATTCCTAGATCACTCTGTTCTACTGCATTCCTCAATGCCCTACCATTTACCATGTATGTCCTATTTTGATTAGTCCTACCAGAATTTAGCACCTCACACTTATCAGCATTAAACTCCATCTGCCATCTTTCAGCCCACTTTTCTAACTGGCCTAAATCTCCCTGCAAGCTTTTAAAACCTACTTCATTATCCACAACGCCACCTCTCTTAGTATCATCTGCATACTTACTAATCCAATTTACCACCCCATCATCCAGATCATTAATGTATATGACAAACAACACTGGACCCAGTACAGATCACTGAGGCACACCACTAGTCACCGGCCTCCAACCTGACAAACAGTTATCCACCAGACTGAGCCAGATTGGATCTGTCCTGCAGTCTTTTACCATTCCTGCCCTTAACAGTTGCAAGGTGAACATTTGACAATCTGCATATTTCTCCTGTGTTTGGCCCAGAGCTGAAGTCCTGTTGCTTCACATAATGGAGGCTAGTGACAATTATCACATTGGCCCTGCTTTGAACTTTCAGGAAGATTCATCTCTATTCCATATCATTGTCATCAGTTGCCTTATCAGCTAACATATTAGTGTTTTCCTATTTTGACCATTATGAAACAACACATCTAGTCTTAGCATGTTTTTTTGGAATGTGGGTTCCCATTCTATAGTGAGGTAGCAAGAAAACTGTGCAGAGTGATGTATGGGTGAACATCAGCTTACACAAAACTCTTGACAATGTGTCTGCTTTTCTTGCATTTCTTCTCATACTCCACCCATGTCCACAATGATACCATATAACCATATAACAATTACAGCATGGAAACAGGCCATCTCGGCCCTTCTAGTCTGTACTGAATGCTTACTCTCACCTCGTCCCACCGACCTGTACTCAGCCCATAACCCTCCATTCCTTTCCTGTCCATATACCTATCCAATTTTTTTTTAAAAAGACAATATCGAACTTTCCTCTACCACTTCTACTGGAAGCTCGTTCCCGTTCCACACAGCTACCACTCTCTGAGTAAAGAAGTTCCCCCTTTGTTACCCTTAAACTTTTGCCCCTTAACTCTCAACTCATGTCCTCTTGTTTGAATCTCTCCTACTCTCAATGGAAAAAACCTATCCATGTCAACTCTATCTATCCCCCTCATAATTTTAAATACCTCTATCGAGTCCCCACTCAACCTTCTACGCTCCAAAGATTAAAGTCCTAACTTGTTCAACCTTTCTCTGTAACTTAGGTGCTGAAACCCAGGTAACATTCTAGTAAATCTTCTCTGTAGTCTCTCTATTTTGTTGACATCTTTCCTATAATTCGGTGACCAGAACCGTACACAATACTCCAAATTTGGCCTCACCAATGCCTTGTATAATTTTAACATTACATCCCAACTCCTATACTCAATGCTCTGATTTATAAAGGCCAGCATACCAAAAGCTTTCGTCACCACCCTATCCACATGAGATTCCACCTTCAGGGAACTATGCACCATTATTCCTAGATCACTCTGTTCTACTGCGATCCTCAATTCCCTACCATTTACCATGTCTGTCCTATTTTGATTAGTCCTACCAAAAAGTAGCACCTCACACTTATCAGCATTAAACGCCATCTGCCATCTTTCAGCCCACTCTTCTAACTGGCCTAAATCTCTCTGCAAGCTTTGAAAACCTACTTCATTATCCACAACGCCACCTATCTTAGTATCATCTGCATACTTACTGATCCAATTTACGACCCCATCATCCAGATCATTAATGTATATGACAAACAACATTGGACCCAGTACAGATTCCTTAGGCACACCACTAGTCACTGGCCTCCAACCTGACAAACAGTTATCCACCATTACTCTTTGGCATCTCCTATCCAGCCATTGTTGAATCCATTTTACTACTTCAATATTAATACCTAAAGATTGAACCTTCCTAATTAACCTTCCCTGTGGATACCTGTGTGATCAAGTTTTTCATTGAGCTAAGTAAGTTGAAATAGAGCTAGGGTCTCTGTGAGTGAGAGTGCAGGAATCTGGGCCCTAATGAGTGGGACGGAGTGTGCAACTGGGCCCTAGAGAGAGGGAGGGAGTTCAGGGCCCTGGTGAGTGGGAGGGAGTGTGCAACTGGATTCCAGAGAGTGGGAGATTAGAACTAGATCCTTGAGAGTGAGGGAAAGTACAGGATCCCAGAGAATGGGAGGTTGGAACTGTGTCTCAGGGAGTGGGAAGTTGGAATTGGGTCCCAGAGAGTGGGAGGCTAGAACTAATTCCCTGAGAGTGAGAGTGGGTACAGAGAGTGGAGTTTGGAAATGGATTCCAGAGAGTGGGAAGCAGTGCAGGAATCTGACTGAGCCCTACTGAGTGAGTGGGACTGTGGAACTGGGCTCCAGAGAGGGGAAGGTTGGAAGTGGATCACAGAGTGAGAGGAAGTGTGAATCCTGTCACGAGCCTCTTCTGACTGTACTGATGGTGAGTTGCACTACTTGAGAGGTGTCCAGAAGTCACTTTTTGCAGCACAATACTCTTCCTGCACTGTGCAAAGAAAAAAATCTGTTGGTCATCTATTTACCTAAATATGTTGTGCCATGAGGTATACATGAAAGTTCAGAACAAGTACAGTGACAGTAGAAAGCCTGTAGATCATCCAGTGCACTCACACTGATCAATACTGACAGTCTCTTTCTCTGTTACTCAGAGTGGGTCATTCTACACTTGTCACTGATGTGTCATTCCCCTGTCAGGTCACAGAACTCATGCCCTCTCTACTCATTGTAACCCCTGCCCTCGTTACAGGACCTCGCCTTCATTGTACACATCTTTAACCTATCTCTCAACGGAAGTGTAATCACTTCTCTCACCCAAGACACTCAGAAAAAGCACACTAGGTCCCCTCCACCCACTGTTCCTATCTGTCCTCCCCACCACCTCACTTGATTTCATGCTTCAGCTTCCTATCATATCAGACTCCACCATCGTCCTTTGTCACCTCCACCTCTCAACTAGCCTCTATCACTACTTCCCCATCCCTCTCACCTGGATCCACCTAGAACCTACCAGCTCTTGCTCCTCACCTATTTGCACTAGCTATCTCTCCTCTATTCTTTCAGAAAGGTTTCAAACTAAAACATCAACTGTCCATTTCCCTCCACTGATGCTACCTGAACTGTTGAGTTCCTCCAGCATTTTGTGTGTTCTGGTGGGCCTGAAGAGTCTGCTGCTTTTGATCTCTTCTGGCAAATGATCTTGGACTTGAAATGTTAGCTGCTTTTCTGTGGTGCCTGACCTGACAAGTGTTTCCAGCATTCGCTGGTTTTAGTCGAGATGCTCGACCTGCAGATTTTCTTGTGACACCTGTGGGCTGCCCAGCACAATTCTTGCTAATTTGATTTGGTGTAAAGTTGTGCATTTCACTGCATGTTTCAATGTACATCAGACAAATAAAGCTAAACTTTAAGGTTGCACCCAAAGTGGGTGCAACCCCAACACAGCACCGGCTTATCAAATCATTTGGGCTAGAATTCCTTGGTCCCTGTTTCCCTAACTTAATGTTAGATGTTAGGACCATTTAACCTCCCATGATTTGACTAAAGAATCTCTCATACTGAGAAGATGCAGCAAGCAATAATATAAATCATGGAATGTGTTACCATAAAGAAAAGGGTTGATCCTTCGAAAGCCAGACAAATTGATCTTATTTGATGCAAGAGATCAAACACAGTTATTTTAGGATTAATGTCATTTTGTAAAGGGATAATGATAAGCTTCAATGATGGTGAACTATCTGCTGTTGATATTCCTGCTCTTTCATGTAGGGGATTATTGTTATGGACCCCTCCTATGTACCTGCTCCTACCTGTATATCTAGAGTCTTGCATATTTCTTTTTTCTGCTGCTTGAAGTTGATTAACTCATCATTTCCTGGATGCACTCATGACCATCAGGGAGGCTGAAAACCTCATAGATGAGACTTTTACTGAGGTGATAAATAGAGTGCAGATAGTAGTTGGGTCACCACCAGGAGAAGCAAGGGAAGTAAACAATCAGTACAGGGTTTCCCTGTGGACATTTCCCTCAGCAAAAGTATATCCCTTTGGATACTGCTGGGGGAGAGATGTCCTATCATGGCTCAGTAGCAGCAGCAAGGCCAGTGGCACTGGGGCTGACTCTAAGGCTCAGCAGGGAAAGGTGAAATCAGGCAGAGGTATAGTGAAAGGAGACTCAATTTCTGTATTACTCCCAGTACCACATACTAGTAAGAGTAGGATGAGTGGCTGAAAAACTGGTGCAGGGGTCAGGGTTCCAGACTTTCCAATTATTGGGAACATATCTAGGGAAGATATGACCTTTACAACAAGGACAGGTTGAACCTGAAGCTGAGGTGGATTAATATCCTTGTTGGCAGGCTTGCTAGAGCTGTTGGAGAGGATTTAAATAAATTTGGCAGGGGGATGGGAACAAGAATGATAGGGCTGGGGATGGGGCATTTGATAGACAAGTCAAATCATTGTGTAGTGAGATTGTGAGAAAGGAGAGGCAGATGACAGGGCAAAATTGCAGTCAATGAGATGAGTTGAAGTGTAACATTGGGGGTAAAATCAAAAAAGTTTTAAAGACAGGATTGAAGGCATTATATTTGAATCCATGCAGTATACAGAATAAGGCAGATGATCTTATAGCACTGTTAGAGATTGACAGGTATGACATCATGGGCATTATTGAGTCTTGGTTGAGAGAATATCACAGTTGAAGCTTAACATCCAAGGATACGCATGATGAGAATTGTAATCAGCCTCTGAACAGTAGCAAGGATGTGGGAAATAAATTACAATGGGAAATGGAAAAGGCATTTATTAAGGATAGTGTTATGACAGTCATGGAGGTTTCAATATACAAGCAGGTTAGGAAAATCAGGTTGGTGCTGGATCCCAAATGAGGGAACTTGTAGAATGACTATGAGATGGCTTTTTAGAGAAGCTTGTGGTTGAGCCCACTAAGGGAAAAGCAGTTCTGCATTGGGTGTTTTGTAATGAACCAGATTTGATTAGGGAGCTTAAGGTAAAGGAGATCTTAGGAAATAGTGATAATAATATGATAGAATTCACCCTGTAGTTTTAGAGGGAGGAGATAAAGTCAGATGTATCAGTGTTACAGTGAGTAAAGCATGAGAGAGGAGCTAGCCAAAATTGATTGAAAGAGGGCACTAGCGGGATGACTGCAGAACAGTAATGGCTGGAGTTTCTGGGCACAATTCAGAAGACACAAGATAGGTGCATCCTAAAGATGGAGATGTATTCTAAAGAGAGGATAAGGCAACAATGGCTGACAAGCAAAGTCATGGACAAAATAAAAGCAAAAGAGAGGACATATAATACAGCAAAAATTAGTGGAAAGTTAGAGGATTGGGAGCTTTAAAAAACAACAGATGGAGACAAAAGAAGCAATAAGAAGAGAAAAGATGAAATTTGAAGGTAAGCTAGCTCATAATATAAAAAATGATACCAAAAGTTATTTTTCTGATATATAAAGAGTAAAAGAGAGGGGAGTGTGGATATCAGACCACTGGAAAGTAATCCTGGAGAGGTAGTAATGGGGAACAAAAAATAGCAGATGAGCATAATTAGTATTTTGCATCAGTCTTCATTCTGGAAGGCACTAGCAGTATGCGAGAAATTCAAATGTGTTGGGGTCAGAAGTGAGTGCTATTACTATGGAGAAGGAGCTTGGAAATCTAAAATATCGGAAGATAGATAAGCTGAGGTGGATAGGTTCTTAATTAGTCAGGGTGTTGAAGGCAGGAGAATGGGTTTGTGAGGGATAATAAACAAGCCATGATGGAATGGTGGAGCAGACTCAATGAGCCAAGTGGCCTAATTCTGCTCCTATATATTATGGTCTAATGGACTTATTTCCACATTTTAAGAAGCATAAGGTGCAAAATATGTACATGGGATGAAATCTGTCCAGCTATAATTAAAGGAAGGATTGAACCAAGAAGGCCCTCATTTGAAAAAGGTTCAGTGAGGTCATTCCTGGACTCCCTGTTTGCTGTCTTTTAGCAAAGCATGTACACATCTATTCAATCCTTTTTACACAAATGGAAGTAGTCAATGGACTTGGCTTCCCGAGTGCTATAGAAACATAGAAACATAGAAAATAGGTGCAGGAGTAGGACATTCGGCCCTTCGAGCCTGCACCACCATTCAGTATGATCATGTCTGATCATCCAACTCAGAACTTTGTACCTGCTTTCTCTCCATACCCCCTGATCCCTTGAGCCATAAGGGCCCTATCTAACTTCCTCTTAAATATAGCCAATGAACCGGCCTCAACTGTTTCCTGTGGCAGAGAATTCCACAGATTCACCACTCTCTGTGTGAAGAAGTTTTTCCTCATCTCGGTTCTAAAAGACTTCCCCTTTATCCTTAAACTGTAACCCCTCCTTCTGGACTTCCCCAACATCGGAAACAATCTTCCTGCATCTAGCCTGTCCAATCCCTTTAGAATTTTATATGTTTCAATAAGATCCCCCCTCAATCTTCTAAATTCCAGTGAGTATAAGCCTAGTCAATCCAGTCTTTCTTCATATGAAAGCCCTGCCATCCCAGGAATCAATCTGGTGAACCTTCTTTGTACTCCCTCTATGGCAAGAATGTCTTTCCTCAGATTAGGGGACCAAAATTGCACACAATACTCTAGGTATGGTCTCACCAAGGCCTTGTACAACTGCAGTAGAACCTCCCTGCTCCTGTACTCGAATCCTTTTGCTATGAATGCCAAATTTGCCTTTTTCACTGCTTGCTGTACCTGCATGCCCACTTTTAATGACTGGTGTACAATGACACCCAGGTCTCGTTGCACCTCCCCTTTTCCTAATCAGCCACCATTGCATCTGCCATGAATTTGCCCACTTACCTAGCCTATCCAAGTCACCCTGCATCCTCTTAGCATCCTCCTCACAGCTAACACTGCCGCCCAGCTTCATGTCATCCACAAACTTGGAGATGCTGCATTTAATTCCCTCGTCTAAATCATTAATATATATTATAAACAACTGGGGTCCCAGCACTGAGTCTTGTGGTACCCCACTAGTCACTGCCTGCCATTCTGAAAAGATCCCGTTTACTCCCACTTTTTGCTTCCTGTCTGCCAACCAATTCTCTATCCACATCAATACCATACCCCCAATACCATGTGCTTTAAGTTTGCACACTAATCTCCTGTGTGGAACCTTGTCAAAAGCCTTTTGAAAATCAAAATATACCACATCCACTGGCTCTCCCCTATCCACTTTACTAGTTACATCTTCAAAAAATTCTATAAGATTCGTCAGACATGATTTTCCTTTCACAAATCCATGCTGACTTTGTCCGATGATTTCACCGCTTTCCAAATGTGCTGTTATCACATCTTTGATAACCGACTCTAACATTTTCCCCACCACCGATGTCAGTCCAACCAGTCTATAATTCCCTGGTTTTTCTCTGCCTCCTGTTTTAAAAAGTGGGGTTACATTAGTCACCCTCCAATCCTCAGGAACTAATCCAGTATCTAAGGAGTTTTGAAAAATTATCACTAATGCATCCACTATTTCCTGGGTTACTTCCTTAAGCACTCTGGGATGCAGACCATCTGGCCCTGGGGATTTATCTGCTTTTAATCCCTTCAATTTACCTAACACCACTTTCCTACTAATATGTGTTTCCCTCAGTTCCTCCATCTCACTAGACCCTTGGTCCCCTACTATTTCTGGAAGATTATTTACGTCCTCCTTAGTGAAGACAGAACCAAAGTAGTTATTCAATTGGTCTGCCATGTCCTTGTTCCCCATGATCAATTAACCTATTTCTGACTGTAAGGGACCTACATTTGTCTTAACCAATCTTTTTCTTTTCACATATCTATAAAAGCTTTTACAGTCAGTCTTTATGTTCTCTGCCAGCTTTCTCTCATAATCTTTTTTCCCTTTCCTAATTAACAGACGGACAGACAGACATACTTTATTGATCCCGAGGGAAATTGGGTTTTGCTACAACCAAGAATAGTGTAGAAATATAGCAATATAAAACCATAAATAATTAAATAATAATAAGTTAATCATGCCAAGTGGAAATAAGTCCAGGACCAGCCTATTGGCTAAGGGTGTCTGACACTCCAATGAAGGAGTTGTAAAGTTTGATGGCCACAGGCAGGAATGAGTTCCTATGACACTCAGTGTTACATCTCGGTGGAATGAGTCTCTGGCTGAATGTACTCCTGTGCCTAACCAGTACATTATGGAGTGGATGGGAGTCATTGTCCAAGATGGCATGCAACTTGGACAGCATCCTCTTTTCAGACACCACTGTCAGAGAGTCCCGTTCCACCCCCACAACATCACTGGCCTTATGAATGAGTTTGTTGATTCTATTGGTGTCTGCTACCCTCAGCCTGCTGCCCTAGCACACAACAGCAAACATGATAGCACTGGCCACCACAGACTCATAGAACATCCTCAGCATCTTCCGGCAGATGTTAAAGGACCTCAGTCTCCTCAGGAAATAGAGACAGCTTTGACCCTTCTTATAGACAGCCTCAGTATTCTTTGACCAGTCCAGTTTATTGTCAATTCGTATCCCCAGGTATTTGTAATCCTCCACCATGTCCACGCTGACCCTTTGGATGGAACCAGGGGTCACTGGTACCTTAGCCCTCCTCAGGTCCACCACCAGCTCCTTAGCGTTTTTCACAATAAGCTGCAGATGATTCTGCTCACACCATGTGACAAAGCTTCCCACCATAGCCCTGTACTCAGCCTCATCTCCCTTGCTGATGCATCCAACTATGGCAGAGTCATCAGAAAACTTCTGAAGATGGCAAGACTCTGTGCGGTAGTTGAAGTCCGAGGTGTAGATGGTGAAGAGAAAGAGATAAGGACAGTCCCCTGTGGAGCCCCAGTGCTGCTGACCACTCTGTCTGACACATAGTGTTGCAAGCTCACGTACTGTGGTCTGCCAGTCAGGTAATCAATAATCCATGACACCAGGGAAGCATCTACCTGCATCACTGTCAGCTTCTCACCCAGCAGAGCAGGGTGGATGGTGTTGAACGCACTGGAGAAGTCAAAAAACATGACCCTCACAGTTCTCGCCGGCTTGTCCAGGTGGGCATAGACATGGTTCAGCAGGTAGACGATGGCATCCTCAACTCCTAGTCGGGGCTGATAGGCGAACTGGAGGGGGTCTAAGTGTGGCCTAACCATAGGCCGGAGCTGCTCTAGAACAAGTCTCTCCAGGGTCTTCATGATGTGGGAGGTCAATACCACCGGTCTGTAGTCATTGGAGCCACTGGGGCGTGGCGTCTTCGGTACAGGAACGAGGCAGGACGTCTTCCACAGCACAGAAACCCTCTGGAGACTCAGGCTCAGGTTGCAGACATGGTGAAGTACTCCACATAGCTGGGGGGCACAGGCTTTGAGCACTCTGGGGCTGACACCATCCGGGCCTGCAGCTTTGCTTGAGTGGAGACGTTTCAGCTGTCTTCTCACCTGTTCAGCTGTGAAGCCCACTGTGGTGGTTTCAGGTGTAGGAGGGGTATAGTCACGAGAGCAGGATGGGGGGCTGTGAGGCCCTTGTCCTCCTCTGCTGGACTCTGAATTTCTCCCAGTACTCAGGTGTGCCGCTTTTTCTGGTTAATTTGTATGTTTCTTCTTTGGACTTGACACTATCCCTAATTTCCCTTGTCAGCCACAGGTGCACAACCTTCCCTGTTTTATTCTTTTGCCAAACTGGGATGAACAATTGTTGTAGTTCATCCATGCGATCTTTAAATGCTTGCCATTGCATATCCACTGTCAACCCTTTAAGTATCATTTGCCAGTCTATCTTAGCTAATTCACGTCTCATACCTTTAAAGTTACCCTTCTTTAAGTTCAGAACCTTTGTTGCCGAATTAACTATGTCACTCTTCATCTTAATGAAGAATTCCACCATGTTATGGTCACTCTTACCCAAGGGGCCTCACACGACAAGCTTGCTAACTACCCCTTCCTCATTGCTCAATACCCAAACTAGAATGGCCTGCTCTCTAGTTGGTTCCTTGACATGTTGGTTCAGAAAACCATCCCGCATACATTCCAAGAAATCCTCTTCCTCAGCCCCCTTACCAATTTGGTTCACCCAATCTATATGTAGATTGAAGTCACCCATTATAAGTACTGTTCCTTTATTGCATGCATTTCTAATTTCCTGTTTAATGCCATCCCCAACCTCACTACTACTGTTAGGTGGCCTGTATACAAGTCCCACCAGCGTTTTCTGCCCCTTAGTGTGATGCAGCTCTACCCATATCAATTCCACATCCTCCAGGCTAATGTCCTTCCTTTCTATTGCGTTAATCGCCTCTCTAACCAGCAACGCTACCCCACCTCCTTTTCTTTCCTGTCTATCCCTCCTGAATATTGAATATCCCTGGATGTTGAGCTCCCATCCTTGGTCACCCTGGAGCCATCTCTCTGTGATCCCAACTATATCATATTCATTAATAACTATCTGCACATTCAATTCATCCACCTTGTTATGAATGCTCCTTGCATTGACACACAAAGCCTTTAGGCTTGTTTTTACAACACTCTTAGACCTTATACAATTATGTTGAAAAGTGGCCCTTTTTGATTTTTGCCCTGGATTTGCCTGCCTGCCACTTTTACTTTTCACCTTACTACTTCTTGCTTCTACCCTCATTTTACACCCCTCTGTCTCTCTGCACTTGTTCCCATCCCCCTGCCACATTAGTTTAAATCCTCCTGAACAGCAGCAGCAAAAGCTGAGTGCTATGTAGACGTAATGAATATCCAGGAATAGATATTATCAGCTCAGAAATGAATGGATATCAAGCAAGCTGTCTGACAACTCCAATGCCATGTTGGCAGTGGAAGCATGGCGACACCTGTGGGCTATCCAGCACAATCCTCACTGATTTGATCTGGCGCAAACTGTTCATTTCACTGTATGTTTTGATGCTTCAATGTAAATATTAGATATAAAGCTCATCTTTAATCTTCATGTTTATTGTCATTTTGGATATTGAGGGCATTTCATTGCTACAGGAGAAATGGAAATTGGATCAGCAAATTTGCTGATGATTGGAGGTGTAGTAGACAGTGAGGAAGGTTTTCAAAGCTTGCAGAGGGATTTGGACCAGTTGGAGGAATGGGCTGAAAAATAGCAGATGGAGTTTAATGCGGACAAGTGTGAGGTATTGCACTTCGGAAGGTCAAACCAAGGTAGAGCATACAAGGACACTGAAGAGTGCAGTAGAACAGAGGAATCTGGGAGTATAGATACATATTTCCCTAAAAGTAGCGTCACAAGTAGATAGGGTTGTAAAGAGAGCTTTTGGTACATTGGCCTTTATAAATCAAAGTATTGAGTATAAGAGTTGGAATGTAATGGTGAGGTTGTATAAGACATTGGTGAAACTGAATTTGGAGTATTGTGTGCAGTTTTGGTCAACTAATTATAGGAAGGATATTAATAAGGTTGAAAGAGTGCAGAGAAGGTTTACAAGGATGTTGCCGGGACTTGAGAAACTGAGTTACAGGGAAAGGTTGAATAGGTTAGGACTTTATTCCCTGGAGCATATGAGAATGAGGGGTGATTTGTTAGAGGTGTATAAAATTATGATGGGTATAGATAGAGTGAATGCAAGCAGGCTTTTTCCACTGAGGCTAGAGGAGAAAAAAACAGAGGTCATGGGTTAAGGTTGAAGGGGGAAAAGTTTAAAGGGAACATCAGGGGGCCATCTTCACACAGAGAGTGGTGGGAGTGTGGAATGAGCTGCCAGATGAAGTGGTGAATGCGGGCTCACTTTTGACATTTAAGAAAAACTTGGACAGGTATATGGATGAGAGGGGTTTGGAGGGATATGGCCCAGGTGCAGGTCAGTGGGACTGGGCAGAAAAATGGTTCAGCACAGCCAAGAAGGGCCAAAAGGCCTGTTTCTGTGCTGTAATGTTCTATGGATCTATAGAACCCTGATTAGAAGGGGTCAAATGTAGAGTTGTGGGAAGGAAGGAGAGGTATTTAATGTAGGAGTGGATAATGGTGCAGTGTGCATAGCCAATTGAGGAGATGGGAGTCAAGAAAAATCTAATAAATCAAGTTTATTCTTGTGCCTAGTTTATTCCTTAATTTCAGTCCCTCTGTGCTCCACTACATTGCAACAAAATGACTCATCTTGTGTAAGATAATTAAAGGTTATCAGTCTAGTGGCACTTGTCATTGGAAGGGAAAACTTTGCAGAAGTAAAACCACAAAGTGCATCATGGTTATGAGGTTAGTCATAACAGTGAGCAACCTCTGGAGCCACTTTTCATGTGGAAGCTGGAAAAGAATACTAAGGTGTCAAAGGTATTTCTCAAACACAAGTTGAAATACTGTTGTGTCATAAACTGAGCCTTAATGTATTATTGACTTTGGAGAAAGGTCTTTGGTTAGAATCAGATTTTGTATGCTGATCTCTATCAGTGCATCAAAATAGAACTGCATTTGGGATTTATTCATCTGTATCCACAGGCCTTCCTCTCAAATGATGAAGTGTTGTGAAAAGGCAGATAAAGAAGAGAGCTGATATCATCAATCAGAAAGAGCAGCTGGAACTTCTGGGACATGTGCTGAGGAAAGAGAAGCTCAAACATCTTACAGTGACAGGAAAAATTGATGGAAGAAAAAGTTGCGGTCAATGGCGCATGACATTTATAAGTTACATCAAGGGATGAACAGGCAAAGTTTTGAAGACCTTATTAGAACTCCTGAGATTAAAGACAGATGGAAGACCATGATACCCTCTGACACCCAATGATAATGATGATCCGCAAGCCTAAATGGAAGGCATCCCTCTTGCTTGGCTTTATGGGTACTTTGTCAATTAGGTCTGGGTAACCTTGGTTTGTAGATAATTAGTTGGTATGATCTTGTCACAATTCACTAATGGTTAACCTGGAAGCGCCAATCTCTCACTCCCATTAGACAGATGGCATTTGCAATCAAAAATAGATCCTGAGCTTTGACATTTTACTACTAACAGGTAGATTAGACAAGAAAAGACTACCTGGCCCCTAAAACCTAACCCCCCCCCGCCGTTTAATAAAATTATGGCTGATATGATTACAACCATAGCTTCACTTTCTTGTCTAACCCCTGGCTTCACTTAGTTATTTGCCAGGACCCATCAGAAATTAAATTCTGCAGATATTGGATTTCAGCAAAATCCCACTGTACCTCGCTACCTACAATCATTGCACATCCGTGCAACAACAGTAGGTGCAATACATCATTTCACCTCTATCCTTTCCCCCACTCATTCCCAAACATTCTCTCCAGTCCAAGCAATGATTCACTTGCTCTGTTTGCAATCTGGGCACTGCATTCACTATGTGGTCTCCTCTCTGTTGGAGGAACCAAACACAGATTAGTTATACATTTTGCAGTGCACCTTTGTTCAGTCTGCAGAGATGACCCTGAGTTTTCCATTGCCTTCCATCTGGAATGACCAAATTTCCCATTGCCTATCATCTGAGGTGACCCTGTTTCCCATTGCCTACCATCTGGGATGACCAAATTTCCCATTGCCTACCATCTGGGATGACCCTGTTTCCCATTGCCTACCATGGGATGACCCTGTTTCCCATTGTCTACCATCTGGGATGACCCTGTTTCCCATTGCCTACCATGGGATGACCCTGCTTCCCATTGTCTACCATCTGGGATGACCCTGTTTCCCATTGCCTACCATCTGGGATGACCCTGTTTCCCATTGTCTACCATCTGGGATGACCCTGAGTTTTCCATTGCCTACCATCTGGGATGACCCTGTTTCACATTGCCTACCATCTGGGATGACCCTGTTTCCCATTGCCTACCATCTGGGATGACCCTGAATCTCCCATTGCCTATCATGGAATGACCCCGTTTCCCATTGTCTACCATCTGGGATGACCCTGAGTTTTCCATTGCTTACCATCTGGGATGACCCTGAATCTCCCATTGCCTACCATGGGATGACCCCATTTCCCATTGTCTACCATCTGGGATGACCCTGTTTCCCACTGCCTACCATCTGGGATGACCCTGTTTCCCATTGCCTACCACCTGATTTATTCCTCTCCTTCTCTGATCTTTCTGCCGGTGGGATTTTGTTCCATTTCCGCAGCTCAAGACTAAGGAACTACATCTTCTTCGACGAATCCTTCAGGACTCAGTACTGAATCCCCCAACCTTTGGTAACTCTTTATCTCTCTAAGTATCAGAACTGGCTATTTATACCTGTCTTTATTTTGGCTCAGCTGTTTTTTATACAGTCTGACCTGCTGTGCATTGGCAATACATTACACAGACAAAGAAGTTTAATTTATTCTTAACTTAATTAACTAAGTCACCTGGTCTCACCCTACCAGAGATATTTATTTTTCTTTACCCATTCAACTCTCACTTTCTCTGCTATTGAAAGCTGAATCTTGATCTGAAACATTAACTCTGGTTCTCTTTCCACAGATGCTATCAGGCCTGCTGACCAATTCCAGCATTTCCTGTCCACCCTCCTTCTCTTATGTTTTGATCAAGCCTTCTCTTACTAAACTTCAGGAGATGTAAAGCCAGCCTATCCAACTTTGTCCCAAGATACAAGCTTCTCACTTCATTTATTAGTCTAGGAAACACTTTCAAAGCTGCTTCCTGTTATTAACATTCTTAAATAAGGAGACAAATGTTGTATGCAGTGCTCCAGGTATTTTATGTATGATTTATGTTTATTTATGTTATGCTAATGTTAATGTTAATTTAAGTTTTTGTTAACATCTTTGTGATGTACTGTTGCAGCTGCTGCAAAAAGCTAATTTTCATAGCATTTATAAATTGTATACGTATGCCGATGACAATAAACTTGATTTCTGAGGCAATGTGGTGCTTTAGACCATTCGTAATTCTTGGATGCTCAGGGGTTCTTAATGGGAAAGTTTTTTGCCTCCCTAGATTTGTGACACCACTTCTTAAGAAGGCAAAGTTAGATAAAATGATTTATTTTTCAATAGCTGAAATATAACTAACATGTTAAAGCTTTTAACTTTGGTTGAAGTCAGTTGGTAGACAAATGCTAAGAATGCTAATCTTAACGGGATAGTCTCTCTCTTCACTGACTTTAATAGAGATAGAGGGAGGTAGCTCAGAGATAGTTATGCTTTATGGAAGGTAGTACTACAGACAGCTTTGTACACTGGCAGTCTTGCACTTCACAAAGCACCTTTAACGTTGTCAAATGTCACAAGGGATTTAGCAGGAATATTATCAAACAGGATCTGAGACTGAACCACATGAGAGGATAACAGAGCAAGTGACGAAAAGCCTGAACAGAAAAGAAGATTTTAAAGAAGGTGACAGAGAAATGGGGGAAATTGAATCAGAGTTCCAGAGCTTAATGCTGTAGGACTGTTGTACTTACAATGGTGGAGAATGAACTACTCCTGGCTGTGGAACCGAGGGATTTAATAAACAGCATATTTCTTATTCTATGGTGTTAACCACGGAGAGATTACAGTAACCTTAATGTAATTGCAGACACTACAATAACTACCGACTCTCTTTACCCTGATCACTATGAACCGAACCCTAAGTGCTCACACACTTGTGTTCAATCTGTGGAGAAAGTAATGAAACATGACTGCTGGACACTAACCAGGCCACCCATTCCTGACTATTCTCGTGACGTAAAGGATGTACCAATAAGGGCCCCTCTAGGTGCCCCTTGTTTTACATACCTTCATTCCTCATCTATGCAGTCTGAAAGCCCCACCTCTTTGTCACACCTCATTATATTACAGTCTCAAATGCCCACCATTGTTGCTGTTGGCTTTCATTTTCTGCATTGTGGTCACAATTGAATTACATTTCAAGTGAACATATTACAGTTTTTAAAGGGGGTTACATTTTCAGTGGGAAAACACAGTGGCAATGGAGCAGGAATTTAGATAAGAAAATATAATTTCCAATATTCATCCTCCCTACCTCCTTTCATTGGTTGCCCTCTCTGTTTTGTTTGTTGAAAGAACCAAAGTTAACTGATCTATTATTACTGAAGAAATGCAATACTGTAAACAAAGTGATCTTAGCCACACATTTATGGCTTCCTTTGAAGGAGCTGCAGGTTTATTTTGAAGTGCTGTTCCTTTGGTTTCAACTCAACGATCATCTGCTCCTCTGAGATGCCTGAAGCCTTTTGTGATGAATCCAGACTCTGGACTTCTTTGCCATAACATCGTAATTTTCAGTCTTCTGGATAGTCAAAAAAACTACAGACAGAATTATAGAGATACACCATGGTCTCCTTCCTCTCTCACAGTATGTTTACCTACAAAGCTTTCTTGGTTCTCTCAAACTGCTGTAATTTGAGTGCCACAAACTATCTTTTGCTGCCTGGTCCTGCTAACGCATATGTGTGAACTTCTTGCAGAGGCTGGATGATTCAGGTCAGGCTAGCATAGACTAGGGTAAAAGATTCATAGACAGAAGACAGACTTGAGCAGTAAATAGGCAAGGTATGAATGATTATATGGCAAGGAACAGAATTTTAATTTAGGTGATGATATAATGTAGCTTTGATAAAGTCTCATTGTTAAGAAATATGCCAACTTATTAATTATTGCAAGGGTGGGGAATTCTTGCGTGTAGAAGTGAGCCTATCTGCCGTATCTGGCATCAGTGGATGTTATATTACTCAGTAAACTGTGACGTGTGTGTGTGTGCATGTGTGTATCTGTATGGTTGGGAACCCCTGCTCTAGAGTTTATAAAGAATGGTGTGAAAAATGAAAACTATCCAGTGAGCAGCATTTCTGAGGGTGAAAATGCCTTGTTAACAAGGGAGGTCAGAGGAGAATGGCCAGACTGGTTCAAGCTGATGGGAAGTCGACAGAAACTCAAATAACTATGTGTTACAATAGTGATGTGCAGAAGAACATCTGAACACACAACACCTCGAGTCTTGAAGCAGATGGGCTACAGCGGTAGAAGATGATGAACATACAGGGACCAGTTTATTATGAACAGGAGATACCTAATAAGCTACTGAGTGCATATAAGACAGAGGTTCAAGTTTGAGTACATCCCGCACAAATCAAAGTGTTGCCCATTATGAGTTGTTATTCTAGTTAGCAATATGTACAATGGATAATGCTGATTATCTTTTTCAGGTGGCTTGCTTTCCACTTCATGTTCTCTATTTTCCATTCATTGCTTTTCTTTTCTGATACAGCCACTACTGAGGGACAGGTAATGAGATACCTACTGGAAGTGGAAGGATACACAAGGCCTTCAAAAGGTCTTTCTCTATCATCCCTCATGACTTCAGGGTGATTCAGTGATGCTACAATGGAGAAAATGCTCTGCATCTGTGGTCATATACAGATGCTGCTTTGATGCAGGGAAGGGAAAAGCAATGTGAACTTAATGCTTTATAGGTCAGCACCTTCACCAGAACATGGACAACAGAATCATGTTTTCATTCTCCCTGATGTATTCTTTGTGTCATATAATATACTCAACTTTTTCTGTAGTGGAACCTACATTCCTAATAGTCTTAATCTTCATCATTCCTTGTCAATAGGCTTGAGGTGGCGATGGTGTTAGAAAAAGTGTCAACTCTCTTCCACAACAACCAAAGGGTATCACTGTTTTCATCTACACTGCTTCCAATGATGAGAGTCACTGCCTAATTTGGACTGGACTTGTACTGCACCGGAGCAAGTGAAGAGTGAAACCAGTTCCAAGAGGAAAGAAGAACTGTGCAGAGGGAGTAGAGAATGTGAGTGAGAGGGAGGACTGAGTCAAAGTATATGTAAGGAAAAGAGAGAGAACATTTTTCGCAGGAGGTCTTGCATAATTGTGAGTTATTGTACTCGGTATTATAGGGATACAGGTAGTTCTGCTGTACTGCAATTGTAAGAAACGTTGCTTTATAAAAAGTTGTATTACAACAGGACAGCTGTAGTTGCCTTCAAAGCATTGATTTAAACAGGTTTCCTGATTGTGATCACACTATAATCAATGTGGCTTGTGTAATGCAAATAGTGTTTCTGAATCCATCAATCTCTTTATAACCAATCTACATTATGAAAACACATGTTATGGCAGAACTACATCGTTAGTTTTAAAGATAGTTTTAAGTCTGTAAAAAAGATTAAATGTGGATTATCATCTATAAACAAGCCACACTCTTGACTTGCTTGGCGTTAATTCCATCTGGTGAGCAGTTCTAGTGAAACAATAATTTTCCCATCACTTCCACCTTTAACATTTCATCTCCTGCATACAATAATTTGATGAGTCCCAGCAATTCCAATGTTTTTTTGCTATTTCCATTCAGTGTCCCTGCTCTAGATTTATCAGCTATGACTAACTGGTATACTCTCGCTTCTCTTAGACAGCACAGTGTCAACTTGGCTTCACTCCATCACAGACATTGATTCTGCTCTGTCCAAACCTTGCTCTAAGTGCAGCATAAGACACATCAGTTTTCTTATTTTTCTACTCCTTCATAGACATAAAACATTGCCACAGTCTCTCTCTCTCTCTCTCTCTCTCTCTCTCTCTCTCTCTCTCTCTCTCTCTCTCTCTCTCTCTCTCTCTGCCTCCCTCCCTCCCTCCCTCACTCTCCCTCTCCCTCTCTCTCTCCATAAATGCCGACTGACCTGCTGGGTGCTTCTATTTTGGATTTCCAGATCTTGTTTTCTTTTTTGGCTTTCCCACTCATCAAATGCTCTTCTTCCAAGCCTCCCACCTGCTTTTTTACTTACCCAATTAATGCTGGCTTGGCCAAGGCAATGTGTCAAGGGTCATACCTTGGTCAACTATCACCCTCTTATTGCTGATGTATATTAGGACCACAGGCTTAAGATCATCTTTCTTGGTCTTTCCCCTTAAGTCATTGAAAATAGTGGTGATTTATAGGCACACTCTGAGCTTGGGGTTAAAATATCAAGGGTAGAAATCCCTCTCGAGAGGCTTCAACATAAAGACGAGGCTGATATTCTAGTACCACCTTGCAGGAGGTGGTGTTTTCCTGATGAGGCGTTACTCTGACATCCACGTTACCCTTAAAGGTAGATGTTGAAGATATTGTAGCAACAAGAATAAATTGGAGCATTGATTCAAGGATAAATGAGGATCATTTATGAGACAAGAGTTTTATGTAGACATTTCAGACATTGCAACAGGACTGAATCTGGACTTGAAAACTTGACTGACACCTTTTTCCCCACAGATGTTGTTTGACCCACTAAGTTCTTCCAGCATTCTGTTGTTGTTTGGGCACCACGATAGCACAGTGGTTAGCATGATGCTATTACAGCTCGGGGAGTCAGAATTTGGAGTTCAATTCCAGCATCCTCTGTAAGGAGTCTGTATGTCCTCCCCATGGAATGCGTGGATTTTCTCCAGGTGTGCTGATTTCCTCCCATGTACTGGTTAGTAGGTTAATTGATGATTGTAATTTGTCTTGTGACTAGACTAGGGTTTAATTGGGGGTTGCTGGACAGCACAGCTCAAAGGGCCAGAAGGGTCTGTTCCACACTGAATCTAAAAATAAATAAATAAAATTATCTCCTAGGGAAGCACGAAGATAATTCAGACTGAATGAACAAATGACACTGTGAAGAAGTGACTAGAAATTCAATTTTTGTAGTTGAGAAATTACTTGTCAATTGAGAAACTTTTTTATGGAGTGCAAAACACACAAATGGATTGTTTAAATTCAGTCTGGAAATTTAGCTAGCCACTTTTGGGTATCAAACACCCTTACAGGGAAATTTCTGCCGTTCTCCCTTATGGAAGGTCATGTGGAAGATGAACCACACTGCCTGCATGTACCAGTGACTGGGTTGTTCTGAGAAAACTGCTCTTCCAGCATAGACATGGATATATAGTGATTTGTGGCAGAAAGGCTAATAACCCACATTACATTAAGCCCTATGTCCAGCAATCATGGTGCTTCAAAGAAACCTCAACACAGCCACAGATTCTGTGACACAACAGTTGAGTGAGTGGGCAAATAGAAGTGAAATTAGGAAAAGTCTGAGGTCATGTTCACTTGGAGGAGTCTAAAAGCAGAGTGTTATCCAATTTGAGAATAAATTGCAGAAGGGCCAAGTATATTAGGATCTAGCTGTTCTTGTGCAGGAACCAAAAAAAATTAGCAGGTTACTACAACAAGTGATTAGAAAGGCAAATGACCATATTTGCCTCAACTGCACAAGGTTTGGAGTTTAGAAATAGGTAAGTGTTATTACAACTTAACAGAGTATTGGTGAGGCCACAACTGGAATACAATGCATGGCTTTGATTTGCTTATTTAAAAATCCAAAAGAAATTCCTGAGTCTATTCCCTGGGTTGAAAGGTTTGTCCTAACATGATTAGCTAAATCAATTAGATCTGTATTCATTTAAGTTTACAGGAATAAAGGATGATCTGACTAAAACATTTAAGATCTTGAGAGTGCTTGATCGGGTTAATGCCGAGATGTTCCCACATGGAGGAATCTTGTGTAATGCCCAATATTTTTACTGTTATGCTGTATGTATTTCATTTTGGCAGCTCTGTAAAAGCAGTCTGTTCTGTTTTCATGCTTGATTGGTTATTGTTGAAGATAAGAGAGAGGAGAAATGTGTGCCATCCGGTTAGGATGGGTCGGATTAAGGGGAAGTTTCCCTGGTTGGGCTTGGAGCTTTTGTTCGAGAGGAGATGAAGAGAGAAGACACTGGGGAGAACCGGCCATAGCATACGATCCAGTGGGAGACCCACTTGTTTGAGACGGATTGCGAGCGATGTTCGGAAGGTAGCGTGGGCTTTCACGTTGACCGAGGGCCCAGCACGTGAGTGACAGAGAAGTTCAAGATGCGCTCCAACTTGTGCACATTTGACTATTTAATTAGAATGGGTCCTTTTCTTTTCCATATTCTTTACTAACCCTTTAGTTAAGATTCATAAATATAATTCCTTTAATCGTATGCAGTGCACTGTCTGTTATTTTGCGACATAAATTTGTAACAAGGTAGCAAGTTACACAGCATCTGCACAGACCGGGGTTTGGGGTGGGATCGAGCATGAGTTTGGCAGGGCCGGAGGTTGTCTTCCCTATACTTATGCAGCCAAGGAAACCAAGGTGTTTCACTTGAATGAAAGGACACATTTACAAGATTAGGGTGTGTATGAACTTCTTCTCAAAGAGGATGATGGATCCCTAGAATTCCCTACCCTGGTGGGATGTGGAGGATAGACCATTTGGAGAAGTAGATAAATGTTTGGAAGAGCAGGGAGTCGAGAGCTATGGAGAACTGATGCAGGATGAGATTAGACCTGGGATGGACCAGCCACGATCATATTGAATTTTTTGTCATATACATTAATGATCTGGATGATGGGGTGGTAAATTGGATTAGTAAGTATGCAGGTGATACTAAGATAGGTGGCGTTGTGGATAATGAAGTAGGTTTTCAAAGCTTGCAGAGAGATTTAGGCCAGATAGAAGAGTGGGCTGAAAGATGGCAGATGAAGTTTAATGCTGATAAGTGTGAGGTGCTACATTTTGGTAGGAATAATCAAAATAGGATATACATGGTAAATGGTAGGGCTTTGAGGAATGCAGTAGAACAGAGTGATCTAGGAATAATGGTGCATAGTTCCCTGAAGGTGGAATCTCATGTGGTGTTACACCTGTAGCCCCCTCCTTTTTGAGAATCGCAAGATCGCTATTAATTCAGGTCAGGAGATCCAGGAAATGAGAGAGAGACGTTTGGAATGTTTAGCCTCGCGGCGATACAAAGCTACGGGAAACGGCCATTGTCTCTTGGAGACGGAATTGTGTATTAAAATACTGTGCTTCGTGGAAGCCCTCAGGCAAAGTGGGCTGGTTGGGGGATGGCATCATTCCCCTGATTGACATCTGAGACCCCGTGAGTGGGGATAAAAGAGGGTCTGTGGGAACAGCCCCTCACACACACACCAGGAGAAACGCTAGGAGTTCTGTGACAGCGTTTAATAGCAATAGCCGGTAGGGCCCATGTGTGTCCTTTCCCATTGCCCCGGGATTGAGGCCCTACCACGGAAGGCGGCTTAGCTAAGGAAGAGATCACCACCGACGCCATTTCGAAGGATCGACATCATAAAACGGAAAACCGGGCAAGTTCTAAAAACCTCGTCTCTCTCTCTAACCAAAAGCTGCAGCTTGAATGAACTTGAGTGACTTTTATATTTCCATCGGACAATACATTATCCCCTAGACAATGATAGAGTTATTTCTTATTGATTATTATTATACCCGTGCTTTTAGATTTAGTATTGACGACGTATATTATCTGTATGGTTGCATTGATATTATTTTTGTGCATTTTTATCAATAAATACTGTTAAAAATAGTACCATCAGACTTCAACGGACCTCTCTATCTTTGCTGGTAAGTGACCCAGTTACGGGGTACGTAACAGTTGGGGTTCTTGTCTCGAGATTTGACACCAAATTGGGAGGCCAGTGAATCGAGCTTGTAAGTCCAAATTT
The DNA here is from genome assembly GCF_048418815.1 of Hemitrygon akajei. Classification (NCBI taxonomy): domain Eukaryota; kingdom Metazoa; phylum Chordata; class Chondrichthyes; order Myliobatiformes; family Dasyatidae; genus Hemitrygon; species Hemitrygon akajei. The sequence goes on from NC_133135.1 coordinate 92,502,070, forward strand.
GGATCTGGTTACGCGAGTAGCCAGACGGGAAACCAGCAAAGATGGACGTGGATGAATTTATAGAAAACCCGACTCTAGAGGCGCTAGAGGCGGCCACCAAATCGGACTTGATAAATCTGGCAAAAGGGCTAAACCTCGCAGAGGTGAGGTTGTCCATGAAAAAGCGGGAGGTGCGAAGGGCAATAACTCAGTATTATATTGGGAAGAATGTGTTTGCAGCTGAGGTATTGGAAAATATCCCTGAAAAGGTACCAGCTAGTGGGACTGCTCAGTTAGAGTTGGAGAAATTAAGGTTGGAACATTGCAATTAAGTTAAAGCAGCTGGAAGCAGCTGAGAAGGAGAAAGAAAGAGTCGAGAAAGAGAAAGAAAGAGCCGAGAGAGAGAAAGAGAGAGAGAAAGAAAGGGCCGACAAACAAAGGGAGCATGCGCTCCAGCTAAAGGAGTTAGAGGTGAAACGAGAGCATGAGCTCCAGCTAAAGGCATTAGAGGTGAAAAGGGAGCAGGACAGGGCTGAGAAACAAAGGGAGCATGAAATTCAGTTAAAACAGCTGGAAGCAGCCGAGAAGGAGAGAAAGAGAGCTGAGAAAGAAAAGGAAAGAGCTGAGAAGGAGAGAGAGTATGAGGAGGCAGAGAAACAGAGGAAACATGCCTTGGAGATGGAGAAGTTAAGGCAAGAGCGAAGAGATCCAGGGTCAGACCGAGAGGAGTGGTTTAAAGTTAGTCGGGAGTTGAGGTTAGTACCTCCGTTTGAGGAGACGGATGTTGATAGTTATTTCTTGCTTTTTGAGCAGGTGGCAGTGAATCAGAAGTGGCCCAGAGATCAGTGGGTGGCGCTATTACAAAGTGTGTTAAAGGGGAAGGCACAACGAGCATATACGGCATTGTCCATGGAGGAGGAAGAGGCAGAGAGTTATGACAAAGTGAAAGCGGCCATTCTCCGGAGTTATGAATTAGTACCTGAAGCGTATAGACAAAAGTTCAGAAATTTAAAGAAAGGGTGGAATCAGACGTATACCGAGTTTGCCTATGAGAAGGGTGTGCTCTTGGACCGTTGGTGCACAGCAGAGATAGTGGAAGAGGATTTTTGGCGTTTCAGGGAGTTAATTCTGATTGAGGAATTTAAAAGCGGTGTTTCGGAGGATATCCGGACATATTTGAATGAGAAGCCAAATAAGTCCACCTCCGAATTTGCTAGGTTCGCAGATGAATATGCCCTAACCCACAAGACAAAGTTTTCCTCGAATAAAAGTTCCCAGAGAGACCGTGGGAATGATAGAGAAAGCCCGCTAGCTGAGGCAGAGGTCCCGCCGGGAGCTAGTGGTAAGGTTGGGGAGGAGAGGCAAGACGGCCAGAGATTTCCGGGCTTGACCTGTTTTAATTGTGGAAAGGGGGGACATATAGCATCTAGGTGCTTTGCTCCAAGGAAGGAGACAGGAAAAGGGAAAGCAGCGGTCCCTATCGGATGTGCCGTGGTAATTAGTAAATCAACAAGAAATCCCCGGGTAGACAGAGTACGAGAAGGGTCTGAGACTTGTATGTCAAATGGAACCGTGTCTGTGAGAGAGGGAGATACCCCAGTTCCAGTACGGATCTGGAGAGACACGGGCGCTGAACTGTCATTGATTAGCAGTAAGGTACTAGATTTTGGTCGCAAGGCGGGAATGGTAGCTGTGAAAGGAATAGGAAAAGGGACGGAAATGGTGCCCTTGCATAAGATCATTATGAATTGCGAGCTAGTCTCTGGACCAGTTGAAATGGGGGTGCGATCAGAATTCCCGAGAACTGATGCGGATGTCCTTCTTGGTAATGATTTAGCCGGTGGTAAGGTTTGGTCAGCAATGACGCTGACGACCCGACGGGTGAGCGTTGCGGTCCCGCCCCTAGATTCTAAGATCTATCCCGCATGCGCGGTCACTCGCAGCATGTCGAGAAAGGCAGCTGAGACAGAGAGCAGTTTAAATCAGGCCAGTATCGATTTGGCTGAGACGTTTTTACCGACCCTGTACCAGGAGGGTGGGAAAACGGAGAATAGGAAAGTGAAAGAGAGTAAGGGAGAGGGGGTAGAGCTGCCCTTAGCGAGGAGAAAAGTTCTAGAGGCATGAAATAAAGATGAGAAACAGATAGAGCTGTTAAAGGGTCCAGAGTTGGACATGGATGATCTGTCTGGCTTGACAGAACTGTTTGAAGAAGTTGAAAATTCTAAAGGTGTTCCCGATAATGAAATGAGGGCAGTCCTAGATGAAAAGGATGCCATTACCTTGAAGAAGTCTGCTGGGTTGGCAGATGAGGTTGTTTCAGCCCGCGGGGTTGAGTTTACCCCGGAAGGGAGTTGCCCAGAGAGTAGCTGGGAGAATCAGGGGAATTTAGAATTTGGACTGGGTACGGGTATTGAAAGCCTGGAAGAGGCAAATGTCCCGTTTGAGTGTGTCCAAGATGTGGATGCATGTGATACTGAACCTAGTAATGGAGCTCAGAAAAAGTCTGAGGTATTTGATTCAGTTGAAAAGGAATGCAGTCCTTGTGGGTCAGATAGACTTGGTTCAGTGAAGAAAGGGTTAACCTTGGTAATAGTGGGAAGTGAGAGTTCCCAGGTGTTTGTGCTTGAAGGTGTGTTAAAAGTTAGTGGGGAGATGAATATTATTATTGAAGGAAAAGGGAAATATGTAGTTCCCAAATTGAATGAAGAAAATTTAAAGGCTGGACTGATATCAAAGGCAGCAACCAGGCTACAGAGACAATGGCGTGGTACCACAAAGCCTGTGAATCAATTACAGGTTGAGTTGGAAGGTAACGGGGCCCCACATGCTATTGTTATTCCAGAGTGTGGTGTGAAAAGGCAGAATTTGAAATGCTGTTTGAACAAAGAGTTTGAACTGAAAATTAATAGCCTGAAGGGTCCTGAAGAGAAAACTAGCAACTTGCGTAAAATTAAAGAATCGGGTGGAAATTCAGAAGATGGTCTAAGTTTGGAACACATTGTTGATAAAATAACTCCTATGGAAGGAGCGGACGAAAGCCTATTTTGCCCGGGTGCACAAGCTCCCCACGTGGGAATTAACCGGAAAAGAGGCGAGGGTTAATGGGGATGCCATTTTTAAATAGCAGAAGCCAGTTTTAAGGGATTTCAATAAAGCATGTGAATAATAAAAGACAACCCCCATAGAAGCCTGCCTGTTAAGTTTGAAAGCAACATAAAGATTAGTATTTACATGAACTGTTGTAGTATACCCGTAAGCTAAGATCACAACTCTTTAGTTTTTGTTGGCTAAAGAAGAATAAGACCTAAAAATAGGTGGTTATTAAATCGGAGTCTGATGCTACAAGACTTTAGTAAGGTACAAGATGTTAAGATATTAAAGGAAGTGACAATGTAATCGGTAACCATCTAGATGCTGAATTGAATGTATAACTGTATTACTCTGTAGAAAAAAAAACTTTTGTATTGTGTTAGATTCTAAAATCCTGTAAGACTCTGTATTACTTCGTTTTTTTCCGATGGTAAAAAACGCGTTGAAGAAAGGGGGTGTTACACCTGTAGCCCCCTCCTTTTTGAGAATCGCAAGATCGCTATTAATTCAGGTCAGGAGACACAGGAAATGAGAGAGAGATGTTTGGAATGTTTAGCCTCGTGGCGATACAAAGCTACGGGAAACGGCCATTGTCTCTTGGAGACGGAATTGTGTATTAAAATACTGTGCTTCGTGGAAGCCCTCAGGCAAAGTGGGCTGGTTGGAGGATGGCATCAGTCCCCCCTGATTGACATCTGAGTGGAGATAAAAGAGGGTCTGTGGGAACAACCCCTCACACACACACCAGGAGAAACGCTAGGAGTTCCGTGACAGCGTTTAATAGCAATAGCCGGTGGAGGGCTCACGTGTGTCCTTTCCCATTGCCCTGGGATTGAGGCCCTACCACAGAAGGCGGCTTAGCTAAGGAAGAGATCACCACTGACGCCATTTCGAAGGATCGACATCATAAAATGGAAAACCGGGCAAGTTCTAAAAACCTCGTCTCTCTCTCTAACCAAAAGCTGAAGCTTGAATGAACTTGAGTGACTTTTATATTTCCATCGGACAATACATTATCCCCTAGACAATGATAGAGTTATTTCTTATTGATTATTATTATACCCGTGCTTTTAGATTTAGTATTGATGACGTATATTATCTGTATGGTTGCATTGATATTATTTTTGTGCATTTTTATCAATAAATACTGTTAAAAATAGTACCATCAGACTTCAACGGACCTCTCTATCTTTGCTGGTAAGTGACCCAGTTACGGGGTACGTAACAGTGGATAGAGTGGTGAAGAAAGCTTTTAGTATGCTGGCCTTTATAAATCAGAGCATTGAGCATATGAGTTGGGATGTAATGTTAAAATTGTACAAGGCACTGGTGAGGCCAAATTTGGAATATCGTGTACAGCTCTGGTCACCGAATAATAGGAAAGATGTCAACAAATTAGAGAGAGTACAGAGGAGATTTACTAGAATGTTACCTGGGTTTCAGCACCTAAATTACAGAGAAAGGTTGAACAAGTTAGGCCTTTATTCTTTGGAGCATAGAAAGTTGGGGGCGGGACTTGATGGAGGTACTTAAAATTATGAGGGGGATAGATAGAGTTGATGTGGATAGGCTTTTTCCATTGAGAGTAGGGGAGATTCAAACAAGAGGGCATGAGTTGAGAGATAAGGGGCAAAAGTTTAGGGGTAACACGAGGGGGAACTTCTTTACTCAGAAAGTGGTAGCTGTGTGGAATGAGCTTCCAGTAGAAGTGGTAGAGGCAGGTTCGATTTTGTCATTTAAAAAAATGGATAGGTATATGGACAGGAAAGGAATGGAGGGTTATGTGCTGAGTGCAGGTAGGTGGGACCAGGTGAGAGTAAGTGTTTGGCATGGACTAGAAGGGCTGAGATGGCCTGTTTCCATGCTGTAATTGTTATATGGTTATATTGTGGGGCAGGGTTAAGGTGCTGAGTAGCCCACACCTGCTCTGTTTTATTATGTCCTTTTCTCCTGGTCCTAGTGCCTCAGTTCCCTGTGATTTCACTCAGAATATATCTATATATCTGCCATGATGTCTTTTAGATCCTAAGACCGTAAGGCCATAAGATATAGGAGCAGAGTTAAGCCATCTGGTCCATTGAGTCTGCTCTGCCATTTCATCATGGTATTTTCCCCTCAGTCCCAATTACCTGCCTTTCTCCATTGCTATGCTTCATCCCTTCATGCTGTGACCAATCTAGAATCTATCACCATCTGCCTTAAGTATACATAAAGACTTGACCTCCACAACTGACTGTAGCAACAAATTCCACAGATTCACCACTTTCTAGCTAAAGAAGTTCCTCTTCATCTCTGTCTAAAAGGACACCCCTCTTTTCTGAGGCTTTGTCATCTGGTCCTAGACTCTCCCACCATAGGAAACATCCTCTTCACATCCACTCTATCAAGGTCTTTCACCATTTGATATGTTTCAATTTGTCACCCCTCATTCTTCTAAATTCGAGTGAATACAGGCCAAGAGCCATCAAATGCTCTTCATATAACAATACGTTCAATCTTGGAATCATTTATGTGAACCTGATTGAACCCTTTCCAGTGTCAACACATCATTTCTTTTTTTTGCAATTTATTTTTTTATTGAAGTTCATCATCATACTCTAAGTGAGTGCCTTATAAAGCCTCAGCATTACATCCTTGCTTTTATATTTCAGTCGTCTCAAAATGAATGCAAAAATCGCATTTGTCTTCCTCACCACAGACTCAACCTGCAAATTAGCCTTTAAGGAATCTTGCACATGAACTCACAAGACCCCTTGTGCCTGAGATTTTTGAATTTTTGCTCCATTTAGAAAATAGTCAACCCTTTTAATTCTTCTACCAAAGTGCATGACTGTATACTTCCTGACACTGTATTCCATTTGCCCATTCCCCTGTCCTTCTGTAGCCTCTTCTTCCTCAAAACTATCTTCCCCTCCACCTAGCTTTGTATCATCTGCAAACTTTGCCACTAAGTTATCAATTCCATCATCCAAATCATTGACATATAGCATGAAATGAAGCGGTCCCAACATAGACCCCTGTGGAACACCATTGGTCACCAGAAATCAGTCAGAAAAGGATCCCTTTATTCCTAATCTTTGCCTTCTGCCAATCAGCCACTGATTTAACACTGCTAGATTAATTCCTGTAACACCATGGGTTCTTAACTTATTAAGCAGCCACATGTGTGACACCTTGTCGATGGCTTTCTGAAAATCCAAGAACACAACATCAATCAATTCCCCTTTGTCTATCCTACTTGTTATTTCTTCAAAGAATTCCATCAGATTTGTCAGGCAAGATTTTTCCTTGAGGAAATCATGCTGACTATGGCCTATTTTATCATGTGTCTCCAATCATCTGAGACCTCATCCTTAATAATTGGCTCCAATATCTTCCCATCCACTGAGGTCAGAATAAATTACTTTCTTCTGCCTCACTCCTTTCTTGAAGTATGGAGTGATATTTGCAATTTTTCAGTCCTCAGAACCATTCCAGAATCTGGTGATGCTTGAAAGATCATTACTAATGTCTCCCCAATCTCTTCAGCCACCTCTTTCAGAACACTGGGCATCTGGTCAAGGTGATTTATTTATCTTCAAACCTTTCAGTTTCCTAAGAACCTTCTCTCTAGTTATGGTAACTTCACATACTTCTGACCCCAGACAATCTGTAAATTCCACCATACTGCTAGTGTTTTCCACAGTGAAGGCTGATTCAAAATACTTATTCAGCTCATCCACCATTTTCTTGTCCCCCATTACTAACTCTATAACATTGTTTCCAGCAGTTCAATATCTACTCTCATCTCTCTTTTACACTTTATGTATCCAAAAAAACTTCTGGTATCCTCTTCAATATTATTAGCTAGCTCACCTTTGTATTCCATCGTTTCCTACTTAATGAATTTTTTAGTTGCCTTCTAGTGTCTTTCCAAAGCTATCCAATCCTCTAGCTTCCCACCAATTTTTCCTCTATTAATGCCCTCTATTTGGCTTTTCCGTTGGCTTTGATTTATCTTGTTAGCCATGGTAGTATCAAGTTACCTTTTGAATATTTCCTCCTCTTTGGGATGTATATATCCTGTGCATTCTGAATTGTTTTCAGAAATTCCAGCCATTGCTGCTCTGCAATCATCACTGCAATGTTCTTTTCCACTCAATTCTGGCCAACTCTTCTGTCATGCCTTTGTAATTCCCTTTACTCCATTGTAATACTGATACACTGACTTTAGCTTCTCCTTCTCAAATTTCAGGGTGAATTTGATCATACTATGATCACTTTCTCTGAAGGGTTCTTTTATTTTAAGCTCTCTAATCAATTCCGGTTCATTGCACACACCCAATCCAGAATAACTGATCCCTAGTGGGTTCCCTAAAAAGCCAACTTGCAGGCGTTCTGGACATTCCCCCTCTTGGGATCCAGCAACAACCTGATTTTCCCAATCTACCTGCATATTGAAATCCCCTATCACTATTGTAATATTGCCCTTTTGGCATGCATTTTCTCTCTCACTTTGTAGTTTGCAGACCACATTCTTACTAGCGTTTGGAGGTCTGTGTACAACTACTATCAGGATCATTTTACCCTTGCAGTTCTTTAACTCTGTCCACAATGATTCAATACCTTCCAACCCATGTCACCTCTTTCTAATGACTTTATTTCATTTTCTACTAACAGAGCAACTCCACACTCTCTGCCTTCCTGCTCATCCTTCTGATACAATGAGTATCCTTAGACATTAAGCTCCCAGCTATAACCTTCTTTCAGCCATGATTCAATGATGCCTACAACATCATACATGCCAATTCGTAACTGTGCTAAAGTTCATCATCCTTACTCCATATTCTACATACATTCAAATATAACATCTTCAGTCGTGTATTCACCCGTTTTGATTTTGCCTGATCATCAGCCTCTCCTTACTAGGAGTCTTTGCTTCAACATCCCTGATCAAATGGAAAATTCAGCTTGTGTGAAGACCAATTGACTTGAAGCATGCTCATTATTTAGAGGTCTCCATGAAATAAAATATGGGCTAATGGTCTCTGCTTTCACAGATGCAGTGGGGGATCCAGGGGAGGCTTGACTAGGATGTAGAAGGAGAGGACAGTTAGGACAATGGATCCATGGTGTTTTGGTGAACTCCTATTCTTTTTAACTCTATGTCCACATCAAGAAGGTGACATCCATCACTAAGAAACCTCACCAGCCAGGATGTGCACTTTTCTTATTACTATCATAGGGTAGGAAGTACAGGAGCCTAAAGATCAACACTGAATGATTCGGAGATAGCTTCTTCTCCTCCACCATCAGATTTCTGAATAGACCATGAATATATAAACATTACCTGTTTTTCCTTTATTTGAACTATTTATTTTTGTAATTTTTCATAATTTTATGTCTGTTTTGCATTGTATCATTGTTGCAGTTATCCATGTCAGTGATAATGAACCTGATTTTGATTTTGATTTCAACTCTTGTTCCCTCTGTAAGTGCTGCCTGAATTGCTAAGTGTTTCCACTATTTTAGGCCATAAGACCATTTGACTTAGGAGCAGAATTAGGCCATTATGCCACTGAGTCTCCTTCATCATTTCATCATGGCTGATTTATTATCTTTCTCAACCCCATTCTCCTTCCTTCCCTCTGTAACCTTTGACACCCTTATTAATCAAGAACCAATCAAGCTCCACTCTAAATATGTCAAATGACATGGCCCTACAGCTGTTTGTGGCAATAAATTCCATAGATTCACTACCCTCTGACTCAAGAAATTTGTTCTTATCTCTGTTTTAAAGGGATGTTCTTGTATTCTGAGGTTGTCCCATTTGGTGCTAGACTCCCCCACTATAGGGAACATCCTCTCCACATCCACTCTATCTGGACCTTTCAATATTGGATAGGTTTCACTGAGATCCACCCCTATTCTTCTAAGCTCCAGTGAGGGCAGATATGTCAAACACACCACATATGTAGCCTCCAACCAGATGGCATGAACATTGACTTCTCTAACTTCCGTTAATGCCCCTCCTCCCCTTCTTACCCCATCCCTGACATATTTAGTTGTTTGCCTGTTCTCCATCCCTCTGGTGTCCCCCCCCCCCCTTTCTTTCTCCTGAGGCCACCCGTCCCATGATCCTTTCCCTTCTCCAGCTCTGTATCACTTTCGCCAATCACCTTTCCAGCTCTTAGCTTCATCCCACCCCCTCCGGTCTTCTCCTATCATTTCGCATTTCCCCCTCCCCCCACTACTTTCAAATCTCTTACTATCTTTCCTTTCAGTTAGTCCTGACGAAGGGTCTCGGCCCGAAACGTCGACAGCGCTTCTCCCTATAGATGCTGCCTGGCCTGCTGTGTTCCACCAGCATTTTGTGTGTGACATATGTTAACTATTTCTTTCCCAAGATCACCCCCATGAACCTCCTCTGGACCTTCTCCAATGTCAATACATCCTCTCACATAAGGGCCCAAAACTGCTCATGATACTTCAAGTGCAGTCTGACTGATGACATTATAAAGCCTCAGCATTACACCTTTACTTTAATATTCCAGTCCTTTTGAACTGAATGCTAAAATTTCTTTTGCCTTCCTTACCACTGACTCAACCTTCAGAGGATCCTTAATGAGGACTCACAAGTCCCTTTGCACCTCAGATTTCTGAATTTGCTTCCTATTTAGAAAACAGTTTACACCTTTATTCTTTCTATCATACACTTCTCTACACTGTATTCCATCTGCCACTTCTTTGCTCACTCTCTTAATCTGTTCAAATCCTTCTGCAGATTCCCTGCTTACTCTACATTATCTGCCTCTCCATCTTTCTTTGGATCTGAAAACTTGGCCAAACTTTACATCATCCAGATCATTGACATAAAACATGAAAAGAAGCAAACAGAGCACTGACCCCTCTGGAACACCATAGTCATTGGCATCCAACCAGAAAAGGCCCCCTTTATTCCCATTCTTTGCCTCCTGCCCATCTGGCAATTTTCTCTCCATGTTTTATCCATAAGATCATAAATCATATACTGTTTCCAGAATTTTCCTGGTTTTTCCTTTGGTTATGGATTGCCTTGATAAGGCTCTCCTTCTTCTTCCCCCACCCATGCTGAAGCTCAATTTTATACCAGCAAACCTAGTTTGCATAAATGCCGTAGGCCAACTTTGCACTGAAAGGGTTTTCAAACAACTTTGCCCAAGCAGACATTCTTAAAGTCTGGATCACAAATCTTAACTGGCCCCTTCTTGCATTGGATATCCCGTGCCAAAGGAAATGAGCATCTAAAAAATTCGGCACTCCTTGCTGTCAAGTTCAGTGTTGATTTACCAAAAATTTATGTCTGTGCCCATTTGCTATCTCAGCTTCAATGGTTGCTAGCACTTGTGTATTATGTTATCAGCCTGAAAATCAGCCTGAGAAACAAATTCTAAACTATCAATCAGTCCCTCCCAGTGTAGTATCAAGAGATGCCTGAGGCTTGTGGTCTGTGGTGGGACATATTCCTCCTTTCTCTTCCTGTCTGACTCAATCTCCCTCTCACTGTAGTTGACTCTTTACTTCCCATCTTGCATTTCTTCTTGAATTTTACACCTTTTATTTTCACACAGACTCCTATAGCTTTCTAGGAAGGTAAGAGGTGGAAGGGGAATAAGCATTGTAGAACCCAGAAACTCGAGGCAAACATTTAAAAAATGTGAAAAATGTCCTCTGTTCTCCAATGCTCACCTTGTCCTGGAGATTGTCAATATGCTTGGATATATCTTGCCTACCAAAGTGTAAATATCACAGGTAAAAATACCTAAATGTATCTGTGCTTTTTGTGCAGAAGTGAGTCACTTTCTTGCAGGAGACAAACTCAGCAATATTTAAAAGAGGACATAATTCATGAAGGCTGTGGTCCTGCACCTATTGAGCAGCCTCTTCAGCTTTTCCAAGCTCAATTTGTGGCACAAAGTGATGTTAAATGGCACTTCAAACCACTCACCATTACTGTTTAAAGGGACAGAGAACTCTTACAGCTGAGAGTCACAGTGTCATTTTTTAATGTAGCACAGAAATAAGCTCACCAGCCCACCATGTCGATGAGACTATGAGAACACCATACCCACCTATTCTAACCCCATTTCCAGTGCATGGTCCACAGCTCTTTAACTCTTTGTGAGTCAAATGCTCATCTAGGGACTTCTTAAGACCATAGGGTAATTGTTGGAAACATACATAATTCACAGCCACTGATGTTGAGTTGGGGTCATTTTAAAAGGTTAGTCTGATGAGATGATGTAATTATGTAAAGTACTGTAGCACTGTGCTACATACAGCGCTGAAATAACGACACGCAGTCGGTAAGTTGTTTCGAGACTAGTTTATTCAAACTTCTCGGCGCTGGCATTTAATCCCTAGCGCCCACCCTCTCCAGGCGGAAATGACATCAGAGGTGCATTACCAAAGTCTCCCCCCGCGCGCTGGTTATTTGTGAGCCGGTTCGCCTGTGCAGAAAGTGGGTCGCCACATAACCCCCCCCCCCCCCCAGAACCGGCGATACACCCCCCAATGTCCACAGTCTGGATCAGCCTCTATTTGGGAGGTCTGCCTCTGCGCCGCGGTGCCTGAAACTCGACTGGCTGCAACAAGTCCACGTGGGCTGGTTTGAGTCGGTCCACCGTGAAAACCTCCTCTCTCCCCCCAATGTCCAGAACGTACGTGGACCCGTTGTTGTTGATCACCTTGAACGGCCCCTCGTACGGCTGCTGTAGCGGTGCCCAGTGTCCAACCCTTCGTACAAACACAAACTTACAGTTCTGCAGGTCTTTGGGTACATGGGTCGGGGTCCGTCCGTGCTGTGAAGTCGGTACGGGTGCCAGGTTGCCAAGCCTTTCATGTAGTCTGTCCAGGACTGCTGCGGGTTCTTCCTCTTGCCCCCTTAGGGCTGGTATGAACTCTCCTGGGATGGCCAGGGGCGCGCCATACACCAACTCGGCCGACGAGGCATACAGATCCTCTTTGGGCGCTGTGCGAATTCCAAGCAGGACCCAGGGAAGCTCGTCCACCCAGTTAGGTCCTCTCAGGTGGGCCATGAGAGCTGACTTCAAGTGACGGTGGAAGCGTTCCACCAGTCCGTTCGACTGTGGGTGGTAAGCAGTTGAGTGGTGCAGCTGTGTTCCCAACAGGCTGGCCACAGCTGACCACAGGCTGGAGGTGAACTGGGCGCCTCTGTCAGAGATAATGTGGGCCGGTACCCCGAAGCGTGCTACCCAGGTTGCAATCAGTGCTCGGGCACAGGAATCGGCAGATGTGTCGGTGAGCGGGACCGCCTCTGGTCACCTCGTGAACCGGTCTACCATAGTTAGGAGGTACCGCGCTCCTTGGGACACTGGTAGGGGGCCGACGATATCCACATGAATGTGGTCGAACCTCCGGTGGGTGGGTTCGAACTGCTGCGGCGAGGCTTTAGTGTGCCGCTGTACCTTGGCTGTTTGGCACTGCGCGCACGTTCTGACCCATTCACTGACCTGTTTGCAAAGTCCGTACCACGCGAACTTGCTGGAGACCAGCCGGATGGTTGTCCTGATAGATGGGTGCGCCAAACCGCGTATGGAGTTGAAAACTCGCCGCCTCCAGGTTGCCGGGACGATGGGGCGAGGTTGGCCGGTAGCCATGTCGCACAGGAGGGTCCTCTCACCTGGGCCTACGAGAAAGTCCTGCAGCTGCAAACCCGAGACTGCGGTCCTGTAGCTGGGCATCTCGTCATCTGCTTGCTGCGCCTCCACCAGTGCTGCATAGTCCACCCCCAGGGACAGCCGGTCTGGAGAGTGCATCCACCACAACGTTGTCCTTTCCCGAAACATGCTGGATGTCCGTCGTGTACTCGGAGATGTAGGACAGATGTCACTGCTGGCGAGCCAACCAGGGATCGGACACCTTCGTGAACGCGGTGAACCTTCTAAGAAGTACCTGAAATGCTGGATTGCCAGATACAGTGCCAACAGCTCCCGGTTGAAAGCACTGTACTTGAGTTCGGGTGGTCGTAGGTGCTTGCTGAAGAACGCCAAGGGTTGCCAGCGCCCCTCGATGAGCTGCTCCAGCACCCCACCGACTGCTGTGTCGGATGCGTCCACCATGAGTGCGGTCGGAACGTCCGTTCTGGGGTGCACCAGCATCGCAGCATCTGCCAAGGCTTCCTTGGCTTTAACGAAAGCGGCCGCGGCCTCCTCGTCCCAAGTAATGTCCTTGCCTTTACCCGACATTGGGGTGTACAAAGGGCGCATGATACGGGCTGCTGAGGGGAGAAAACGGTGGTAGAAGTTCACCATACCAACGAACTCCTGTAGGCCTTTGACCGTGTTGGGCTGGGCAAAGTGGCGGATCACGTCTACCTTGGCGGGCAGAGGTGTTGCCCCGTCTTTGGTAATCCTGTGGCCCAGGAAGTCGATGGAAGACCGAACTGGCATTTGGCCGGGTTGATCGTGAGGCCGAAATCACTCAGGCGGGAGTAGTGCTGGCGGAGGTGGGACAGATGCTCCTGGCGACTACTGCTGGCTATAAGGATGTCGTCCAAATAGATGAACGCAAAGTCCAGGTTGCGTCCCACTGCATCCATTAGCCGCTGGAACGTCTGTGCGGCATTCTTCAGGCCGAACGGCATTTGGAGGAACTCAAACAGGCCGAACGGGGCGATAAGTACTGTTTTGGGGATGTCTTCAGGGTGCACCAGGGTTTGATGGTATCCCCGGACGAGGTCTACTTTGGAAAATATTCTGGCCCAGTGCAGGTTTGCTGCAAAGTCCTGTATGTGCGGCACGGGGTAGCGGTCTGGAGTTGTAGCCTCGTTCAATCTGCGGTAGTCGCTGCATAGTCTCCAACCCCCAGCTGCTTTGGGCACCTTGTGCAGGGGGGAGGCCCATGGGCTGTCGGATCTCCGTACGATCCCCGATTCCTCCATCCTCTTGAACTCCTCCTTCGCCAGGCGGAGCTTTTCCGGGGGGAGCCTTTGTTCACGGGCATGGAGGGGTGGTCACTTGGTCGGGATGTGGTGCTGAACCCCGTGTCTGGGCATGGCTGCCGTGAACTGCAGTGCCAGAATCGATGGTAAGTCCGCCAGGATTCTGGTGAATTCGTTGTCCGACAGCGTGATGGAGTCCTGGTGTGGGGCTGGTAACTTGGCTTCACCCATGGAGAACGTCTGGAAAGTCTCGGCATGTACTAGTCTTTTCCCTTGCAAGTCAACCAGCAGGCTGTGAGCTCGCAAGAAGTCCGCCCCGTGATTGTGGCCGACCCTATCACCACGTGATAGTAACGTGTGGAATCAGAAGATATCTGCCAAATCTGGAACTGGGCTTCTGCTTGGCTAAACCACACGCGCGGTCGCAGCGTCCAGAAAGTCGGCAGTTTTAGCAAAACTGCGTGAACAGATGAAGAGTCGGTCATCTTTGGTCCAAACCCCATATGGACCGATGGGGTCACCAATGTAGCGATGTGCTACACACAGCACTGAAATAACGACACGCAGTCGGTAAGTCGTTTCGAGACTAGTTTATTCAAACTTCGTGGCGCTGGCATTTTATCTCTATCGCTCGCTCTCTCCGGGCGGAAATACATCAGAGGTGCATTACCAAAGTCTCCGCCCCCCCCCGCCGCGCGCTGGCTATTTGCGAGCCGGTTCACCTGCGGAAAAAGTGGGTCACCACAGTACTTTTACTGAGCTTTGTGTTCAGTGTATGGAATTCAATGAATGAGTTGTTACAGTTTTTCTTGAACATAAAACACCTCCGCTGTTTTTATTTGTGAAAACCTACACTGGTGACCCCAAGGACACTTCCAGAGTTCTTGAACATGTTGGCTAATGCAGTCGCTTTGAAGCTGCTGGAGTTTTGGGAGCAAATTGCCGTTGCTTGGTTTGTACAAGCTGATGCCTAATTCATGCTGTGAGAAATCACCACGGACAACACTAAGTTTGGTAGTGTTGCTCAGTAACTCAATGGCTGTGAGAGTGATGAATCTACTAGAACACCTGCCTAAACATGATAAATATAGATTGCTGAAACTCATTTTTTACAGACTTTTGGACTATTGGAGTCTGACCGTGCCGAACAGTTGCTCTCCTTGCCCAGCCTCAGTGATGCTCAGCCATCAGAGCTAATGGGTCACATGCTGTCTCTCCTGGGAAATCAGCAGCCTTGTTTTATTCTTAAAGAACTCTTCATGCAGCAAATGCCTGATCAAGTTCACATAGCCCTTGCTAATGCACTCATGAAAGACTATAGGGAAATTGTAAAATGGCTGATAGTCTACACTCAGCCAGGCAGTGGTACATTATTCCTCCTCCTTTCTCTACCTCAATAAGCCCAGTCAGCAAGGCCCCAGCATAAGGACACCTGCGGCTGAGAAACAGATGATGCCGGGCCTGTACTTTTACCACACTCACATTGGTACGAGCGCTAGGATATGCTGACCATCTTGCGGCTTCGACAGTGCCAGCACATTAGGACATCAAAGGTCTGTGAACATTGTGGGTTCCAGCAATGAAAGTCGTCTACTGTTCATTACAGACACCCTTTCAGAGTACCCTTCCTGTGTGCCACAGGTGCTCAAGTGAGTGTGCTGCCAGCATCTCCTATTGATGAGAAGGCAAAAACTGACGAAACCTCGCTGGAGGCCACCAAATGCAGCGGGATCCAGACGTGGGACATGACGGGTGACACTCTGCTTCAGTAGGCAACATTACTCATGGGATTTTGTCCTGGGTGAAGTGGCTAGACCTCCGCACAGTGCAGATTTCCTGGTGTCCAATGACTATTAGCTGATCTTAAGAACTCCTGGCTTGTGGATGTCAGGGTCTTTGGGTCATTACCCTGCTTCCGAAGTAAGTTCCCCACAATAACCCTGTCAGGCATATGCTCCACTGCATGTGAGTTTACTTGACTGCTGGGCGAATTCCCAAACTTCACCAAGCACGTTTTTATAACCAGCCCATCAGTTCATGCCTGCATGGGTTGAGTGGACCTAGAAAAGCTGGCAACCGCAAAGGCTGAGTTTGCCAACAAGGAAAGACTTGGCATTGTTCATCAGTCAATTTGTCCCTGGGCTTCACCCCTGCATATGCTCCTCAAGTCCAGTGGTAGTAGTCGCCCATGTGGCAATAACTGACTCCTTACTGAGACCACCACCCTCTATCATTACCCAGTCCCACACATGGCACTTTTAACAGGTAAGTTAAAAGTTTTCCAAAGTTGATCTAGTTAGGGATACCATCTGGTGCCTGTGTTCTTGGAGGACATTCCCAAAACAGCTGTGATAACCCTGTCTGACCTTTTTGAGTTTCTGCACATGCCATTTGGGCTGAAGAATGCAGCACAGACTTTTCAACGGCTGATGGACTCTATTAAAAGACTTAGATTTTCTTTTTTGTTTACCTGGACGACAATCTTGTTGGCAACTGGCAGTGCATCCTAATCGGAACACATATCTCATCTCTGCCAATTTTGAGAGCTTAAGCCAACAGGGGTTAATTATTAACCGTGCCAAAGGCTAGTTTGGGTTGTCAACCGATGACTTTCTTGGCCATCGCATCTCCGCAGAAGGTGTGAAACCCCTCCCATCAAAAGTAGCTGCTATTATGGATCTCCCACCACACCACACTACAAAAAAAACTAGCTTTTAGGCATAGTGAATTTCTATCACCACTTCATTCCACGAGCTGCTGGACTTATACTCCCCCTGTGAAGAGTGCCCATAAGCACTTGTTTAATTGGTCAGCTGACATGACCAGGGTTTTTGGTGATACCAAACAAACTCTTTCCAATGTGAACTTACTCCCCAGTGCAGCAATAGCCATTCCTACTGACGCTTCAGACTATGCTGTGGGTGCTGTGCATGAACAGTTGGTTAGAGGTGTATGGCAGCCGTTTGCTTTCTTCATCTGGCAGCTCCATTACCTGAAATAAAATACGGCACATTTGACTGTGAGCTTCTAAATCGCTATCTGGCTGTTCACCATTTTAGTTCTCTTCCAGATGGCCACCATTTCACAGCATCCATTGACAGCAGACCCCTTGATAGCCAAAATATCAGACCATTGGTGTGCATGGCAGCAATGCCACCTGGCCTACATATCAGAGTTCACAACTGATATACAACATATCAAAGGGAAAAATAATGCCATGGCTGATTGCCTCTCATGGCTATCCATTGAGGCCATACACATAAGAGGTGACTATGCTGGCATGGCAGCCAACCAAGTTTTGGAATGGAGAGAAAAGATTTTTATCATAGATGAGAGGAGTAAACTTGTATATATTTCAGTAGATCACTTTAAACTAGCCTACCAACATTTGGAGGATTCCACTACCATGCCTCGGTATCATGACATGACCATGAGTTTGTCAACACATGTTTGGATGAGCAAGAGGCATCGTGGTTCCTCTAGCCATGGAACATAGGACCAGAGCAGGGTGGCTCGTCTGAGCTCCAGATAGGCTCATAATGACAGTTTTATTGAATATGGGGGGGGGGGGGGCTGTATGAAGTTATGTAATTGGTGGAAACGTACACAATTCATAGCCACCAACATTGAGTTGGGGTTCACTTTAAGAGGCAGGTCTAACAATAGACAATAGACAATAGGTGCAGAAGTAGACCATTCAGCCCTTCGAGCCTGAACCACCATTTTGAGATCATGGCTGATCATCTACTATCAATACCCGGTTCCTGCCTTGTCCCCATATCCCTTGATTCCCCTATCCATAAGATACCTATCTAGCTCCTTCTTGAATGCATCCAGAGAATTGGCCTCCACTGCCTTCCGAGGCAGTGCATTCCAGACCCCCACAACTCTCTGGGAGAAGAAATTTTTCCTTAACTCTGTCCTAAATGACCTACCCCTTATTCTCAAACCATGCCGTCTGGTACTGGACTTTCCCAGCATCTGGAACATATTTCCTGCCTCTATCTTGTCCAATCCTTTAATAATCTTATATGTTGCAATCAGATCCCCTCTCAATCTCCTTAATTCCAGCGTGTACAAGCTCAGTCTCTCTAACCTCTCTGCGTAAGACAGTCCAGACATTCCAGTAACTAACCTTGTGAATCTACGCTGCACTTCCTCTACAGCCAGGATGTCCTTCCTTAACCCTGGAGACCAAAACTGTACACAAAACTGTCTCACCAGGACCCTGTACAAATGCAAGAGGATTTCCTTGCTCTTGTACTCAATTCCCTTTGTAATAAAGGCCAACATTCCAGTAGCCTTCTTCACTGCCTGCTGCACTTGCTCATTCACCTTCAGTGACTGATGAACAAGGACTCCTAGATCTCTTACCTAACTTTACACCATTCAGATAATAATCTGCCTTCCTGTTCTTACTCCCAAAGTGGATAACCTCACACTTGTTCACATTAAACGTCATCTGCCAAGTATCTGCCCACTCACCCAGCCTATCCAAGTTACCCTGAATTCTCCTAACATCCTCATCACATGTCACACTGCCACCCAGCTTAGTATCATCAGCAAATTTGCTGACGTTATTCTCAATGCCTTCATCTAAATCGTTGACGTAAATCGTAAACAGCTGTGGTCCCAATACTGAGCCCTGTGGCACCCCACTAGTCACCACCTGCCATTCCGAGAAACACCCATTCACCGCTACCCTTCGCTTTCTATCTGCCAACCAGTTTTCTATCCATGCCAATGTCTTCCCCCCAATGCCATGAGCTTTGATTTTACCCACCAATCTCCTATGTGGGACCTTATCAAATGCCTTCTGAAAATCGAGGTACACTACATCCACTGGATCTTCCTTGTCTAACTTCCTGGTTACATCCTCGAAAAACTCCAATAGATTAGTCAAGCATGATTTACCCTTGATAGATCCATGCTGGCTCAGCCCAATCCTATCACTGCTATCTAGATATGCCACTATTTCATCTTTAATAATGGACTCTAGCATCTTCCCCACTACTGATGTTAGGCTGACAGGTCGATAGTTCTCTGTTTTCTACCTCCCTCCTTTCTTAAAAAGTGGGATAACATTAGCCATTCTCCAATCCTCAGGAACTGATCCTGAATCTAAGGAACATTGGAAAATGATTACCAATGCATCCGCAATTTCCAGGGCCACCTCCTTTAGCACCCTAGGATGCAGACCATCTGGACCTGGGGATTTGTCAGCCTTCAGTCCCATCAGTCTACTCATCACCGTTTCCTTCCGAATGTCAATCTGTTTCATTTCCTCTGTTACCCTATGTCCTTGGCCCATCCATACATCTGGGAGATTGCTTGTGTCTTCCTTAGTGAAGACAGATCTAAAGTACTTACTAAATTCTTCCGCCATTTCTCTGTTTCCCATAACAATTTCACCCAATTCATTCCTCAAGGGCCCAACATTGTTCTTAACTATCTTCTTTCTCTTCACATACCTAAAAAAGCTTTTGCTATCCTCCTTTATATTCCTGGCTAGCTTGCATTCGTACCTCATTTTTTCTCCCTGTATTGCCTTTTTAGTTAAGTTCTGTTGTTCCTTAAAAATTTCCCAATCATCTGTTCTCCCACTCACCTTAGCTCTGTCATATTTCCTTTTTTTTAATGCTATGCAATCTCTGACTTTCTTTGTCAACCACTGTGGCCCCTTTCCCCCCTTTGAATCCTTCCTTCTCCGGGGGATGAACTGATTTTGCACCTTGTGCATCATTCCCAAGAATACCTGCCATTGCTGTTCCACTGTCTTTTCTGCTAGGATATCCGTCCAGTTAACTTTGGCCAGCTCCTCCCTCATGGCTCCATAGTCTCCTTTGTTCAACTGCAACACTGACATCTCCGAGCTGCCCTTATCCTTCTCAAATTGCAAATAAAAACTTATGATCACTACCTCCTAATGGCTCCTTTACTTCAAGATCGCTTATCAAATCCTGTTCATTACATAACACTAAATCCAGAATAGCCTTGTCCCTGGTCGGCTCTCGTACAAGCTGTTCCAAGAATGCATCCCGTAGGCACTCTACAAACTCCCTATCCTGGGGTCCAGCACCAACCTGATTCTCCCAGTTCACCAGCATGTTGAAATCCCCCATAACTACTGCGACATTACCTTTGCCACATGCCAATGTTAACTCCCTATTCAACTTGCACCCAATATCCATGCTACTGTTTGGTGGCCTGTAGACAACACCCATTAGGGTCATTTTGCCCTTACTGTTCCTCAGTTCTATCCACACAGACTCTACTTCTCCTGATCCTATGTCCCCCCTTGCAAAGGACTGAATCTCATTCCTCACCAACAGGGCCACCCCACACCCTCTGCCCACATTTCTGTCCCTACGATAGCATGTATACCCTTGTACATTCATTTGCCAGGTCTGATCTCCCTGCAGCCATGTCTCCGTTATCCCAACAACATCATAGTTACCCATTCGCACCTGAGCTTCAAGCTCATCCGCCTTATTTCTGACACTTCGTGCATTCAGATATAGAATTTTTAGCCCATTTCTCCTCTCTCTGTTTGAATCGCTGCCTATTGTGCTTAACCCAGCTCCCCGAACTCCCATCGGGCTATACGCCCCTAGAATTTTGTTGTCCTTCCTAAATTTACTTATTCTTTCTGCACATTTAACTCCATGTTCCGTCAGACCATCCCTCTGTACATGAGTCCTCCTTATCACTTGTTCCGCCTCACCTTTCTCTACTACACACTTAATATTCCAGAACCGTGTAGTCCCCACCTGTCCTTTATTCTTCATCTCGCTATCCTCTCTCACATTCTGGATCCCCGCCCCCTGCAAATTTAGTTTAAACCCCCCCAAGAAGCACTAGCAAACTTCCCTGCAAGAATGTTAGTACCGCTCCAGTTCAGGTATAAACTGTCCCTTCGGAACAGATCCCACCTTCCCTGGAACAAAGCCCAATTATCTAAAAACCTAAAGCCCTCCCTCCTGCACCATCCTCTCAGCCACGTATCAATCTGTATAATCTTTCTGAGATTATTGAAGAGATCCTGCTCTTCAGCTTCGCACCTAACTCCCTGAACTCCCTATGCAGGACCCCCTCACTCATCCTACCCACGTTGTTGGTCCCTACATGGACCACAACATCTGGATTCTTGCCCTCCCTCTTGAGAATAACCTGCACCCGATCTGAGTTGTCTCGGACCCCGGCACCAGGGAAGCAAATTACCATCCGAGGCTCCCGATCTTCCCCACAAAATCTCCTATCTGCCCCCCTGACTATAGAATCCCCTATCACTACCGCTCTCTTCTCTTCCCTCCTCCCCTTCCTAGTGGAGGGTCCAACCTCAGTGCCAGAGACAGGACCACTGCAACGTTCCTGGTAGGTCATCCCCACCAACAGTATCCAAAACAGTATACTTATTGTTGATGGGAACGGCCAAATGAGGTGCTCTGCTCTCTCTGTCTGCTCCCCCTGCCTCTCTTGACTGTCACCCATTTGCCTACCTCCTGACTTTTCAGTGTGACTACCTCCCGATAACTCTTATCTATCTCTGCCTCTGCCTCCCGAATGATCCGTAGTTCATCCAGCTCCTGCTCCAATTCCCTAACTCAGTCTGATAGGAGCTGCAGCTGGATGCACCTATTGCAGGTGTGGTCATCAGGAACAACTGTGTTGACCCTGACCTCCCACATACTGCATACGGAGCACACCACTGCTCTAACTGTCTCCCCCATTACCTGATCCCAGATTAGTCAGAATAAATGAAAAAAGAACCTACTGACCTTACCTTTTTACCTCAGCAAGCACGTACTCAGCCTCACTGATTTCCTCTCACCGAAGTCCCCTTGCGCCGAAGCCCGCTGAGCCAAAGCCCAGCACTCTGCTCCCACACACTCCGCTGCCCGCTCCTGAAAGTGGGCCTCTTTTTAAACCCCGCGCTCACTGCTGACATCACCTGTGCCTGCGCAGTTTTACCTTCCTCCTCAGGTACTGTCCAGGTAGGTCCGACGGTCTCGGCCTACCTACAACGGCTGATCCTCCAATCCTCCGATCTCCAGTTGTCTGTCGACCTCGAGCACTCCTTACTCCTGCTCCGCTGCCCGCACCGACACTGCCTGCTCCTGAAAGTGGGCCTCTTTTTAAACCCCGTGATGATTGTAATTAAGTAAGGTTCTTTTACAGAGCTTTGTGTTCAGTGTTTGGAGTACAATAAATGAGTTGCTATGGTTTTTCTTAAACATAAAACATCTCCACCATTTTATTTGCGAAAATAAAACAATAGGAGATGAATTAGGCCATTGGGTCCAAAAACGTGCTCCACCATTCCACTCTGGCTGATCCATTACCCTCCCAGCCCCAATCTCAGAGGATGTGCAGACCAGTGAGCAGATGTTCTCACTGACATCTTCAACATCTCCCTGAGCAGCACCACCACTCCAACGTGCTTCAAGGCTGCCACCATCATCCCTGTACCGAAGAAGTCTTCAGTGTCCTGCCTAAATGACTACATCCACTTACTTGCACTTACATCCATCATCATGAAGTGTTTCGAGAGGCTCATCATGAGGCATATCAAGACCCTGCTGCCCCCCTCACTGGACCCCCTGCAGTTTGCATACTGTCCCAACCACTCAACAGATGATGTCATTGCCACCACCCTCCACCTGGCCCTAACCCACCTGGACAAAAAAGACACATACGTTCGGATGCTGTTCATAGACTTCAGTTCAGCATTCAACACAATCATCCCTCAGAAACTGATTGGAAAGCTGAGCCTACTGGGCCTGAACACCTCCCTCTGCAACTGGATCCTAGACTTCCTGACTGGGAGACCTCAGTCAGTCCAGATCGGGAGCAGCATCTCCAACACCATCACACTGAGCACGGGGGCTTCCCAGGGTTACGTGCTCAGTCCACTGCTGTTCACTCTGCTGACCAACAACTGTGCTGCAACACACAGCTCAAACCATGTCATCAAGTTCGCCGATGACACGACCGTGGTGGATCTCATCAGCAAGAACGATGAGTCAGCTTACAGAGAGGAGGTGCAGCAGCTAACGGACTGGTGCAGAGCCAACAACCTGTCTCTTAATGTGAACAAAACAAAAGAGATGGTTGTTGACTTCAGGAGGGCACTAAAGACCACTCCCCACTGAACATCGACAGCTCCTTGGTAGAGATCATAAAGAGCACCAAATTTCTTGGTGTTCACCTGATGGAAAATCTCACCTGGTCCCTCAACACCAGCTCCACAGCAAAGAAAGCCCAGAAGCGTCTCTACTTTCTGCGAAGGCTGAGGGAAGTCCATATCCCACCCCCCATCCTCATCACATTCTACAGGGGTTGTATTGAGAGCATCCTGAGCAGCTGCATCACTGTCTGGTTCGTAAATTGCACCATCTCGGATCGCAAGACCCTACAGTGGATAGTGAGGTCAGCTGAGAAGATCATCGGGGTCTCTCTTCCCGCCATCACGGACATTTACACTACACGCTGCATCCCCAAAGCAAACAGCATTATGAAGGACCCCATACACCCCTCATACAAATTCTTCTCCCTCCTGCCGTCTGGGAAAAGGCTCCAAAGCATTTGGGCTCTCACGACCAGACTATGTAACAGTTTCTTCTCCTAAGCTATCAGACTCCACAATACCCGAAGCCTGGACTGATACCTTGCCCTACTGTCCTGTTTATTATTTATTGTAAATGCCTGCACTTTTTTTGTGCACTTTATGCAGTCCTGTGTAGGTCTGTAGTCTAGTGTAGCTTTCTCTGTGTTGTTTTTTTATTATGTAGATCAGTCTAGTTTTTTGTACTGTGTCATGTAACACCATGGTCCTGAAAAACATTGTCTCATTTTTCCTATGCACTGTACCAGCAGTTATGGTTGAAATTACAATAAAAATGACTTGACTTGACTTGACTTGACTTGCTATTGAGGGAGTGCTGCATAGGTTCACGAGGTTAATTCCCAGGATGGCGGGATGGCGGGATGTTGAAAGTTTGGAGCGACTGGACTTGTATACACTGGAATTTAGAAGGATGAGAGGGGATCTGATTGACACATATAAGATTGTTAAGGGATTGGACACGCTAGAGGCAGGAAACATGTTCCCGATGTTGGGGGAGTCCAGAACCAGAGGCCACAGTTTAAGAATAAGGGGTAGGCCGTTTAGAACGGAGTTGAGGAAAATCGTTTTCACCCAGAGAGCTGTGGATGTGTGGAATGCTCTGCCTCAGAAGGCAGTGGAGGCCAATTCTCTGGATGCTTTCAAGAGTTAGATAAAGCTCTTAAAGATAGTGGAGTCAAGGGATATGGGGAAAAGGCAGGAACAGGGTACTGATTATGGATGATCAGTCATGATCACAGTGAATGGTGGTGCTGGCTTGAAGGGCCGAATGGCCTACTCCTGCACCTATTGTCTATTGTCTATTATTATTTCGGGGAGGGGGGAAGAAATTCTTGTGGCAGACCCCCCGTCCCACTACAAACTTGAAGCTGACTATTTGCACCAAGCTCTCGCTCATTATTTGTGAAGGCAAAGAGTTCCTTGGTTAACAAGAAAATGCAGATTCTACTATGGTTGACACTGTGGTTGTAATGCCACACAGTGGTCAACCCTTCATTGGACATAACAGTTTCTATGTAAGTTTCAGCTTGTCAAAATGAACTGAAGTTTAGATTGATTCCAGATCCCGGCTGCAGCTGCTGAACACGTTCCCTCCCCCTGGTTTCTGTGAACTCGACTCTAACCCCAGTCTGAGCTCCAGCCACACTCCAATCAGTTCCAATTGTAAATACAGCCCGACTTCATGAGTACGGGGATACATTCCTACCCTATCGGTGCTGGAACAAGTCTGAAGTGGTGGACCTCACACGGGTTGTAAATCAGCAGATACCAAGGGCTTCGTGCATTTGCTTTCCAGCACAAAGCATCAAATGCAATTTGTCTCATGGCTAATAGTGTTGATCAGACACTATAGGAGAGTTTTGGTACACATTGTTGGGGTATGTACACATTTCCCATCACTCCCAGTTACATATAGTTTACATGGAGAGTACATAGATGCATTGATCGTAGGTCAGTGGTAACAAGGAGGTGTTGTAAACATTCTTTAAGTACTCAGTTAAGAAAAGATAAAAGGCATCAGTCAGACTAAAATTATCCGCAGTGGCAAGGGAATTGACACTATATTCCTTCTCCAGTATTTAGCAGGCATCGGGAGTGGAAGGTGAAAATATAAATGACATAACTGCATTTAAAACCAACGTGGAAGGATTAAGCAAACTAACCACTTTCAACAAATGTAAATAATTGTGATCTGTATGAAATGCATTAAAGTATTTCAGATTTAGCAGGGAAAGTGCTAACAGAAGCTCGATTATATTTTCCAGATGAACAGTTATCATTGCCTGAAAAAATTGGGACAGTTGCCATTGTTATATGGAGATCTGAGATAAAGAATGGAACATGCCCTGGGATTTATACATAGGGCAGCTTAATATAAGGGATGGAAAAACTAATAGAACCATACTACGGAGAGATATGCAGGCTCTTCTTGGGATGCAGGCTTAGACTATTTGGGTGCCACAGGGATTCGGGTGCTGTCCCAGTTAGTGACAATCTGTGTGAACAATCTTGAAAAGTTTGGCATGGAATAGAAGGGCCAAGATGGGCTGTTTCCATGCTGCAATTGTTATATGGTTATAAGTGGATCAAATACAATGTTTTCAAGTTAGCTAACAACACTATATTTTATTGCTTTATTATTGTCACATGTAACAAAATACATTAAGAGGATTTTGTTTTGCATACCTTCCATACGGATTATGATATGTATAATTACACTGAGGCAGTAAATGCAGAGTATGGCATTGTTTTTACAGGCAAAATGCAATGCAGCTAGGCCACAGCAAGGTAGAGTGGGAGGTCAAAAGTTCAATGTTTGATTTGAGGAACTGAGTTATGGAGCGAGTTAGCAGTTTGGGACTTTTTTCAATGGAGCTTAGCAGAATGAGGGGCAATCTTATAGAGGTACATGACATTATGAGGGGCATAGATAGTACAACCCTTTTCTTGGTGTTGGGGATTAGAGAGGAAAGATTTAATAGGAAACTGAGGGACAACTCTTCACCCAGAGGGTGGTCTGTACATGGACTGAACAGCCAGATGAAGTGGTTGATGCAGGTATATTAACAGTGTTTAGAAATTACTTGAAAGGCTCAGAGGATACGGATTCTTTCAATTTTGTGTTTTATATTCTATGTTTTTCTCTCTTTTTAATTGCCATTTGCTTGATTATTTTTGTTGGGAGGGAGTTGTTGATGTTTTTCTTTGAATGGGTTCCATGGCTTTCTTTGTTTTGTGACTGTCTGTTGGGAAGACAAATCTCAATTGTAAACTGCATCCATACTTTGATAATAAATCCAAATCCTTTGAAATGTGTGCCAGAATGACTAGTTTAGATGGGAATTTTTTTTGGAATGGATCAATTGGAAGGGCCTGTTTCTATGCTATACAACTTGATGACTACTTGCTAATTGACAAGAGATTGCAAAATGCTGATGTCCTAGGGATTTCCTTGTGCACAACTCATTACACAGTTAGGATAACAAATGGTACAGTATGCCGGTATAGTATCTATTGTTCAATGCTTTGATCATGAGAATAAAGATGTCTCACTGTATTTAAATGGTTGCTGATGAGAAATAAAGTATTGTATGTTGTATTAACATTTTCACTTAAAAAAGAATATATTTGCACTGGGGGTGGGGCAGCAAGGATTATCTTGGGATGGTGGGATTTCCTTATGAATGAACATTAAATAGCCTGTATTTGCTAAATTTCAGAGGAATAAGAAGAGATCTCATTATGGTATGCAAATTCTTAATAGGTTATTTCTTTGGCAGTTTGAATGGGGCACGACTGCACAAGTGCGTGAAAGCTGGCCCGTGAAGCAGCGGGAGAATTTAAAAAGTGAGTAGATTAACGGAGCAGGCAACGGAACAGAGGGAAACAGAGTAGGAAGGCTTTGGCTTGAGAGGCTGAGGACGAGCAGAGGCTGAGGACGAGCTTCGCTCCAAGTGAGGTAAGGTTGGGTAAGTTACTTCAACTAATTTACCTTAGGAGTAGGTAATGGAGGCAGCAGTTAGGGCAGTTGAGTGCTCCGTTTGCAGTATATGGGAAGTCAGGGCGAGCACAATTGTTCCTGATGACTACACTTGTAAAAGGTGCATCCAGCTGCAGCTCCTGACAAACCATGTTAGGGAACTGGAACTGGAGCTGGATGAAATTCAGATCATTCGGGAGGCAGAGGCAGAAATAGACAGGAGTTTCAGGGAGATAGTCAGCCCTAAGAGTCAGGAGACAGGTAGCTCGGTGTCTGTTGGGAGAGGGAAGGGGATTAGACAAAATGAGCAGAGCACCCCTGTGGCCATTCCCATCAATAATAAGTACACCATTTTGGATACTGTCAGTGGAGACAATCTACCAGGGACAACTTGCAGTGGTTGCGTCTCTGGCACCAAGACTGGACCCTCAGCTCAGACGGGAAGGAGGGAAAAGAGGAGAGCGGTAGTGAAAGGGGATTCAATAGTTAGGGAGACTGATCAGAGGTTTTGTGGAAGAGATCGAGAATCCCGGATGGTCTGTTGCCTCCCTAGTGTCAGGGTCCGCGATATCGCGGATCGAGTTCTCAGTATTCTCAAGAGGGAGGGTGAGCAGCAAGATGTCGTGGTCCATGTAGGGACCAATGACGTGGGTAGTGAGGAGGTCCTGAAAGGTGAGTTTAGGGAGTTAGGCATCAAGTTAAAGGACAGGACCTCCAGGATAGAAATCTCAGGATTGCTACCAGTACCATGTGCAGGCAGGTTTAGAAATAGTAAGATAGTGCAGATCAACACGTGGCTGAAGACATGGTGCAGGAGGGAGGGCTTCAGATTTATAGATAATTGGGCAGTTTTCCAGGAAAGGTGGGACCTGTTCCGGCGGGACGGTTTACATCTGAACGGGAGGGGGACAAATATTCTTGCAGGTAGGTTTGCTAGAGAGGCTCCAGTGGATTTAAACTAGATACAAGTAGGGAGGGGAACCAGACTGTAGGAACAGATGTATGAGAGAAGGAAGAAAAAGAAGATAGTAAAGTTGTTTGCACCATTAGTGATAAACAAAGAGTAAGAGGTGGAGAATTTCTTAAATGCACATATTTTAATGCTAGGAGCATTGTAAGAAAGGTGGATGAGCTTAGAGCATGGATTGATGTCTGGAAATATGATGTTGTAGCTATTAGTAAAACATGGTTGCAGGAGGGGTGTGATTGGCAACTAAATATTCCTGGATTTCATTGCTTCAGGTATGATAGAATTGGAGGGACAAGAGAGGGAGATGTTGCATTGCTTGTCAGAGAAAATATTACAGTAGTGCTCTGACAGGGTAGATTAGAGGGCTCGTCTAGGGAGGCTACTTGGGTGGAACTGAGGAATGGGAAATGTGTAGTAACACTTATAGGGGTGTATTATAGACCACCAAATGGGGAGCGAGAATTGGAGGAGCAAATTTGTAAGGAAATAGCAGATATTTGTAGTAAGCACAGGGTTATGATTGTGGGAGATTTTAATTTTTCACACATAGACTGGGTAGCCCATACTGTAAAAGGGCTGGATAGTTTGGAGTTTGTAAAATGTGTGCAGGATGGTTTTTTGCAGCAATACTTAGAGATACCAACTTGAAAAGGGGCAGTGTAGGATCTCCTGTTAGGGAATGAGTCAGGTCAGGTGATAGAGGTATGTGTTGGGGAGCACTTCGGGTCCAGTGATCACAATGTCATTAGTTTCAATATAATTATGAAGATGGATAGGATTGGACCCAGGGTTGAGATTTTTGATTGGAGAAAGGCTAACTTTGAGGAGATGCAAAAGGATTTAGGAGTGGATTGGGACAATTTGTTTTATGGGAAGGATGTAACAGAGAAATGGAGGTCATTTAAAGGTGAAATTTTGAGGGTACAGAATCTTTATGATCCTGTTAGGTTGAAAGGAAAGGTTAAAAGTTTGAGAGAGCCATGCTTTTCAGAATATTGGAAACTTGGTACGGAAAAAGAGAGATATCTACAATAAATATAGGCAGCATGGAGTAAATGAGGTGCTCGAGGAATATAAAGAATGTAAAAAGAATCTTAAGAAGAAATTAGAAAAGCCAAAAGAAGATATGAGGTTGCTTTGGCAAGTAAGGTGAAAATAAATCCAAAGGGTTTCTACAGTTATATTAATAGCAAAACGATAGTGAGGGATAAAATTGGTCCCTTAGAGAATCAGAGTGGACAGATATGTGTGGAGCCAAAAGAGATGGGGGAGATTTTGAACAATTTCTTTTCTTTGGTATTCATGAAGGAGAAGGATATTGAATTGTGTAAGGTAAGGGAAACAAGCAGGGAAGTTATGGAAACTATTATGATTAAAGAGGAGGAAGTACTGGCACTTTTAAGGAATATAGAAGTGGATAAATCTCCTGACAGGATATTCCCTAGGACCTTGTGGGAAGTTAGTGTCGAAATAGCAGGGGCTCTGACAGAAATATTTCAAATGTCATTAGTAATGGGGATGGTGCTGGAGGACTGGCCTATTGCTCATGTTGTTCCATTGT
Source organism: Hemitrygon akajei (assembly GCF_048418815.1). NCBI lineage: Eukaryota > Metazoa > Chordata > Chondrichthyes > Myliobatiformes > Dasyatidae > Hemitrygon > Hemitrygon akajei. The sequence continues at coordinate 92,531,697 of NC_133135.1, forward strand.
TTAAAAAGGGTTTTAAGAGTAAATCTAGCAATTATAGGCCTGTAAGTTTGACTTCAGTAGTGGGTAAATTAATGGAAAGTATTCTTAGTGATGGTATATATAATTACCTGGATAGACAGGGTCTGATTAGGAACAGTCAACATGGATTTGTGTGTGGAAGGTCATGTTTGACAAATCTTATTGAATTTTTTGAAGAGGTTACTAGGAAAGTTGATGAGGGTAAAGCAGTGGATGTTGTCTATATGGACTTCAGTAAGGCCTTTGACAAGGTTCCACATGGAAGGTTAGTTAGGAAGGTTCAATTATAAGGTATTAATATTGAAGTAGTAAAATGGATTCAACAGTGGCTGGATAGGAGATGCCAAAGAGTAGTGGTGGATAACAGTTTGTCAGGTTGGAGGCTAGTGACTAGTGGTGTGCCTCAGTGATCTGTACTGGGTCCAACATTGTTTGTCATATACATTAGTGATCTGGATGATGGGATGGTAAATTGGATTAGTAAGCATGCAGATGATACTAAGATAGGTGGCGTTGTGGATAATGAAGTAGGTTTTCAAAGCTTGTAGAGAGATTTAGGCCAGTTAGAAGAGAGGGCTGAAAGATGGCAGATAGAGTTTAATGCTGAAAAGTGTGAGGTGCTACATTTTGGTAGGACTAATTAAAATAGGACATACATGGTAAATGGAATGCTTTAGAAATACATTGAGGAATGCAGTAGAACGGAGTGATCTAGGAATAATGGTCACACACAAAATGCTGGTGGAACACAGCAGGCCAGGCAGCATCTAAGGAGAAGCATTGTCGACGTTTCGGGCTGAGACCCTCTCTGGAAGGTTGAGTATAGGAGTTGGGATATAATGTTAAAATTGTGTAAGGCATTGGTGAGGCCGAATTTGGAGTATTGTGTACAGTTCTCATCACTGAATTATAGGAAAGATGTCAACAAAATAGAGAGAGTACAGCGAAGATTTACTAGAATGTTATTCTTTGGAGCGTAGAAGGTTGAGGAAGTCCTGATAGAGGTATTTAAAATTATGAGGGGGATAGATAGATTTGACGTGGATAGGCTTTTTCCATTGAGAGTAGGAGAGATTCAAACAAAAGGACATGAGTTGAGAGTTAGGTGGCAAAAGTTTAGGGGTAACACGAGGGGGAACTTCTTTACTCAAAGAGTGGTAGCTGTGTGGAATGAGCTTCCAATAGAAGGCAGGTTCAATATTGTCATTTAAAGTAAAGTTGGATAGGTATATGGACAGGAAAGGAATGGAGGGTTATGGTCTGAGTGCAGGTCAGTGGGACTAGGTGAGAGTAAGCGTTCGGCATGGACTAGAAGGGCTGAGATGGCCTGTTTCTGTGCTGTAATTGTTATATGATTATAGATTTGGTAAGGTGGATGTCAGAAGGATGGCTAAGAAGGCTAAAAACAGGGTCACAGTCTTGGAATAACAAGTAAACCATTTATGCATAACTGAGATGTGGTGAGATTTCTTCACACATCAGGGTGGTCAGCCTTTGGAATGTACTACTCTGGACTGCAGTGGATGCTTCTTATAGCCTGCATTTGATGAAAAACACAAGGATGACTAGAGTAAGGGTAGAACCGATGAAAGATAAGAGAGGAAACGTGCTTGAGACGGAGGTGGGAGGGGAGGTCCTTAATGAATACTTTGCTTCAGTGTTTCCCAGAGAGAGAGACTTTGAGGAATGTGAGGTCAGCATAGAACAGGCTAAAGTTAAGGTTAAAAAAAGTAGTGTTGGTTTTTCTGGAAAATATTAGGATACGTAAGTCCCTGGGGCCAGATGGGATATACCCCAAGATACTATAGGGGAGATGGCTGAGGCATTGACGATAATCTTTGCATCTTCTCTGGCCAGAGGAGTGGTACTTCTAGCTTCCAGTAGAAGTGGTAGAGGCAGGTTCGATTTTGTCATTTAAAAAATAATTGGATAGGTATATGGACAGGAAAGGAATGGAGGGTTATAGGCTGAGTGCAGGTAGGTGGGACTAGGTGAGAGTAAGTGTTCAGCATGGACTAGAAGGGCCAAGATGGCCTATTTCTGTGCTGTAATTGTTATATGGTTATATGGTTACTGGAGGATTAGAGGATGGCAAATTTTGCTCTGTTGCTCAAGAAAAGAAAAGGAATAATCCTGGGAATTATAGACTAGTGAGTTTTACATCAGTGGTGGACAAACTATTCAAGAGGATTCTTAAGGACGTGATTTATGTGCATTTGGAGAAGCATAGTCTTATTTGGAATAGTCAGCATAGCTTTGTGAGTGGCAGGTTGTGCCTCACTAGCCTAACTAAATTTTCTGAACAGGTGACAAAACAGATCGATGAAGGTACAATGGTCAATGTAGGAACTTGATTATGTGGATTCAGAACTGGCTTGTCCGGAGATGCTAGAGGGTTCTTGAATATGGAGTATGTTCTGCCTGGAAATCTGTGACTAATAGAGTTCCACAGCCATCTGTTCAGGAACTCCTGCTTTTTGAGATTTTGATTAATGACTTGGATGAGGAAGTGGAAGGGTTGGTTAGGAAGTTTGTAGATAAGTGAGGATTGAAGATGTTGTAGATAGTGCAGAACATTGTTGTTTGTTACAATAGGATTAGAAATAGAACAGAAACAATAGAAATAGAAAGGATGCAAAGATGGGTAGAAAAGTGATAGATGGATTTCAATCCAGAAAAGTGTGAAGCAATACACTTCAGAAGATCAAACTTGGAAGGCAAATGGCAGGATTCTTAGCCATGTGAGGGAATAGAGATCTTGGAGTCCATGTCTATAGATCCCTCAAAGTTGCTATGCAAGTTTATAGGGTGGATTAAAAGGTATTTAGTATGTTTGCCTTCAGTAAGTCAGGGGAATGAGTTCAAAAGCCAGGTGATAATATTGCAGTTTGATAAAACTCTGGTTAGACAACATTTAGAGCATTGTGACACACACAAAATGCTGGTGGAATGCAGCAGGCCAGGCAACATCTATAGGAAGAAGTACAGTCAACGTTTTGGGCCGAGACCCTTCTTTAGGTAGAGCATTATGTTCACTTCTGTTTGCCCCATTATATGTCAATGATTTGGATGAAGGAACTGATGGCTTTGAGGCCAAGTTTGCAGACAATATGAAGGTAGGTGGAGGGGAAGGTAGAGTTGAGGAAGTAGGGTGTCTGCAGAAGGACAGACAGATTGGAGGAATGGGCAAAGAAGTGGCAGATGGAATATAGTGCAGGAAGTGCATGGTCATGCACTTTGGCAGAAGGAATAAAGGCATGGACTATTTTGTAAATAGGATAAAATTCAAAACTTAGACATGCAGAGGGATTTGGGAGACCTTGTGCAGGATTCCCTAAAGGTTAACATGCAGATTGAGTTGGTGGTAAGGAAGGACTTCATTTCGAAAGGACTAGAATACAAAAGCAAAGATGTAATGCTGAAGCTTTATAAGGCATTGCGCAGCCTGCACTTGGAGAATTGTGAGCGCAGTTTTGTGCCTGTTATCAATGAAAAGATATGCTGGTATTAGAGATATTACAGAGGAGGTTCATGAGAATGATCCCAGGAAGGAAAGGGTTAACATATAAGGAGTGTTTGATGGCTCTGGGCCTGTACTTGCTAGAGTTTAAAAGAATGAAGGGGATCTCTTTGAGACCTATCAAATATTGAAAGGCCTACATATAATCAATATGAAGAGGATGCTTCCTATAGTGCAGGAGTCTGGGACCAGAGGGCACAGCCTCAGAACTGAGGGACATCTATCTAGAACGGAGATGACGAAAAATTTCTTTATGGTGGCGAATCTGTAGAATTCATTGCCATGGACAGCTATACAGGCCAAGTCATTGGGTACATGTAAGGTGGAGATTGATAAGTTCTTGGTTAATGAGGACATAAAAGATTATAGGTAGAAGGCAGGAAAATGGTGTTGAGAAGATCCATGATGGAGTTCTATGGGTGGACTGGTCTATTTCTGTTCCTATGTCTTATGGTCTTATTTTAGGTAGGATGTGGAAGTTTTAGAGAGGATGCAGAGAAGATTTACCAGGATGCTGCCTGGATTAGAGAGCATGTCTTATAAGGAAAAGTTGAGTGAGCTAGGGCTAGAGCTATTCCCTTTGGAGTGGAGAGGCAACTTGTTAGAGGTGCACAAGGTAATGAGATGCATTGATAGAGTGGATATCCAACACCTTTTTCTAATGGTCTCTTTGCACCTCTGATTTCTGAATTTTCTCCCAGAAGACACTTGTTTAAGTTAAGTGAAGATGGGAGATGTCAGAGGTAGGTTTTTTACACAGATAGTAGTGGGTGCCTGGAATGCACTGCTAGTGGTGGTAGTAGAATCTATTACAAAAGGAACATTTACAAGACTCTTAGACAGATGCATGGATGTAGGGAAATAGAGGGTTATGCAAAGGAAGGGTTAGACTGATCATGGATTAAGTTTATCAAGGACACCTCCTTGTACCTTAGGCCATGAACTTATTGATCACCCCTGATGAGTTATTAACTGATGAGTTATTAACTTCAAACTTTTTACATAATCACTCAGAGTTGAACTACATGTGCATATAACAAGAGCTGAATAACTTATCTCCTTCTACCTTAGGCCACAAACTTATCAATCACCCCTCGTATATAAATGATTTGGCCTCCACAGCCATCTGTGGCAATTAATTTCACAGAATCATTGCCACCTGATTAAAGAAATTCCTCCTAATCTCTGTTCTAAATGGATGTCCTTCTATTTTGAGGTTGTGTCCTCTGGTCCTGGACTCCCACACTGCAGGAAAAATACTCCACATCCACTCTATCTTTGCCTTTCAATATTTAATAAGGTTTTATGAGATCTCCCCTCATTCATCTGAACTCCAGTGAGTACAGGCCCAGTGCCATCAAATGCTCCTCATATATTAACCATATCATTCATAGAATCATTCTCGGGAATCTCCTTTAGATCCTCTCCAATGCCAGGACATCCTTTCATAGATAAAAGGCTCAAAATTGCTCATAATACTTGAACTGTGGTCTGACCAATGTCCTATAAAGCCTCAGCATTACATCCTTGCTTTTGTATTTCAGTCCTCTTGAAATGAATGCTGACATTATATTTGCCGTCCACACCACCAACTCAACCTGCAAGTTAATCTTTAGGGAATCCTGCACAAGGACTCCCAAGTCCCTTTGCACCTCTGATTTCTGAATTTTCTCCATTTAGAAAATAGTCTATGCCTTTATTCCTTCCACCACACACTTTCTGACACTATATTCCATCTGTCACTTCTTTTCCCATTCTCCTAATCTGTCTGCCCATCATTAGACTCCCTGTTTTCTCAACACTACCTACCCCTCCACCTAGCTTCATATCATCCACAGACTTCACCACAAAGCCATTAATTTCACATCCAAATAATTGACATATTATATGACATATCGCAGTCCAAGCATCAACTCCTGTGGAACGCCTCTTGAGTCACTAGCAGCTACCCAGAAAAGGCTCCCTTTTCTGTACCTTTCTGGCTATACCATGGGATCTGATATTTTTTAGTAATCTCATATGCGGCACCTAGTCTAAGGCCTTCTGAAGATCAAGTACACAACATCCACAGACTCTCCTTTGTTTATCCCCTTCAGGAAACCATGCTAACTTTGAACAAAACCTATCCTTAATAATGGACTCCAACACCTTACCAACCATTGAAGTCAGGCTAACTGGCCTATATTTTCCTATCTTCTGCCTCCATCTTCTCTTAAAGAATGGAGTGGCATTTGCAGTTTTCAATCCTCAGGAACCATCCAAGAATCTAGTGATTCTTGAAAGACTAACGCTGCCGCAATCTCATTCAGCTATCTCTTTCAAAACCCTGGGGTGTAGTCCATCTGGTCAAGTTGATTTATCTAACCTCAGACCTTTCAGCATCCCTTGCTCCTTCTCCTTAGTAATAGCAACTGTACTCACTTCTATCCCCTGACAATTCTTGAACTAAGCATAGAAACAAACAGAGAAAACCTACAGCACAATACAGGTACTTCAATGCAAGAAGCATCAGGAACAAAGGTGATGAACTGAGAGCTTGTATACATACTTGGAATTATGATGTAATGGCCATTACAGAGACTTGGCTGGCACCAGGGTAGGAATAGATTCTCAATATTCCTGGATTTTAGTGCTTTAAAAGGGAGAGTGGGGGGGGGAGGGGGAGAGGAGGAGGGGTGGCATTAATGGTCAGGGATACTATTACAGCTACAGAAAAAGTGGGTAATGTAGCAGGATCCTCTTTTGAGTCAGTATGGGTAGAAGTCAGGAACAGGAAGGGAGCAGTTACTCTGTTGGGAGTATTCTATAGGCCCCCTGGTAGCAGCAGAGATACTGAGGAGCAGATTGGGAGGCAGATTTTGGAAAGGTGCAAAAATAACATGGTTGTTATCATGGATGACTTTAACTTCTCTAATATTGATTTGGCACCTGATTAGTTCCAATGGTTTAGACGGGGCAGAGTTTGTCAAGTGCATCCAGGACAGATTCCTGTCACAGTATGTTGACAGGCCGACTAGGGGTAATGCCATACTAGATCTAGTATTAGGTAACGAACCGGGTTAGGTCACAGATCTCTCAATGGGTGAGCATCTGGGGGACAGTGACCACTGCTCCCTGGCCTTTAACATTATCATGGAAAAGGATAGAATCAGAGAGGACAGGAAAATTTTTAATTGGGGAAGGGCAAATTATGAAGCTATAAGGCTAGAACTTGTAAGTGTAAATTGGGATGATGTTTTTGAAGGGAAATATACTACGGACATATGGTCGAATTTTAGGGATCTCTTGCAGGATGTTGGGGATAAATTTGTCCTGGTGAGGAAGATAAAGAATGGTAGGGTGAAGGAACCATGGGTGACAAGTGAGGTGGAGAATCTAGTCAGATGGAAGAAGGCAGCATACGTGAGGTTTAGGAAGCAAGAATCAGATGAATCTATTGAGGAATATAGGGTAGAAAGAAAGGAGCTTAAGAATGGGCTGAGGAGAACAAGAAGGGGGCCTTGGCGAGTAGGGTAAAGGAAAACCCCAAGGCATTCTTCAATTATGTGAAGAACAAAAGGCTGACAGGAGTGAAGATAGGACCAATTAGAGATAAAGATGTGAAAATGTGCCTGGAGGCTGTGGAAGTGAGCGAGGTCCTCAATGAATACATCTCTTCGGTATTCACCAATGAGAGCGAACTTGATGATGGTGAGGACAATATGAGTGAGGATGATGCTCTGGAGCATGTTGATATTAAGGGAGAAGAGGTGTTGGAGTTGTTAAAATACTTTAGGACGGATAAGTCCCTGGGGCCTGATGGAATATTCCCCAGGCTGCTCCACGAGGTGAGGGAAGAGATTGCTGAGCCTCTGGCTAAGATCTTTATGTCCTCGTTGTCCATGGGAATGGTACTGGAGGGAGGTGAATGTTGTCCCCTTGTTCAAAAAAAGTAGTAGGGATAGTCCGGGTAATTATAGACCAGTGCGCCTCATGTCTGTGGTGGGAAAGCTGGTGGAGAAGATTCTTAAGTGATAGGATATACGGGCATTTAGAGAATCATGGTCTGATCAGGGACAGTCAGCAAGGCTTTGTGAAGGGCAGATCATGTCTAACAAGCCTGATAGAGTTCTTTGAGGAGGCGACCAGGCATATAGATGAGGGTAGTGCAGTGGATGGATTTTACATGAATTTTAGTAAGGCATTTGACAAAGTACCACATGGTAGGCTTATTCAGAAAGTCAGAAGGCATAGGATCCAGGGAAGTTTGGCCAGGTGGATTCAGAATTGGCTTGCCTGCAGAAAGCAGAGGGTTGTGGTGAAGGGAGTACATTCGGATTGGAGGGTTGTGACTAGTGGTGTCCCACAAGGATCGGTTCTGGGACCCCTAGATTTTCCTGATTTTTTATTAACGATCTGGATGTGGGTGTAGAAGGGTGGGTTGGCAAGGTTGGTGGTGTTGTGGATAGTGTTGAGGATTGTCGAAAATTGCAGAGAGACATTGATAGGATGCAGAAGTGGGCTGAGAAGTGGCAGATGGAGTTCAACCCGGAGAAGTGTGAGGTGGTACACTTTGGAAGGACAAACTCCAAGGCAGAGTACAAAGTAAATGGCAGGATACTTGGGAGTGTGGAGGAGCAGAGGGATCTGGGGGTACATGTCCACAGATCCCTGAAAGTTGCCTCACAGGTAGAAAGGGTAGTTAAGAAAGCTTATGGATTGTTAGCTTTCATAAGTGGAGGGATAGAGTTTAAGAGACGTGATGTAATGATGCAGCTCTATAAAACTCTGGTTAGGCCACACTTGGAGTACTGTGTCCAGTTCTGGTCGCCTCACTATAGGAAGGATGTGGAAGCATTGGAAAGGGTACAGCGAGATTTACCAGGATGCTGCCTGGTTTAGAGAGTATGGATTATGATCAGGGATTATGGGAGCTAGGGCTTTACTCTTTGGAGAGAAGGAGGATGAGAGGAGACATGTTAGAGGTGTACAAGATATTAAGAGGAATAGACAGAGCGAATAGCCAGCGCCTCTTCCCCAGGGCACCACTGCTCAGTACAAGAGGACATGACTTTAAGGTAAGGGGAGGGAAGTTCAAGGGGGATATTAGAGGAAGGTTTTTCACTCAGAGAATGGTTGGTGCGTGTAATGTGCTGCCTGAGTCAGTGGTGGAGGCAGATACACTAGTGAAGTTTAAGAGACTACTAGACAGGTATATGGAGGAATTTAAGGTTGGCGGTTATATGGGAAGCAGGGTTTAAGGGTCGGCGCAACATTATGAGCAGAATGGCCTGAACTGTGCTGTATTGTTCTATGTTTCTATATGTTCCTACTTTAGAAATTACTAGGCTTACCTATAGCCCTCTATTTTACTAAGCTCCATGTACCAATCCAAAAGTCTTTTAAAAGACCCTATCGTATCTGCTGGCAGCCCATTTCATGCACTCACCACTCTCTGAGTAAAAGACTGACCCCTGACATCTCCTCTGTACCTGCTCCCCAGCACCTTAACCCTGTGTCCTCTTGTGGCAACCACTTCAGCCCTGAGAAAAAGCCTCTGACTATCCACACGATCAATGCCTCTCATCATCTTATACACCTCTATCAGGTCACCTCTCATCTTCCTTTTTTGGCATTATGCTGGTGTCTTCTACATTGAAGACTGACACAAAATACTTACTGGGATTTTTGTTATTTCTTTGTCCCCCTTTACTACCTCGCCATCATCTTTTTCCAGTTGTCCAGTATCCACTCTTGCTTCTCTTTTACTCTTTATACCTGTATGTCTGCAAAATCTTTTGGTACCCTCTTTTATATTATTGGCTAGTGTCCATATTCCATTTTTTCCTCTCCTTATTGGTTTAGTTGCCTTCTGTTGGTTTTTAAAAGCTTTCCAATCCTGTAGATTCCCATTAATTCTTTCTATATTATATCTCTCTCTTTTGCTCTTATGCTGCACTTGACTTCCTTTGTCATCCATTATTGCCTCATCCTCCTTTTGGAATATTTCTTCATTTTTAGAATGTATCTTTTCCGTGCCTTCCAAATTGCTCCCAGAAACTCCAGCCATTGCTGCTCTGGCTATATCTCTGCCATCGTCTCCTTGCAATCAACTTTGGCAAGCTCCTCTTTCATGCCTTTGTAATTCCTTTTAATTCACTGTAATACTCTTATATCTGATTTTAGTTTCCCCTCTCAAGCTGCAGGATGAACTCTATCATATTATTTGGAAGGGAAATAAAGAAAAATGGGCAAGCTTTCTGAGTAACTTACAACACAACTAAAAATCTTATCCACCTTTCAATGAAATGAAATGAAATGATGCTGAAAACACTCAGTATGTCAGGCAGTGTCTATGAAAAGTGGAACAAGAACACTTCGTCAAAATAATGGATATACTGCTGGCCAAAGAGCAATGATGTTTGCTGCTTAATATAGGAGCCCAAGCTTTTGGTAAATTTGTTTATTATTATTGTTTCATCACATCAGTATGTTGAGGTAGTACAAGGGAAAATGATAACAAAATGTAGACTAAAGTGTTATAATTATAGAGAAAGTGCAAAATTACGATGAGGTAGTTTGTGAGGCCAAGTATCAATCTCATTGTAACAGAGGACCACTCAATAGTAATATAACAGCAGGGTCGATGTAGTCCTTGAGCCTGTTCATGTGTACTTTCTGGCTTTTGTATCTTCTGCTTATTGCAAAGTCCATGACTAAGGATCAAAAGACATGAGTTTAAATCCATGTATGGCTTCCAGGGATTTACTAATCAGGTATTAAAAGGATAAACCTGCTCTCAACAACAATAATTGTAAAGCAAGTAGATAGTTGTAATATCCCACATCTATTTTTATACCCTTCTAGAGAAGAAATGTTCGATCCTAAACACTTGCTGGATGTGCAAAGGATGTGGGCAATGTCAGATCTATATGGGTGCTCTTTCCTAGAGGACAATAAAAGCCAGCAATGTCCACATTCTGTGACTGACTGAACAGCCCTCCCTCTAACTCCAACACAACTGCTCACTGTTGTCCTGACTCCACTATCTATTTGGCTAGTTTTTCCACTGAACCCACGGGTGTTGCACCATTTAATGTTATACGATGAAATGAAAATGATTATTTTTCCCATGCTTTTCCCACCAGGCTCCTGGAATGCAAGGAGCTGAGCTGGTTCTGTGGTGTAAAGTGAGCTCTCTTTACTGAGGCAAACACGAGGAAATCTGCAGATGCTGGAAATGCAAACAACACATTCAAAATGCTGGTGGAACGCTGCAGGCCAGGCAGCATCTATAGGAAGAAGTACAGTCGACATTTCGGGCTGAGACCCTTCGTCAGGACTAACTGAAAGAAGAGATAGTAAGATATTTGAAAGTGAGAGGGGGAGGGGGAGATCTGAAATGTTAGGAGAAGACAGGAGGTGGAGGGATGAAGCTAAAAGCTGGAAAGTTGTTTGGCAAAAGGGATACAATGCTAGAGAAGGGAGAGGATCATGAGACGGGAGGCCTAGGGAGAAAGAAAGGGGGAGGGGAGCACCAGAGGGAGATGGAGAACAGGCAAGGAGTGATTGTGAGGGGGACAGAGAGAGGAAAAAGAGAGAAAAGAAAAAAGGGGGAATAATAAATAAATAAATAAACAAACAAACAAATAAATAAATAAGGGATGGGTAAGAAGGGGAGGGGGTCATTAGTTCTGATATGTCTATCCATGGCCTCCTCTACTGTCAAGATGAAGCCACACTCAGGTTGGAGGAACAATACCATATATTCCATCTAGGTAGCCTCCAACCTGATGGTGTGAACATTGATTTATCTAACTTCCGTTAATGCCCCCCTCCCCTTCTGTACCTCTGTTTGGTACAGTTGGGCCAGTTCCTGCTGAGTTACCATGGCCTTGCACTTGGCGTTGGGTAAAGCATTTCCTTGGTTGATTGCACTAAAAGTTCACGTTCTGTAGCAACTGCTGCCTCTGTGTGGGTGTAAATCAAGGGTAATATAAAGATTCAAAGTTTGCCCAAATTTGTCCAATGTTACTTTTGTTGTGCTAGTGTACAAGTGAAGATCTCAACCTAGTTTCCGAAAAGCTGGCATGTTAAGAGCTTTCTGTGTGAGATGATTACACCATGGGTTTGGTATTTTAGACACGATTTCTTTGTTTCTTGTACTGTATCTTTTCTTCCCTAAAGACCATGAATTATACGAGCAGAATTAGTCCATTTTGCACATCAAGTCTGCTCCACCATTTCATCATGGCTATTTATTATCCCTCTCAACCTATTCTCCTGCCTTCTCCCCATAACCTTTGATGCCCATAATAAACAATAATCTATCAACCCCTGCTTTAAATATACTCAATGACCTTGCCTCCAGATCCATCTGTGGCAATGAATTCCACTTATTCACTACCTTCTGGATAATGAAATTTCTTCTCATCTCTGTTCTAAATGAACATCCCTCAATTCTGAGCTGTGCCCCTTGGTTCTAGACTCACCCACTATAGTAATCATACCCTTCTCATCCATTCTGTTGTTACGAATGTGGAGCAACTCTGATGGGCCGAAGGGTGCAAAGTCGCCCCCCTCCTTTTTGAGAATCGCAAGATCGCTAGTATTTCGGGTATGAGACCCAGGAGATGAGAGAGGTACACAGCATGCCAGGAAATGAGAGAGATAAACAGCATGTCAGGAAATGAGAGAGAGAGACGCAGAATGCACAACCAGGTGGAATGTCTCCTGACATAAGCGGAACAGAACCACTGATTACTGCTATTGTCTCTTGGAGAAGGAATTGTGTATTGAGTACTGTACTATTCATTGAAACCCCTCAGGGGACAACCAGAGTGGTCTGGTTGAGGGATTGCATCATCCCAACCTGATTGACATCTGAGACCCCGTGAGTGAGGATAAAAAGAAGGGTCTGAGGAACACCCCTTAGACGCACCAGGAGAAACGCTAGAAATCCAGTGACAGCATTTTATAGCGAAAGCTGGTGGGAGCTCACGTGCGTCCTCCCTTGCCTGGGTGGCGGGCTCATCACGGAAGAATGGTTTAGCTAAAGGAGAGGTCACACTTGAACGGCCACAACAATGAGACACCGACGGATCGAAATCATAAAGGAAGGTTGGCAAAACACCTAGCGGTAATTGTTCCCATTCTTTATCTCTCTCTCTCCAACATTTGCAACACAGCGACAAACAAACGACGGCAGCCTGAATGAACTGAAATGAACTTTAGATTTCCATCGCACAATTCATTATCCCCTAGTCAACGATAAAGCTTATTTTTTATTGATTATTATTATACCCGCACTTTTAGGTTTAGTATTGACGATGTATATTATCTGTATATTTGCATTGATATTATTTTTGTGTATTTTTACTAATAAATACTGTTAAAAATAGTATCACCAGACTCCAACGGACGCCTCTATCTTTGCTGGTAAGTAACCCAGTTACAGGGTTCGTAACACTGTCAAGACCTTTCAATATGTGGTAGGTTTCAATGATATCCCCCCTCATTCTTCAAAACTCCAGTGAGTTCAGGTCCAGAGTGATCAAACACTTTTCACTCTTGGGATAATTCTAGAGAACCTCCCCTGGACCATCTCCAATGACTTTTTTGCTCTTTCTCCTAATCTGATGCTGTTCAAAGAATGGAGTTTCTCTTGCTTTACCATTGATGCTTTTCAAAGGACGGGATTTCCTTTCCACCACCATTGATACTGCCCTCATCTGCATCTCCTCCATTTCCCGGACATCCACATTCATCTCATCTTTCCACCTCCTTAATAGGGATAGTGTTCCTCTTGTCTTCACCTCCCACCTCATGAGCCTCTGCATACAATATATCATTCTCCACAAATTCCGCCATCTTCAATGGGTTCCTACCACCAAGCACATTGTTACTTACCCCAACTCTCTACTTTCCGCAGGGATCACATCCTCCATAAATCCTTGTCCATTCATCCCTCCTCACTAATCTTCCTTCTGGTGCTTACCCTTACAAGCAAAAGAAATATACCCACTAACTTACTCCCTCACCACCACTGAGGGCCCCAAGTAGTCCTTCCAGGTGAGGCAACACTTCACCTGTGAATCTGCTGGAGTCATCTATTGAGCCCAGTGCTCCTGATACAGCCTCCTCTATGTTGGTGATATCCAACATAAATTGGGGGACCACTTTGTTGAGCACCTCCACTCTATACGTAAAAAACGGAATTTACTGGTGGCAAATCATTTTAATTCCTATCACCATTCCTGTTCTGACAGGTTAGTCCATGGCCTCTTCATCTGCCATTATGAGGCCACTCTCAGGGAGGGGGAGCAACATCTCATATTCCATCTAGGTGGCCTCCAACCTGATGGCAGGAAGACCGATTTCTCATGCCAATAATTTTTTTCTCTTTTTTTTCTTTTCCCCTCCCTCTTCTCTCTTTTTCTATTCCCCACTCTGGCCTCTTACCCCTTCTTCTCAATTGCCTGTCATGTCCCCTTGGTGTCCCTCCTTCTCCCATGGTCCACTCTCCTTTCCTAACAGATTCCTTTCTCTCCAGCTCTTTACCTTTTGCATCCATCTGGCTTCACTTATCACCTTCTAGTTTGTCCTACTTCCCCTACCCCCACTCTAGCAGCTTTTCTCTTCCTTTCCAGTCCTGATGAATGGTCTCAGCTTGAAACATTAACTACTTCTTCATTTCCATAGATGTTACCTAACATAGATGTGCTCCTCCATCATTTTGTATGTGTTTCTCCTTATTTGTCTAAGTCCTTCTGCAGATTCCCTGCTTCCTCAACATTACCTGCCCCTCCACCTATTTTAATATTGTCTGCAAATTTGGTCACAAAGCGATCAATTCTATCATCCAAATCATTGACATATAACATAAAAAGAAACAGTCTCAACAGTGATCCCTGCAAATCAACCACTAGTCACCGGCAAACAATCAGAGAAAGCCCCCTTTATTCCCACTCTCTGTCTCCTGCCAGCCAGACAATCTTCTATCCATGCTAGTATCCAACTCTTATCTTGTTTAGCAGCTTCATGTGTGACACCTTCTCAAAGGCCTTCTGAAAATCCAAGTAAACAATATCCACTGACTCTTTTGTCTATCCTGCTTGTTATTTCCCACTAAGAATTTCAACTGATGTTAGGCAAGGTGAACACTTCAGGAAACCATACTGAATCGGTCTGTTTTACCAGATACACCGAAGCCCCATCCCTGATAGTGGTGGTGGTACACAGTTCAACAGAAGGTTTAAATGATTGCCTTGAATGTTTTTCTTGTGATCGTGAAACCCTGTTGTATATGGATAGTGTAGAATAGTGCAAGTCTGGCTCACTGGCTCTTTGGTGAGCCTGACAGTGCAGAAGCCACGTGGCCTTGGCTGTTGTGCAGATCGGGTCCTCATGTCGCAGCTGCTCAGGGTGGAGACATTGGAGGTGATGTGGTAGAGAGCTGAGGCACAGCAGGAGTGCTGGAGTCTGCTGGTTTGGGGAGTGGCCCCTCCCGTCGGTGCTGTGCTCCAGTCTGCACTCAGTGGAAGACAAGTTGGATTGTGTTCATCTTCAGCTGCACCAGCACATAATGAGGATCTGCTGCAGGCTTGTTCTTGATTAAACATGGCACTAGGACAATATCCCATGCACCGTCAATCTCCAGGCCATGTCAGACAGGGACTTGGCTATATATATGTTCTGCAACGTTATTTTTCTGCTTTCATAACTATATGTGCTATACATGCTGTGTACTCTATGTGCTGTATGTGCTGTGTACTGTGTGTGCTATATGTGCTGTATTCTGCATTTTGACCCCAGAGGAACATTGGTTCGCTTGGCTGTATTCATGTGTATGATTGAATGACGATTAGACTTGAACTTGACTCCAGCATCTTCCCCATCACTGAAGTCAGGCAAACTGGTCTATAATTTCCAGTCTTTTGCCTTGCTCCTTTCTTAAAGAGTGGAGTTTGTGATCCATTTCTTTGTTCCACAGTACAACCACTCCAACATAATTTCCAGCAGTCCGATATCCACTTGCATCTCTCTTTTATTCTTCATATATCTGGAAAAAAACTCTTCTATATTGTGAGCTATCTTTCTCCTCATTGCTTAATTTTTAGTTGTTTTTTTAAAGGCTTCTTCTAATTTCCTCTAGCTTCCCACTAATTTCTGCTATGCTGTATGCCCTCTCTTTTGTTTTTGACTTCCCTTGTCCTTCCTTCTCTCTGTCTTACTTCATCACTCTCTCTCACTCCTTTCTATTGTTCTTTTTATGTCTTGCTGCCCTCCCTCCCACCTTGCTTGCTGCTTCTCCCTCCTGCTCTTTCAGCCTTTTCTTGTGGCTAAAGAACAAAAACTCTATCAATAAGTACGTACTAGCATTGAATGCTTTAGAAGCTGGCCAAGCTACTCGATACTGATCATTGGCAAGTGGAACATTGGCTGTTATAGAGTGACCTGCATAGAGAGAAAGAGGTACTTTGATTTCCTGAGATGGGGAAGTGGATCAGTAAATTGTGGGGAAGAGAAAATTGGGATTAACCAATGTGGGAAAAAATCCATTTATTAGAATTGCTTTAGTAAAGCTACATATAGGCATCCGTTAGTCTCCAGAGACCATGGATTTGTGCCTTGAAAAGTTTCCAGGACGCAGGTCTGGGCAGCGTTGTATGGGAGACTGGCAGTTGCCCATGCTGCAAGTCTCCCCTCTCCACGCCACCGATGTTGTCCAAGGGAAGGGCAAGGGCCAATACAGCTTGGCACCAGTATCATCGCAGAGCAATATGCGGTTAAGTGCCTTGTTCAAGGACACAACACTCTGCCTTAGCTGAGGCTCAAACTAGCAACCTTCAGATCACTAGACCAACACCTTAACCACTTGGCCATGCACCAACAAAGCTACATCATTAGCATATTATTTGGATATTTATTTTTCAGCAAATAGATTTCACTAATGACAAGAATACATCAGGAGAGTGAGGAAATCGGAACCCTGGATAACAGAGTGGCAAGAGCTTACAGAACTTCTACTGTTTCAATCTTATTTTCCTCATATTCCCTCATGACAGAAGAAGGAGACATTTGGCCCATTGAGCAATGCCTTTGATTCTATTTCCCCACATATCGACACATGCAGCTTGGAAACATGCCGTTTGGATCATTGAGTCCTTGACGAACATCAAGCATCCATCTACAATAATTCCACATACACTCAGCGGCCACTTTATTGAGTGCCTCCTCTGCCTCATAAAGTAGCCACTGAGTTTATTTTTGTATGTTCATGGTCTTCTACTGCTGTAGCCTAGCCACTTCAAGGTTCAATGTGTTGTGAAGAGATGCTGTTGTTACTGTCACCTTTCTGACAGCTTGAAAGACCCTGTCCTCCTCTGACCTCTCTCATAATAACACATTTTCACCCACAGAACTGCTGCTCTCTGCATGTTTTTGTTTATCACACAATTCTCTGTAAACTCTAGAGATTGTTGTGTGTGAAAATCCCAGGAGATTAGCAGTTTCTGAGATACACAAATCACCCTGTCTGGCACCAACAATCATTCCATGGACAAAGTCACTTAGATCACATTTCTTTCCTATTCTGATGTTCATTCTGAACAACACTTAAACCTCTTGACCATGCCTGCATGCTTTTATGCATTGAATTGCTGCCACATGATTGATTGTCTAGATATGTGTGTTAATGAGCAGGTGCACAGGTGTACCTAATAAAATGGCCACTGACTATTAAGTACCATTAGCATCACAATTCCATCATTCCTACCACTTACCGTCACACTATAGGTAATTTACAGTACCAATTAACTTTCCAACCTGCTTTGCTTTGAAATGTGTGAAGGAACAGGAGTTCTAAGAGGGACCCACATGAAAACTTTACACAGGCAACTCAAGACATCAAGATTGAACCAGGGTGATTTGAGGCAGCTGTTCTCTACTATGGATCATATTTTAGAGCATTCGGGCCAGCTTGGCTCTATCTATGGGACCACTGTTTCCTATACCTTATTGCTTAGTGCAGACCCGCACTGAGTCTTTCCAGAGAAAAATGAATTACTTTGAAGTGGATGGCTTCTTGTCAGCACTGATTCAGCTCTTTGAAACAATGAAGGGCACATACAATGTACTTGTAAGTAGCTTGTCATAATTAGCTGTGATTACAGAGGTAAAAGATCTAAATACAAAATAAGTGAGCCTCAAGCATAAATGGAGATTAGAGTGATTGCCTTTCCCAGAGCAGCCGTTCATCTGTGGAATATAATCCCGTGAAAGCCCCTGGTTTCCTTGGCTGCAAAAGTCTAGGGAAGACACTCCCCAGTCCTGCCAAACCCGTGAGATTGAGATGGCTCTCCCACCCCCAACGCCGTTTTGTGTAATTTGCTACCCTGTTACAAATTAGTGCCATGAAATTGCAGTGCATGTAATTAAATGTATTATATTTATGAATCTTAATTAAATGGATAATAAAGAAAAACAAAAAGAAAAGAGCCCATTTTAATTAAACAATCAAATGTCAAGTTGGAGCTCAACATTTCAGCATATTCATTGATCCTCAATCAATCTCAAGACCTGGCTTCATCAAATCTTACAAACAGCGTCTTCTCTCTTCATCTCGAGCCGAGCAAAAACCTTGAAATGAGCCTTAGTGTTGTTATGAAACCAGTAACTGGTTTCACTTACCAGCAAAGATAGATATGTCAGTTGAAGTCCAATGGTACTATTTTCAAAAGTTTTATTAATAAAGGGGCACAAAAATTAAGGTTAATACAAACATTCAGATAACATGCGTCAATACTCAATCTAAAACGCAGGTACATTAATAATCACTCAGAAATAAGCTCTTTCGTTGTCTAGGGTATAATACTGAGTCCAATTGGAAATATAGAGTCACTCTGAAGTCTGCAGGCTTTTCCCTTTTTGGTTTCACGTGTTGGAGAGAGAGAGAGATAAACGGAAAAACTTGCCCAAAACATCCATGGAATCAGGGGAGCGATCTTCCCCGTTGTTAGTTAAAAGCGATCCTCCGTTGGTTCCAGCCACAAACCCCGCATTCGGAATTTAACGCACGTGGCTTACTTCAAAATGGCTTCCCGTTCCCACGGGAAGCGGTATCGTGCTTCTTGGTGTCTCCTTGGTGCGTCTGAGGGTCGTCCTCTTTCAGACTCTTCTTTATACTGCCTCACGGGATCTCAGGTGTCAATCAGGTTGCAGGTGATGCAATCTCTCTCAACCAGCCCACTTTGCCCGAGGGCTTTACAATGTCCCTGCGAGTTGGCACGTCTGCAGTTCCCAGGTGTCTCCTGAGAACAATGCCACATTCACCAGCTTTTGTCCCAGTGGAATGCGGTATCCAGCACGTCGCTGTCTTTCCATTTCCTGTGTCCATTCAGCCTGTCTCTCTCTCTCTCTTGGGTCATTGACCCCCCTTTCACTAGGGCTCTTGCAATTCTCACAAAGGAGGGGGCTGGTATCATAACAGTGTCCCTCACCAGAAAATCCCTTATCTTCAACAATAACTCAAACAGCTGAAAGCAGTACAGACCGGTCATTTAAAGGTGAAATTTTGAGGGTACAGAATCTTTATGTTCCTGTTGGGTTGAAAGAATAGGTTAAAAGTTTGAGAGAGCCATGGTTTTCAAGGGATATTGGAAACTTGGTTCGGAAAAAGAGAGATATCTAGAATAAATGTAGGCAGCATGGAGTAAATGAGGAATATAAAGAATGTAAAAAGAATCTTAAGAAGAAATTAGAAAAGCCAAAAGAAGATATGAGGTTGCTTTGGCAAGTAAGGTGAAAATAAATCCAAAGGGTTTCTACAGTTATATTAATAGCAAAAGGATAGTGAGGGATAAAATTAGTCCCTTAGAGAATCAGAGTGGACAGATATGAGTGGAGCCAAAAGAGATGGGGGAGATTTTGAACAATTTCTTTTCTTTGGTATTCACTAAAGAGAAGGATATTGAATTGTGTAAGGTAAGGGAAACAAGTAGGGAAGTTATGGAAACTATGATGATTAAAGAGGAGGAAGTACTGGCGCTTTTAAGGAATATAAGAGTGGATAAATCTCCTGACAGGATATTCCCTAGGACCTTGAGGGAAGTTAGTGTCGAAATAGCAGGGGCTCTGACAGAAATATTTCAAATGTCATTAGTAATGGGGATGGTGCTGGAGGATTGGCCTATTGCTCAAGTTGTTCCATTGTTTAAAAAGGGTTTAAAGAGTAAACCTAGCACCTATAGGCCTGTACGTTTGATGTCAGTAGTGGGTAAATTAATGGAAAGTATTATTCGGCATGGTATATATAATTATCTGGATAGATAGGGTCTGATTAGGAACAGTCAACATGGATTTGTGTGTAGAAGGTCATGTTTGACAAATCTTATTGAATTTTTTGAAGAGGTTACTAGGAAAGTTGATGAAGGTAAAGCAGTGGATGTTGTCTATATGGACTTCAGTAAAGCCTTTGACAAGGTTCCACATGGAAGGTTAGTTAGGAAGGTTCAATCGTTAGGTATCAATATCGAAGAAGTAAAATGGATTCAACAGTGGCTGGATGGGAGATGCCAGAGAGTAGTGGTGGATAACTGTTTCTCTGGTTGGAGGCCGGTGACTAGTGGTGTGCCTCAGGGACCTGTACTGGGTCCAATGTTGTTTGTCATATACATTAATGATCTGGATGATGGGGTGGTAGATTGGATAAGTAAGTATGCAGATGATACTAAGATAGGTGGCGTTGTGAATAATGAAGTAGGTTTTCAAAGCTTGCAGAGAGATTTAGGCCAGTTAGAAGAGTGGGCTGAAAGATGGCAGATGGAGTTTAATGCTGATAAGTGTGAGATGCTACATTTTGGTAGGACTAATCAAAATAGGACATACATGGTAAATGGTAGGGCATTTGAAGAATGCAGTAGAACAGAGTGATGTAGGAATAATGATGCATAGTTCCCTGAAGGTGGAATCTCATGTGGATAGGGTGATGATGCAAGCTTTTGGTATGCTGTTCTTTATAACTCAGAGCATTGAGTATAGGAGTTGGGATGTAATGTTAAAATTGTACAAGGCATTGGTGAGGCCAAATTTAAGTATTGTGTACAGTTCTGGTCACCGAATTATAGGAAAGATGTCAAAAAAATAGAGAGTATACAGAGAAGATTTACTAGAATGTTACCTGGGTTTCAGCACCTAAGTTACAGAGAAAGGTTGAAAAAGTTAGGTCTTTATTCTTTGGAGCGTAGAAGGTTGAGAAGGGACTCGATAGCGGTATTTAAAATTATGAGGGGGATAGATAGAGTTGACGTGGATAGGGTTTTTCCATTGAGAGTAGGGGAGATTCAAACAAGAGGATATGAGTTGAGAGTTAGGGGGCAAAAGTTTAAGGGTAACACAAGGAGGAACTTCTTTACTCAGAGAGTGGTAGCTGTGTGGAACGAGCTTCTAGTAGAAGTGGTACAGGCAGTTTCGATATTGTCATTTAAAGTAAAGTTGGATAGGTATATGGACAGGAAAGGAATGGAGGGTTATGGGCTGAGTGCAGGTTGGTGGGACTAGGTGAGAGTAAGCGTCAGCATGGACTAGAAGGGCCGAGATGGTCTGTTTCTGTGCTGTAATTGTTATATGGTTATATGTAGGCTATTGTTTGGAATAGCATACCTATGTGCCCATAGCCTCGAGGAAACTCCATACTCCACATAACTACAGATGAATAATTTTGAACGTGGTTACAATGTATGGACGTTGCCCCATGTACTTTACACACTTCTTGCCCTCTATGGGAGGTTGAGAAGGGTTAGGCGAATGGGTATAACAGGAAGCGATAGTGATGTTTAACTATACTTCTTCTTACTGGGTACTGCAATGGCCCAGCTCATTAAACTTCAAAACCACCTGTTGTAAAGAACTGTGAGCCTCTTTGAGAACTCAGAATTTTGCCAAGTAAGGCTCTTTCTAAAGAATGACTGACATTTATTCCACATTCGTTGCAGTCTCAGGGCATTCTGAAGTGTGTTGGAGCTGAGCAACATTGGAATGGAAGGATCATAGTATTAATGTGCTGAGCACAAACAACCGAGGCCTCCATCAGTTATCAGCAGACAGGAAATCTAAACCCTCAGTTTGCAGAACAGATCAGACTTCTGGCTGATAATAGAGTCATATACCATGGAAGCAGCTCTTTAGCCCATTGAGCCACTGAGGTCAGGGTTAGGAAGTTGTGGGCATGTAGTTTTGGCACCAGAAGCGTGATCACTGATCTGAATTGATGCAAACAGCAAATTTCACTGTATGTTTCAATGTACGTGACAAGTAAAACTAATCTCTTTATGTACCAAGCTACAGTGACAAACTTGTTTGCATGTTATCCATACAGATCATTTCAAATCATCAGTACATGGAGGTAGAACAAAGGGAAAACCAGTAATACAATGCAGAATAAAGTGTTGCAGTGAAAGTACAATGCAGGTAGGCTATAAGATGCTTGGGCCATAATGAGGTAGTCTGTGAGATCAAGAGTTTGTCTTTATTGTACAAGAGGTCAGTTCAAGAGTCTTATAACAGATGATATTAGCTGTCCTTAAGTCTGGTGGTTTGTATTCTCAAGCTTTTGTATTTTCTGCCTGATGAAAGAGGGGTGAAGAGAGAATAAAGTGAGTGGGAAAATAAATTAACCATTATCAAGTGAGCAGACTTGTTGGATCAAATGATCTAATTTACCAGGATGCTGCCTGGTTTAGAAAGTATGGTTTATGATCAGAGATTAAGGGAGCTAGGGCTTTACGCTTTGGAGAGGAGGATGAGAGGAGATATGATAGAGTTGTACAAGATGTTAAGAGGAATAGACAGAGTGGACAGCAAGCGCCTCTTCCCCAGGGCACCACTGCTCAGTACAAGAGGACATGGCTTTAAGGTAAGGGGAGGGAAGTTCAATAGACAATAGACATTAGGTGCAGAAGTAGACCATTCGGCCCTTCAAGCCTGCACCACCATTTTGAGATCATGGCTGATCATCTACTATCAATACCCGGTTCCTGCCTTGTCCCCATATCCCTTGATTCCCCTATCCATAAGATACCTATCTAGCTCCTTCTTGAAAGCATCCAGAGAATTGGCCTCCACTACCTTCCGAGGCAGTGCATTCCAGACCCCCACAACTCTCTGGGAGAAGAAGTTTTTCCTTAACTCTGTCCTAAATGACCTACCCCTTATTCTCAAACCATGCCCTCTGGTACTGGACTCTCCCAGCATCTGGAACATATTTCCTGCCTCTGTTTTGTCCAATCCCTTAATAATCTTATATGTTGCAATCAGATCCCCTCTCAATCTCCTTAATTCCAGCGTGTACAAGCCCAGTCTCTCTAACCTCTCTGCGTAAGACAGTCCAGACATCCCAGGAATTAACCTTGTGAATCTACTCTGCACTTCCTCTGCAGCCAGGATGTCCTTCCTTAACCCTGGAGACCAAAACTGTACACAATACTCCAGGTGTGGTCTCACCAGGGCTCTGTACAAATGCAAGAGGATTTCTTTGCTCTTGTACTCAATTCCCTTTGTAATAAAGGCCAACATTCCATTAGCCTTCTTCACTGCCTGCTGCACTTGCTCATTCACCTTCAGTGACTGATGAACAAGGACTCCTAGATCTCTTTGTATTTCTCCCTTACCTAACTCTACACCGTTCAGATAATAATCTGCCTTCCTGTTCTTACTCCCAAAGTGGATAACCTCACACTTATTCACATTAAACATTATCTGCCAAGTAGCTGCCCAGCCTATCCAAGTCACCCTGAATTCTCCTAACATCCTCATCACATGTCACACTGCCACCCAGCTTAGTATCATCAGCAAATTTGCTGATGTTCTTCTCAATGCCTTCATCTAAATCGTTGACGTAAATCGTAAAATGGGAGGCAGGGTTTGTGGGCCGAAGGGCCTGTAATGTGCTGTACTATTCTATGTTCTATGTTCTATAATTCTGCTCTTCTGCATTCCGCTCTAGCAAAGTATGGCGATTTGAAAGTCCCTGGAGATCAGCAGTTTCTAAAATACTCAGACCACCCTTTCTGGTACCAATGATCATTCCACGGCTAAAGTAATAGTCAGTAGCTTTGCAGTTAGCCTCCAACACCAGAATGGGAAGCAGATGTGGCCACCCCCAGTTCTGCATTCACTATTGTAGCTGGTGTAGTCCCAGAGTGGAGCAGCAAGGGCTTGACAGACAGGCATGCTCACCCTGCTCTACTGGAGCTTGTGGGACCAATTGGGCAAGAGGCACTTAGGCCTACACAGGTTTGTTAAAGGGACTCTTTGATATTTTGACACTCATAGTGTATCAGTAAGGGAGGTACAGTATAAGGGAGCTTCCTTTAAACCTGTTCTAGCTTCTAGCAGAATAATGCGCTGACATTTCTACACAAACTCTCAATACAATAGTGCCATTTGAAAGAAGGATGTAAAATAATGGAAGATTAGGGGCTGTGTGGGATGGGAATAGTTAAACTTATTGTGGAATAAATCATGGACTGAAGGGCCTGTACTGATCTATAGAGTCATAAAGCACAGAAGCAGGCTATTTGATCCATCTAGTCCATGCTAAAATATTATTTAGCATAGTTCCATTGACCTGCACCTAAACCATAACCCTCCATACCCCTTCTCATCTATGTACATAGCCAAACTTCTCTTAAATGTTGAAATTAAACCTGCATCCACCACTTCCGCTGGCTGCTTATTCTACACTCTCATCACCTTCTGAAGAAATTCTCCTCAAGTTTCCCTTAAATGTTTCACCTTTCACCCACCTTAACCTCTAATTGTAGTTTCTTCAACTTCAGTGTAAAAAGCCTGCTTCCATTTACCCTATCTATAACACAGATGATTTGATACATCCTTTATGAAATCTGCCCTCATTCTCCTACACTCAAGGGAATAAAGTCCTACGCATACAAAATTTCTCCACAACTCAGGTCCTCAATTCCTGGCAATATCTTTGTAAAGTTTCTCTGTATTCTTTCAATTGTATTGATATCTTTTCTGTAGATAGGTGACTAGAACTGGACACAATACTCCAAATTAAGCCTCACCAATGTCTTATACACCATCAACATAATATCCTAACTCCTGTGCTCAATACATTGATTTTGAAGGCCAATGATGAAGGTAGAGCAGTGGATGTAGTGTATATGGATTTCAATAAGCCACTTGATAAGGCTCATACAGAAAGTAATGAGGCATGGGATCCAAGGAGACCTTGTTTTGTAGATCCAGAATTGGCATGACCACAGAAGGCAAAGGTGGTTGTGGGTAGTTCATATTCTGCATGGAGGACAGTGACTAGTGGTGTTCTGTAGGGATCTGTTCAGAATCAGGTTTATTATCATTGGCATGTGTTGTGAAATTTGTTAATTTAACAGCAGCAGTTCAATGTAATACAGAAGAGAAAAATAATAATAATAAATAAATAAATAAATCAATTACAGTACATGTATATTGAATGAATTAAAAATCGTGCAAAAACAAAGTGAGGTAGTGTTCAAAGGTTCAATGTCAATTTAGTAATCAGATGGCAGAGGGGAAGAAGCTGTTCCTGAATCATTGAGTGTGTGCCTTCAGGCTTCTGTATTTCCTACCTGATGGTAACAGTCAGAAAAGGGCATGCCCTGGGTGCTGGGGGTCCTTAATAATGGACGCTACCTTTCTGAGACACCACTCCCTAAAGATGTCTTGGGTACTTTGTAAGCTAGTGCTCAAGATGGAGCTCCTCCATACCAGACAGTGATGCAGCCTGTCAGAATGCTCTCCACGGTACATCTATAGAAGCCCTCTGAGACACCTCCTCTTTGTGATTTTTATAAGTGACCTGGATGAGGAAATAGAAGGGTGGGTTAGCAAGTTTGCTGATGATGTAGAAGTTGGGGGTGTTGTGGAATAGTTTGGAGGGTTGTCAGAGGTTACAGCAGGACATCAATAGGATGCAGAACTTAGCTGAGAATTGACATATGGAGTTCAACCCAAATAAGTGTGAAGTGTTTCATTTCGGTAGGTCAAATTTGAAGACATAATATTAATGATATAACTCTTGGCAATGAGGAGGATTAGTGAGATTGTGCGGTCCATGTCCATAGGACACTTAAAGCTGCTGCACAAGTTGACAGTATTGTTAAGAAGGCATATGGTGTGTTGGCCTTCATAAACCATAGGATTGAGTTCAAGAGCTGTGAGGTAATGTTACAGCTATTGAAGACCTTACATAGACCCCACGGCGTACTGTGTTCGGTTCTGGTCACCTCATTACAGGAAGGATGTGGATGCTATAGAGAGAATGCAGAGGCAATATACGAGGATGTTACCTGTATTGGGGAGCATGCCTTTATGAGAATAGATTAAGTGAACTTGGCCTTTTCTTCTTAGAGCAATGGAGGATGAGGGGTGACCTGATAGAAGTGTATAAGATGATGAGAGGCATTGATCGTGTGGATAGCCAATGGCCTTTTTCCAGGGCTGAAATATCTAACATGAAGGGCTTAGTTTTAAAGTGCTTGGAAGTAGATAGAAGAGGGATGTCAGAATTAAGTTTTCACACAGAGAGTGGTGGGTACACTGCCAGCAAATGTGGTAGAGGCAGATACAATAGGCTTGTTCAAGAAACACTTAGATAGATACATGAATCTTAGAGGGCTACGCAGTAGAGAAATTCTAGGCAGCTTCTAGAGTAGGTTACATGGTAGGCACTACATTGTGAGCTGGAGGGCTAGTAATGTACTGTAGATTTTTTATGTTTCTATGTTTCTAATGTACCAAAAGCTCTCTTTATGACCCTATTTACATGTGACATCAATTTTAAGGAATTATGGATCTGTATTCCCAGATCCCACCGCTCTACACACTACTAAGTGCCCTACCACTTATAAGACCTAGCAACACACACAAAATGCTGGTGGAATGCAGCAGGCCAGGCAGCATCTCTAGGGAGAAGCACTGTTGACGTTTCGAGCCCGAAACGTCGATAGTGCTTCTCCCTATAGATGGTGCCTGGCCTGCTGCATTCCACCAGCATTTTGTCTGTGTTGCTCGAATTTCCAGCATCTGCAGATTTCCTCGTGTTTACTTATAAGACTTACCTTGATTGCTCCTTCTGAAGTGAAACACACCACACTTACTGCATCTGGTATTTTTCAGCCCATTTGTCTAGATTCCACTGCAAGCTCTGATTATCTTCCTCGCTGTCCACTACATACCCAATCTTGGTGAAATCCACAGATTTGCTCATCCAGTTTGCCACATTATCATCTAGATCATTGATATAGTGATAAACAACAACAGACCCAGAACCAAATCTACAGCACTCCATGTCTTCTGTGTTCTAAGTTCTATGCTGTAACCTATGTCCATAATGTGACCTTGTAAAAAAAAATTATATGATGTGATGCATTGTGATGCACTAAGCCAATGCAGGAATGTCATACGGCATGCCATCACCTGTCTCTTTAAACCTTCTGCATTGATATCTGCCTTTGAAGAAAGGAGCCAGCTGATGTTGTGTGTTGGAAGCAGCACAAATCTTTGTGAAGAAAGTTCTGGCCTTACAGATGTTGTTGAATTGATTTCTACAGGACTTGTCCAAGCTGGGGCCCATTTGGACCTCATTGTACACCTTACTGGCTACTTTATTAGGTACACATGTACACCAGCTCATTTATGCAAGTATCTAATCAGCCAAACATGTGGTAACAACTCATTGCATAAAAGCCTGCAGACATGGTCAAGAGATTCAATTGTTCAGACTAAACATCGGTATGGGAAAGAAATATGATCAAAGTGACTTTGACCGTGGAATGATTGCTCATGCCAGGGAGGGTTGGTCGAGTATCTCAGAAACTGCTGATCTCCTGGGAAATTCACACATAACAGTCGCTCATGTTTACAGAGAATGGTGCGAGAAACAAAAAAAAATCCAGTGAGCAGCAGTTCATATTAATGAAAGAGTTCAGAGGAAAATGGCCAGACTGGTTCAAACTGACAGAAAAGTAAGAGTAACTCAAATAACCACATACTAGAACTGTAGTGTGCAGCAGAGCACCTCTGAAAACACATGTTGAACCTCAAAGTGGATGGGCTACAGTAGCAAAGACCACGAACTTACAAACAGTGGTCACATTATTAGGAACAGAAGGTACCTAATAACCATATAACAATTACAGCACGGAAACAGGCCATCTTGGCCCTTCTAGTCCATGCCAAATGCTTACGCTCACCTAGTCCCACTGACCTGCACTCAGCTCATAACTCTCCATTCCTTTCCTGTCCATACACCTATCCAATTTTTTAAAATGACATATCGAACCTGCCTCTACCACTTCTACTGGAAGCTCGTTCCACACAGCTATCACTCTCTGAGTAAAGAAGTTTCCCCTGGCATTACCCCTAAACTTTTGCCCCCTAACACTCAACTCATGTCCTCTTGTTTGAATCTCCCCTACTCTCAATGGAAAAAAGCCTATCCATGTCAATTCTATCTATCCCCCTCATAATTTTAAATACCTCTATCAAGTCCCTCCTCAGCCTTCTACGCTCCAAAGAATAAATCTGTAACTTAGGTGCTGAAACCCAGGTAACATTCTAGTAAATCTTCTCTGTAGTCTCTATTTTGTTGACATCTTTCCTATAATTCGGTGACCAGAACTGTACACAATACTTAAATTTGGCCTCACCAATGCCTTGTACAATTTTAACATTACATCCCAACTCCTATACTCAATGCTCTGATTTATAAAGACCAACATAACAAAAGCTTTCTTCACCACCCTATCCACATGAGATTCCACCTTTAGGGAATTATTCCTAGATCACTCTGTTCTACTGCATTCCTCAATGCCCTACTATTTACCATGTATGTCCTATTTTGATTAGTCCTACCAAAATGTAGCACCTCACACTTATCAGCATTAAACTCCATCTGCCATCTTTCAGCCCACTCTTCTTACTGGCCTAAATCTCTCTGCAAGCTTTGAAAACCTTCTTCATTATCCACAACGCCACCTATCTTAGTATCATCTGCATACTTACTAATCCAATATACCACCCCACCATCCAGATCATTAATGTATATGACAAACAACATTGGACCCAGTACAGATTCCTGAGGCACACCACTAGTCACCAGCTTCCAACCTGACAAACAGTTATCCACCACTACTCTCTGGCATCTCCCATCCAGCCACTGTTGAATCCATTTTACTACTTCAATATTAATACCTTATAATTGAACCTTCCTAACTAACCTTCCATGTGGAACCTTGTCAAAGGCCTTACTGAAGTCCATATAGACAACATCCACTGCTTTACCCTCATCAACTTTCCTAGTAACCTCTTCAAAAAATTCAATAAGATTTGTCAAACATGACCTTCCACACACAAATCCATGTTGACTGTTCCTAATCAGACCCTGTCTATCCAGATAAGTATATATACCATCTCTAAGAATACTTTCCATTAATTTACCCACTACTGACGTCTAACTGACAGGCCTATAATTGCTAGTTTTACTCTTAGAACCCTTTTTAAACAATGGAACCACAGGAGCAATATGCCAATCCTCCGGCACCATCCCCGTTTCTAACGACATTTGAAATATTTCTGTCAGAGCCACTGCTATTTCTACACTAACATCCCTCACGGCCTAGGAATATCCTGTCAGGATCTGGAGACTTATCCACCTTTGTATTCTTTAAAAGCACCAGTACTTCCTCTTCTTTAATCATCATAGTTTCCATAGCTACCCTACTTGTTTCCCTTACCTTACACAATTCAATATCCATTTCTTTAGTGAATACCGAAGAAAAGAAATCGTTCAAAATCTCCACCATCTCTTTTGGCTCCACACATAGCTGTCCACTCTGATTCTCTAAGGGACTAATTTTATCCCTCACTATCCTTTTGCTATTAATATAACTGTAGAAACCCTTTGGATTTATTTTCACCTTACTTGCCAAAGCAACCTCATATCTTCTTTTGGCTTTTCTAATTTCTTTCTTAAGATTCTTTTTTACATTCTTTATATTCCTTGAGCACCTCATTTACTCCATGCTGCCTATATTTATTGTAGATCTCTCTCTTTTTCTGAACCAAGCTTCCAATATCCCTTGAAAACCATGGCTCTCTCAAACTTTTAACCTTTTGCTTCAACCTAACAGGAACATAAAGATTCTGTACCCTCAAAATTTCACCTTTAAATGACCTCCATTTCTCTATTATATCCTTCCCATAAAACAAATTGTCCCAATCCACTCCTTCTAAATCCTTTTGCATCTCCTCAAAGTTAGCCTTTCTCCAATCAAAAATCTCAACCCTGGGTCCAGTCCTATCCTTCTCTATAATTATATTGAAACTAATGCTATTGTAATCACTGGACATGAAGTGCTCCCCAACACATACCTTCGTCACCCGACCTATCTCATTCCCTAACAGGAGATCCAGCACTGCCCCTTCTCTGGTTGGTACCTCTGTGTATTGCTGCAAAAAACTATCCTGCACACATTTTACAAACTCCAAGCTATCCAGCCCTTTTATAGAATGGGCTTCCCAGTTTATGTGTGGAAAATTAAATTCTTGCACAATCACAACCTTGTGCTTACTACAAATATCTGCTATCTCCTTTCAAATTTGCTCCTCCAATTCTCGCTAACCATTAGGTGGTCTATAATACACCCCTATAACTGTTACTACACCTTTCCCATTCCTCAATTCCATCCAAATAGTCTCCCTAGACGAGCCCTCTAATCTATCCTGCCACTGAGTGTGCAACTTACTTTTTTTTTGCTCTAATTGCTCACTGATGAGATGGCTGTTGGGCAGGGTTTCTTTGTCTTTGGAGTTAATGGGAATATGGGGAGTAGGGAGTGGATTTAATGGAACATTAATGTTAATAGGTACTGGATGTTTGACACTGACAGTGGGCAAAACCACGTGTAGTCTCCCAGTGACAGCTTGATAGATAGATAGGTAGATAGATAGATAGATACTTTATTCATCCCCATGGGGAAATTCAACTTTTTTTCCAATGTCCCATACACTTGTTGTAGCAAAACTAATTACATACAATACTTAACTCAGTAAAAAAATATGATATGCATCTAAATCACTATCTCAAAAAGCATTAATAATAGCTTTTAAAAAGTTCTTAAGTCCTGGCGGTAGAATTGTAAAGCCTAATGGCATTGGGGAGTATTGACCTCTTCATCCTGTCTGAGGAGCATTGCATCGATAGTAACCTGTCGCTGAAACTGCTTCTCTGTCTCTGGATGGTGCTATGTAGAGGATGTTCAGAGTTATCCATAATTGACCGTAGCCTACTCAGCGCCCTTCGCTCAGCTACCGATGTTAAACTCTCCAGTACTTTGCCCACGACAGAGCCCGCCTTCCTTACCAACTTATTAAGACGTGAGGCGTCCCTCTTCTTAATGCTTCCTCCCCAACACGCCACCACAAAGAAGAGGGCGCTCTCCACAACTGACCTATAGAACATCTTCAGCATCTCACTACAGACATTGAATGACGCCAACCTTCTAAGGAAGTACAGTCGACTTCCTTAGTACAGTTGGTTGGTGAACAGGGAGGGCATGTCTGTTGGTGGGAAAGACACTTTTATACACACCAACATTGACATCTTTGGTGTGATGCTTTCTGTCTAAAGCCTTGCAGAATTAATGGCAAGTGCTCAAATAGATTTAAGTGCCATCTGATTTCTCCTGCCGTGTTAGTATTTTGTGTAGGCTCAAAGCATTCTCAAGCTTTGTCCACTCCTTAAGACTTTGATGCAATTTAGAATAATTTAACCAGAGGATTTCATGAAAGGTAACATGGAATAACCTTTAGACAGAGGTCAAAGTTCTGAGCACCTTAAAGAACAATCAATGGGGACACAATGTTTCTGTAAATAACCCTCTCAGTATTTTTAGAGCTCCTGGGGAGTTAAAGACAGTAATGGGAGCCAGAGCTCTGCACCCTTGCTTCTGACAAGGGGGCAGTAAACATCCAGGATCTACTTGAAGGCTGTGTGTACTGCAGTCATGAAGGAGCACAAATATCCTCTTGTTTCTCTTTTTAAATCCCACTTCACCCAGCTACCTCCAAATCTCTGAGCACCAGATAAATTCCAGACACCAAACTTTTCTTTTTGGATTGAAGTTGCTGCAGATGGAGAAAAATGTACCTAAACACTGTAAACACAAGAAATTCTGCAAATGCTGAAATCCAAAACAACACACATTAAATGCTTGAGTCCTCAGCAGGTGAGGCAACAAATATGGAAATAAACAAGCAGTCAATGTTTCGGGCCAAGACCCTTCTTCAAACAGAAGATGTTGCTCCTCCATCCCAAGAGTGGCCTCATTGTGGAACAAGATGAGGCCATGGACTGACAACGAGAATGGGAATCAGAATTAAATGTTGGACCACTGGGAAGTTCCACTTCTGGTGATGGAGTGGAGTTGATTGACAAAGCAATCCCCCAATGTAATGAGCTCTTCAGCCCTGTGTGGGGTGCCAGAAAGCATTGAGCTCCAAGGTTTTTAGGGCACCAGAATTGGTTAATTGTTGTTTAGTGAGATTCATTAGTTGTTTAGAGTTCCTTGTGTTTTCCTCAAGTGGAATCCTCTTTGTAACGTGGTCTCCTGGTGCTTTCTGTTTAAGCTGGCTAAGTTTACTTTGATAGGCTTGGGGATTCAGAATCAGGTTTATTATCACCAGCATGTGATGTGAAATTTGTTAACAGCAGCAGTTCAATGCAATTCATAATCTAGCAGAGAGAGAGAAAAATAATAATAAATAAAATAAAACATAATAAATAAACAAGTAAATCAGTTATGTATATTGAATAGATTTTTTTAAATGTACAAAAACAGAAATAGTGTATATTAAAAAAAAGTGAGATAGTGTCCAAAGCTTCAATAATGTCTATTTAGGAATCAGATGGCAGAGGGGAAGAAGCTGTTCCTGAATCGTTGAGTGTGTGCCTTCAGGCTTCTGTATCTCCTACCTGATGGTAACAGTCAGAAAAGGGCATGCCCTGGGTGCTGGAGGTCCTTAATAGTGGACGTTGCCTTTCTGTGATACCGCTCTCTAAAGATGTCTTGGGTACTTTGTAGGCTAGTGCTCAAGATGGAGCTCCTCCATACCAGACATGCTAGAATGTCTCTCCACGGTACAACTATAGAAGTTTTTGAGTGTATTTGTTGACATGTCAAATCTCTTCAAACTCCTAATAAAGTATAGCTGCTGTCTTGTCTTCTTTATGACTACATCAATATGTTGGGACCAGGTTAGATCCTCAGAGATCTTGATGCCCAAGAACTTGAAGCTTCTCACTCTCTCCACTTCTGATCTCTCTGTGAGGATTGGTATGTGTTCCTTCGACTTACCCTTCCTCGTCCACAATCAGCTCTTTTGTCTTACTAACGTCGAGTGCCAGATTGTTGCTGCGGCACCATTCCACTAGTTGGCATATCTCATCAGGACCTTCTGCCTTCACTCTCTTTAAAGACAGTCTAACATCGACCTCTGAGACAGATATCACAGCGTCATCAGGTGCAGCAGGGATCTTCACAGCTATCGTTGTGTTCTCCCTTTCAAAGCGTGCATAGAAGGCATTGATTTCATCTGGTAGTGAAGCATCACAACTATTGGATTTCACTTTGTAGGAAGTAATGTCTTCTGTGTTATTGTATATTACTTGTAGTATTTTTAGGAGATGCCTGATTAGCTCTAATCACGGGGTCCTAATTTTGACAATGTTACTTCTTGTGGTGTCACTCAGCTGAGCCATCAATGTCCTTTTGGAATTATTATGAATAAACTCTCATCACTGTCCCTATACTGGAGTCTATCTTTTCTCTGCACATGGGTTCCAATATTGCCAACACACATTTTGTCACCCCAATTTATGTTGGGGCTCTCAACAAAGCAGTCCCCTAATTTGCAATGGGTCTCTTGGTGAAACCCATATATTGTAGTTGAAGTTGCGGCAAAGAGAGAAAGGGTCATTCACCAGATCCTGAAGGGACATTTATGGTGCCAAACAACTCATTGGAGGATGAGTCTGAGATCCCAGCACCGACCTGTTCTTGCTGCTGTAGTGATTGGCACAAAGCTTTCAGTCAACATTCTGTTCTACTGGCTGGACTCTTCCACCCCTCTGATGATGCACCCCACCTCCAGCAGGACACTAGTGTGGAAAATTGTGGCCTGAACTTCTAGAACCCTGTAGTTCAGTCAGTGTCTCTGGTCACTAATGCAAGTTCTGTTGATCACTTCCTTTCACAACATGGTATACACATTCTACATGAGTACATTAACTAAAGCACTATGGAAGAAAGTCCTCACAACAACCTGTGAACCTACTCTCTCAGTATCATGCTTATTCAATAAAATGAATGTTGTTATGCAATCTTCCATGAATGAGGACAGGCAATAATGAGATAGCTTCCACTTTATCATTATATGCCAGAAACACAATCCAAGTTCCTGGTAAGCTGAGCGCAGTCAATGGTGAATATCCAAGTGGTTTTCTTTGTGTGATCAGCTTTCAGAGGAATGTTTCAAAAACAGACCACAGCAAGCAGAGGGAAGCAAGATCCTGGGAACGCACTCCCCCCCCAGCGTTTTGGCAGGTAGGTTCATTTTAAGCCACCTTTCTCTCTCTGAACTTGAAGAGCAACTACTGAGCTTGAGCAATGCACTTGGTGTTTCAGGGCTTAAGCTGGCTGGTGAAGGGTTAACAACTGCCTGAGCCAAAATCAAAGGAGAAAGCAGCTGAGGGATTCTGCAGAACACACAGAAATACCCTGAGGACAGACTGTGGAAGCTGTGCTGTCTGGAGCAGTGCTCTCAGGCTCTGTTCGAAGCAAATTGGAGTGCAAAGGGGAAGCTGCAACACATTTCACCCAGTTACCTGCGATCGCTTGCTGTCTGAACTAGCCCAGCTCAGCCAAGTCCAGTCTTTACAGGGTTGTTACCTCAAGATCTTCTGAAGCCTGCTTACTAAAGGGGCTTTTTCAGGCTGGTGCTGAGAAGGTGCTCCCCTTTCTGTGGGCTATCTGAAGACGTGTGTCAGTTTATGAAATGAGGGGTCACCCAATTATGAGAGAGTTGAGGTGGAATTTCTCCTTTCAGATGGTGGTGCAACTTTGGAGTTCTCAGACTATAAGACAGAAAAGCAGAATTAGGCCATTCAGCCCATCAAGTCAACTCTGCCATTCCATCAAGGCTGATTTACTATCCCTTTCAACCCAATTCTCATTGCCTTCTCCCTGTAACCTTTGACGCCCTTACTAATGAAGAACCCATCAACCTTTGCATTAAATATACCCAATGCCTTGACCTCCACAGTCCTCTGTGGCAATGAAATACAAAAATTAACCTCTCTCTGATTAAAGAAATTCCTCCTCATCTCTGTTCTAAAGGGATGTCCTATTTTGAGGCTGTGCCCTCTGATCCTAGTCTCCCCCAGTATGGGAAACATCCTCTGCATGACCACTCAATGTAGGCCTTTCTATATTCGATAGGTTTCAGTGATATCCCCCCTCATTCTTCTAAACTTCAGTGAGTACAGGCCCAGGGCCATCAAACTCTCCTCAAAACCTTTCATTCCTGGGATCATTCCTTTCAACATTCTCTGGACCCTCTCAAATGTCAACACATCTTTTCTTAGATAAGGGGCCTAAAACTGCTCACAATACTCCAAGCATGAACTGACCAATGTCTTATTAAGCCTCAGCATGACACTCTTGCTTTTATATTCTAGTCCTCTCAAACTGAATGCAAACATTGCATTTGCTTTCCTTTCCACTGACTCACCCTGCAAATGAACCTTTAGGGAATTCTGCACAAGGACTTCCAGTCCCTTTGCACTTCTGATTTCTGAATTTTCTCTCCACTTAGAAAATGGTCTGCAATTTTATTCCTTCTAATAGAGTGCATGACCATACACTTCCTGACACTGGGTTCCATATGCCTCTTCATTGGCCATTCTCCTAATCCATCTAAGTCCTTCTTCAGACTCCCTGTTTCCTCAACACTACCTGCCCTACTGCCCATCTTTGTGTCACAAAGCCATCAAATTTATCTTTCAAATCATTGACACTTGCGGAAAACTACTAGTTACTGGCAGCCAACTGGAAAAGGCCCCCTTCATTTCCACTCTTTGCCTCCTGTCAGTTAGCCATTCTTCTATCCATGTTGGTATCTTTCCTGTAATACCATGGGATCTTGCTTAGCAGCCTCATGTACAGCACCTTGTGAAAGGCCTTATGAAAATCCAAGTTAACAGCATCCACTGTCTCTCCTTTGCCTATCCTGTCTGATATTTCCTCAAAGAATTCTAACATCTTTGTCAGGCAAGATTTCCTGTTAAGTAAACCATGCTGGCTTTGGCCTATTTCATTATGTGCCTCCAAGTACCCCAAAGAGATGTGGAGGTGAAGACATTGAATGCATCCATGGTGGACTTTGATAGGAATTGATTTGACATGGGAATCAGAGGTATGAGAAGTGAATGGTAACGTAGATTGTGCCCAAGACTGGGTCAGTTATCAATAGTACTGTGTGCATTTGGCAGAGTCACTGCTTTATAGGCACAAGTGACTCAGGTTCAACCCAGTCCTCTGTTGCTGTCCATGTGTGAATTTGCACCATGTGGCTGTAGCTCAGGTACTCCATTTTTCTCCCATACCCCAAAGACATGCAGATTGGTGGTTAATTGGCCTCTGTAAATTATCCCCAATGTATAAGTGAATGATAGGAATGTGGGGGCAGGGGAATTGATGGGAACATGAGGAAGATAAAAAATGGGAATAACACACACGTAGACAGCAACTATGGATGACATTTATTGTAGAAACCCGTCATCAGGACTGATCTGGTGCTGCCTGACTGCTAAGTTCCACGACTATTTTGTGTTGTGTTCCTCTGGATTTTCAGCATCTGCAGAAGCACTTGTTTTTATAACCATATAACCATATAACAATTACAGCATGGAAACAGGCCATCTCGGCCCTTCTAGTCCGTGCTGAACACTTACTTCACCTAGTCCCACCTACCTGACTCAGCCCATAACCCTCGATTCCTTTCCCGTCCATATACCTATCCAATTTTTTTTTAAATGACAAAAACTATCCTGCCTCTACCACTTCTACTGGAAGCTCGTTCCACACAGCTATCACTCTCTGAGTAAAGAAGTTCTCCCTCGTGTTACCCCTAAACTCTTGCCCCTTAACTCTCAACTCATGTCCTCTTGTTTGAATCTCCCCTACTCTCAATGGAAAAAGCCTATCCACATTAACTCTATCTATCCCCCTCATAATTTTAAATACCTCTATCAAGTCCCCCCTCAACCTTCTATGCTCCAAAGAATAAAGACCTAACTTGTTCAACCTATTTATAAAAAATAGGATTAAGTTAGAATGAAAGTAAATGGTGGTTGATAGTGCATATTTAGTGGGCCAAAGGGCTTCTTTCTGTGCTGTATATCTGTATGAGCTAGGATCTTATTGAATGACAGATGAAGCTTAAGAGACCGAGTGGCCTCCTCTTGCTCCCATTTTCATGTTCCAATACAGATCCTGGGCCAGGGAAACCTGCCCTGCCATTGGGTGGGTAGCAGGAAGTGTTCACAGAGGGCTGGCTGGAACTCTATTTTATTGAATATAGTGTGTGGAATATATAGTGTGTCAGACAGAGTGGTCAGCAGCACTGGGACTCCACAGGGGACTGCCCTGTCTCCCTTTCTCTTCACCATCTACACCTCGGACTTCAACTACAACACAGAGTCTTGCCGTCTTCAGAAGTTTTCTCATGACTCTGCCATAGTTGGATGCATCAGCACGGGAGATGAGGCGGAGTACAGGGCTACAGTGGGAAACTTTGTCACATGGTGTGAGCAGAATCATCTGCAGCTTAATGTGAAAAAGACTAAGGAGCTGGTGGTACACTTGAGGAGGGCTAAGGCACCAGTGACCTCTGTTTCCATCCAAGGGGTCAGTGTGGACATGGTGGAGGATTACAAATACCTGGGGATACGAATTGACAATAAACTGGACTGGTCAAAGAACACTGAGGCTGTCTACAAGAAGGGTCAGAGCCATCTCTACTTCCTGAGGAGACTGAGGTCCTTTAACATCTGCCGGACAATGCTGAGGATGTTCTACGAGTCTGTGGTGGCCAGTGCTATCCTGTTTGCTGTTGTGTGCTGGGGCAGCAAGCTGAGGGTAGCAGACACCAACAGAATCAACAAACTCATTCGTAAGGCCAGTGATGTTGTGGGTGTGGAACTGGACTCTCTGATGGTGGTGTCTGAAAAGAGGATGCTGTCCAAGTTGCATGCCATCTTGGACAATGTCTCCCATCCACTCCATAACGTACTGGTTAGGCACAGGAGTGCGCTCAGCCAGAGACTCATTCCACCAAGATGCAACACTGAGCGTCATAGGAAGTCATTCCTGCCTGTGGCCATCAAACTTTACAACACCTCCCTCGGAGTGTCAGACACCCTGAGCAAATAGGCTGGTCCTGGACTTATTTCCACTTGGAATAATTTACATATTATTATTTTATTATTTATGGTTTTATATTGCTATATTTCTACACTATTCTTGGTTGGTGCGACTGTAACAAAACCCAATTTCCCTTGGGATCAATAAAGTATGTCTGTCTGTCTGTAAACGGTATCACATCAGTCAATATGTGCTGCTGTGTGCAGTTGGAACTCAAAGTTGCGACTGAGTGGGAAGAAATTTGGTAAACTTTGGCTCACTGGTAAGAACTTTACCAGTGAGCCAGGGAGGGCATTCCAGCATGAATCCCCAAGGATTTATACTCATTTAAGCTTATGGTAACTTGTGCTTTTCCTCATCTTGTAATATACTCTGTAGAAGAAAGCAATTTCCAGTGTCTTTGTGCCCTGTGTATGTTTGCCTGTGGCAGTAAAATGAACTTGAATTTGAATGTGAGATAGCTTACTAAGAATGGCAGTCCTGCTCCATACTTTATTTAACTAGTTGTAAGATAAATGTGGTAGACAGGCAGGGTTGGGTTTCCATTCTATCTGCATTGCAATCACCATGTTGTATATGCTAACCTGTAGCATCACCACCAACATCATGCACATAGAACATAGAATAGTACAGCACAGTACAGGGCCTTCGGCCCACAATGTTGTGCCAACTCTTAAACGCTGCCTCCCATATATCCCCTCACCATAAATTTCTCCATATACCTGTCTAGTAATCTCTTAAATTTTACTAGTGTATCTGTCTCCACCACAGACCAGGCAGTGCATTCTACACTACTCTCTGAGTGAAAAACCTTCCTCCAATATCCCCCTTGAACTTCCCACTCCTTACCTTAAAGCCATGTCCTCTTGTATTGAGCAGTGGTGCACTGGGGTAGAGGCACTGGCTGTCCATTCTATCTATTCCTCATAATATCTTGCATACCTCTATTATGTCACCTCTCATTCTCCTCTCCTAAGAGTAAAGCTCCTTTAATCTCTGATCATAATCCATACTCTCTAAACCAGGCAGCATCCTGATAAATCTCCTCTGTACCCTTTCCAAAGCTTCCACATCCTTCCTATAGTGAGGCGACCAGAACT
The DNA here is from genome assembly GCF_048418815.1 of Hemitrygon akajei. Lineage (NCBI taxonomy): Eukaryota > Metazoa > Chordata > Chondrichthyes > Myliobatiformes > Dasyatidae > Hemitrygon > Hemitrygon akajei. The sequence goes on from NC_133135.1 coordinate 92,570,861, forward strand.
GGACACAGTACTCCAAGTGTGGCCTAACCAGAGTTTTATAGAGCTCCACCAACCTTTGTGTTGTCTGCAAAATTGCCAACCCACCTTTCTACCCCCACATCCAGGTCGTTAATAAAAATCACGAAAAGTAGGGGTCCCAGAACCGATCCTTGTGGGACACAACTAGTCACAACCCTCCAATCCAAATGTACACCTTCAACCATGACCCTCTGCTTTCTGCAGGCAAGCCAATTCTGAATCCACCTGGCCAAACTTCCCTGGATCCCATGCCTTCTGACTTTCTGAATAAGCTTACCATGTGGAACCTTATCAAATGCCTTACTAAAATCCATGTAGATTACATCCACTACACCACCCTCATCTATATGCTTGGTCATCTCCTCAAAGAACTCTAATAGGCTTGTTAGATATGAACTGCCCTTCGCAAAGCCATGCTGACTGTTCCTGATCAGACCATAATCCTCTAAATGCCCATAGATCCCATCTCTTAAGGATCTTTTCCAACAGCTTTCCCACCACAGACATGAGGCACACTGGTCTATAATTACCCGGACTATCCCTGCTACCTTTTTTGAACACGGGGACAATATTCGCCTCCCTCCAATATTCTGGTACCATTCCCGTGGACAACAAGGACATAAAGATCCTAGCCAGAGGCTCAGCAATCTCTTCCCTCACCTCATGGAGCAGCCTGGGGAATATTCCATCAGGCTCCGGGGACTTATCCATCCTAATGTATTTTAACAACTTCAACACCTCCTCTCCCTTAATATCCACATGCTCCAGAACTTCAACCTCACTCATATTGTCCTCACCATCATCAAGTTCCCGCTCATTGGTGAATATTGAAGAGGAGTATTCATTTAGGACCTCGCTCACTTCCAAAGCTTCCAGGCACATCTTTCCACCTTTATCTCTAATCAGGTCCTTTATCTCCTGTCATCCTTTTGTTCTTCACATATTTGAAGAATGCCTTGGGCTTTTCCTTTACCCTACTCACCAATGCCTTCTCATGCCCCCTTCATGTTCTCTTCAGCCCCTTCTTAAGCTCCTTTCTTGCTACCCGATATTCCTCAATAGACCCATCAGATCTTTGCTTCCTAAACCTCATGTATGCTGCCTTCTTCCACCTGACTAGATTCTCCATCTCACTTGTCACCCATGGTTTCTTCATCCTACCATTCTTTATCTTCCTCACCAGGACAAATTTATCCCTAACATCCTGCAAGAGATCCCTAAAATTTGACCATATGTCCATAGTATATTTCCCTTTAAAAACATCATCCCAATTTACACTCGCAAGTTCTAGCCTTATAGCCTCATAATTTGCCCTTCCCCAATTAAAAAATTTCCTGTCCTCTCTGATTCTATCTTTTTTCATGATAATGCCAGGGAGCAGTGGTCACTGTCCCACAGATGCTCATCCACTGAGCGAGCTGTGACCTGACCGGGTTCATTACCTAATACTAGATCTAGTATGGCATTCCCCCTAGTTAACATTATTGTACCTCCCATGACCATTATTGCTATATTATTATTACTGATTTGCAAAGACAGAGCGGCTACCTTCCTGCAGCCACATTAATCTAAAACAACTGTTCTAATCCTACAAGAGAAACTTAACAAAACCTACAAATAACTATGAAATTATCAGATTATTGCTAATAAACCCATCACATTCTTGAACCTCAGTCCACCATGGATGGTCCCAAGTCCGTCTGCAAAAGAAGAAGGGTTGGGCACAGGGCTATCAACCCAATCCTGTGAAACCCAGAGCTACAAAAATGCCAACAGAAATCCAAAGACCTCATCCCTGGGGTAGAAAGATACACCAAGAATGGGGACAACTTGAAAGACTTGACCAGGACAGAGGACTCTGTTAAACTGCTGTCAGTGGCCTATGCCCCAGTAGAGGTGACGGGCTTAAAAGAAAATTCTTAACCCCGGTGCAACCTTAATCACTAGAGTTTAGAAATGCTATGACCCCTTCAATCACTTTGCACTAAAATGGAATTTTTTTCAAATAATGTTCTTTCTTGTAAAAAAAATTGTATAATTGATTATTTAATTTATGTTTTTCTTGTGAATGGAATGTTCTGGAAGTTAGTTTTTCATTGTACCTGTGCATACATGTGCATGTGACAATAAACTTGACTTTGACAAATGTCTTACAGGAGATAATCCTTTAAAATTTATTCACATTATAGTATCTTGACAAGGCCAGCCTCTACTGCCCATTCATTATTGCCCTTAAGAAGGTGGTAGTGAGGTTCCATCTTGAACCACTGCAGTTCTTCTGGTGTTGTAGGAGAGGGAGTTCCAGGGTTTAGACCCAATCCCAATAAAGAACCAGAGAGGTTATTTCCCGGTCAGAATGCTGTGTAACTTTGGGTGGTCGTGTTCCTGACAATCAAGTTGGCTTTGTTCTGAATGGGGTTGAAGCTTCTGATGAGTTATTGGCAATACACTCATCGAGGCAGGCAGGAAAATGTCTCCTCATAATCTTAATTTGTGTTTTCTCAACTGTAGAGGTGAGTCACTCACCAAAAGACACAGAGCCTCTGACCTGACAATATAGACACAGTACTTAAGCGGCTGGTCTAATTGTGGTGACCATTAGTTAACCCAGACATTGTGGTGACCATCAGGGAACCCCATGGAACCCAACACTAATGAGGCCACTGAGTGTCAAGAGAAGGTGATTAGGCTCTCTCTTGTTGGAAATGGTCATTAGATATTTGGCATTGCTGAGTCACAGATGTTCTTTATGACTTGGCAACCCAACTTTGAATATTGTCACAGTGATTTTCATTAAACCATCAACTGACAGTCAAGATCAAGTTACCCCATGTGAACCAGTGTGATCATAGTCAGTGATGTCAAAATCAATCACCGTGGCCCAGTCTAGCACTGTGACCCTTACTGACCACTACTCCACTAGCACATCTCAAACCTTCAAACTCTTGGTAATAGGTAACACGACCATCTGCATGTTCCCCTCCAAACAAAACACCAACCCTGACTGGGAAACACATCACTGGTTCTTCATTGCTGGATCTAAATCCTGGGTCTCACTCGCCTATAACACTGTGGGAGAACCTTCACCAGAGCAGCAGTTAAAGCAGGAATCTGGATTCCAAACATCATATAAATGATATCCTTGCAATGAAAGATTGAAGTGTACTACCACCATCTGACTGACAATGTCTGATGTATTCATGTACCTCAGCTGTTTCATTTAGATGAAGCATCAATATACATCTTAATTTACATGTTTATGGTATTTTACCTGAATTTAATTAACCCTTACATACTGTTCGGGTCAAATTTGACCCATTTTAACATTTTACAGCAGTAAAAACACCCTAAATGCTATTTTTAGCCAAAATTTGATGACTTTTCCTAAAGTGGCCCAAAATGCACAAGAATGAAAATATTTTAAAATTTCATACTTTTGAACAGGTGCTACAAATTTTTGTACATTGAAGCTGTTCACGGTCAAATTTGTCCCATATCTATTGAAGTGGATTTTAGATCTCAAAAATATTAATTAAGGATTAATGTACATTAAGGCTGTTCCGGGTCAAATTTGACCCGTATCTATTGAAAATGATTTTAGATATTTGAAGCATTAATTAAGGATCAATGATGCATTTATTAATGTCATATAGACTATTTTTTACATTCTAAATAGATCTGTGGTTCAAAATTTGGTATGGACACTTGCTATGAGGGGATTCTTGGGCCAGGCCAAAATTGACCTGGACCATAATGTGAAGGTATAGAATATGAACAGTATGTAAGGATTAAGTTCTTCTACTGTTAAGAATATTTAAAACAGATTCATTGCCATCTGTTTGTTGACCCAGACAACATAACTTCATTTCTGTGTCAGACATTTGATGTAGTTTGGAATGTAGATGTTATCTCTGCCTGTGCTGGAATTTCTGATTTTTGCCCCAACATGAGATGCTCAAAGCAGAGAGAAGAGAGAGTGAAGGAGAGAAATGTATTGACATGTGGCATTATACAGTGCATCAGAACACCCCCAGACATTCAAGATTTGCTGTAGTTGTCCTTGCAATAAAGGGAGGTCAACTGAAGATACCACAGTTCACTTCTCCTAAATTCAATCATTGTTGACTTCCCCAGCTGCCTGAAAAGTACAGAGTCAGAATCAAGCAGGTGAGATGTTGGTACAACTGACGTACATTGCTTCTGAACAGCATCCAACAATGAGACACAAATATCCTGAGTTGTAGAATACACCTTCTGGTGCTACTTGGACACATCTTCATTCATTCAACTTGAATGTATTTGGTTGGGGCAAATACTTCCCCTCAAATTCTTTCTTCTCCCCACTTCCATTGGGCAGAAGATATAAAACATTGAAAACACGTGCCACTGGGTGAAAGACAGCTTTTACCCCACTCTGATAAGACTCTTGAACAGACCTCTTGTATGAGAAAGATGGACTGTTGACCACATGATCTAATTCATCATGGCATTTGCACACTATTGTGTACCTGCACTGCACTTTCTTTTTAAATGGAAAACTATATTTTGCCTTCTGTTATTACTTTCCCCTTTGTACATTCTTTGGTGTACACGTTTTGAAATAATCTGCCAGGATGGCATTCAAATTAATTTGTTTTGCAGATTTTGACCTTGGTACATGTGGCAATCAATTACCACTTTGCCCCTGAGCCCTCCACATTATTCGTGCTACAACTGCTTTCACAGAACCACCATCCATGAAGAAAGAGGTGACTTTACTATTTTTTAAAATTTGCCTAATAGTTGCCAATTCTAAGTAAATTAATCTTTTAAACTGTGAACCGTTAATAATATGAGTTGCTATTAATATGCTTAAACCATTTTAAAACTCTGTGGTAATTAAGTAGATTTATAATCACTTAGTAGTATGAGTTGTCAATGGGTCTTCAGGGCATTACAGGGACTGACCCTAAATGACCACCACCTGAACTTGTTTGTCTTCTTCTCTGTATTATGGGATGTCTACCAAAACCTAACCTCCAGATTGATCAGTCCCAATGAGCTGTAAAAGGAATGTACAGCCTGAGAAACACATGGTGTGAAGGTGAGGGAAGTTACACACAGTATAAGGCCTGATATATTGGTCTACTTTAGTGAAGAAGTATAATGATGTAGTTGAATTGAAAAGCAAAGCATTCTGTTACTTACAGGCTGGACTCAGTTTCTGTAATGACAAAATATCATCTCTGACATCAATTATAGCAAGCAATTCGTGAACAGCAAATTTACACAAACCGTCAACAAAATATAGGAGACAATCATTTTTCCAGCAGAATGTCCTTGCTGACATAATAGCAGTTTATCTTTAACATCTACCAAACCGGTTTGCTACATTCTCAGTTTGACATCCTGTTAGATGCACAGCTCCAACACTACAGCACTCCCTCAGCAAAAGGATATCAAGGTATGGGCTTAGGTATCTGGAGTTAGTCATGAAGCTATAAGGTCAAAATAACTGTTCTATTTTGTAACTCCAAAACATAAAACTAACCAAAAGAAAAATAAGGGAGCCCAAGAGATGCTTTTTCACTTTTAAGTGAGGCACATGCATTTGACATGTTTGCATAACGATGTATGCCATTCACATACTTTTACATATAATCAGTAATGAATTATTTTGATGTAAAAAGAATGCTTAATCAATATATTTACAATATTACTCAAATATTACTAAAATATTAAATATACTACACTCTACCTTGCTTATCTGTAGACTCCAAGTTAATATAGAATACATTTTGGTGCTGAGATACATCCTCGAATGAACTGGGGCACATCATCAGTGTTGTAACCTGGAGTCATTGGGTGTTTCAGGTCATTCTGTATCAAACACCCTTGTCCAGTTGACCCAGCCAAGGCTGATCAGGCCGTGCCTTGCGTTGCAGCAGTATTGGTGCATAGCCATCTGGAGACTCACTCAGCAGTCTCTGTGATGGTCCTGGTGGCTTTTTTTCTTTACAGCCCCCATAATGCCAAGGGGAGAGTAGACTCTGCAGAGTGAGCAACCAGCAAAACCTCTACACTTCACCTCTATAGACTCGCATCATGCCCTCCATCCCTGTCTCTGGCACTGCTCTACCAGCTCCTGGTATTTGGCTTTCTTATGCTCGAACACCTCCTCAATCCAATCTTCACAAGGCACTCTCAGTTCTATCATGACCACTTATTTTGAAGTTTCTAACTGTATGAGCATTTCAACATCTATGTATATAAAAGAGGGGGTGGGGTCCCTCTGCCTTGCAGGTGAGACGTGGCTGTGAAAACATCTCAGGCTCTGTGGTGGTTGGAGAAGTCAATTCTGGGATTGCAGGAAGTGGTTCTGACAGCTCTGGACACCTTTCTTCTCTAACAATTTCTGCTCTCCTCAACTGATCGTTGTGTTTTCTCCCAACGACATCAGCTGCAATCTCCACTGCGTAGGACAGGGGTCCAGTTTTGTCCTTAATCTTTCCAAATATCTCGATTTGATCACTTCTGTAGTCCCTCGCCAGTCCTGTTTGTCCAGGAGTGAAGCACTGAACCTCCTTGTTTGAGGAGACTTCTATTTGTCTCAGCTGTTTGTCCTGCATACTCCTTTTGAGATTGGGTTTGAGGCAATCCAGACGTGAATGCAAGGGACAGCATAACTGGTGATGTGTTGGTTGTGGAGTGTGTTGCATTATGAAGGAAAGCTTCTGATACAGTGTTATTGTACTGTGCTCTGCTGATATTGCTTGAGGTGCAATCTTTTGACTCTGGATAAACTTTTCTGCCAAGCTATTTAGAACATAAGAAGATAGACATTTACAGCACATTACAGGCCCTTCAGCCCACAATGTTGTGCCATATAACGTACTCTAGAGAATGCCTAGAATTTCCCTAGTGCATAGCCCTATATTTTTCTAAGCTCCATGTACCTATCTAAGAGACTTTTAAAAGACCTCATCGTATTCAATTCCACCACCGCCGCTGGCAGTGCATTCCACACAACCACCAGTCTCTGTGAATAACTTACCCCTGACATTCCTGGGTTCCTTTTTCCAAGCACCTTAAAACTATGCCCCCTTGTGTTAGCCATTTCAGCCCTGGGAAAAAACATCTGGCTATCCACACGATCAATGCCTCTCATCATCTTATACACACCTCTGTCAGGTCACTTCCTGGTGTTCATTCCGGTGCTGGTAAAAATGGAGGAACTGGAATTCCTGCTGCACGTTCTAGCTATTTTGAGGCACCATGTAGACCTAAGACAGTATGGGTATTTTCTGGTTTCCCTTTGGATCATCTCTGCTGTAATAGGGAGTGTTACAGATTCAGCAACAATAAATATATAAGTGAGGCAGGGTTTTTTATAACAAATAGAACATTTATTAAACACTGAAAAACAAACCCCCAAAAGTAAACAAACCACTAACGTAACCAGAAATCAGCTGCTGTGCGGCAGCTTAAACAGTTCTTAAAGCGATGTTGCAAAAACAGTTCTTCAAAGTAGTACTGCAAAAGTTCAAAATGCTTACAGTCCATTAAAGGAGAGACTTTTTAGACGATTTAAATTCTCTTTCATGTCGTGTTGTTGCGGTTCCCAGTCGAACTATACTTTTCCCGGAGAATTTATGAAGATGAAAATGAAACGGCTTAAAGGCACTGACCTTTCCTTTACAAAACTGTACCCAACCCTTTCTGCTATACACAGGGGTTACCAGAGGGACAGCCAACGAATTCCTTCCGAATGAGGATCAAACAAAGTCGAACCTGTTTCACCGTCGAAATCGACTTTCCTCGATCTTTTAGCTCCCGAACTCTGATTTTCACTCTCCACTGATTTTTAACTGGCAGTATTATAAAGAAACTGCCGGCAATGACCTTTTAAACTTTAGGCATTAAATAAAACTCCACCTTTCAACCAAACTGCATCATAATATTGGACCATGCAGTGGCATGGAGTCAAAATGGTAAATCCAGCCATGAACTGCCTCTCCTCACAGGGAGGGGTCCTCCTTTTATACCCTGTAAAAAAAACCTGTCACATGACCTCTACTGGCGGGAAAACTGACATCACTCCACCATCACAAGACCACTACCTTAAGTCCAGTATAGCTTCAACACCACTGTCACGTGACAAGTACAAGATACCCACGGGTAAGTAACAGGAGACATTAGATTTGCATTCGGGAGAATACATCAAGAGGAGTGTCCTCTTTGTAATTTTTCAAATATTTCCTTTTCCAAGGGTAAACAGGATAATTCCTCAACATTTCCATAATTAGTTGTCCTCTTGAATTCGACCTTGAAATTGTGTCCTCCCAGAATAAGCGCCCGTCTCTGCATTTGTGCTTCTGCTGTTGGTGGAACAGCCTTCTGTGGATTGAAAATGGACACTAGTGGTTGACGATCAGTAATCAGGGTAAGCTCTCTCTAATACAAGTACTGGCTGAAATGTTTGACCCGCCCCGCCCCCCCCCCCCCAAAGCAGACTCAAGGCCTCTCTATCAATCTATGCACAATTTTTTCTCTGCAGCAGTAAGGGAACATGATGCAAAGGCTATACTCCCATCACTCATAACATGTGATATGACTGCACTTATACCATTAGGCAAGATGTCACAGGTAAACTTCACTGGATGGTGTAGATCATAATGTGTAAGTATAGTGTCTGATGTCACAACTTCCTTTACCTTTCTGAAAGCTACCTCACCATTTCTTCCCAATCTGTAGCAATGAGTTCAAGTGGTGCAACACAGTAGTCAAGTTTAGCAGGAATCTATTATAGTAATTGACAAATCCTACAAAGGACTGTAACTGTGACACATCCTTTGGTCTTGGGACACCCACCACAGCTTGAATTTTCTCAGCACACCTGTGAAATATTTCTGCATTGATGGTGTGACCACAGTAACTGTTGCTTGGTTTAAAGAATTCACATTTGTTGTGTCATGCACTGAGCCCATAATTTTCTAATCTTTGTAACATTGTCTTGAGATTTTGGAGATGTTCTTTGTCATCCTTACCGTTAACAATAATGCTATCCAGGTAAGAAACTCTGAGTACCTGGATGGCCTCGTAGCACCTGGTCCATAGCTTTCTGCCAGAGTGCAGGTGCAGATGCTGCTCCAAAAATAAGCCTATTATAGTGATAAAGCCCTTTTGAGCATTTATGGTGAGAAGCTCTTTGGACTCTTCTTCCATCTCCATCAAGTCAACTTTGCTGAAGTGTTTTCCTCCAGAAAGGTTTGCAAAGATATCCATTATCCTGGGCAAAAGATATTGATCCTCTTTCAGTACTGAGTTGGTGGTGACCTTAAACTCCTCACAGATCCTGACAGACCCATCCTTCTTGGCTGCTAGGGTCACTGGCATTGCCAATGGGCTCCACTCAAACTTGGAAAGAATTCCTTCAACCTCCATGCAGTCTAGCTCACTGCCTACTTTATTATGGATGGTATAAGGAACATTGATGTAGCATTTTCATTTAACACTATTTTACCCTTGACATGCTTGAGTTTTCCAATGCCACTTTTGAACACTGCTGTGGCATCATCAAATACCTTTCTTAATTTGTTTTCAGTTGACTCTTGCAGAGGGTGTGGCAAGCAGATTGTGGATGGATCTCCAATCAAGTTGTAGTTGTCTCAGCCAATCATGACCCCACAAAGGTCATGATTTTTACCACATGCAAAGCCCAATGTGGGTTATTGTTGTATTTCACTGTCACAAATGTCATTTTCACAGGAGTTATAGTTCAATATCTTCAACATAGCTGTGCTTTAGTTATGAGCTGTTTTTGAATGCTTTCTTGTAAGATTCCACAAACTTTAAAATGCATAGTGTATCATCAAGCCCATCACTGAACAGACAATGCTCAGCCAATTTCAATTCAGCCATATAAGCTGAAAAGGACTCCCCTTTTGTTGATTCTGTTTATACAATCATCAATAGTTTTGGTTCTAAATGTTCCTGCATTATTTTCACAATATCAGCAAAGCCCATTTTGACTGGTTTGGGTGGAGCAGTCAAATTTGTAAGCACACTGTATGTTCTTCTACCAATAGCTCAGCAAAATTGGCACTTATTTCTCATTGGCTATTTCATTTCTTTCAAAATACTGCTCAATTAGCTCAGTATACATCAACCAGTTATCTCTTGTGAAATCAAATGCATCTATCTTGCCGATGTAGCCAGCCATTTTTGTTTTTTTAAAAATCTATGAATATTATGACCATTGTGGTTTGTAACTCCAAAACATAAAACTAATTGAAAGAAAAACAAGGGAGCCCAGAAGATGCATGTAAACTTTGTTTTTACTTTTAACTGAAGCGTGTGCATATGATATGATGGTGTGATGATATACGCCATTCTACTTTTACATATAACCTGCAATGAATTATTTAAATGAACAAAGAATGCTTAATCAAACAATATATTTACAGGATTTCTCAAATATTACTGAAATATTAAATACACAGCATTAACAAATCTAAATGGGGATAAAGGAAAGCAGAACACTTCAGGAGATGGAACTCTACAGATTCCAGGGCTAACACAACATCAAAAGTTTTTGCAATCTTGAATGTTTGTTCTGTTCACCATAATAAGATCACCAATGAGGGTATTAGGATTTTCTTCTAAAGGTACTGTTTTAAGCAGTTAGGAAAAAGTGGATTTATAGGGGAAGGGCTGAGCTCACTATTTCCAATCAGTCAGCTGTAGGTAGGGTGTTACTAAGAAGTAAAAGCTTCAGAAAAGATTCACAAGGATGTTAAATGTGTCTGGAGGGCTTGATTTATAAGGATAAATTGGCGAGGCTGGGATTGTTTTCTTGAGAATGAAGGAGACTGAGGGTGACCTTGTAGAGGGTTATACAATAATCAGATCCATAGATAATGTGGATGACATAGATAATGAAGGGTGACGTGCAGACTAGTAGAGGGAAGGAGCACTTTACAACTCCTTTGGTAGAGACGTATCTCTACCCTGCCACCGTATCCCAGGGTAGGAGAGTCAAAAACAAGATACAATAAATTTAAATTAAGAAGGGTAAAATTTGAATAGGAAATAAGGGGTGAATTTCTTAAAAAGTAGATGGTTGATATACATAAGCTGCCAGAGGACGTAGTAAAGGCATGTACATTGATAAATTTAAAAGATAAGTAAATGGACTGGAAAGATTCAGAGTCGGGGTTCCCAACTTGGGGTCCATGGGTCCTTTGCTTAATAGTACAGTACTGGTCTATGGCATAAAAAAAGCTGGGAACCCTTGATTTAGAGGGCTATTGTTCAAACATAGGCTAATGAGACTGGATCAGCTTGGTTGGCTTAGATAAATTGGGATGAGAGGCCTGTTTCTGTGCTGTGTAAGTCTATGACTCTAGAGCATCACTTCACCTGGAGGGTTCCTTGAATATTATGATTACACCCAACAATCATGGCTGCAGAACGCTGCTAACCTGACTGGTGAAATCCATCAGCATCACACAAAAGACATATGGGAATCAGTTGTAATAACTAGATTGATTTAAATCCACCACCTTAGCCTGCCAACATGCATACAGAGCATCAAGATGGCATGGCAACTGTCCAGTCAGCATGGCATCCACAGCACTCTACAAATGTACAAACACTCCCACTGACTGAATGATGCAGAGTGTAGCACTGGTAATTGTTCAAAAGACATAAGATTTAGGAGCAGAATTAGGCCATTTGGCACATTGTCCAATCTGCCATTTCATCATGGCTGATCCAATTTTCCTCAGCCCTAATCTCCTGCCTTCTCCCCATATCCCTTTATGCCCTGACCAATCAAGAATCTATCAGCCTCTACCTTAAGTATACATAAGGACTTGGCCTCTTTAGCTGCTTGTGGCAAGGAATTCCACAGTTTCACCACTCTCTGGCTAAAGAAATTCCTCTTCAACTCCATTCTAAAAAGATGCCCCTCTATTCTGAGGCTGTGTCTTCTGGTCTTAGACTCTCCCATCACCACGTCCACTCTATCAAGGCCTTTCACCATTTGATAGGTTTCAATGAGGTCACCCCTCATTCTTCTGAATTCTAGAGAACACAGGCACAGAGCCATCAAATGCTCTTCATATGACAAGCCATTCAATCCTGGAATCATTTTTGTGAATATTTTTTGATCCCTCTCTAGTTTCAGCACATCCTTTCAAAGATAAGGGGCCCAAACCTACTCACAATACTCCAATTGAGGCCTCACCAGTGCTTTATAAAGTTTCAACATTACATCCTTGCTTTTATACTCTAGCCCTCTTGAAATGGTTTATTGTTGTCACGTGTACTGAGATGCAGTGAAAAACTTTTGTTTTGCATGCCAATTAGACAGATCATTCCATACATAAGTACATTGAGATAATACAAAGGATTAGGCAGCAGGAGAATACAGAATACAGTGACAGGTAAACAGCAAAGTGCAAGACCCATGATGTTGTAAACTGCAAAAGCAAGAGATTGGCTTTATTGCACAAAAGGTGCATTCAAGTGTCTGATTGCAATGGATAGATGTTATCCTTGAGTCTGGAGATGTGTTCTCAAACTTTTTTTTATCTTCTTCCTGATTGGAGAGTGCAGAAGATGTAGGATGGGTCATTATTAACATCAGCTGCTTTCCCCAGACACTGAGAAATAGTCATAGATAGAGTTGTAGAACACTACAGCACAGAAGCAAACCCTTCGGCCCATCTAGTCTGTGCTGAACTATTAACTTGCCTAGTCCCATCAAACTGCACCACTTATTTTCTTGGTAATCATATGCTAGAACTTCAGTCCAATCCAGAATTTCCTTGCTGCTTCACCTGGCAACTGGCTGAACTGTTTATTCTGCACTTCCCTCTGGAGGTCTGGATCCAGGAGCTCTATGCAAGATCTCAGATTCCTGCTCATGAACAACATTGCAGGTGTTTGATTTGTCATTGCATGAACAAAATTCCGATATACAGAAAGGAGGTTGCCCACCTTGTGCTGTAGAGAAATGTCCTCCTTGTCCATCACTTTAATGGACTACCTGAAGGTTTGGATAAACCTTTCAGCCAACCCATTCATTGCTGGGTGGTGAGGAGCTGACTTGAAATATCTGGTGCCATTTTTCTTCATGAACAGTCAGAATTCTTCTGACGTGTATTGTGGTCCATTGTCACTCACTCATAATTTATTCTGATAAGCCTTTTCTGGTGAAGATTGTCCTCAGAGCGGAGACAGTCTTTGCTGAGGTGGTTGCCTTCATTGGTATAACCTTCAGCCACTTTGAATGGGCATCCACAACAATCAGAAACATGGAGTCCATGAATTGCCCAGCAAAGTCAACAAAGTCTTTCAAAGTCTTTGCCATGGTGAAGAAGGCCACACCCATGGGTGTAACAGAGCCTGTGGAGGAGCATTTCTAACTTTTTGGCATTCCAAACAGCTTTTGGCCAAGTCTTCGATTTGTTTATCTATTCCCTTCTCAAACATCTTGCTGAACAGGTGATTAGCATTAAGCTGCTGTGACAGCCTCTGATTAGTGCTACCATTTGGGCTGCTTTTGCCTGTTGATAACACACAGAGCTTTTACTGAGTGCCAGTCTAGTTGGATTTTTCTCAACCAATCATGTCCGCAATATACTGGCCCTCCACTTTTTAATACATAAAGCTCTAACTTCTGTGTTTGGCCTCCATATGTCACATTTACCTTCAGTTTGTCTTTGGGAGACACTTTTTCACCTGTGTAGGTCTTTAGCATCACTGAGGTCTTCTCTCATGGTATCTTAGAAAACAGTCTGTTGTAGTCAAACTCGAAATTATAGACAAAGCTGACCCTGAGTCCAGCTCCATTTTCAATTTTACACTGGACACATCTATCGTGATCCAGATGATCTTGAAATCTACTTCAGTTATACTATGCAGTTCTAGGCATACCAGTTCACCTTCGTCAGACTCTAGGTGTCTGATTCTGTTTTACATTTGGTTACTTTATGCATTTGCTTAGTTTTGTGTTTGAGACTTTTCACTTGGTTGTGCTTTCTGTCTGCCTTGCTCAATCTTTCTCTGAGACCTTGTCTGCAACTCTTTCTGCAGACTTTTTCTTTGAACCAACAGTTATTTTCATCATGGGAGAATTTGTCACATTGATAACACCTTTGGCTTTTTGCACCATTCAGGGATATTTTGTGGATTTCACTTTCTAACATCCTGTAGTTCTGCTGTATCCAATGCCCTTTCAAAGGTTCGGTCTCTTTCTAATAATAGCTTCTTTTGAGTGGTTTGACTATACATGCCACTTACAAACCTGTTCCTTAATGCATAGAAACATAGAAATACAGCACAATACAGGCCATTCGGCCCACAAAGTTGTGCCGAACATGTCCCTACCTTAGAAATTACTAGGCTTACACATAGCCCTCTATTTTGCTAAGCACTGGGTACCTATCCAAAAGTCTCTTAAAAGACCCTATCGTATCCGTCTCCACCACCGTTGCCGGCAGCCCATTCTACACACTCACTACTCTCTGAGTAAAAACTTACCACTGACATCTCCTCTGTACCTACTCCCAAGCACCATAAACCTGTGCCCTCTTGTGGCAACCATTTCAACCCTGGGAAAAAGCCTCTGACTATTCACATGATCAATGCCTCTCATCATCTTATACACCTCTATCAGGTCACCTCTCATCCTCCATCGCTCCAAGGAGAAAAGGCTGTGTTCACTCAACCTATTCTCGTAAGGCATGCTCCCCAATCCAGGCAACATCATTGTAAATTTCCTCTTCACCCTTTCTATGGCTTCCATATCCTTGCTGTAGTGAGGTAACCAGAACTGAGCACAGTACTCCAAGTGGGGTCTGACCAGGGTTCTATACAGCTGCAACATTACCTCTCGGCTCCTGAACTCAGTCCCATGATTGATGAAGGCCAATACAACATATGCCTTCAGAGTCAACCTGCGCAGCTGCTTTGAGTGTCCTATGAACTCAGACCCCACAATTCCTCTGATCCTCCACACTGCCAAGAGTATTACCATTAATACTATATTCTACCATCATATTTGACCTAACAAAATGAACCACTTCATACTTACCAGGGTTTAACTCCATCTGCCACTTCTCAGCCCAGTTTTGCATCCTATCAATGTCCCGCTGTAATCTCTGATAGCCCTCCACACTATTCACAACACCTCAAACCTTTGTGCCATTAGCAAACTTATTAACCCATCCCTCCACTTCCTCATCTAGGTCATTTATAAAAATCACAAAGTGTAAGGGTCCTAGAACAGATCCCTGAGGCACTCCACTGGT
This sequence comes from Hemitrygon akajei, assembly GCF_048418815.1. Taxonomy (NCBI): domain Eukaryota; kingdom Metazoa; phylum Chordata; class Chondrichthyes; order Myliobatiformes; family Dasyatidae; genus Hemitrygon; species Hemitrygon akajei. The sequence goes on from NC_133135.1 coordinate 92,586,178, forward strand.
CACAGAATATGACCTGTCCACAGCCACTCTTTATCTTCTGTGGGCAAGCCAGTTCTGTATCCACAAAGCAATGTCCCCTTGGATCCCAAGGCTCCTTACTTTCTCAATAAGCCTTGCATGGGGTACCTTACCAAATGCCTTGCTGAAATCCATATACACTACATCTACTGCTTTTCCTTCATCATTGTGTTTAGTCACATCCTCAAAAAATTCAATCAGGCTCTAAGGCACGACCTGCCCTTGACAAAGCCATGCTGACTATTCCTAATCATGTTTTACCTCTCCAAATGTTCATAAATCCTGCCTCTCAGGATCTTCTTCATCAGCTTACCAACCACAGAGGTAAGACTCACTGGTCTATAATTTCCTGGACTATATCCCTTTCTAGAATAAAGGAACAACATTCACAACCCTCCAATCCTCTGGAACCTCTCCAGTCCCCATTGATGATGCAAAGATCATTGCCAGAGGCTCGGCAATCTCCTCCCTTGCCTCCCACAGTAGCCATTTCATTCAGTCCCGGTGATTTATCCAACTTGATGCTTTCCAAAAGCTCCAGCACATCCTCTTTCTTAATATCTACATGCTCAAGCTTTTCAATCTGCTGCAAGTCATCACTACAATCACCAAGATCCTTAAAATAGTGAATACTGAAGTAACATATTCATTAAGTACCTCTGCTATTTCCTCCAGTTCCATACACACTTTCCCACTGTCACACTTGATAGGTCCTATTCTTTCACATCTTATCCTCCTGCTCTTCACATACTTGTAGAATGCCTTGGGGTTTTCCTTAATCCTGCCCACCAAGCCTTTCTCATGGCCCCTTCTGGCTCTCCTAATTTCCTTCTTAAGCTTCTTCTTGTTAGCCTTATAATCTTCTGGATCTCTAACATTACCTAGCCCTCTGAACCTTTTGTAAGCTTTTCTTTTCTTCTTGACTAGATTTATTACAGCTTTTGGACACCACGGTTCCTGTACCCTACCATAACTTCCTTGTCACATTGGAACGTACCTATGCAGAACTCCACACAAATATTCCCTGAACATTTGCCACATTTCTTCCGTACTTTTCCCTGAGAACATTTGTTTACAATTTAAGCTTCCAATTTCCTTCCTGATAGCCTCATAATTCCCCTTAATCCAATGAAACGCTTTTCTAACTTGTCTGTTCCTATCTCTCTCCAATGCTATTGTAAAGGAGATAGAATTATGATCACTATCTCCAAAATGCTCTCCCACTGTGAGATCTGACATCTGACCAGGTTCATTTCCCTATACCAAATCTGGAAGTCCATCTCTAAAGTCACAGTACTGAGAAAGTGTGCACAGTCATGCACTTAGGTAGTAGAAATAAATGTTGAGACTATTTTCTAAATAGGGAGAAAATCCACAAAGCTGAGATGCAAAGGGACTTAGGAGGAGCAGATTCGATGGGCCAAATGGCCTAATTCTACTCCTATGTCTTATAGTCTTATGGTCTATATCACAAAAAACAGAGATTTATAAAAAGCATTTTTGCTTCTTCATCATTCTGAATTTTGATAATTTCTTCTTGCAAGCTCTCATCCTGTTCTTCCTCCTTTACAGCCAATATACTTCTGTGTGAAGAAGCAAACATTCAAAGTCTTAATTGTTATCTTCGCATAACTGGCAAAATATTCTGCTATTTAGTGGATGAGCTTTAATTTTGTTGATATCAGATGTTACAGGAGTTATGCTTGAAAAAGTCACTGGTGAAGATTTTGGTGGCACGTTGTTGATGATGAATTACACAATGGATTGTAAACAGACTTGGAATTTCTTTTTTCATAAATGCCACTAAACCAGCATGGTGACCTGTCATGTGTGGTTCTCCATCTGTTGCACAAAAAATTATGTTCTTAATTGGAACACTTTTACCTTCAATATACATTTTGAGCTCGTCATAGATTGATTCTCCACTGATATTTGTTTTTAACTTTTTGCAAAAGAGTATATCTTCATAAACTTACAAACAAGAGAAAATCTGCAGATGCTGAAAATCCAAGCAATGCACACACAATGCTAGAGGAACTGAGCAGACAAGACAGCATCTTTTGAATAAACTACAGTCGACGTTTCAGGCCAAAACCCTTTGACAGAACTGGAGAAAATAAGCTGAAGAGTATATTTGAAAGGTGGGGGGAGGGGAGAGAGAAAAATGGCATAAAACACAAGACCATGAGACATAGGAGCAGAATTAGGCCATCTGGCCCAATGAGTCTGCTCCACCATCCTATCATGGCTGATCCTTTTTTTCTCCTCTTCAACCCCGGATCCCGGCCTTCTCCCCATAACCTTTGATGCCATGTCCAATCAAGAACCAATCAATCTCTGCCTTAAATACACCCAACAACCTGGATGTGGCAAAAAGTTCCAAAAATTCACCACCGTTTGGCTGAAGAAATTGCACCACTTTTCTGTTTTGAAAGGGTGCCCATCTATCCTAAGGCTGTGCCCTCTTGTCCTAGACTCTCCCAACATCCTTTTCACATCTATTCTGTCGAGGCCTTTCAACATTCGAAACATTTCAATGATACCTCCTCATCCTTCTGAATTCCAGTGAGCATAGACCCAGAGCCATCAAACATTCCTCATATGATAACCCTTGAACAGACAAACAGACAGACATACCTTATTGATCCTGAGGGAAATTGGGTTTCGTTACAGCTGCACCAAACAAGAATAGTGAAGAAATATAGCAATATAAAACCATAAATAATTAAATAAAAATAGGTTAATCATGCCAAGTGGAAATAAGTCCAGTACCAGCCTATTGGCTCAGGGTGTCTGACACTCTGAGGGAGGAGTTGTAAAGTTTGATGGCCACAGGTAGGAATGACTTCCTATGACGATCAGTGTTACATCTCAGTGGAATGAGTCTCTGGCTGAATGTACTCCTGTGCCTAACCAGTACATTATGGAGTGGATGGGAGTCATTGTCCAAGATAGCATGCAACTTGGACAGCATCCTCTTTTCAGACACCGCTGTCAGAGAGTCCAGTTCACACCCACAACATCACTGGCCTTACGAATGAGTTTGTTGATTCTGTTGGTGTCTGCTACCCTCAGCCTGCTGCCCCAGCGCACAACAGCAAACATGATAGCACTGGCCACCACAGCCTTGTAGAATATCCTCAGCATTGTCTGGCAGATGTTAAAGGACCTCAGTCTCCTCAGGAAATGGAGTTGGCTCTGCCCCTTCTTGTAGACAGCCTCAGTGTTCTTTGACCAGTCCAGTTTATTGTCCATTCATATCCCCAGGTATTTGTAATCCTCCACTATGTCCACACTGACCCCTTGGATGGAAACAGGGGTCACCGTTGCCTTAGCCCTCCTCAGGTCCACCACCAGCTCCTTAGTCTTTTTCACATTAAGCTGCAGATGATTCTGCTCGCACCACGTGACAAAGTTTCCCACCGTAGCCCTGTACTCAGCCTCATCTCCCTTGCTGATTCCTTAATTAATTCCTTGCTTAATTCCTGGAATCATCCCTTTGAACCTTCTCTGAACCATCTCCAATACCAGCACATCTTTTCTAAGAGGACCAAAACTGTCTACAATATTGAAGGTGAGGCCTCACCAGTGCCTTATAAAGCCTCAGCATCACATCCTTGCTCTTGTATTCCAGACCTCTTGAAATGAATGCTAACATGGCATTTGCCTTCCTCACCTCTGACTCAACCTGCAAGTTAACCTTCAAGTTGCAACTTTATTCCCAAGTCCCTTTGTATCTCAGATTTTTGGATTTTCTCCCCATTTAGCAAATAGTCCACACATTTATTTCTACTACTAGGCATTTTCCAATATTATATTTCATTTGCCACTTTCTTGCCCATTCTTCTAATCTGTCTAAGTTCTTCTGCATCCTACCTGTTTCCTCAACACTACCTGCCCCTCCATAACTCTTCATATCATCTGTAAACTTGGCAACAACGCCATCTATTCCATCATCTAAATCATTTATACACAGCATAAGAAGAAGTGGTCCCAAGTGGTCCCTGCGGGACACCACTAGTCTCTGGCAGCCAACCAGTAAAGGATCCTTTTAATCCCATGGGCTGCCTCCTACCAATCAGCCAATACTCTAACCATGTTAGTAACTTTCCTGAAATACCATGGGCTCTTCGCTTGTTAAGCAGCCTTATGTGTGGCACCTTGTCAAAGGCTTACTGAAAGTCCAAATATACAACTTCCACAGCATCCCCTTTATCTATCCTACTTGAAATCTCCTCAAAGAACTCCAACAGGTTCATCAGGTCGGACTTTTCCTGAAGGAAACCATGCTGACTTTGTACTATCTTGTCCTGTGTACTTCAATACCAAGTACTTCAATACCTCATTCTTAGTAATTGACTCTAACATCTTCCCAACCACTGAGGCAAGGCTAACTGGTTTATAATTTCCTTTCTGCTGCCTTCTTCCTTTCTTAAAGAGTGGAGTAACATCTGCAATTATCTAGTCCTCTGGTACCATGCCAGAGTTCAATGATTTTTGAAAGATCATATCTAATGCCACCACAATTTCTAATGCTAACTCTTTCAGAACCCTAGGGGTGCAGTTCCTCTGGTCCGGGTGTTTCAGCTTTTTGGCACTTTCTCTCTTATAACAGTAACTGCACCCACTTCTCTTCCTTCAAGCACTACAACATCAGGCATACTGTTAGTGTCTTCCACAGTAAAGACTGATGCAAAATACTCATTTAGTTCATCAGCCATCTCTTTGCCCCCTCCATTATAATTTCTCCTGATACATTTTCCAGCGGTCCCATATCCACTCTCATTTCTCTTTTATTTTTAACATACTTAAAAAAAACTTTTACTATCCACTTTGATATTGTTTGCTAGCTTGCTTTCATATTTCATCTTTTCCCTTCGAATGATTCTTTTAATTGCTCTCTGTAGGTTTTTAAAAACTTCCCAATCCTCTATCTTCCCACTAAGTTTTGCTTTGCTGTACTCCATTTCTTTTGCTTTTACAATGGCTTTGATTTCCCTCAACAGCCATGGTTGTACTATTTTACCATTTGAGTATTTCTTCATTATTGGAATACACATGTCCTGTACCTTCCTCATTTTTCCCAGAAACGCACACCATTGCTGCTCTGCTGACATCCCTGCCAGCAGCTCCTTCCAATTTACTTTGAATATAGAACATAGAACAATAGAGCACAGTACAGGCCCTTTGGCCCACAATGTTGTGCTGACCCTTAAACACTGCCTCCCATATGACCCCCCACCTTAAATTCCTCCATATACCTGTCTGGTATACGGTCAACTCCTTTCTCATATCACTGTTATTTCCCTTATTCCACTGAAGTACTGCTACATCAGACTTTACTTTCTCTCTATCAAATTTCAAGTTGAAATGCCAGATGATCAGGTGATAAGTGGAATTTGGAGGGGGGAAGGATGAAGCAGAGAGCTAGGAAATCGATTGGTGAAAGAGGCAGAAGGCCATGCAAGAAAGAATGGGGGGGGGGGGAGGGAGGAGCACCAGAGGGAGGCGATGGATGGGCAAGGAGACATGAAAGAGGGCTAAAAGGATGGGAAATAGTGAAGGGAAGTTACTGGAAGTTTGAGAAATCGCTGTTCATGCCATCAGGTTGGAGGCTACCCAAATGGAATATAAGGTGTCGTTCCTCCATCCTAAATGTGGCCTTATCCTGACAGTGGAGGAGGCCATGGATGGACATATCAGAATGGGAATGGGAAGTGGAATTAAAATGGGTGGACACTGGGAGATCCCACTTGTTCTGGCAGACAGAGCAAAGATGATTGGCGAAGCGGTCTCCCAATTTACGTCCCAATCTCTTCATAAGCTTTTCCATTTTTGATAAACTATACATATGCCATAAGAAATACCCCAATGTCTCGCACAGTTAACTCATCCTGTTGTATCCCAAATTCTGCTTTATGTAGCTCTGTACATAGTTGATACTCAATGTCTTCACTCATTTCATCAATATGATGAGCCATAGAATTATTACTCAGAGGAATTGATTTTAAAATACTGATATCCATTTTGTGAACAGTAGTGAGCACTTCTGATACAGCAGGTATTATTAATCTTTCACCAATTGTATGAGATTTTCCCACCCGTTGCTATCATTTTAAAAAAGTTATAAGAAGCAATGAAACCACTATCAAGGTCAGTTTTAGCTTTCTTGGCAAATGACTCGAGTGTGCATGTATTGCCCTTAAGGCATTTGTTTAGCTTTATTACATTTTCGCTTTAGTAATTCGTTTGTAATTATTTTCTAGTTAAAGTTAAGGTTGTTGAAAGTAAATTCACCGTCTGTGATGTATCCCGGCATGCGATGACATCACACCCGGTTTCACCGCGTCTTGTGGGAAAATACCGGTTTGGAGAAATGGGAAGGAGGGGGCTTGTGTGTGCAGGATCAGCACGAGAAAAGTTTCATTCTACGCACTAAAAAACATCATAGAAGCAACACTATAAGTTCATATGACAATCAATATGTTGGAGTAAAAATGTTAACGCTGATTCTGTTGAAAGTAATGACGGTTGATAAAGTTTATTTTCTTGTGCTATTGAAAGAGTTGCTGGATAGTCTGTGTGAAGTGTATTTAAAGCCAGTTGATAGCGTAGGTAGATTCTGATTGTATGGTGTACTTTAATATAGTTTGTTGTATTTTTACTTTTACAAATATTTATGATATAAATGTGATGCCAAGAAGGAAACAAATACTGTATATATTTTGTATTGTTTTATCAACAGTTTTCACCATACATTAATGTGGAAGAGTGAACAGTAAATGGTTAATCTTACTGCGATCCTGCCTCATTGACTTCGGTTTAACTTGATGTTTAGTTCAGAGTTTGTACACCTGCACGAGAACACTACAGTAAAAAGACGGCATTACTAGGTGTTTCTACAAATGGTATAATGGCCACGCGATCAAGCGTCAAGTCATTGCCATGCAGCACCAGGAGCAGTAGGGCATCAGCAAATAAGGCTGCCCACGCAAGAGCTAAAGCAGAAACCACCAAGGTGCGAGCGTCATATACTGAACAGGAAGCAAAACTGAAAATGGAAAAGGCTGCCAGAGAAGATGAAAACCAAAGGGAAGAGGCTGCCAGAGAAGCCGAAAACCAATTGGCAAAGGTAAGGATAGAAACAGAGTTTGAAGTGCTGGCACTACGCCAAGAAGCCGATGCTGCCAGGGTGGAAGCAGAAATATTAGAAAGTGCTGAAGAAATGCACATTCTAGATGAAGTAAAATCTACTTCAGAAAGGACCAGATTGGAACGCACTAGTGAATATGTCCAATCTCAAATGGACCTGGAGATTCATTCTTTCTCTCCACACTTATTTGCTAACGTCACATTTCATGAGGAGTCAAAGAGAAGTCCAATTGCATCTCATCCATTTGAGGAAGACAATGTACCCTTGCAACTTTGCGACAAACTCAAGAATGAAAGGGCTGACAACAAATACTTCTCGACACCAAACTTACCAGATTTGGAGAGAGAAGAGGCAAAGGCTGAATTCAGAATAGCAAATCCCATAAAGAACGTACACCCTCAGTCATATGCCCGCTGACATATTCCCCCAGCCAGGGTGCCACTTGCAGTTGAACCCATGGCACAGTATTTAGCATGACGAGATGTCGTCACTTCAGGACTATACCAGTTTGACGATAAGCCTGAAAATTACAGTGCATGGTACTCCTCATTTGCCAACACAGCCGATGGAGTCCAGCTCAAAGCAACCCAAGAGTTGGATCTTATGACAAAATGGCTAGGAAAAGAATCATGTGAACAGGTGAGACACATACGTTCAGTGTACATCAACAACCCCAAGCTAGCCTTACGCAAAGCATGGGAAAGACTTCGGGAGTGCTATGCAGCCCCTGCAATGATTGAATTGGCGCTTTTTCGACAGCTGGAAAATTTTCCTAGGGTGTCAGCCAAGGACCACACTAAATTAAGAGAACTCGGAGATTTACTCATGGAGATTGAAGGCACTAAAGAAGCCGGCTATTTAACTGGCCTGTCATATCTAGATACTTCATACGGAATTAGACCAATCATGGACAAACTTCCATTTGGGCTGCAGGAAAGGTGGGTGTCTGTTGGCTCAGAGTACAAGGAAGAGAACGGTGGTCAATTTCCACCCTTTAAGTATTTCACTAGGTTTGTGTGCAAGGAGGCAAAAAAGCGAAACGACCCTAGCTTCATGAGTCAAGGTAGAAGTACAATTCACACCAAGCCAGTTAAATCCATTTTGAATAATTTTAACATCAATAAACCTGTCTCAGTGCGTAAAATTGAAGTCTCCACAACTAACAAAGACCTTAGCAAGAATTGTCCATTACACAACAAACCCCATCCTCTCAAAAAATGCAGAATGGTTAGATAAAAACGCTTTGACGAGAGAATGGCCCTTCTCAAGGAGAAAAGAATATGTTTTAAATGCTGTTCCTCTACCTCTCACCTCGCTAGAGAGTGTACGTTCCCCGTGAAGTGCTTGGTATGCAACAGCACTAATCATGAAGGGGTCATGCATCCCGGCCCGTTACCGCAAACTCATAAAGCACCTTCAACCTCATAAGAGGATGGCGGGGAGGGAGAGGATCACTCCAAGATAACTGTTGTTAGCTCAAGCTGTACAGAAGTTTGCGGTCAAGGTCAGTCAAGTCGTTCTTGCTCAAAGATCTGCCTCACTAAGGTATACCCTAAGGGAGCCAAAGACAAGGCCATCAAAGCCTATGCAATTCTGGATGACCAGAGCAATCGCTCACTAGTCAGACCAGAGTTCTTCAACTTGTTCAACGTAGAGAGTATTCAGTTCCCATACTACCTTAGAACTTGCTCAGGCAACGTAGAAACATATGGCAGGAAGTCAGAAGGTTTCCAGCTCGAGTCGCTGGATGGTAAAGTTGTTGTCTGTCTCCCTCCACTCTTGGAGTGCGATGAAATTTTGAATAACCGCACTGATTCCAACGCCAAGCGCAGTGCTGCACCAGCCACATCTCCACCACATTGCCAAGCACACCCCAGAACTGGATCCAAAAGCAGAAATACTCCTGCTACTTGGAAGAGACGTTCTCAGGGTGCACAAGGTCAGGCAGCAGGTCAACGGACCACACAATGCCCCCTTCGCCCAACACCTGGATCTGGGCTGGGTGGTGATAGGAGAGGTATGCCTTGGCAATGTACACAAACTGACAGTTAACACACTCAAGACCAATGTGCTAGAGAGTGGCCACCATTCAATTTTTCAACCCTGCACAAGCTTTATGTGTATCAATGAAGCATGACAAGGCTTTAACAAGGGTAGTAAAGTAACCGAGGAGACACTGGGACAGTCAGTCTTCACTCAAACTGAGCATGATAATAAACTTGCTCCATTAGCGGAAAAAAACTCAAACGAGTGAGACAGTTGAGCTGATTGAACCCGCAAGAGACTTTGAAATTCGGCCACAAATACAAACAGGAGTCAACTACCTGGAAGAATCAATCCGTACCACTGAACGCTTTCAGCAGTTCTCCACTTTGAATTCCTGTGAATGCGTTCCTCATTCACATGGCCAGATCCCACAAACACTCATCCTGAAATAGTAAATGCAAGGGATGGCACAAATGTGACTTACCTCGCACTGTGGACGAATTGGCCCAGGCAAAGGATGTCATCCTTAAAGCAACTCAAAGAGCAGCTTTTGCAAGGGAGTTTTCGGCCCTCCAAGCTAATAAACCAATACCAAAGGACAGCCCTTTGAGGAAACTTAACCCGATCCTGAAGAACGATCTCATTTGCATTGGAGGCCGGTTAATACACTCTCACCTTTCAGCTGCAGAAAAGAGCCCAGTAATCCTGCCCAAAGACAGCCACGTGTCCTTACTGCTCACACACCATCACCATGAACAGGTAAAGCATCAGGGCCATCACCTGACAGAGGGAGCAATCAGTGCAGCGAGACTGTGGATCTTGGGAGGCAAAACACTGATCAATTCAGTACTTCACAGATGTGTAACCTGCCGAAAACTGCGAGGAAAGCTGAAATTTCAACGTATGGCAGACCTCCCACCAGAACGCCTCAATGTCTGCCCCCCTGATACATATGTGGGGCTCGATGCATTTGATCCCTGGACTATCATCACTAGATGCACCAGAGGAGGACAAGCAGAGAGCAAACGGTGGGCCATCACGTTCAGCTGCATGAGTTCGAGAGCGGTGCACATTGAAGTCATCGAATCTTTGGATACATCAGCTGCATTAATGCTCTCAGGCGCTTCTGTGCACTAAGAGGCCCTGCAAAACAGTTAAGGTCTGATTGTGGCACAAACTTTGTTGGAGCTTCTAAGGAGTTCAGGATGGACAAAACGGTGCAAAGGTACCTCAGTGAGCAGGGATGCAACTGGGAGTTCAACACACCACACACCTCTCATCAGGGAGGCTCATGGGAGAGGATGATTGGCATCGCCATAAGGATCCTTGATTCAATATTTCTACAGCAACGCACCCGACTGACCTACGAAGTACTGTGCATACTAATGGCAGAGGTCACAGCAATTATAAATGTGCGATCACTCCTACTTGTGTCTTCTGACCCGGATAGCCCCTTCATACTCTCGCCATCAATGCTCCTTACGCAAAAGGTAGGAGTTCCCCCTCCACCTGGGGTCTTCTCAGATAAGGATTTGTACACAAAGCAATGAAGACAGGTTCAGGCTCTCGCAAATCAGTTCTGGTCCTGTTGGAGCCATGAATATCTACCTTTGTTGCAACACAGACAAAAGTGGACCGAACCTCACAGGAATCTTCAAGTTGCAGATTTAGTCCTGCTCAGGGACAAGCAGATCACCCGCAACTGCTGGCCAATGGCCAGAATCACTGCCACATTCCCTGGTAGGGATAGACATGTCAGGAAGGTTGAGTTGAAAACTTCTGACCAAGGTGATGTGAAAACTTAGCAAAGGCCTGTTGCAGAAGCCATTCTACTTCTACCTAAAGACTGATCTAGAGACTGAAGATTTGTATTATGTTCATAGTGACCTTACAAAGGTCAGGCGGGGAGTGTGTTGCCCTTAAGGCATTTGTTTAGCTTTATTACATTTTCGCTTTAGTAATTCATTTGTAATTATTTTCTAGTTAAAGTTAAGGTTGTTGAAAGTAAATTCCCCGTCTGTGACGTACCGCGGCATGCGATGACGTCACACCCGGTTTCGCCACGTCTTGTGGGAAAATACCGGTTTGGAGAAACGGGAAGGAGGGGGCTTTGTGTGTGCAGGATCAGTGCGAGAGAAGTTTCATTCTACACACTAAGAAACATCATAGAAGCAACAATATGACAATCGATATGTTGGAGTAAAAATGTTAACGCTGATTCTGTTAAAAGTAATGATGGTTGATAAAGTTTATTTTCTTGTGCTATTGAAAGCATTGCTGGATAGTTTGTGTGAAATGTATTTAAAGCCAGTTGATAGCATAGGTAGATTCTGATTGTATGTTGTACTTTAATGTAATATAGTTTGTTGTATTTTTACTTTTACAAGTATTTATGACGTAAATGTGATGCCAAGGAAACAAATACTATATATATTTTGTATTGTTTTATCAACAGTTTTCACCATACGTTAATGTGGAAGAGTGTACAGTAAATGGTTAATCTTACTGCGATCCTGCCAAGGCTTGAGCTACCTCCACTTACACTGCAGCACCTACCCTCATGTGTCCCACATGTGGGCGAGCTTTCAGGGCCCAGATTGGCCTCACCAGTCACCTCCGGACCCATAGTGACAAACCCTCCACCTGACAGAAGTTGTGGTCGTCTTCGACTCCGAAGGATGAACAACAACAATCTTACTGCGATCCTGCCTCATTGACTTCAGTTTAACTCGGTATTTAGTTCAGAATTTTTACACCTGCATGAGAACACTACAGTGCATTGCTTTTTAAATGCTACTTTCATCTTCTGGAACTGAGTAATACCATAAGTTGCCTTTTCAGGGTGTCTTTGATGGAAGTGTTCCTGGAATCTTGATGGTTTCATGGCTTTATCAGACAGTACGGTATTACAAATAAGGTACATGAGGTGTTGCTGATCTGACAGAAATGGAATAAAACCATACCACAGGTATGTAATACTGTATTGATGTTCCTTCTGTAGTTTCTGTTTCTTAACGGGATTAAAATCCAAGGCTTCACTGCCTTCAGACTCATAGAGATAATGCTGTTTTTATCCATCATTAACAGGGCTAAATTAAAATTAAACATTAACACAAACTGGGATTGCCTATGGGATGATGATGATGGCAGTAAGTTGGCACAGATGGAACGATGGTAGGAGCATGCAAAGGAATAGCGAGGCGAGAATGAAGATGATCACAACAGCAAAAATTACGTTGACAAGGATTCAGATTGGAATCTCAGTGTTAGTCAGGATAGAGCTGCCTTTATACTATTCCAGTTAGTGTGATTGACCAATCACACAAGGTCTTATACTCCTCCCCAAAGATGGTTATTGACTGCACATATAAAGCCAGGGTCGATTTGAACTCCTCAAGAGGAATCCTCACGGTTGACAGGTTCACTAATTGGCTCTATTTCACCATCTGATTCTGGCCAGCACTGTTTCCCATAGTTCTGTAGAAAAAGTTGAGAGTGTGTACTTGACTTACCAACTGTTAAATTGCATGAACTCATTCCATGCTGTGAGTAAAGGGGAACTGTTGGGCACCCTGGATGCCAATTTATGCCTCCCCAGTAATGTCCATTTGGTTGGTAAGGTCGGATGAGATTGTCGAGTTTCAGATGTGCTGTAATTTTGAGTGGTCACAACCTGCAGAGCTAAGGTTTTTTCTGTGTTCCAGTGCCTCCTCTTTTTGGAAGTACCTGGTCAGGTTTCATGCCTCAAGTTAGGGTGTCACTTACCACATCCCCCAAGAATCTTAAATGCCACCCAACAACTTGTAATTCCCCTAGCACCCCCTTAGGATACATATTCGTCCCCTTGGGGGTGTGGTACCACTCTTGGTGGGAATCACTGCACTAGCAGAATGCTAGAAATTTGAGAGTGTCAGGGGCAGAAGTGAGTGTTGTGCAGTTTCTAAGGAGAAGGTGCTTGGGAAGTTGAAAGGTCTGAAGGTAGTTGTCACATAGATGAGATGGACTACACTCCAGGGTTCTGAAAGATGTAGCTGAAGAGATTGTGGGGACATTAGTAATGATCTTTTGAAAATCATTAGATTCTGGAATGGTTCTGGAGGACTGGAAAATCGCAAATGACACTCCACTCTTTAAGATGGGAGGGGGGTGCAAAAGAAAGGAAATCAAAGGCTCTTTAACCTGACTACAGTGGTCAGGAAGAAGTTTGAGTTCATTATTAATAATGAGGTTTTGCAGTATTTGGAGGTGTCTGATAAAGTAGGCCAAAGTCAACTTGAATTCCTCAAAAGGTAAATCTTGACTGACAAATCTGTTGGAATTATTTTAGGAAATAAGAGGATAGACAAAGGAGAGTCAGTGAATGTTGCTTACTTGGATTTTCAGAAGGCCTTTTGACAAGGTCCCACACTTAACAAGATAAGAGCTCGTGGTATTACAGGAAAGATACTAGCAAACATAGAACATTGGCTGACCGGCTGGCAGGAGGAAATCAGTGGGAATAAAGGGGGCCTTTTTTGGTTGAATGCCAGTGACTTGTAGTGTTCCACAGGGTTTGTATTGGGATCACTTCTTTTCATGTTATATGACAATGACTTGGAAAGCAGAATTCATGGCTTTGTGGCCAATTTTTGGATGATAAAAAGATAGGTATAGGGGCAGATAATGTTGAAGTGGGGAGTCTGCAAAGGATTTGGACAGTTAGAAGAATGGACAAAGATGTGGCAAATGGAATATAGTGCAGGGAATGTATGGTCATGCACTTTGGTAGAAGGAATGAAGGCGTAAAGTATTTTTTAAATGGGTAGAAAATTCAAAAGTCAGATGTGTAAAGAGACTTGGAAGTCCTTGTGCAGGATTCCCTAAATGATAACTTGCAGGTTGAATCAGTAGTAAGGAAGGCAAATGCAATGTTAGCATTCATTTCAAGAGGACTAAATATAGGAGCAAGGATGTAATGCCAAGGCTTTATATGGCATTGGTCAGACCACACTTGGAATATTGTGAGCAGTTTTGGGTTTCTTTTCTACAAAAAGGTGTGATGGCATTAGAAAGAGTCCAGAGGAGGTACACAAGAATGATTTTGGGAATGAAAGGGTTAACATATGAGGAGTGTTTGACAGCTCTGGGCCAGTACTCAGTGGAGTTTGGAAGAATGGGGGTGGGGTGGGAACTAATTGAAAAATTGTACCTGAGGTCATAGCCTCAGAACAGAGGGACGTTTATTTGAAATGGAAATGAGAAGGAATTTTTTTAGCTAGAGGGTCGTAGATCTGTGGAATTCATTGCCACGCTTGGCTGTAGAGGCCAAGTGATTGAATATACTTAAGGCAAAGGTTTTGGGTTAGTCAGCGGGTCACGGGTTATGGGGAGAAGGCAGGAGAATGGGGTTGAGAGGGATAATAAATCAGCAGACTCGATAGGCTGAGTGGCCTGATTCTGCTCCAATGTCCTATGTCTTATGGTCTCTGGCAATATCTAATCTAATTTACTAGCTCATCTTGAATGCAAAGCATCTGAACCTTGCTACAGTCCATGCAGCCAATATCCACTGCTTTGCCTTCATAAACTTTGCTGGTAACTTTCTCCAAAAACTCTATAAAATTAGTTAGATGTGACCTTCCAAACACAAAGCCATATTGACTCCCCTAATCAGTCTTTGTCTATTCAAATACTTTTATATCTGGTCCCTTAGAATACCTTCCAATAACTTACCCACTACTAATGTCAGGTCACAGGCCTTTAATTTCCTGCCTCATTCTTAGAGCCTTTCTTAAACAATGGAGCATCATTAGTTAACATCCAACCCTCTGGCACCTCAACCGTGACTAAGGATGTTTTAAATATCTTTGCTGAGGCCCCTGTAATTTCTGCGCTTGCCTCTCACAGGGTCTGAGTGAACACCTTGTCAAAGGGAACAGCTTCTCAGGCCCTGTGGATTTATCCATCCTAATTTGCCTCAGAACAGCAAAGACCTTCTCCTCTGTAACCTGTGTACTGTCTCCAAATTTGCTGTTGCTTTGTCTCACTTCTATGGACTCTGTGTCTGTCTCCCAAGTAAATAGAGTTTTAAAAAATCCATTTAGGATTTCTCCCATCTCTTTCAACTCCATGTATAGATGATCACTCTTATCTTCCAGAAGACTAATTTTGTCCCTTGCTATCCTTTTACTCTTAGTATATCTGTAGAAACCCTTGGGATTTTCATTCACTTTGTCTGCCAGAGCCAATCTCATGCCTTTTTTTAGCCATCCTGATTTCCTTCTCAAGTGTTCTCTTACATTTGTTATACTTCCCAAGTACCTCTTTGCTACTTCCTGCCTATACCTGTAATGCACCTCCTTTTTATTTTCTTAACTAGGGCCTCAAATGCCTCTTAAAAACTAAAGTTCACTAAACCTATTATTCTTGCCTTTTATTGAGACAGGAACATACAAACGCAGAATTCGCAAACTTATACTTTTGAAGACCTCACCACTTCCCAAGTACATCTTTGCCAGTAGACAACCTGCCCCAATCCACACTTGCCACATCCTTACTGATACCATCAAATTTGGCTTTTCTCCAATTTAGAATCTCAACTCAAGGACTTATCCTTCTCCATAATTATCTTGAAACTAATGGCATTATGATTTCTAGAGGCAAGATGTTCCCCTACACAAACATTTGTCACTTGTCCTTTCTCATTCCCTAATGGGAGATCTGGTATTGCACTCTCTCCAGTTGAGACTTCTATGTACTGATTAAGGAAACTTTCCTGAACACATTTGACAAACTTTATCTGATCCAATACTTTTACAGTGTGGGAGTACCAGTCAATAGGTGGAAAGTAAAAAACACCAACTATCACAACCTTATGTTTCTTGCAAGAATCTGCTATTTCTCCACAAATTTTCTGCTCTAAATCCTGTATATTGTTGGGTGATCTATAATATAATCCCATTAATGTGGTCATGCCTTTCTTTTTCCCCAGTTTCACCTATATAGTTTCAGTAGACAAGCTCTGCAGTCTGCCCTGACTGAGTACTGCCATGAGATTTTCCCTGACTAGTAATGCCACCTCTCCTCTTTTAATCTCCCCCTTTCTATCATATGTAAAATAACGGAAACCTGGAACATTGAGGTGCCACTCCTGCCCCTCCTGCAACCAAATCTCACTCATCGCAGCAGTGTCATAATTTCACATGCTGATCCACGTTGTAAACTCATTCGCCTTTCCTATAATGCTCCTTGCATTGAAACATATACAACTCAGAATATTATTCCAACTAAGCTCAACTTCTCGATTCCTGACTTTGCATGTAGGCTGAACACTGTTTTACCCCATAATCACTCTACTATCTACTCTGGCACTCTGGATTCCATCCCTCCCTCATCCCCCTGCAACTCTAATTTAACCTCCCCCCAATCACCTTCCTCCTCTGTGCAGCATTAGCAAAGCCTCCTGCAAGGATATTAGTCCCACTCCAGTTGTAACTGTCCCTTCTAAACGGATACCACCTTTCCTTGAAAGAGCCCAATGATCAAAAAATCTGAGCCCTCCGTCCTGTACCATCTCCTTAGCCACATGTTAAAATGTATAATCATCCTATTTCTGGTCTTTCAAGCACATGGCATGGATAGCAAGCCTGAGATCACAACCCCGGAGATCATGCCCTTTAGTGTAGCACCTAATTCCCTGAACTCACTTTGCAGGACCTTGTCACCCATCCTGCCCATGTCATTGCCACCAACATGGAACATGACCTCTGGACCACTTACCCTCCCACTTAAGAATGCTGTGGCCTCGATCCCTGACCCTGGAACCTGGGAGGCAACATACCATCCAGGAATCACGTTCTCATCCACAGACCTCCTATCTGTACCCCTAACTAATGAATCCCCTGTCACTACAGCTCTTGGAGTCAAAGTCCATATGTCCCTGAAAGTGGCAAAGTAGATAGAATGGTAAAGGAGCATGAAATCCACACTTTAATTGCTAGGGATATGAAGTATAAGAATAAGGAAGTCAAGATGCGGTAGTATAAATATTTTGTTAGTCTGCACTTAGAATATCGTGTGCATTTCTGGTCACCTCATTACAGGAAGGATGTGTAGGCTTTGCAGAGTGTTTCCTGGATTAGAAGGTATGTGCTGTAAGGAAAGGTTGAACAAACCTTTTTTCTCTAGCATGTCAGACTGAAGGGAGAACTGATAGAAGTTTATAAAATCATGACAGACAAAGTTACGGGTCAGAATAAAAATGCTGAATAGGAGTGGGTCTAGCTTTAGGTGAGGGGGAGCTGGTAAAGAGGATGTCAGATTAGTGGGTGTGTGGAAAGGGCTGCTGGGTGGTGGTGGAAGCAGACACAATAGTGGCATTCAAGAGTAGGCACATGAATATGCAGGGTGTCACACTCTTCCCCACAACTCCTTTTCTTGCTCAACACCTGAGAATCCATCTCGTTTGGCCCAGGTGCCTGCCGCAGTGCATCTGGCCTTTCTAAAACTCCTCTACATCTTCCTTTACTGTGATGCTGAATAATCTCCTTCCTTGGAAAAGCTCTAATTTAACTCCACAACCAAATCCATCAATACATTTCTTTTGGTCTTTGATGGTTGTGAGTTACAGAATTGGCAAGAGTAGTTGATGGGGAAGGTTAAAGAAGCAGTCAGCAGTAATGTGGATCTTTTGTTTAAACAATCCTTCTCCAATGTTACGACCTGTCTGTTGTGAAACTGATGTATTAATTTTGATAACATTAATCCATTGTGGTGAACTACATATACCTGTCTGGACCCTGCTGACTGCTCCTGTGGCTCCTCCCACAGACCCCGGTATAAAGGCGATTGGAGGCACAGCCCCTTCCTCAGTCTCCAGTCTCCAAAACACATAGATACATGTGCATTTTACACATTTGTGCATGCACACATAGAAACACACAGTGAGACATTGACATTTGGACATACACAGAAGGGGAGAGAGAGGGAGAGAGGGAGAGAGGGGGGGGGGGGGGAGAGAGAGAGAGAGAGAGAGAGAGAGAGAGAGAGAGAGAGAGAGAGAGAGAGAGAGAGAGAGAGAGAGAGAGAGAGAGAGACTCTGTCCCTCACACACTTTCGCTCTAGCATACTCTCAAATGTTCTCACACACAATTTCATATACATTCTCTCTCACGCATGTACATACATATTCTCTCACACACTCATGAACAGGCGTATACTCATACACATTCACCTTGTTTCACACTGCCTCACAAAAGTAGACATGCATGCACAATCTCTCACATTCTCTTTCATACAAACCCACACATGCACTTTCTCTCACATATTGTATACTCCCTCATACTACATATGTACTGTCTCTCACACACACACTCTCTCATACATACACACATAATCATGCAGATACTCACAGATGCAAGCAGGATAGATGGTTGTATGAAGCAGGTTGACATGCTGACAAAAATCCACACACAAACAACAAGCTTTCTCTGTTTGAGGAGACCCAAACTCCAGCCTCCTTACTGTTGATATGGTCCGGCTGTCAAGCTCCCTCAGGCATCCTTGGGCTTGCCCATGATCTGCCACAGTGATTGACACACACAGTACCAGTCCCAGAGACTCGGATCTAGCGTCTTCACACATTCCCACAGATTTCTAATGTAACACTCTCAGCTGGCTCCCCGACACACTGCCTTCCTCTCCAACAGATCAGCCTATCTGTTACTTGGAACTGCCAGACACATCAACAGGCCATCTGTCATGGTCATAGGTCCATCTTCCATGGGCACCCAGTATTCAAGGTGTACAGCTCAGGAAGGTGCACTAGCCTCCAGGAAGGCTACAAGCTCCTGATAAACCATGAGGTTGGAAAATTTAGTTCTGGTGAGTTCTTTCTGTAACAGCAGAAAGTAGGCAAAAATGTTCCTTTAGGGGTTTTATTCATTCATTCATTATGTGCCAGGTCTTGACCAGGATTGTTCTTGGCATTTTTTATTTAAGTTTTCTACAGAAGCCATTACCATCTTCTGGGCAGTGTTTTTACAAGATGGGTGACCCCAGCTATTAACAATACTTCAGAGATTGTCTGCCTGGTGTTGATGGTCACATAACCAGGGCTTGTGATATGCACTAGCTCCTCCCATAGCTTAATATGACCCTGACATGGGCAAATTTGAGGCTACCCATGTTGGTAGGGAAAAGCAGCAGATTTGTTGAAGGGTAAATTTGTTTACTGCTGTCATGTGTACTGGTGTACAGTGGAAAAGCTTTGTTTGCTTCCCATCCATAAACAGATAATTTCATCATATCAGTACACCGAGGTAGTACAAAAGAAGAGCAATTACAAATTGCAAAATATACTGTTACACATATACAGAAGGAGTAATCAGTTCGATAGTAAAGTGCAAAGCCATAAAAAGGTAGATTCTGAGGTCAAGAGTCCATCTGATTGTACCAGGGGACCATTCAATAGTCTTATACATTCAATGGTCACTTTATTAGGTACCTCCTCTACCTAATAAAGTGGCAACTGAGTGAATGTTCATGACCTTCTGCTGCCGTAGCCCATCTGCTTCTAGGTTCAATGCGTTGTGCAGAGATGCTCTTCTGCACACTATTGTTCTAATGCATGGTTATTTGAGTTACTGTCACTTTCCTGTCAGTTTGAACCAATCTGATCAGTCTCCTCTGACCTCTCTCATTTAACAAAGCTTTTCATCCACAGAACTGCAGTTCCCATGATACTTTATCTTTATCACACCATTCCCTATAAACTCTGGAGATTGCTGTGTGTGAAAATCCCCAGAGATCAGAAATTTCTGAGATACTCAAACCACCCCATCTGGCCTCAACTATCATTCCATGGTCAAAGTCATTTAGATCACGTTCTTCCCCATTCTGATGTCACAATAGGTCATCAGCAGACGCAATCTCCGTGGCTCTTCACACAGCTCTAGATCACCCAGACAACACAAACACCTATGTCAGGATGCTGTTCATTGACTGTAGCTCAGCATTTAATACCATCATTCCCACAATCCTAATTGAGATGTTGCAGAACCTGGGCCTCTATGCCTCCCTCTGTCATTGGATCCTCAATTTCCTAACTGGAAGACCACAGACTGTGCAGATTGGTGATAACATATCCTCTTTGCTGACAATCAACACTGGCGCACTTCAGGGGTGTGCTTAGCCCACTGCTTTACTCTCTGTATGCACATGACTGTGTAGCTAGGCATAACTCAAACACCATCTACAAATTTGCTGATGATGCAACCATTATTGGTAGAATCTCAGGTGGTGATGAGAGGACGTACAGGAGTGAGATATGCCAACTAGTGGAATGGTGCCACAGCAACAACCTGTCACTCAACATCAGTAAGACAACAGCTGATTGTGGACTTCAGGAAGGGTAAGACGAAGGAACCTGTACCAAACCTCATAGAGGGATCAGAAGTAGAGAGAGTGAGCAGCTTCAGGTTCCTGGGTGTCAAGATCTCTGAGGATCTAACCTGGTCCAAACGTATTGATGTAGTCATAAAGAAGGCAAGGCAGCAGCTATACTTTATTAGCAGTTTGAAGTGATTTGACATGTCAACAAATACGCTCAAAAACTTCTATAGTTGCACCATACCATCTGGTATGGAGGGGCTACTGCACAGGACTGAAAGAAGTTGCAGGTTATAAATCTAGTCAGCTCCATCTTGGGTACCCAGGACATCTTTAGGAAGTGGTGTCTCAGAAAGGCAGCGTCCATTGTTAAAGACCTCCAGCACTCAGGGCATGCACTTTTCTCACTGAAATACAGAAGCCTGAAGGCACACACTTAGCGATTGAGGAACAGCTTCTTCCCCTCTGCCACCTGATTCCTAAATGGACTTTGAAGCTTTGGACATTACCTCACTTTTTAAAATATGCAGTATTTCTGTTTTTGCACTTTAAAAAAATAATCTATTAAATATATGTAATTGATTTACTTGTTTATTTATTATGTTTTATTTTATTTTCTTTCTCTTTTTGCTAGATTATGTATTGCATTGAACTGCTGCTGCTAAGTTAACAAATTTCACATCACATGCCAGTGATAATAACCTGATTCTAATTCTGATTCTGATTGATCTGAACAACAAATGAACCTCTTGACCATGTCTGCATGCTTTTATGCATTGAGTTGCTGCCACATAATTAGCTGACTAGATCATTGCATAAACAATCAGGTGTACATGTGTACCTAATAAAGTGGCCACTGAGTGTATGTAAGTTGCAAGTTTGGAGCAGTGAGGAAGAAGGCATTGCTGAACCTTCACATCCTGGTCTTTTGGCTCACTTAAAGTCATTTGGTCTTTTACACACTGGTTGAACACCCAAGTTGGTGGGGTCTTTCATTGATTCTTTTATGGTTATTATTACATAGATTTATTGAGAATGTCCACAAGAAAATGAACCTCAGGTTTGTGTATGATGACATATGTGTACTTTGATAATAAATTTACAATGGACTTCGGTCTCTTTGTATTTGTTCTACCCAACCCCTTCTTTCCCTACTACTAAAAGCTGACTTAATTTCCCTCTTCATTCTGGACATGAGACATCACAATAAATTTGGCTTTGACTTTGATTTTGCCTCCTCTACCTGAGACTATCAGGGAAGCACTTAGATACACTCTCTTGAATTCCATGGGTGTTTACTTTTATGATTAGCTTAGTCCTTGTCAAAAGTGTTGGCAAAATCCAAGTAGACAACATCACAGCACTGTAGTTCACCCTCCTTGCTGCGTTGTCAGAGAAGTCAATCAAATTGGTCAAATATGATCTTCCCTGAACAAATTTATACTTACAGTCCTTGATTAATCCTCAATTATGTCCTTTACAACTGAGCCATGACTGATAAATTGGAGGTCAATTTGCTAAAAGTTTTATTCACCACCCTGTCTACCTACAATCTTCATGCTATGTCTACTACTGCCATTAATTTGTACCACTCATTCACAGTGTCTCTGACCCAGGACATCCCCCTCCTCTGTTCAGTGTCTCTGACCCAGGACATCCCCCTCCTCTGTTCAGTGTCTCTGACCCAGGACATCCCCCTCCTCTGTTCAGTGTCTCTGACCCAGGACATCTCCCTCCTCTGTTCAGAGTCTCTGACCCAGGACATCCCCCTCCTCTGTTCAGTGTCTCTGACCCAGGACATCTCCCTCCTCTGTTCAGAGTCTCTGACCCAGGACATCCCCCTCCTCTGTTCAGTGTCTCTGACCCAGGACATCCCCCTCCTCTGTTCAGTGTCTCTGACCCAGGACATCCCCCTCCTCTGTTCAGTGTCTCTGACCCAGGACATCTCCCTCCTCTGTTCAGTGTCTCTGACCCAGGACATCCCCCTCCTCTGTTCAGAGTCTCTGACCCAGAACATCTCCCTCCTCTGTTCAGTGTCTCTGACCCAGAACATCTCCCTCCTCTGTTCACAGTGTCTCTGACCCAGGACATCCCCCTCCTCTGTTCAGTGTCTCTGACCCAGGACATCCCCCTCCTCTGTTCAGTGTCTCTGACCCAGGACATCTCCCTCCTCTGTTCAGTGTCTCTGACCCAGGACATCCCCCTCCTCTGTTCAGTGTCTCTGACCCAGGACATCCCCCTCCTCTGTTCAGTGTCTCTGACCCAGGACATCCCCCTCCTCTGTTCAGTGTCTCTGACCCAGGACATCCCCCTCCTCTGTTCAGTGTCTCTGACCCAGGACATCCCCCTCCTCTGTTCAGAGTCTCTGACCCAGAACATCCCCCTCCTCTGTTCAGTGTCTCTGACCCAGGACATCTCCCTCCTCTGTTCAGAGTCTCTGACCCAGGACATCCCCCTCCTCTGTTCAGTGTCTCTGACCCAGGACATCCCCCTCCTCTGTTCAGTGTCTCTGACCCAGAACATCTCCCTCCTCTGTTCAGAGTCTCTGACCCAGAACATTTCCCTCCTCTGTTCAGTGTCTCTGACCCAGAACATCTCCCTCCTCTGTTCACAGTGTCTCTGACCCAGGACATCCCCCTCCTCTGTTCAGTGTCTCTGACCCAGGACATCCCCCTCCTCTGTTCAGTGTCTCTGACCCAGGACATCTCCCTCCTCTGTTCACAGTGTCTCTGACCCAGGACATCCCCCTCCTCTGTTCAGTGTCTCTGACCCAGGACATCCCCCTCCTCTGTTCAGTGTCTCTGACCCAGGACATCCCCCTCCTCTGTTCAGTGTCTCTGACCCAGGACATCCCCCTCCTCTGTTCAGTGTCTCTGACCCAGAACATCCCCCTCCTCTGTTCAGTGTCTGACCCAGAACATCCCCCTCCTCTGTTCAGAGTCTCTGACCCAGAACATCTCCCTCCTCTGTTCAGTGTCTCTGACCCAGAACATCTCCCTCCTCTGTTCAGTGTCTCTGACCCAGAACATCCCCCTCCTCTGTTCAGTGTCTCTGACCCAGAACATCTCCCTCCTCTGTTCAGTGTCTCTGACCCAGGACATCCCCCTCCTCTGTTCAGTGTCTCTGACCCAGGACATCCCCCTCCTCTGTTCAGTGTCTCTGACCCAGAACATCTCCCTCCTCTGTTCAGTGTCTCTGACCCAGGACATCCCCCTCCTCTGTTCAGTGTCTCTGACCCAGAACATCTCCCTCCTCTGTTCAGAGTCTCTGACCCAGGACATCCCCCTCCTCTGTTCAGTGTCTCTGACCCAGGACATCCCCCTCCTCTGTTCAGTGTCTCTGACCCAGGACATCCCCCTCCTCTGTTCAGTGTCTCTGACCCAGGACATCCCCTTCCTCTGTTCAGTGTCTCTGACCCAGGACATCCCCCTCCTCTGTTCAGTGTCTCTGACCCAGAACATCCCCCTCCTCTGTTCAGTGTCTCTGACCCAGGACATCCCCCTCCTCTGTTCAGTGTCTCTGACCCAGGACATCCCCCTCCTCTGTTCAGTGTCTCTGACCCAGAACATCTCCCTCCTCTGTTCAGAGTCTCTGACCCAGGACATCCCCCTCCTCTGTTCAGTGTCTCTGACCCAGGACATCCCCCTCCTCTGTTCAGTGTCTCTGACCCAGAACATCTCCCTCCTCTGTTCAGAGTCTCTGACCCAGGACATCCCCCTCCTCTGTTCAGTGTCTCTGACCCAGGACATCCCCCTCCTCTGTTCAGTGTCTCTGACCCAGAACATTTCCCTCCTCTGTTCAGAGTCTCTGACCCAGGACATCCCCCTCCTCTGTTCAGTGTCTCTGACCCAGGACATCTCCCTCCTCTGTTCAGTGTCTCTGACCCAGAACATCCCCCTCCTCTGTTCAGTGTCTCTGACCCAGGACATCCCCCTCCTCTGTTCACAGTGTCTCTGGGACAGTGTCACATTGTCCCAGAGCAGCTTGCTGTATAGTGACAGTGTCAGGAGGCAGCTCTATCCCAACACCTCCCTGCCACTTTAATAGTTCCTGTCTCTCATAGTCAACCAGGAATCTTTCATCCCTTATAGCTTGTGCCAGGAAATCACACTGAAACAGCATATACCACCCCATAAAAAGATGGTGTGGATACCTTTCTTCCATTGTGTAAATGCCTGGAGCCCACACTTGCTCAGAGGGTGCCTGTAACTGACCGTGTCCATGGAAAGCACCCTGCCATGCTAGGCCAGACAGGCCATGTCCCTGACAATGCAATTGAACACATTAACTTGGGATACCATTACACCCGATTGTCCATGTTAAGTGCCAGCTCTGTTGAAGGATACCTCCCTGCCTTGGTAACTATGTCAGCATCCTAAAGTCATCCAATATGCCATGAAAGTCAAAGAATTGCAGACGTTGGAAACTTGAAAACAAAAAAAAGCTGAAGAAACTTAACAAGTCAGACAGCAACTGTGGAGAGGGAAACAGGCAACATTTCAAGTCTAGGTCCCTCCATCAGAAGCCAAAAAAGGGTGGGGACCAACAGGTAGCTGAAATACAATATCTCTGATGGTCTGAGACTGAGTACCTTAATATAACATTTACTATTTTTGTCTGTGTAATATGTTGCTAATGGTAAGACTGGGGGACAGGTAGTATAATAAAAAGAAAGCAGGAGCTTAAAGGTTACAGGAAGAAATGGTCGGTTCTGATACAGAAAAAAGCTATTCGGATGCTGGGTTCCATTTACAGCTTTTACCTTCAGAGATGCTGCCTGACCTGCTGAGTATTTACAATTTCCTATTTTTGCTATGTTGAAAGTGCCAACAAGTACGTTGACCCCGCATACCTGCCAATGTTACAACACAAAAACATACTGATACAGAGCAATCTCTTGTCTTGGTGAGGGCTCTAAACCCTTATACTGGCCTAGGACACCATCCTTCCATTTTGTCAAAGCCAGGAGCCTGCACTGACCTAGGACACCTCCGTGCCACAGTACAATGCCAATCACACAGATTGACCATGGACATAAGCAGGAGGTCAAAATGACACAAAGCAATTGGTTACAGTGAACATTACACTCTGTGACCCAGCACGCTCCCCCAGCCATATTATAGAGCTAGGCCCACACCATCCTGGGACCCATTGCAGACATATTGATGGGTGCCAGTAAGGACCTCTGCCAATAAGATATATTGACCCAGAACCCAACCACACTGACAGTGCCTTGGGCCTTGACTGCCATTGTCAAGGTCACCATGCCAATTACACAGTGGCACATGTTTATGCCAGAGGTTTATGTGCCAGTGCCTATATTGTCAGGAGGATTCTTCCCTGCTGTACAACATTCAAACTGGACATTCAGCCCATTGAGTCTACACTGAGCATCAATCACCCATTTGCACTAATTTTACATTAATATCTTTTATTTTAATTCTCCCTATATTCCCATTCAACTCCATCACTCTCAGATTCTCCCTCAGGGGCCAATTAACCTACATGTCTTTGGGAAGTGGGAGGAAACTAGAGCACGGAGTAAGCCCATAAACCTATGCGGTAACAGAAATAATGTACAATCTCCACACAGACTGTGTCAAAGGTCAGGATTGAACCCAGATATATGGGAAGCGGCTCCATCAGCTATGCTGCTGTGTCATGCTCCAAACACTCACACTGGAAAAAACCTCTTACACAC
Source organism: Hemitrygon akajei (assembly GCF_048418815.1). Lineage (NCBI taxonomy): Eukaryota > Metazoa > Chordata > Chondrichthyes > Myliobatiformes > Dasyatidae > Hemitrygon > Hemitrygon akajei. The sequence goes on from NC_133135.1 coordinate 92,612,403, forward strand.
AGACAGAGTCAGGTGTCCACACTGTTACAGGACTGCCACAACACCTCCTGGTCACACAGCCTAGAGGAGAAGCCTGCACTGACAATGTCACTGGCTATCTGTGCGATAAATCACTGTCTCTGAAACTCCCAGTGGTAGAATTGCAGCCCTCTAGTTGATGTCCAATCAATCCCCTACCATGACAACACCTCAGGATTCTGGGCAACCACACAGAGTTTTGGATAGGGTGTAGTGTGGCTGAGCAGTCCAGCATGGACGTTTGGGCACCCCATGGCACTAGCAGATGAAGTGATTCAGACAGAGCTGGTTGGGAGTTTTAGCCTTTGGTCTGGCCTGCTTCTCCAGCACCTCTGCAACTTCTGACTGCCCTCCAGTGAGAAGGAGCAGGGAGCCAAATGTTTCTATCTGTCGTTCACCATGGGACAGAGGCCCTCACTGGTCAGTAGGATACGACAGCAGGCCAGTAATAAACAACAGATTAGTGTGCCCCCCATCCCTGGACTGGTGTTCATGCCTCTCTCCCATAGCCTGTCCTGTACAGCACTGAGCTAGGAGATTCACGAGACAGCAGATGCTGAAATCTGGAGCAACACACAAAATGATGCAGGAACTCCATAATAATTATGTGGCTGGCCCACCTGAGTTTCTGGTCATGGTTACCACAAGATAATGATGGTAGGTGGTTTGGGGATGTCATTGCTGTTAAATGTCGAGGGTGAATGGTTGTGCCACAAAAACAATGCTGGAGGAACTCTGCTGGTCAGACAGATCTGTGGAAGGATATGGGCCATTGATGGTTTTGGGCTGAGACCCCTCAACTGGACTGAAATTTGGAGGGAAAATAGCCAGTCTAAAGATTAAAGGGGTAGGGTGAGAGCTCTCAGGTGATTGGTGGATCCAGGTGTGAGGGTGTGGTGATAGGCAGATGGGTGGGGGGAGGTGGATATAAGGACAGCGGCTGGGAGGTGATAAAGAGCTGCAGATGGTGCAATTTGATCGGAGAGGAAGGTGGATCATGGAACCAAGTGAGGGAGAGGTAGCAAGGCAGATGGGAACAGTGGGGGTGGGGAAGGAACCAGTTTCAAGGTGGACTTGAACTCACATATCCTTGCACAATCTTGTCTATCTGTGCTGCACTTTCTCTGTAACTGTAACACTTTATCCTGCATTCTGTTATTGCTTTTCCTTTGTAACACCTCAATGTACTGAGGTGATGAAACAGATTGTGGAAAGGAAGTTTTCCACAATGTGACAATAATAAACAAATTTACCAGTGGGAGGAGTATGCAAGTGATGGACAAATGGAGCAGGTAGAAAAGCAGGGTGAAGGGGGCTGGGGTGAATGTTGGAGAGAGAGAATAGAGAGAGGGAGAGCAGATTACGAGGTTGAAGAATTATATATTCACATTGTCAGGCTGCAGACTATCCTGGTGGAATATGTTCCTCTAGTTTCTGTTTAGCCTCACCCTGGCAGTGGAGGAGACCGAGGACAGACACATTAATGTGGGAACAGGGAGGAGGATTTAAGCTAGGAGCCCGGGAGTAGAATACCTTGCCAATTAGCTTCCTGCTGTTTCGCTGGGGAGGCAGATGCGGCTGTGACACAAAAGCTTCAGAGACCCGCACCCCTCCCCCCACCCCTTTACCCCTGCACCACCCCTGCATGCCCACACTTGCACGGGTGATAATTAAGACTTCTCCAGCAGAAACATTGCCCCACTCTCCTGCATGGAGCTGTCACGTCAAGTTAGTCACAGCCAGGCTAGTGTGGCCAAGCCCAAGCTGGTTCCCTGCAGCTCACCCTTCTGTCAACACACCTTCCTGCTTCTCCAGCTACAGAAACCCAAATCACACTGCCCATTAGTCATTGCTTTGTCCCTTTTCAGTCCAATGATAGATACCTTTAATTTTTAAATCCACTTTGCTGCCAGTTCAGGATGATTCAGTCTGGTGTTTGCCCTCATCACAGATTAGCAGAGGCAAAGAGTGGAAAACATTGTGTTTAAACAATCACAATCAGGTCTTGGTGGCTTTGGAGAGTCAGGTCCTATTTACATGAGTTCCTGACACATCAATGTTTTTCCACTACTGTTTCTCTCAGCTCATCACCTCTGATATTCAGACAGTGACTGTAATATGCTAAACTTCAAATATTAAACACTGTGGGCTGTTTGTTCTGCATCAAGCCTGCTCCAACACTAAGAAGGATGCACTCACAGATAGCTATGCAAAGGAGTGCATGAGGCTACAGAGGGAAGTGGATACAGTCTGGTCCATCATGGCTATAGCCTTTCCCCACTATTGAAGATATCTCACGAAGGCAGCAGCGATCATCAAAGATCCCTGCTATCCAAGTCACATCATCTTCTCACTGGTACTATCAGTCAGAATGTACAGAGACCTGGTGTTGCACACCAGCAGGTTCAGGAATGCACAGAAGCCTGGTGTTGTACACCAGCAGGTTCAGGTACAGCTACTCTGTGATAACCATTAGGTTCTTCAACTGACTTAAACAACTCTAATCCTATTTTAGCAATGGAGCACTACAGACCTCTTGCACTACCATCAGCTTGTCTCTGATTGTGACTTTATTTTGCACTAACGTCTTGTCTTTTTTCCTTCAATGTCTTGTATAATTTCTATTCTTTTTGCTGTCTGTATCTACATACCTATGATGCTTCTCCAAGCAAATTTTTCATTGTACTCACAATGGCGATAAATTCAGCTTTTTGATAACTGTTTCGGCAATGGGTCATGCGGAAATCATGCAGTGAACCTTATTAAGGACTGTGGGTGTAAATCACAGCCTGAATTCTGTCTCAGGGGTGGGTAGTTTAATGAATGGAATGCTGATGACTAGGATTGTGTAAGAGGTCTAAAATCTAACAGGTTTACAGATAAATGACAGACATCCAGGAGTGAATTACAGAGTAGAACTTAATTAATGATTACAGGGGATTTAAATATAGAATAACATATAACCTGGAGTATGTTAATAAAATACAGGTTGGAATCTAATCGAGGGGATTCAGGGGGATTATATATAGAATAACAGATATCCAGGAGTGAATTATAGAATAGAATCAAATAAATTGATTTGGCATATTTATACAGTATATGGAATAACAGATTATCCAAGGAGTGAGCTACAGGCTGGAATCTAATCGAGGAGTTTGAGGCAATTATGTATAGAATAACATATATCCAGGAGTGAGTTATAAACTGGCATTTAATCAAGAGGTTCAAAAGGATTTTATATGGAATAACAGATACCCATGACGAGTTACAGGCTGGAACTGAATTGAGGAGTTCAGGAGTTTATGTAGAAAAACATAGTTAGGAGTGACTTACTGACTGGAATATAATCAAGATATTTGGGGTAGTTTATATGAAGAATGACAGATCCCCAGGAGTGTGTAACTGACTAGAATCCAACTGAATGGTTCAAAGGTTTAAACATAGAATACAGATACCCAGAGATGACTAACTAGCTGGAATCTAATCAAGGGATCTGGGTGGTTTATGTATATATAGAATAATAGATACCCATAAGTCACTTTCTGGTTGGAAATCAGTAAAATATTTTGTATAGTTTATATATAGAATAAACTCCCTGTGAGTCAATTCAAATTTTAAATTTATCAAACTATGTAAGTCTAAATTTAGAAGATTAGGAGATTTCTAACAAGAAACTCACTGCTTACACAATCTTTCAAGAGTCTGTCATCTGCACTTAATCTTTTCACAGTAAATTAGAATATGATCTCTTCTCTTTTGCCAGAGATATAAGACAATTGAAATATGAAGACAATGATATAAGTATTATCGAAATACTTACCTGATAGTGTGCCCGGAGGGATAATTACTCAAGTCTGGTTGTGTTCAAGACTGCCTTACATGATGCAGTGTCAAATGTTGTTTTCCAAGACTAGATGACGCAGAAACATTTCTTTTCAAAAGCAATCTCAGTGGGGATTTGAAAACAGAACAATGAGAATATTTCTGCCCCAAACCCATGTCGTGCTTGAGGCTGTGGTGGGGCTGATTTCCTTATATCCACCACCCACTTTGGAGTAGTAAATCTGGGCCAGATTGGGTGGGGTACCTTGTTAGTAATAGATGTGTTATCTCTGGATTGGAGTGATGTAAATCAAGAAGACCTATCCAAAGCTTAGAGTGTGACAAACTTTAAGTAAGTGCTGAGATAGAATAGAGGAGAAGAAGAGAAAGACAGTATGACTGTACAAAACAGTTCTCACCAAGTGAAGTGGATACATGCTCCCTAATGTCTAGATACCTGCTGTAAAATGTCCCACACACAATGCAACACTCACCGCACAAGGATGCTCCCATATATTTCACAATACTCCTATACATTTTGGTCTGTTCTTATGCATCACATATTGATTCTATATCTAATGTTCATAAGGCCAAAGCTGGTCATCTGTCACAACTCTACTTACAGGTGCAATCATCTATCCCTTGATCCTTTAGAACTCAGAAACCTATCAGTCTTGAGCTTGGACTGAACATCCCTCCCTGGAGTAGGGTATTCTAAGGAATCAAACTCCACTAAGTGAAGAAATTTATGCTCAACTGTACATAATGTCCAATGATCGCAAAACGTTGAACAGCCTGGACATTTTTTCTCCTCTCTTTCCCATCGGGCAGAAGATACAAAATCCAGAAGGCATGTTCCACTAGTCTTGAGGACAACTTCTAGCCCACTGTTATCAAACTTTTGAATAGTCCCATAATGCAATAAGAATGACTCTTGATCCTGCAACCTTCTTCATCATGGTCCTTTACCAGATTGTCTGCTTGAACTGCATTTTCTCTGCAAGTATAATACTGTATTCTGTATTCTGTTCTTGCTTTTCTCTTTGTACTTCTTAGATGTGCTGATGTATGGATTGTATGCAAATATGTTTATCACCGTCCCTCAATACATGCGACAACAAACCAGTTACAAATTACCTTGATTCTCAGTTCATTAGCCAAGGAAATCATCATCATCCCTTCCCTGAATCTTACGTGTTTTAATGGGATCAGCTCTCTTTTCTTAAATCGAATCCATCTCAATCAATTCTGAGTGACTGCCTCATCAAGAGTTAATCAAGTGAACCTCCCTCTTCTTCCTAAGACAAATATTCACCTTTGAAAATGTTAATTCCACATTTGACCAAGACAATTTTACTTGTATACTGCAAACATCGATCAATATACACGAGGAAGTCTGCAGATGCTGGAAATTCAAACAACACCACCCACAAAATGGTGGTGGAACACAGCTGGCCAGGCAGCATCTATAGGGAGAAGTGCTGTTGACGTTTCGGGCCGAGACCCTTCGTCAAGACTAACCAAAAGGAAAGATAGTAAGAGATCGGTTGAATGATCTGTATATGTATGATATAGATATATATATCATGATATGATATATATGTCAAACTGGACATGTCAAATTGCTTTAGCCTCCAGAGGAAGTAGAGCTTTCTAGATCATTGAACTTAAATAGCTGGACAAGGACAGGCTATTGTAATGTTCATTCCGAGGACCCCCTTTCAGTCCCCCTCAACCTCAGCATTGTTGATGTAGACAGGTGTGTGTGCACTGCTCTCCATCCTGAAGTCAATACCCAGCTTTTTCACTATGTGCATGAAATGAAAGTAGGCAGTATATATATATATATAGCGTTCGGTGTTCTGTGTAATGAGTCCTGGCCCTACGTCCTGTACCCAAGAAGGGGTCCCGGCTCGGTGTTCCATGTCCCTGTCTCACCGTAGGTTCTGTGTCCTCATCATGTCCATGTGCTTTGCCCAGCACCCAGGAGTACATTGCCCAGCTCGGTGCTGGGATTCCCTCGTCCTCATATATATATATATGCTGGAAATTCAAACAACACCACCCACAAAATGGTGGTGGAACACAGCAGGCCAGGCAGCATCTATAGGAAGAAGAGCTGTTGACGTTTAGGGCTGAGACCCTTTGTCAGGACTAACCGAAAGGAAAGATATTTCACCCTCAGTGATCAGAGGAATCCACACATGAGTATTAAAGATAAAGGCTGAAATACTTGGAGACTTACTCAACCAGAAATGTTGATTGGGTGACCCATCTTGGCTTCCTCCTGAGATCCCCATTATCATGGACAACATGGCAGGAAATGGCTGAGAATTGATGCACATATACACATATATAGAGGCAAGGCTCCAGGCAGAGGCGAGGCGAGGTGAACCAAGCTAAGGCTCCAAGCAGAGGCGCTGCAAGGCCATAGAAGGCTCCTGGCAGAGCCTAGGCTAGGCGAGGCGAGGCAAGGCTCGGCTCCAGGACGAAGGTGAAGGGGAGGGATATAGACAGGGGGATTTGGACAGGAACAATCCAGTAGCCAGCGACTGAATCCTGAAGCTATTTATGAAGCCAGCCCAAACAAGAATCAGTTGCCTCAACAGAAACTGGGGAAACCCAGAAAACCTGGAATAAGGAGCATGGACTGTTCTGTGAACCAGAATGCTGATTTCACAGACCAGACCATGACAGTACCCCCGCTCTATGGGAGCCTCCTGGTGACCCAAAAGGCTTCCCCAGACTATGGACGACACGGCTGGGCAGGGGGGCGGGCATTCAACAGGAGAGAGGATAGCAAGAGTTAATCACTGGGTCCAAGTCTGGCTGGATTGTTCTGTTATAAGGGGGCGTTGGAAGAGGACCCAAAAGCAAGACACAGACACTGAAGTACCAGGAACAGGACTGGACGTGAGAAGGAAGCAAGGAAAATGGGGAAGAAAGGACACTGGACATGACACAGGCCCCGGATGAGACAAGGATTCTGGGCCTGGGCTAGGACCTGACCAGGATAGGGAACCAGGACATGGAACTGGGAACTAGGAGCCTGGGCTTGGACTCCGAGCCAGAGACTGGACAAGGACCCAGAATCTGGATCTTGACTTGGGCTCAAAGCCCAGAACCAGGCGAGGACATGACGAGGTTACAGGTCGAGGACGAGAAACTCCTGGACGGGACAAGGGAACCTCAGCACAGGACGAGGGAATCCCAGCACCGGGCTGGGCAAGGTACTCCAGTGCTGGGTGAGGCACATGGACATGACAATGACACAGAGCCTACAGAGAGACAGGGACATGGAACACTGAGCCAGGACCCCTCCTTGGGTGCAGGACGTAGGGCCAGGCCTCATTACACAGAACACCAAACACGGCGAGACAGTTCCCAATGCTGTGTAGCGGCAAAACAGCTGGACCTACCTAGCGAAGGCATGAACATGGAGAGGCAGTTCCCAATGCTAGGTAGCAGCAAAACAGCCAGATCTACCTAGCGAAGGCATGGACATCGACAGTTCCAAACAGGGTGATGCTCCAGGCAGAGGCAAGGCTACAGACAGAGGGTTTAGACAGGAACAATCCAGCAGTCAGAGGGTGAATCCTGAAGCTATTTATGAGACCAGCCCAAACAAGAATCAGCTGCCTCAACAGAAACTGGGGAAACCCAGAAAACCTGGAATAAGGAACATGGACCGAACCATGAACTGGAATATGGATTTCACGGACCAGACCATGACAGGTTACCCATAACCCTCTATTTTTCTAAGCTCCATGTACCTATCCAGGAGTCTCTTAAAAGACCACATCATATCCATCTCCACCACCATTGCCGACAGCCCATTCCAGGCACTCACCACTCTCTGCATAAAAATCTTATCCCGACATCTCCTCTGTACCTACTTCCAAGCACCTTAAAACTGTGCCCTCTCATGCTAGTCATTTCAGCCTTGGGAAAAAGCCTCTGATTATCCACACGATCAATGTCTCTCATCATCTTATACACCTCTATCAGGTCACCTCTCAGCCTCCATCACTCCAAGGTGAAAAGGCTGAGTTCACTCACCCTGTTCTTATACGGTATGCTCCCTAATCCAAGCAGCATCCTTGTAAATCTCCTCTGCACCCTTTCTATGGCTTCCACATCCTTCCTGCAGTGAGGTGACCAGAACTGAGCACAGTATTCCAAGTGGGGTCTGACCAGGATACCTATAAAGCTGCAAAATTACCTCTCGGCTCCTAAACTCAATCCCACAATTGATGAAGGCCAATACACCGAATGCCTTCTTAACCACAGAGTCAACCTGCGCAGCTGCTTGGACCCCAAGATCCCTCTGATCCTCCACACTGCCAAGAGTCTTACCATTAATACTATATTCTGTCATCATATTTGACCTACCAAAATGAACCACCTCACACTTATCTGGGTTGAACTCCATCTGTCACTTCTCAGCCCAGTTTTGCATCCTATCAGTGTCCTGCTGTAACCTCTGACAGCCCTCCACACTATCCACAACACCCCTATAGTTTGAGTAATCAAATTTAACAGCAATAACATCCCCAAGTGATGGTATGGTAGTGTAGTGGTCAGTGCCAGCTGTAAGATCGGGATTCGACTCGACTCTCACCACTATCTGTATGTTTTCCCTATGACGTAGTGGGTTTCCTCTCACTTTCTAAAGACATACATTTGAGTTGTGGACATGCTATGTTGATTTCGGGAGCCCAGAACAATCCTCCTTAATTTGATGCAAATGACACAATTCACAGAATGTTTCAATGTTTTGATGTACATGTGACAAATGAAATTTATAAAGCAGAATTCCCCCACCATCATAATTCTTGTGGTTACCGTGACCAGAAAGTCAGATGGGCCAGCGACATAATTGTTATGAGGTTTGCAAGTGACTCTCCTCCTGCCACCCCAAAGCATTTACACTAGCTATAAGGAACCAGTCAGGTGTGTGGTGGAACAGTCTTCATTAACTTGGATAAGTGCAGCTCCAACAACCCTTAAAGACACTTGACACTATCTGTGATAAAAAACATCCTGCCTGACAGGCAAGTTATCCACCACCTTAAACACTCCACAGCTAACCAGCAGGAGGTGGCCACAGTCTCTGCCATCCCCAAATTCCACTGCAGATTCTCATCTAGGCTATGCTGACAGAATCTTCCAAATGTACCACCTCCTCCACCAAGATGGACAAGGACAGGAGGCACACTGGAACAGCACCACCTGCAGATTCTCCTCCTGAGGAGCAAACCATCCGAATATGGGAATATACAATATTTATTGTTGTTCTCTGTTGCTGGATCTAAATCCTGGAACTCACTCCTGTGGGAAGGCACCTTTGCCATAAAGACTGAGGCAGCTCACGACCTTCTCTCTCAATGGCAATTAGAGTTGGAATCAGGGAAGGGGTTGTTCCATTAAGATAATGTACAGTGGGAATGAATGGAATGGGAAGGGATTTGGACCACTGAACTGGTTTGAAGAGTAAAATGACTACCCATTGGAATTCCTTTATAATGAATTGCCCATGCTGATCACCATGCCTTACACAGAGAGCAGCAGTGCTGTCTGATTTTGGATCAACCATGTCCCTTAGCATGCTGGCACAGCTGCCACACATGCCACTCTCAATTAGCTGCTTTGTAGGAAGTGATGCATTGCCAGCAACCAGGACTAAGAGGGTCACGTGACCACGGAACAAGCAATGGCACATAGTCCCGGCTTCCAGGAATCATCCTTCAATTAATCACATCTGAAGTGATCTAACTAATGGGTGTCACTTAGACCTGAAGAAGGCTGGCCAGGCAGCTACACTGCAACTCCAATCAAGCCATGATTAATGAGTTCCTTTATTAACACTGGCAGTCTTGACATTGCTATAACACTGTCTTATAAGCCTTTCAACACCCAGGATGGGTGTGGAGAATTAAACCAGCCCCTCCAACCACTCACACATGCTTGCAATGCATGAAGAAGATTCATCATCAAATCCCAGTGCAGGAAAGCAGCTTTATTTGGGCCCCTTTATAAGAGGAACTTTCTGCAACTGAAGCAGGATCTCTTTGAAAGAATATGAGTCAAATTTCTTTACTTAAATGGCTCATTAAGTTCAAGTGAATTTGTGGTTACACACCATTGGTTCAATCCACCATTCTCAATGAGGTCCATCACTCTTTTCTCTTCCACAGTCTCACAGTTCTCTTCCACAATATCTTTCTTCAGCTCACCTCTCTCTACAGGATGTATAATATGGGTCAGGAATAAAAAGATACCATGGTAAGTTTCCAGATTTAAAATCAAGAGCCTCATTTCACATCAAAGTTTGTGAAACAACAGCTAACCCAGTGATAAATCTGGGTAGAAAAACTACCTTTCTTACCCAGTCTAACCAATATATGACTCCAGGCTCACCAGTGTGACAGACTCATCAGAAATCCTCTGAAATATCCCAGAAAGCTGCAGCAATATCTTGTCAAGGGACAGTATGTGGTCCCAACAATGATCAAGGAGTGCTGATAATTATGTGGAATGTGGGGGGGGGGGGGAATCTACAACTTTGTGGTGATATTGTATGCCTGCTGCCTTTGTCCATCTCAGTTGTAGTTTAGGAGGTGTGACTGGAGGAGCAGGGTGGTGGGGTGGAGATACTGTATGCCTCTACCCAAGGAGCTGTAAGGAGCTCCTTACCTCCTCTAGCCTGCAGGTCACCCTTGGGCAAGCTGTAGCATCCGCTTCACCCCTGATCAGGGACATGTGAAGTCATGGGTGAAGGTGGTGGATGATCATATGAGCAGCTGGCACATATCACAAATCCTAGTTATGCAACCGTTGATGCCAGGTTTACAATCTCTGAAGGGTATTGATAATTGCTGGTGTCACCTATTATATAAAGACACTGTCCAGAAGACGGCAATGGCAAGCCACTTCTTTAGAAAAACTTGCCAAGAACAATCATGGTCTTAAGTGTCCTGCCATTAACTGTGTACTGTTCTTTTACATTTGACTTCCCAAAGGAAGAGTTGTGGATAGCGAATTAGGTTGCCAAAGGATACATTGGAACATAGATGAGTTGCAGATATGGGTACTGCAATGGCAGATGGAACTTAATCTGGGCAAGTGTGACATGTTGCACTTTGGGAAGTCAACTGTAAAGGAACAGTACACAGTTAATGGCAGGACCCTTAAGAGCACTGATGTATAGAAAGGTCTTGTAGACCAAGTCCAAAGTTCACTAACAGAATCAGAATCAGGTTTATTGTCAACGGTAAGTGTCATGAAATTTGTTAACTTAGAGGCAGCAGTCCAGTGCAATACATAATATAGAAAAAGAAAAAAAATAAGGAAATCAATTACAGTAAGTATGTATGCATATTAAATAGCTAGATTAAAGAATATGGCAAGACAAAAATAATTTAAAACATTAATGATCTGGTTGATGGAGTGGTAAATTGGATTAGAAAGTATGCAGATAGTAAGATAGGTGGTGTTGTGGATAATGAAGTAGGTTTTCAAAGCTTGCAGAGAGATTTAGGCCAGTTAGAAGAGTGGGCTGAAAGATGGCAGATGGAGTTTAATGCTGATAAGTGTGAGGTGCTACATTTTGGTAGGACTAATCAAAATAGGACATACATGGTAAATGGTAGGGCATTGAGGAATGCAGTAGAACAGAGTAACCTAGGAATAATGGTGCATAGTTCCCTGAAAGTGGAATCTCATGTGGATAGGGTTGTGAAGAAAGCTTCTGGTATGCTGGCCTTTATAAATCAGAGCATTGAGTATAGGAGTTGGGATGTAATGTTAAAATTGTACAAGGCATTGGTGAAGCCAAATTTAGAGTATTGTGTACAGTTCTGGTCACCGAATTATAGGAAGAATGTCAACAAAATAGAGAGAGTGCAGAGGAGATTTACTAGAATGTTAGCTGGGTTTCAGCACCTAAGTTACAGAGAAAGGTTGAAAAAGTTAGGTCTTTATTCTTTGGAGCGTAGAAGGTTGAGTGGGGACTTGATAGAGGTATTTAAAATTATGAGGGGGATAGATAGAGTTGACGTGGATAGGCTTTTTCCATTGAGAGTAGGGGAGATTCAAACAAGAGGAAATGAGTTGAGAGTTAAGGGGCAAAAGTTTAGGGGTAATGTGAGGGGGAACTTCTTTACTCAGAGAGTGGTAGCTGTGTGGAACGAGCTTCCAGTAGAAGTGGTAGAGGCAGGTTCGATTTTGTCATTTAAAAAAAAATTATAGGTATATGGACAGGAAAGGAATGGAGGGTTTATGGGCTGAGTGCAGGTAGGTGGGACTAGGTGAGAGTAAGCATTCGGCATGGACTAGAAGGGCCGAGATGGCCTGTTTCCGTGCTGTAATTGTTATATGGTTAAAGTGGGGTGGTGTTCATGGATTCAGTATCTATTTAGGAATCATATGGCAGAGGGGAAGAAGCTGTTCCTGAATCACTGAGTGTGTGCCTTCAGGCTTCTGTACCTCCTTCCTTATGGTAGCAATGAGAAGAGGACATGGCCTGGCTGATGGGGGTTCTTAACAACGGACGCCACCTTTCTGAGGATGTCTCTTTGAGGATATCTTCTGAGGATGTCTCTCTTTGAAGATGCCTTGGATACTACAGAGTCTAGTACCCAAGATAGAGCTGACCAATTTTACAACATTCTGTAGCTTCTTTTGGTCCTGCACAGTAGCCCCACCACACACTCCCCCAACTCCCCCCGTACCAGACAGTGATGCAGCCTGTCAGAATGCTCTCCATGGTACACCTATAGAGGTTTTCAAGTGATTTAGGTGATAAACCCAATCACACAGTGGTAAAGAAGGTAAATGGCATGCTTGCCTTCATTGGTCAGGCGAGTGAGTATAGAGGTGAGGAAGTCACATTGCAGCTCCCTAAAACTTTGTTTCTGCTGCATTTGAAGCATTGTGAGCATTCTGGTTACAATAAGGCTGCGGAGGATTTGGAGAGCATGTAGAAGTTCACCAGAATGCTTCCTGGATTAGTTGGTATGAGGTACAAAAAGAGGTTATACAAATTTGGTTTGTTTTCTCTGGAGTGTCAGAGGCTAAGGGAAGTCCTGATAGAAATTTATAAAAAGATATCCTGATTGTCAGAGTCTTTTTTTCAACACTAGAAATGACAGATACCAGAGGACATACATTTATGGTGAGAGGGGGAGAGTTTAAAGGAGATGTGCATGGCATGCTTGTTCCTCAGAGAGCAGCAGGTGGTTGGAATAGGACACCAGGTATAGTGGTGGAAGCAGATATAACAGAAGTGTTCAAATAGGCACATCCATATGCAGGGAATGGAGGGATATAAATCAGGGACATAGTTTAATGTGGCATTGTGTGAAACACAGGCATCATGAGCCAACGGGTCTGTTCTTGTGTTGTATCCTTCTGTGTTCTAGGAGATATCTGGCTGATTTTCTGTATTACCAGAAAATGCCAGTGATGTACCTGAATTGGAACAGCTTGGTCAGAGGCACAACTGGCTGTGAAGTACAAGTCTTAACTGAGTACTACTTCTCTCCCTTGCAGAATACCTCAGTTCAGTCCAGATAGGTGGAGGGACAGGTAGTGTCAAGGAAGCAGAGAGGCTGTGGAATGACATACAGATTAGGAGAATGGGCAAAGAAGTGACAGATGAAATATAGCGTCAGCAAGTGTGTACTCATGTACTTTGGTAGAAGAACTAAAAGTATAGACTGCTTTCTAAATAGAGAGAAGATTCATGAATCTGAGGTGCAAAGAGACTTGGGAGTGTTCATACAGGACTCCCAGAAGGTTAATTTGCAGGTTGAGTCAGTGGTGAAGAAGGCAAATGCAATGTTAGCATTCATCTCAAGAGGATGAGCATATAAAAGCAAAGATTAAATGTTGAGGCTTTTTAAGGAACTGGTAAGGCCTCGCTTGGAGTATTTTGAGCAGATTTGGACACTTTATCTAAGAAAGGTTGTGCTGAAATAAGAGAGGTTCAAAAGAGGTTCACGAAAATGTTTCCGGGATTGAAAGACTTGTCATATAAGGCACATTTGATGGCTTTGGGTCTCAATTCATTGGAATTCAAAAGAATAAAGGAGACCTCATTGAAACCTATCGAATGTCGAAAGGACTCGATATAGAGGATGTTTCCTGTGGTAGGAGAATCGAAGACCAGAGGACACAACCTCAAAATAGAGGAATGTACAGTTAGAATGGAGATAAGGATGAATTTCTTTAGCCAGAGAGTGGTGAATCTGAGGAATTCGTTCCCACAGGCAGATGTGAAGGCCAAGTCATTGGGTATATTAAAGGCAGCGGTTGATAGATTCTTGATTATTCAAGCATGAAGGGACATGGGGAGAAGGTAGGAAAGTGGGTCTGAGAGGGAAAATGGATCAGCCATGATGAAATGACAGAGTAGACTCAATGGGCCGAATGGCTTAATTCTGCTCCTATATTTTACAGCCTTATGGTCTAACCACTTTTCTGTTTCATTCTCCATCATGCTAACCTTTCTAAGTTCCCCTGCGTATTTCCAATGGAGCTCAGTGGATGCATGAGGGACAAACATCTCACCCTCCAATGAGGTACATTACAACTAACATTATGTTTCAGAAAGTAAGACATTCCACTCGGTTTGAACATCTCCAGTGTGCATTATTTCTTTCTCACTTGTTGATAATTTCAGGTTTCATTCATCTCTGGAAAATCAAACAAAGACTGCAGAAGACAGAAACCTGAAATAAAAACAGAAAGCACTGGAAACACTGAGAGGGTGAGGCAGCACTTGTGTAGAGGGAAATAGTGTTAATGGGAGTTTTTCTTGAAAGCTGCTGCAGTGTGTGATTTTGGGAGTTTGATTATGTCAGCTGCCAAAAGCTGGTGTGTAGGAAAGCTCCCAGTCCTGACGAAGGGTCTCAGCCCGAAACGTCGACAGTGCTTCTCCGTATAGATGCTGCCTGGCCTGCTGTGTTCCATCAGCATTTTGTGTGTGTTGTTGTTTGAATTTCCAGCATCTGCAGATTTCATCGTGTTTGCTCCCAGTTTAAGCATTAGCATTCAGATGTTCATATGGAGGATGTTCTAGGCACTGTGCATTTGGGAGCAACTTGCCAGTGTCTGAATCCAGTGCTATGTGAATGCCTCTTGTATTTGTTCAACTGGGACCATTTAACAGCCAACTATTTGCTGTGAGTCTGCAGCCACCTACTGGACAGAGAAGGTGGTGAACCAAATAGTCACCATATCTTACTTGATTGCTAAAAATGAAATCCAGATTAGTTACAACTGAATTTAACATCTCAGGTCAAGTTAAGTTGTTACTTACACAATAACAATCAAGTGCAGGTCTCGTGAAAATCTTGCAGTAGCATCCCAGACAACATGCAGAACACAAAATATTCCTAAATTAAAGTGAAGAGGAAAAAGAAGACTGCAAATCCACGTTCATGATAATGCAAAAGGAGGTCCATAATGCTCCATGGCTGAGGATTAGGGTTGTTCAATGACCTGATAGTTGTAGGGCAGACAATCTGCCCTGGGCAATTGAAGCTTGCCTTTGGATTTGCATCTTGTAACTTAACTCCCGCACTATTTCAGTAAACTTGGAGCCATTTTCAAGAATTTGATAGAAGAGATGCTGTGAGAAAAGACAGGAAGAAAAGGAGATGCAGTGACCCAGAGCTTACAGCCTGATATTCAGATGTTACATCAAGGAACAATTCTATTTCCAATGGCCAATCTCACAATCTAGTATGTTACAGTTCTCGCATTTTATTGTCTATCGGCACTGCACTTTCTCTATTATACTAGCGCTATGTTCTGTACTCTCTTTCTTTTTGCTACTTCAATATATTTGCGCTTGTAATGATCTGTCTGGATAGTACAGAAACAAAAGCATTACACTGTATTTCAGTATATGTGACAATAATAAATGTATTTCCAGTTACCATGCTCGAAGGCGCAGATCCTTGTTCCCATCTTCTGATCCTAGAGACACCTGGGCTGGAGGCTGTGAAATCAGGAAGCTGTAATGTCAGATGCTTGCCTGGATTTACCCCGGCAAATGGAATCTCCACAGGGAATATCTCACTGAAGCTCTAATGTCAGGCAATGATAACCTCTGTGAGGAAACCTGCCAGTAGGTAAATCCTATTAGTTCTACCTTTAGTGTTTTTCAGTCCATGCACATCTGACAGGGTGTGGAGATGCCCAGAGAGAGAGAGAAAGAGAAGCAAGGCCTGGAAGTGAAAGGGGCTCAACTGTTCACTGCCTACTGCTCTCATATCTATGAGAGACCAGCAGATGTTCTACAGGTCATGTTGAAGCTAAATTTGGGATACCCATCTACTGTCCATACAATCGATATATGCAGAGGACAATGCACTTCCATTTCCCCTTCCATCTCTGCCCACTCATGTGTCTTTATAATGACATGGGTAGATAGGGCAGAGATCCACCAATGATAATTAATCATTGCCCATCAAAAAACAAAACTCCTTAGAAAAGTCCCATGTCAAAAATAGCTCTCAACATAAATTAATGGTTCAGCAGCTGTAATGATCAAACTTCACTCTTTCTCAGCTAGCATCATTAACTTTTGTATCATCCAGTCTTACTTATTCTCTCTGCACTCGAAAAGACATTCCCCTTGTTCTCTCTACCCTCCCCTTTCCCTGTAACTTAATCCACACTTAATTCCTGCTGCTTCCCATTTCCAATAAAAAGCCATTGTACTGAAACATTGACTCCACAGATGCTGCCTGATCTGAGCATCTCCAGAATTTTCCACTTGGCTCTCCTACTTACCAACCTGAGGGTCTGGATAGTCCCATCGTCTCCACCTGCTCCTGCCTCCTGAACTCATGTCCTCATACTTCAATTCCATTCTATCCCTCTTGGTTCAGTCCTTTCCCACCTACATCCGTGACACTTCTCATGCCCTGACCGCCACATTTTCACCATGGATGTTCAGTCCCTATACATTTCTATTACCCATTAAGAAGGTCTTGATGCTGTCCGCTTCTTTCTCAATAAAAGAACCAACTAGTTCCCCTCCACCATCACCTTCCTCCATCTGGCAGAACTGTTCCTCACCCTCAGCAATTTCTCCTTCAGCTCCTCCCACCCTCTCCAAACTCAAGGGGTAGCCATGGCCACCTGCATGGGGCTCAGCTATGTCTGCCTCTTCGTTGGCTACGTAAAACAGTCCATGTTCCAAGCCTTCCCTGGTAATGCTCCCCAACTCTTTCTCCGCTACACTGATAACTACATTGGTGTTGCTTCAAGAGCTAATCAATTCAATCAACTTTGCCTTCAACTATTCACCCTGCCCTTAAATTCACTTAGTCCATTTCTGATACCTTCCTCCCCTTTTTTGATCTCTCTGCCTGCATCTTTGATGACAAAATGTCCAACATCTTTTACAAAACCATAGATTCCCACAGTTATATAGATTATGCCTTTACCCACCCTATCTCCTGTAAACATGCTATTCACATTTCTCAGTTCCTTTGCCTCTGTCACATCTGTTCCTAGGATTCAGCTTTCCTTTCCAGGACATCAGAGCTGTCCTCCTTCTTCTGAGAAAGGGGTTTCCCTTCCTCCGCTATTGATGCTAATATCTCCTCCATTTCTCGAACGTCTGTGCTCTCCACATCTTCCCACTGCCTTAACAGTTCCTCTCACTCTTAACTACCACCTCTGCGTCGAACACATCATTCTCCACATCTTCCACCATCTCCAAAGGGATCCTACCACCAAACATATCTTTACCATTGCCCCCCACCCCAGGCTTTCCACAGGAATTACTCCATCCGTGATTCCCTTGTTCATTCAGCCCTCCCCACTAATCTCTCTCCTGGTATTTATCGTTGCGAGTGGCCTAAATGTTGCACCTGCCCATACACCTCCTCCATCACCTCTGTTCAGGGTCCCAAACAGTCCTTCCAGGTGAGGCAATACTTCACCTGTAAATCTGCTGGGGTTGTCTGTTGTGACCAGTGCTCCCGATGCAGCCTTATCGATATTGCTGAGACTTGTCATAATTTGGGGGACAACTTCGTCGAGCATCTCTGCTCCATCCGTCAAAAGTGGAACTTCCCTGTGGCCTATCATTTTAATTCTGATTTCCATTCTGACATGAGGATCCATGACCTCCTCTTGTGCCACGATGAGGCTACCCTCAGGGTGGAACACCTTATATTCCATCTTGGTAGCTTCCAACCTGATGACATGAATATCAATTTCTCCTTCCAGGGAAAATAAATCCCTCCCCCTCTCTTCTTCTACTCTCTTCTCTGGCCCTTTGTTTCTTCTCACCTACCTATTACCTCCCCCGGGTTCCCTCTTCCTTCTGTTTCTCCTATGGTTCACTCTCCTCTCTTATCAGATTCCTTCTTTTCCAGCCCATGACCTCCTCCACCCACCTGGCTTCACCTGTCACCTTTCAGCTATTCCCTGTGTTTAAGATTTACTTACACTTCAGGTTTCTTCTTCACTCTGTGTTCCTCAGTGAATAGCTTCTGTCCCATGTACACAGTCTGGGCACCACATCTCAAGAAACCTCGCCAACATCCAGAACAAGGTGACATTATATTATAAATGAAATCAGAAAGCCTTCCTGTTGCAGTCCATTCCTGTGAGTTCCATTGAGCTGAACTTCAGAAATGGAGACGCTGCTAAAATTCTAATGCTGATCATGGATGAATTTCTTTTTGTCTATTGATGAAGGCTTCTGAAGGGGTGTCACAGTGACACAGCAGGTAATGCTGTTATCTCACAGCTCCAGGGATGGGGTCTGATCCTGGCTTTGGTGCTGACCGTGTGGAGTTTTTATGGTCTCTCTGTGACCATGTGTCTTTCCTCTCAGAGCTCACATCCCAAATACTTACGGGTTGCAGGGTTATTTGCTGCTGTATTTTACCCAGAGTGTGGAGGTGTCCTGTGGGAAAATGTGGGAAGTTAATGGATGTATGTGAGAGAATGGTTACAAGACAGTGAGTGGGGAAACGGGGTAGATGGAATACTCTGATAACCAGCAAAAACTCGAGCTTATTGGCCTCATTCTATACCACAAGGAAATAAAAGTTAAAGATGAGAAAAATACTCACACTGGAAATATAACTGGGATATTGACGAATAGATTAGCACTTAAATTTTGAAAGGTGGCAGCATAATATTCTATAGAGGGACTTGGGAGTGCTAATGCATGAATTACAAAAGGTTGGTTTATACATGCAAAAAGGCAAATTGAATGTTGGCCTTCATTGTGAGAGGGATTGAGTTTAGGAGCAGGGAGGTTATGTTTCAACTGTACAGTGTACTACACCTGGAGTGCCGTGTGCAGTTCTGGTCTCCTTATTTGAGAAAAGATATATTGGCTTTGGAGGTGGTGCAGAGGAGGTTCACCAGGTTAATTCCAGAGATGAAGGGGTTAGCCTATGACCTAAATAGGTGGAGCAGAGTCCATGGCTGGATCATACAGATCTTATTGAATGCTGGATCAGGCCAGATGACCGACACCTGCTTGAATTTCTTATGTTCTTAACTTCTGCTCTAATGTTGTCATGCAAAAGGAATAAAGGGCTAAATAGCTGCCTCCTGTCCCTGTGTTCCTATCACCTGTAGAAGTGTCTGTCTGTGTATGCCTGTGTTCAGTATCTTTGGTCTAGAAAAGAATTTGCCTTATTACTTGCACCTCATGATGAACATACAGCAGCTGGTTGCAGCACTGGAGGAAGCCCTCCTTCGGTTTGTGTGTAATTTGCATTACATACAGGAGATGGCGCTAATCACCATAGTTACAGAGACTGGTCTCAGCAGGACTGTAAGCTCTGAGTACAAATATTAGTGCCTAGGTTTGGAGCATCGTATGTCAGTGTTTCAGATCTTGTCTAGCCATCGATAAATTCCAAATACCATTACAAGGACGTTTCCTACCAATGAGACAGAAGCCCTTATTCTCTCTGGGACTCAGTATGGTTCAGAATGCTGTTGGCTTGCTTCTATTGCTTAGAAACATAGAAAAATAGAAAACCTACAGCACAATACAGACCCTTCAGCCCACAAAGTTGTGCCAAACATGACCCTACCTTAGAAATTACTAGGCTTACCTACAGCCCTCTATTTTCTAAGCTCCATGTACCCATCCAAAAGTCTCTTAAAAGGCCCTATTGTATGTGCCTCCACCACCATTGCCGGCAACCCATTCCAAGCACTCAACACTCTCTGAGTAAAAAACTTACCCCTGACATCTCCTCTGTACCTACTCCCCAGCACCTTAAACCTATAGTAAACACAAAGTGCACTGCAAATGCTGTGGTCAAATCAAGACGTACAAACAAGCTGGATGAACTCAGCAGGTCAGGCAGCATCCATTGAAAGAAGCAGTCAACGTTTCAGGTTGAGACCCTTTGTCAGGACTCAGTCAACGTTTCAGGTCGAGACCCTTTGTCAGGACTCAGGGTCTGATGAAGGGTCTCGACCCGAAACGTTGACTGCTCCTTTCAACGGATGCTGCCCGACCTGCTGTGTTCATCCAGCTTGTTTGTACGTCTTGACCTTAAACCTATGTCCTCTTTGGGCAACCATTTCAGCCCTGGGAAAAAGCCTCTGACTATCCACACGATCAAGCCTCTCATCACCATATACACCTCTATCAGGTCACCTCTCGTTCTCCGTCGCTCCAAAGAGAAAAGGCCGAGTTCATTCAACCTAAGGCATGCTGCTCAATCAAGGCAATGTCTTTGTAAATCTCCTCTGCACTCTTTCTATGGCTTCCACATCCTTCCTGTAGTGAGGCGACCAGTACTCCAAGTGGGGTCTGACCAGGGTCCTATATAGTTGCAACATTACCTCTCAGGTCCTAAATTCAATTCCACGATTGATGAAGGCCAATACACCATACACATTCTTAGCCGCAGAGTCAACCTGTGCAGCTGTTTTGAGCATCCTGTCATAAGGGGGTGTTGGGAATGGACCCAAATGCAGGACGCAGACACGGAAGTACTAGGAACAGGACGGGACAGGTCACAGACAGTGCTGGGGAAGCAAGACCGGGATGAGGGACTGGGAACAAGGAGCCTGGGATGCACTCCAAGCTTGAGACTGGACTCGGACCCAGAACCTGGGCCTTGACTCGGGCTCGGACCCCCAAACCAGGCGGAGACATGACAAGGCCTGGGTTCTAGGAGTCGGAGACTTGGAGACTTGGGTTCCTGGAGTTCTTGGAGACTTGGAGACCTTGGAGACCTTGGAGATGCGGAGACTCTGAGTTCCTGGAGACTTGGAGTTCCTGGAGACTTGGGTTCTCGGAGTTCTTGGAGTTCTTGGAGGCTTGGGTAGCTCGAGGCTAGAGTCTTGGGGCTTGGAGTTCTTGGGTCCTTGGAGCTAGCCTCCTGGGTGGGCCGCGGGATTCCTAGGCAGGACGCGGGACACAACCTGACGGAGGCAAGGGAGAGGAAGGGACAGAACCAACCACAGGGTAACGGCAACCGGCCTGGCTTACCCAACGGAGGCGAGGGACAGGGAGGGAGCTCGGTCCAGGGTGGCTCCAAGACTTGAGGCGGCCAGTAACCTCGGCGGGCTACGGAATGGCCAAATCCATAACTCACTGAATGAGTGGGTTACTCCAAGCAGGGACTGATGAGATGACCCCCCAACTATACTCAATCCCAGAGCCATTTATATTCCCAGCCAACAAGATGAGCATCAGGTGCAAATGCTTGAGCCCAACCGACACAAGGAACAGTCGGAGGACCCGGAGTCCAGAGTCCGCGGTCTGGAACGTGAACCGGAATGCGGACTTCAGACCAGACCATGACACATCCAATAGACTCGGAGCCCAAGATCCCTCTGATCCTCCACACTACCAAGAGTCTTACCATTAATACTGAATTCTGCCATCATATTTGACCTACCAAAATGAACCACTTCACATTTATCTGGGTTAAACTCCATCTGCCGCTTCTCAGTCCAGTTTTCTATCCTATCAGTGTCCTACTGTAACCCCCTGACAGCCCTCCACACTATCACAACACCTCCAACCTTTATGTCACCAGCAAACTTACTAACTCATCCCTCCACTTCTTCCTCCAGGTCATTTATAAAAATCACAAAGAGTAAGGGTCCCAGAACAGATCCCTGAGGCACTCCACTGGTGACCGACCTCCATACAGAATATGACCCACCTACAACCACACTTTGCCTTCTGTAGGCAAGCTAGTTCTGGAACCACAAAGCAATGTCCCCTTGGATTGCATGCCTCCTTACTTTCTCAATGAGCCTTGCATGGTGTACCTTATCAAATGCCTTGCTGAAATCCATATACACTACATCTACGAGGAAATCTGCAGATGCTGGAAATTCAAACAACACACACAAAATGCTGGTGGAACACAGCAGGCCAGGCAGCATCTATAAGGAGAAGCACTGTCGACATTTCGGGCCGAGACCCTTCGTAAGGACTAACTGGAAGGAATGATAGTAAGACATTTGAAAGTAGTGGGGGGAGGGGGAAATGCGAAATGATAGGAGAAGACCGGAGGAGGTGGGGTGAAGCTAAGAGCTGGAAAGGTGATTGGCCAAAGTGATACAGAGCTGGAGAAGGGAAAAGATCATGGGACGGGAGGCCTCGGGAGAAAGAAAGGGGGGGAAGCACCATAGGGAGATGGAGAACAGGCAGAGTGATGGGACAGAGAGAGAGAAAAAAACAAACAACTAAATATGTCAGGGATGGGGTAAGAAGGGGAGGAGGGGCATTAACAGAAGTTAGCGAAGTCAATGTTCATGTCATCAGGTTGGAGGCTACCCAGCCGGTATATAAGGTGTTGTTCCTCCAGCCTGAGTTTGGATTCATTTTGACAGTAGAGGAGGCCATGGATAGACATATCAGAATGAGAATGGGACGTGGAATTAAAATGTGTGGCCACTGGGAGATCCTGCTTTTTCTGGCGGACCGAGCGTAGGTGTTCAGCAAAACGGTCTCTCAGTCTGCGTCGGGTCTCACCAATATATAAAAGGCCACACCGGGAGCACCGGACGCAGTATATCACACCAGCCGACTCACAGGTGAAGTGTCGCCTCACGTGGAAGGACTGTCTGGGGCCCTGAATGGTGGTGAGGGAGGAAGTGTAAGGGCAGGTGTAGCACTTGTTCCGCTTACAAAGATAAGTGCCAGGAGGGAGATCGGTGGGAAGGGATGGGGGGAACGAGTGGACATGGGGATTGCATAGGGAGCGATCCCTGCGGAAAGCAGAAAGAGAGGGGGAGAGAAAGATGTGCTTGGCAGTGGGATCCCGTTGGAGGAGGCGGAAGTTACAGAAAATTATACGTTGGACCTGGAGGCTGGTGGGGTGGTAGGTGAGCACAAGGGGAACCCTATCACGAGTTGGGTGGTGGGCGGATGGGGTGCGGGCAGATGTGCGGGAAATGGGAAAGATGCATTTGAGAGCAGAGTTGATGGTGGAAGAAGGGAAGCCCCTTTGTTTAAAAAAGGAAGACATCTCCTTCATCCTGGAATGAAAAGCCTCATCCTGAGAGCAGATGCGGCAGAGACGGAGGAATTGTGAGAAGGGGATAGCATTTTTGCAAGAGACAGGGTGGGAAGAGGAATAGTCCAGGTAGCTGTGAGAGTCTTTAGGCTTATAGTAGATATCAGTAGATAAGCTGTCTCCAGAGATGGAGACAGAAAGATCAAGAAAGGGGAGGGAGATGTTGGAAATGGACCAGGTAGATCTGAGGGCAGGGTGAAAATTGGAGGCAAAGTTAATGAAGTCAACAAGCTTGGCATGTGTGCAGGAGGCAGCGCCAATGCAGTCACCAGGTAAATTTGAGGGCAGGGTGTGGTGAACTACATATACCTGTCTGGACACGCTCCCCTGCTGACTGCTCCTGTGGATCCTCCCACTGACCGTGGCTCCTCCCACAGACCCCGGTATAAAGGCGATTGAGGCCTGAGCCCTGCCCTCAGTCTCCAGGATGTAGCATGGTGGTCAATTACTGCTTGTTCTTTCTTCCAGTCAATAAAAGCCAATATCTCGCCTCACATCTCGGAGAGTTATTGATGGTGCATCACAGGGTGAACTTTCACCAACTTTCACCCTGCCCTCAAATTTACCTGGTCCATTTCCCACACCTCCCTCCCCTTTCTTGATCTTTCTGTCTCCATCTCTGGAGACGGCTTATCTACTGATATCTACTATAAGCCTACAGACTCTCACAGCTACCTGGACTATTCCTAAGGCACGACCTTCCCTTGACAAAGCCATGCTGACTATTCCTAATCATATTATGCCTCTCCAAATGTTCATAAATCCTGCTTCTCAGGATCTCCTCCATCAACTTACCAGCCACTGAGGTAAGACTCACTGGTCTATAATTTCCTGGGCTGTCTCTACACCCTTTCATGAATGAAGGAACAACATCCGCAAGGATCAGATGGGTCTATTGAGGAATATAGGGTAGCAAGAAAGGAGCTTAAGAAGGGGCTGAGAAGAGCAAGAAGGGGGCATGAGAAGGCCTTGGTGAGTAGGGTAAGGGAAAACCCCAAGGCATTCTTCAATTATGTGAAGAACAAAAGCATGACAGGAGTGAAGGTAGGACTGATTAGAGATAAAGGTGGGAAGATGTGCCTGGAGGTTATAGAAGTGAGCGAGGTCCTCAATGAATACTCCTCTTCGATATTCACCAATGAGAGGGAAATTGATGCCGGTGAGGACAATATGAGTGAGGTTGATGTTCTGGAGCATGTTGATATTAAGGAAGAGGAGGTGTTGGAGTTGTTAAAATACATTGGGACGGATAAGTCCCCGGGGGGGACGGAATATTCCCCAGGCTGCTCAACGAGGCGAGGGAAGAGATTGCTGAACCTCTGGCTAGGATCTTTATGTCCTTGTTGGCCAGGGGAATGGTACCAGAGTATTAGAGGGAGGTGAATGTTGTCCCCTTATTCAAAAAGGTAGTAGGGATAATTTGGGTAATTATAGACCAGTGAGCCTTACGTCTGTGGTGGGAAGCTGTTGGCAAAGATTCTTAGAGATAGGATCTATGGGCATTTAGAGAATCATGGTCTGATCAGGGACAGTCAGCTTGGCTTTGTGAAGGGCAGATCGTATCTAACAAGCCTGATAGAGTTGCTTGAGGAGGTGACCAGGCATATAGATGAGGGTAGTGCAGTGGATGTGATCTACATGGATTTTAGTAAGGCATTTGACAAGGTTCCACATGGTAGGCTTATTCAGAAAGTCAGAAGGCATGGGATCCAGGGAAGTTTGGCCAGGTTGGTTCAGAATTGGCTTGCCTGCAGAAGGCAGAGGGTCATGGTGGAGGGAGTACATTCAGATTGGAGGGTTGTGACTAGTGGTATCCCACAAGGGTCTGTTCTGGGACCTCTACTTTTCATGATTTTTATTAACGACCTGGATGTGGGGGTAGAAGGGTGGGTTGGCAAGTTTGCAGATGACACAAAGATTGGTGGTGTTGTAGATAGTGTAGAGAATTGTCAAAGATTGCAGAGAGACATTGATAGGATGCAGAAGTGGGCTGAGAAGTGGCAGATGGAGTTCAACCTGGAGAAGTGTGAGGTGGTACGCTTTGGAAGGACAAACTCCAAGGCAGAGTACAAAATAAATGGCAGGATACTTAGTAGTGTGGAGAAGCAGAGGGATCTGGGGGTACATGTCCACAGATCCCTGAAAGTTGCCTCACAGGTAGATAGGGTAGTTAAGAAAGCTTATGGGGTGTTAGCTTTCATAAGTTGAGGTACTGTATAGAGTTTAAGAGTCATGAGGTAATGATGCAGCTCTATAAAACTCTGGTTAGGCCACACTTGGAGTATTGTGTCCAGTTCTGGTCGCCTCACTATAGGAAGGATGTGGAAGCATTGGAAAGGGTACAGTGGAGATTTACCAGGATGCTGCCTGGTTTAGAGAGAATGGATTATGATTAAGGGAGCTAGGGCTTTACTCTTTGGAGAGAAGGAGGATGAGAGGAGACATGATAGTGGTATACAAGATATTAAGAGGAATAGATAGAGTGGACAGCCAGTGTATCTTCCCCAGGGCACCACTGCTCAATACAAGAGGACATGGCTTTAAGGTAAGGGGTGGGAAGTTCAAAGGGGATATTAGAGAAAGGTTTTTTACTCAGAGAGTGGTTGGTGCATGGAATGCACTGCCTGAGTCAGTGGTGGAAGCAGATACACTAGTGAAATTTAAGAGACTACTAGACAGGTATATGGAGGAATTTAAGTTGCAGGTTATATGGGAGGCAGGGTTTGAGGGTCGGCACAACATTGTGGGCTGAAGGGCCTGTAATGTGCTGTACTATTCTATGTTCTATGTTTTCTAACCCTCCAATCCTCTGGAACCTCTCCCGTCCCCATTGATGATGCAAAGATCATCGCCAGAGGCTCAGCAATCTCCTCCCTCACCTCTCACAGTAGCCTGGAGTACATTTCATTCAGACCTGGCGACTTATCCAACTTGATAAGTTGGTAAAATGGTAGCACAATATTAATACGCAACAGCCTCTCCAGACTCTGGATTTGGGGATTGCCAAACATTATGTGGATTTTCTGGTGTAGTCTGTTTTGTCATGTGCTTTTGTGATATCATTCTGGAGGAACGTTTTCTCATCTTTTAACTGCATTGCATGTGTGGTTTCTAAATGACAATAAACTGAAATTCAATTCAATTCAATTGCTTCTTTCCAAAAGCTCCAGCACATCCACTTTCTTAATATCTACATGCTCAAGCTTTTCAGTCTGCTGCAAGTCATCACTATAATCACCAAGATAATTTTCCATAGTGTATACTGAAGTGAAGTATTCATTAGGTAGCGCTGCTATTTCCTCCAGTTCCATACACACTTTCCAATTATCACACTTGATAGGTCCTATTCTTTCATGTCTTATCCTCTTGCTCTTCACATACTCATAGAATGCCTTGGGGTTTTCCTTAATCCTGCCCACCAAGGCCTTCTCATGGCCCCTTCTGGCTCTCCTAATTTCCTTCTTAAACTCCTTCCTATTAGCCTTATAATCTTCTAGATCTCTAACATTACCTAGCTCTGAACCATTTGTAAGTTTTTCTTTTCTTCTTGACTAGATTTATCACAGCCTTTGTACATTTACCACAGTTCCTGTACCCTACCATAACTTCCCTGTCTCATTGGAACGTACCTATACAGAACTCCACACAAGAATCCCTTGAATATTTGCCACATTTCTTCCGTACTTTTCCCTGAGAACATCAGTTTCCAATTTAAGCCTCCAATTTCCTGCCTGACAGGCTCATAATTCCCTTTACTCCAATGAAACACTTTTCTAATTTGTCTGTTCCTATCTCTCTCCAATGCTATTGTAAAGGAGATAGAATTTTGATCACTATCTCCAAAACGCTCTCCCACTGGGGGATCTGACCAGGTTCATTTCCCAGTATCAAATCAAGTACAACCTCTCCTCTTGTAGGCTTATCTACATATTGTGTCAAGAAGACTTCCTGAATACACCTAACAAACTCCACCTCAACTAAACCCCTTGCTCTAAGGAGATGCTAATCGATACTTGGGAAATTAAAATCTCCCATCACGACAACTCTGTTATTATTACACCTTTCCAGGATCTGTTTTCCTATCTGCTCCTCAATATCCCTGTTACTATTGGGCGGCCTATAAAAAACATCCAGTAAAGTTATTGACCCCTTCCTGTCCCGAACCTCCACCCACAGAGACTCTGTAGACAATCTCTCCATGGCATCCACCTTTTCTGCAGCCGTGACACTATCTCTGATCAACAGTGCCACTCCCCCACCTCTTTTGCCTCCCTTCCTGTCCTTCCTGAAAAATCTAAAACCCGGCACTTGAAGTAACCATTCCTGTCCCTGAGACATCCAAGTTCCTGTAATGGCCACCGCATCTTAGCTCCAAGTATTGATCCACGCTCTAAGCTCATCTGCTTTGTTCACAACACTCCTTGTGTTAAAATAGACACATCTCAAACTTTCGGTCTGAGCGTGTCCCTTCTCTATCACCTGTCTATCCTCCATCACACACTGTCTCCAAGCTTTCTCTATTTGTGAGCCAAACTTCTCTTCCCTAGTCTGTTCAGTTCAGTTCCCACCCCCCAACAATTCTAGTTTAAACTCTCCCTAGTGGCCTTAGCAAACCTCCCCACCATGATATTGGTCCCACTGCGATTCAAGTACAACCTATCCTTTTTGTACAGGTCACATCTGCTCCAAAAGAAGTCTCAATGATCCAGAAATCTGAATCCCTGACCCCTGCTCCAATCTCTCATTTATCCTCCACCTCATTCTATTCCTATTCTCACTGTCACATGGCACAGGCAATAATCCCGAGATTACTACCTTTGTGGTCCTGCTTCTCAACTTCCTTCCTAACTCCCTGTAGTCTTTTTACAGGACCTCTTCCCTTTTCCTACCTATGTCATTGGTACCAATATGTACCACGACCTCTGGCTGTTCTCCCTCCCACTGCAGGATATCTTGGATGCGATTTGAAACATCCCGGACCCTGGCACTTGGGAGGCAAACTACCATCCGAGTTTCTTTCCTGTGACCACAGAATTGTCTGTCTGACCCCTAACTATAGAGTCCCCTATCACTACTGCCTTCCTCTTCCTTTCCCTACCCTTCTGAGCCACAGGGTCAGACTCTGTGCCAGAGGCACAACCACTGTTGCATCCCCCAGGTAGGCTGTCCCCCCCATACAGTACTGTAACAGGATTGCTTATTGTCAAGGGGTACAGCCACAGGAGTACTCTCTAGTACATGACTCTTCCCCTTCCCCCTCCTGACTGTGAGCTACTTGTCTGTCTCCCATGGCCTTGGTGTGACCACCTGCCTATAACTCCTTTCTATTATCTCGCCTAACCAGGCGAAGGTCATCAATCTGCATCTCTATTTCGCTTACTTAGTCTCTTAGGAGCTGCTTCTCGACACACTGGGTGCAGATATGGCCGTCCGTGAGGCATAGGAGACTCCAGGACCTCCCACATCTGACACCAAGCACAGAAAACTGGCCTCACACACTTGTGTTATTTCTGCCAATAACACAAGTAGACCTACCTCGCTTTGTCCCATTACCACCTAAGCCCATTGAGCTCTATCATTCTGCTGCCTCTCACTCCACTGCCCACTCCGAACATTGCCCGCTGGATATAGCAGTCTCCTTTTTAAACCTTTTCCGCTCTACTGGCTGACGTCACGTGCCTGCGCAGTCTTGCCTATCTTTTACCCCAATTGTAAAACTGCCTTCGCTCCAGAAATCAGCCTTCACTCACAGCCTTCTTGCTCCAAATCAAAAATTTGCACAATGTATTTTATTTTTCTCTCTTGCTCTTTTTCCGCACAGTGTTTTTGACCTTTTTTTTTGTTTTTTTAAATTTTTATCTTGTGTGGGTTATTTGAGTTTCTTGCTTTGTGGCTGTCAAGGTGTGTAATTTATACATTCTTTGATAATAAGTGTGCTTTGAATCTTTGAATCATAACTCTGATCCCATCTCTACAAGACAGTAAAAAATAGAAGTATGTCACTCTGGCTCTATAACTGTTTACCATTCATCAAGAGCACACCGAAGCCTGTTGAGCCGAAGCCGTCCCACTCTGACTCAGTCCACTCCGACGATGGCCGCTGTATATGGTGGTCTTTTTTTAAACCTTTGGCGTGCTACGTCACGCGCCTGTGCAGTCTAGCCTCTTTTCCCTGATCAGTTAAAAAAAAAATGGCTTCTCTCCGAGATGCCTTTACTTCTTCATTCTCCGCCTCTGGCTTCGATTTAAAAGATTTAAAAGGGGGAACTTCTTCACTCAGAGAGTGGTGGGAGTGTGGTACGAGCTACCATCTGACGTGGTAAATGTGGGCTCACTCTTAGGTTTTAAGAATAAATTGGATAGATACATGGATGGGAGAGGTCTGGAGGGTTATGGACTGGATGCAGGTCAATTAAACTAGCGGAATAAACTTGTGGCACAGACTAGATGGGCCGAATGGCCTGCTTTCTGTGCTGATGTGTTCTATGGTTCTATGATTAAATGACAGCCCAATTAACTGGAATCCACTGTATATCTTTTCACACTAAAACTGTACCCAATACTTCAAGTGTGGTCTCACCAATGTTCTATGTAATTATATACATAAACTAATTAAACAAATTTCATTAAATTACATTCAAAAATAAATCTATCTGAAATTATATGTTTAATTTATTTTTTTGTGACTGTTACTTATATTATGCCATATGTCTGTGATACTGCTGAAAGTAAATTTTTCATTTGCACCTTTACGGTCATGAGCTTGTGCATATGACAATAAATTAAAGTTTGACTTTAAATGCAGTAAGACATCTTTTCACTTTTCTCAAATCCTATAGAAATAAAAACCAAAACACCATCTGCCTTCCAATTGCCCACTCCACCTGAACGTTAACTTTCAGTGTACAAGGACATCCAGCTTCTTTTCAACACTGCATTTTCCAATCCCCTGTTTAAAACATTCTTGGTATTTCCCTTTTTCCTATTGTTCTCCACCCACCATGTTATTACTAAGTCACTCAGCTTCATTGTATTCTCTTGAAGCCTCTTTGCAATCTTACATTCTCATGTGTTATCAGCAAACATTACATTTGTTTCCATCACTTACAGATTGGACTCCAAGCACTGATTACTGTAGCACCCCATTCTTCATAATTTGAACAGGATCCATTCCTTATTCCTGTTAATATAGCAACTCTCAATCCTTGCCGGTATATTGCTCAGATACAGTATTCTCCAACCTGGTTCACCAACCTCCTGTTATTTACATTATCAAAAGCTCTTGAAAGTTCACATACACGATATCCACTGGATCTCTTCTCACCCACTTTACCAGATACTCCTAAATACTCCAATTGTTTATTACCCCTTCTTAAATCAATGTTAACTCTGTTCAATCATATCATTATTTTTGTAGTATCTTGTTATCAGATTCTTTATTATAGATTCCAATATTTTCTACTGGTGCAAGATTATTAGAGCTCTACTTTCTGTTCCAATCATTTATTTAATAGTGGGCTTACATGTGTAATATTGCACTGGGACAAATCTGGAATCAATTCTGATTTGAAAGATGATACCAGAACATTCACCATCTCTAATGTCTCTTTCACAATGCTGTGATATATATTATCAGATCCAGTTGTAGTCATGTTTCCTTTTCTTATTGATGGATTTAATTTCCTCATTTGCACTTAGATCCTTGGTCCCCATTATTTCTGGGAGGGATTTCGTGTCAGATGCAAAATATTTATGCAATTTATCTGCCATATCTTGATTTCCCATTGCAAACTCTCCCATCTGTAAGGATATCACATTTAACCCTAACTGAATTTTCCTGGTTTGTTTTATGTTTCCCAGTAGTTTGTTCTTATATTCCACTTCTGCTTCTTAATCAATAATGGTGATTTGCTTCAGGAAGACTAATAGTATTATCAAAAATGCTTGCCATCCTAGCCATTCCCTTTTCTCTCTTCCACCCCCGGGAGAGGATGCAGGACCTAGAAAGCCCAGGTGACCAGACTCAATAACAGCTTCCTCCCTACTTATTGACAAGCTCTTTGCCCCAGCTGATTCTGTGGAAAATCTCTCAGTCTCCAGACTGTGGCCTCAGCATCCTCAGCACCAGTCCTCATAGACCAGCTGAGATCTGACAGACCTTTGGGAGGGCTTACCTCTTAAAGGTGTGCTGCAATCCCTTTATGTCTTATGAGGAAAAGTTGGGTAGTCTAGACTCCATCTGATGGGGATGAGAGATGCATAGGGACTAGACTGAAACATAAGGACATGAGGAATTGCGAATGAATGTAGGGCATAGAGAAAAGGCTTCCCATTCTGGGTAGAAGCTATAACGAGAGGAGACTATTTAAGCCAGAGATATAGCTTTTTTTTTTCTTCCTTTGAGTGATGTAAACTTTGGACTGCTTCCTCATAAGGTGGTGGAAGCAATATCTTTGGATATTTTTCAGACACACAGATTCTATAATAAATGGGGAGAAAGCTCACCTGGGTAGGCAGGACTGTGGAGATGAGGTGACAGCATCTACAGGAGATGCTGCTGCTAGAATGCACATCTGTTATCAAGGATCCCCACTGTCCAGATCATGTTGCCACCATCAGGCAGGAAGTGCAGAAGCCTGAAGACCCAAACCACCAGATTCAGTAATACTTTCTTGAAACAACCTGCACAATCCTAATCCTACCTCAGCAATGGAACACTACATTACCATGTTTCTGACTGTGCCTATTATTACTCTAATATCTTGTTTTGCGCAGTCTCTTTTTTCTTCACTGTTTTGCATATTATATGTATAGTATATGCTCTGTGTTGTCTGCACTTACATATTTGTGATGCTACAAGCAAACATTTCATTGTACCTGTGCCTCATTGTACGAATTTGTAGTGCATGTTGTGTAACTAATATTTGAGTGATATTGTAAAGTATTGTTTGATTAAGCATTCTTATTCATTTAAATAATTCATTATGGATTATATGTAAAAATATGTGAATTGCATATGTCATGACACTACCATGTGACAAGTGTGTGCCTTATTTAAAATAAAATGAAACTAAGATCCATTCTGCTGGTCTCCAGTCTTTTTCTTATGATTAGTTTTATGTTTTGGAGTTACAAAACATAACAGTGTGCATGACAATGAACTCAATGTGATGAGAGGCAAGAAACAATCTGTTTGAAGAATTCAGTGGGTCAGGCAGTATCTGCAGAGGGAAAGAAACTGTCGATATTTCAATCTGATAAATTACACCAGGACTGAAAGTGTAGAGGTAGAGGATAGAGGAGAGTAGCAAATGGAACAATCCGTAGCAACCAGCCTAACAAAGCAGGTTTCAGGATTTACTGGGCTACTCTGGGTTCAACGTACCTATCCATTTGTATCAATGAACACCACCCAGCTCTTGGCTTCTCCAATAGAAGGTAAGCATTGCCACATCTGTGGTTCTGATTCAGTCAATGTAAGATGGGAGCTGAGTGAGGAAATGGTTAATGGAAAGATTGAGAGTTAATGTAAATCGGTGAATTGCTGTCAAATTGGAAAATTTGTTTATGGTTGACACAAAAACTTTCTTCCATTTGCACTGACCTACGTGAGCAGTTGAACAAAGATTCACATGCTGGGATTTTATCATGGGCAGAATCAGCACCAGTGAGCAGGGAGACTTTCCTCCATGGCCTCTCACTGCCTGATACTGTCTCTGATAGCTTATAGAGGTTGTATCTAAATTTCTTGTAACCTGATTTGAATATTACAAACCTAGAGTACTGTGTAAAAGCCTTAGCCACATATATCTAGCTGGGTTGCCTAAGACTTTTTCACAGTACTGTATTTGGCAACATGGAGTGGAGAGTGAGTTTAAGTCTGGCGGGAGCAAAGAATGTTGGGAATAGTGAGGGTGGAGCAGGTGGAAGAGAAGGAGTGCCAGTGGCAGTGGATGGCATGGGTGCAGACACACCCATCTCTGAGACACCAGGCAAATGATTGCAAACAATTGGTTTATTGATCATTGCAGAATGTCTTTCTGGTGTTTCCTGCTTCCTCCTCTCTCCCTTCCCTTTTTCCCAACCAGGATTCCCCTCTTCCTTCTCCCTTCCACCTTCAGTCCACAATAAAAACCCACATCAGAATCACTCACATATGTCATGATATGTACTGGTCCTGATTTGTCTCAATTTGGTTTTTTTTTGTAGTAGCAGCAGTACAGTGCAATACATAAAATTACTACAGTATTGTGCAAAAGTCTTAGGCATCCTAGCTATGTATCAGTGCCTAAGACCTTTGCACAGTACTGTAGACTTATGTAGGGAATGGATTTCCTGGTTCATCCATGGTTTCCGGTTTTGGAGCACCTGTATTGTCCTCTTAGGTTCACATACTTGCTGATAAAGTGTGTGATGGAG
Organism: Hemitrygon akajei; assembly: GCF_048418815.1. NCBI lineage: Eukaryota > Metazoa > Chordata > Chondrichthyes > Myliobatiformes > Dasyatidae > Hemitrygon > Hemitrygon akajei. The sequence goes on from NC_133135.1 coordinate 92,646,209, forward strand.
GTAACATACTCTTCTAGGCTGGCAGCTGAGTCTTTGAACATTCTTTGAAACTGTTTACTGACTCAAAGCAGTCATTTTCATCTGTTTCTGCTTTACTGAGGCAATGAGGTGTAGACAGAGTTCATAGAGAAGAGGTTGCTCTTCATGATGTGCCAAGCTATATCCATAACTCTGCGTTTTCTTGCAGTCTCAGGAAGACATTAAGCAGAGCTGTTGGTGAGCATTCTTGGCCATGTCATCTATGTAGTTGGGCCAGGATATTTTGTTGGAGAAACTTGCACCTAGATTCTTGAAGCTCTCAACCATCTCCACCTCAGCACCATTGATAAAAACAGGACCTCTTGCAAGCCCTACTTCTTGAAGTCAATGACCAACTCTTTTGTTTTACTGACACTGAGAGAAAGGTTGTTGTCATGCCACCATGTCTGACTCCTCCTTATTTGTCATTTAGCCCACATCAGCTGAGTCAACTGCAAACTTAAACATGGAGTTAGAATAGAATTTAGTCAGACAGTTGAGTGCATAGGAAGTAGAGCAGGGGGCTGAGGCTACAGCCTTAGAGCCATTAGAGCCATTGCTCTGTTTATTATTCATTGGAGCATACAGGAAAATAGCCACTTGAAGATTTCTGTTCTCATGTCAGGGCCATGAGATAACACCAAATCGTGTCAGCAATGATAAGCACTGGAGCTAAACTAACTGAAGAAACATAAGAGATCAGAAGCAAATAATCCCTGAAGAAGGAGCAAAGGAAAATGTTATGTATATATACTACAGCATTTAACTAAAACCATATAAAGCCAAGGGAAAGGATACTGCATCTTGAAAAAGCAATAGTATCATATTCAAACTGTGAGCTATTAGAACCAGGATATATTCTTCACAATTCTTCTGATATTTAGACTGTTCATAGTTCTTATGGCAGTTGGGTCTTCTGGGAGGAGGAATTCAAGTTCAATGGCTGAGCAAGCTCAGAATCTGCCAGAGCCAATAGGTGGTCCATGCTGTGTCTGGTGAACTTGGCTAGGGAACTAGCTGATTGCTTAATTTGGCTTCTGTGGATGTGATGGAGACTTGAAATCAGTTGAGTTAATACTGGCTTCATTGCCTATCAGTCAGTGTGGGGTAAGTTGGATCCAGAAAAGTGTGAAGTGATACACTTTGGAAGGTCGAACTTGAAGGCAGAGTACAGTGTTCATGACAGGATTCTTAGTGGGGAGGAATAGAGGGATCTTGGGGTCCACGTCCATAGATCCCACAAAGCTGTCACGGCATTTGACTGTAAGGTTAAGAAAGCGTATAGTGTGCTGATCCTCATTACTAGGAGGATCGAGTTAAAGAGCCACAAGGTAATGTTGAAGCTCTATAAAACCCTGGTTAGACCATATTGTGTTCAGTTCTGTTCACCTCATTATAGGAAGGACGTGGAAGCTTTAGAGAGAGTACAGAGGAGATTTACCAGCACGTTGCCTTAATGAGCAGCATGCCTTATGAGGACAGGTTGAGTAGGCCAGGGCTCTTCTTTTTGGAGTGAAGAAGGGTAAGAGGTAATGGTAGAGGTGTATTAAATGATAAGAGACATAAACAGAGTGGACAGCCAGCCACTTTTTCTGAGGACAGAAGTAGCTAATATGTTAAGGCATAATTTTAAGATAATTGGAGGAAGGTGTGGAGGGATTTTACACAGAGTTGTAGATGCACCTCCTGCCAGGGGTGACAATAGAAGTGGATACATTAGCAACATTTAAGATAGACATTTAGATAGACAAATGGATAAAAGAAAAAGGAGAGCTATATGGGAGGGAAGGTTTATCTTGGAGTGGGTTTAAAAGGACCCCCTCAGCAAGCCTCACGATTCTTTGTAGGGTCTTATGGGCAGATGCCTTGCAATTCCTGTGCCAGATGGTGATGCAGCTGGTCAGGACACTCTCAATGGTGCTCCTGTAAAAATTGGTTAAAATCGTGCGAAGGTGGGGGGGGGGGGGGAGCGGGGGGAGGGTGAAGTCTCACTCACCTCAATCTCCTCAGGAAGTGAAGATGCTGCTAAGCCTAAAGATGTGGTGTTGAGGGAGCAGATAGATAGTCTGTTGTGTGCACTCTCAGAAACTTGGTGCTCCCTTCTGCCTCCACAGTGGTGCCTTTTATGTGCAGTAAAGTGTCCAGCTTGCACCTTCTGAAAGTCCACAAACATCTCTTCAGCCTTGTCCACATTGAGACTCATGTTGTTGTGCTCACACCATTCTACCAGATGCTCTGCTTCCTCTCTGCATGCAGTTTCATGTTCATTGTTGATGAGGCCAGCCGCTGTGTGTCATACATGAAGTTGATGATACGGTTTGAGCTGGATCTAGCAGTGCAGCCATGCATCAGGATCGACAGGAAATCCATACACACCAAGTCCAGGGGTCCCACAATCTGCAAGTACGACAGAGGAGCCACTGATGCCAGCAGGGTCTTCCTCCTGATACAACGACTGCATTTTCTACAGTATTCTTCAACCTTCCCCTCATCCGGGGCTAGTAGAACTGGTCCTTGAGTAATCCATAGGTCTTTTCCACCCCCAAGTTCCCGGAATCATCATGCAGGGCCTGGAGTACAGTCTGCCGATATTTCTCCGGCATGACCAGCTGCCAACGTTGGGGTTGGTCCGGAGGCACCGTGACCCGGTACAAGACTTGGTTCTTCAACTTTAACTGAGGCTATTCCTTCAATAACAGAGGCACGAAAGTGTGCTTCGCCTTCTCTGCCCACGCCACATCCCCCATCTCTACCGCCCTCCACACAGTGCCAAGACCTGGGTCATTTTGCTGCGCAGCTGCCACTTCCCCCGGACTTAGTTCTGGCAACTGTTTAGTCTGCAGTGCAGTCAGGTCATAGTAAGCTTGGGGCAGGGCATCATCAAAATCCCCCAAAGGGTCCACAGCTCACTCCAGCCTTCCCCTTCCCTTGGCCTTCACGGTGATAGCAAACTGACACATGGCTTTCACTCTAGGGGCAGGGATGCTCTCCCACTCCTCGTCCGTCTCCTGTTCCCCCGGCTCCCAACATGACAAAGCATCCGCATCGACATTCTTGCTTCCTGGCCGGTACTTCAAGCCGAAATCATATACCAACAAGGCTGCCAACCACCGATGACCTGTAGCATCCAGTTTCGCCGAAGTCAGGATATAAGTGAACGGATTGTGATCCGTTTTCACCTCAAATTTGGCTCTGTATAGGTAATTGCTCTACTTGTCCACCACCGCCCATTTCAGCGCCAGGAACTCCAACTTGTGAGTGGGATAGTTTCTCTCAGATGGCAACAAGCTTCGACTCACAAACGCCACCGGTCTCAATGCGTTGCCCTGCTCCTGGTACAGGAAAGCCCCTAGACCCTCTCAGCTGGCATCAGTGTGCAGCACATATGGCTTCTGGGGATTGGCAAAAACCAACACCAGGGCCTGGGCCAGTGCCCTTTTCAGAGATTGGAACGCCTCTTCACATTTATCATCCCATCTCGAGCCAAAGGGCTCTGCCGGGTTCCAGTATCCTCCTGCATCTGGTCCCTGGTCCCTCTTCCTCTTCTTTCTCACTGGGGATAGCCACACAACAGCTGGGTCAACGGGTGACTCATTTTAGCATATCCTTTCATGAATCGGCGGTAATACCCACAGAACCCCAAAAATGAGTGTAGAGTGCTCACCTTCTGGGGTCTTGGACAGGTGGCCACGGTCTCTATCTTAGTTGGATCAGTAGCCACTCCCTCTCACGAAATTATGTGACCAACATAGCTGAACTGCAGAACTGGCATTTGTCCAGGGAAAGTTTCAGCCCTTCCTCCTTAAGCCAGCCTAACACCTTTAACAGCCTCTCCTCATCTTCCTGCAAAGTTGATCCAAACACTATCAAATTGTCCAGATACACCAGCACCTCAAGCAGGTTCACGTCCCCCACAGTTCTCTCCATGATTCTCTGGAAGGTGGCTGGGGCCCCCGATACGCTTTGGGGCATTCGTTCGATCTGAAAGAACCCCAGTGGGCAGATGAAGGCCGTCTTCGCTTTATTGCCCTCACTCATCGGCAGGCCAACTTGTCTTTGACCCTTGGGAAGGTATATTGATCAGGGACAGTTCGCCGATTCAAAGTCCTACAGTCAACACACATGCGCACCCTCCCATTCTTCTTCCGTGCCACCGCTATTGGGGACACATAGGGGCTTCGGGACTCAGCTATGATCCCAGCTTCCTTCAACTCACACAAGTGCTGCTGCACATCTTCAACATCTGCCAGGGCCAGTCGCTGTGACCTCTCTCTGAAGGGGGTGTCCTCCATCACTTGGATGGTGGGGCGGGTGCTTTTGGAGCAACCCACATCAAACTTGCCCCGAGAAAAGACATCTTCCAACTTCAACATCTTCTCCACTAGCCTGTGTTTCCACTCTGGCGACACAGGAGAATCCCCAAAGTTGAAAGCCTCAGCAGTCAGCTCCCCTCGGTTTTCCAATCCTTCCCCTTTAGTGGCCCTCACTGGTGCGCTAGACATTACCGTCACTGGGAACAAATGTGCCAACAGCATCCCTCTCTTAATGATGATTTCTCTCTCCATAGTGTTCCTGACACTTACGGCCATCTGCTTCGCATGTACCACTGCTGGCCTCTGCATTTCAGGCCTCAACAGTGCCCCCCCCCCCACCGGAAAGTGTGTCTCCCCCTCAATATTGTCCGGGGCGTCTACTAACAGGGCTTCACCTGCCGGCACTCTGGGGAATCATGAGTGCCACCTCCCCTGGTCGGATCACCTTAGGCCTTGCCTGAGTACACCACACCGTCCCTCGTTTACACTCCAGGTCCAGCCCTTGGGGGGCACCCCCTTCAAATACCGCCTGAAACACTGGATGCACCGAGAGGATCTCCAGAAAGTTCTCCCCCCCCCCCTTCTCCTTACAAGCTGCCAGGAGCTGTCACACAACGGGGGAGTTAGTCCCCACCAGGAGGGCAACACCACTGGTTTCCACACAACAACACCAGCGTCTCAATAGCTTCAGACACTCCCACATCGCCCTCCAAGAACTCCAATCTCACTGACAGGTACCCATCGTATGGATAATCACCCTCGCTCAGGCCTTACATCTGCAGTGCGGCAAATGGGGTTACGGGCAAGTGCTTTAGGTATTTGTTGTAGAACGACTGGTACAATAAGGTCACCTGCGATCCCATATCGAGAACGGCTTTTGCGTAAACTCCCTCAATCCATAGACACACACTGGCACGGGGTCCTACCAGCCCATCCGGAATGAAGGCTTGGGCTCCCGGTGGTCCCCTGGCTGATTTCTGGGAACGTGTTCCTCCAGAGGCTCCAGTCCATTCCCTCATTGAACCTCTCCTAAGTTTCCCGACACCTCTCCCTTCTTAGTCGCCGGATGGGCTTGCCCTCTGCGAGACTCCTTGTCTCTCACAATCCCACCGAAAGTGTTCCCCTCCCCATAGCTATAGCACACCCTTGGCCGCTCACAGTCCTGCTGGAAATGCCCCTCTTTCCCACAGTTAAAGCACACACTGCCCGCCACCCCTCCTCTCCTGGGACGGCCGCCACTCCCAGCCCATTACGCAGGCCACCCCCGGGAGTGGGTACTTTTCCTGTCCTTCCCCTCAAGCGGGGGGTCCCTACTCCTCTGGAACCCCTTGGGTTTCTCGGTCCTCCACCCGACCACCACTTCCTGTATCACTGAGGATCGCTCCCGGTGGCCCAAGCCCCTTTTCCACCCTAATGCTCTCTCTTCCTCCTGCACCTCTCTAATCAGTTGCCCCAATGATGAAGGGGGGCCCTTTCTATAAGACTGCTGGATACTTCACACCACCTTGTCCTCTTCCAGAGAGCCACTGAATATCTGACTCATCCTCACCCTAGCCACATCGGGCGTCTTCACTACCCCCCGGCGCCGCAACCCCGTAAGCATTCCCTCCATCTGAAATATGTACTCAGAGAGCTTTTCCCCTCTCCCTTGTTCCATGTGTTGAAACTCTGCTAAAAGCAGCCAGGGATCCCCTGACAACCCAAGCGCTCCCTCCAAAACTTCTATACACTCCTCCATTGAAGCCCCGGGCTTTTCAACTTTCAACTCCCGGACTGCTTTGGCCGCCACACCCCTCAAACTTCCCACCAATCGCTGTCTCTTCTCCTCATCCGAACCTGGCCACTCAGAGACGTATGCTCAATCCAGGTCTCATAGTCCACCTCCCCATCCGGAGTAGGCTTGGCTCCTGAGAACACCCCTAGCTTCAGCCGTGGCTTCTTGGCCACTCCCACCAGGGAGTTAAGTGCTGCTGCCAGCTCGGAGGCCTCCACCTAACTGGGGGGGGGGCGGGTCATAGCCACGCCTTCCCCCTCCGAGCCCCCTTAAAACTAGTGATGGGCACCACCCCAGGGGTCAACTCTAGCTCCAGCTCCTCCTCCGGTGTCTCATCACCCTCTTCCTCTGAGAGGGTGTGGAGACCCCATGGCCCCGCCTCCCCCGGAACGCTGACTGTCGCTAGCAGCTCCAACGTCAGGACGTCAGCACTTGTATGAACCAATACCCAGCTAGACTCCACCTCTTTACTACACCTTCCAGCTACCAGTTCTACCTGCCCCATACCTTTGACCAAACTCAACCCCCGCACTAATGCATCTCCTGAAACCTGAAAATCCACCCCACTCACCACACACACATGATACATGGGTATATCTTATACATTGCACCAGCTTACAAACTTACCTCTGTCTATCTCTGCACTACTGGCTTGCGCGATTCCACAGCTACTGAAAATTGAATCCCGGACAAGCCCCCACAAATGTAACGCTTACGCAACGGGCTGGTATATGTCTCGGGGGAAAATTCCAGCCACTCGCCAACCCCGCCTCCCGTATACACAGATGCTGTGGAAAACAAGTTAATGCAGCGTCACACACACAATATCAAGCTCACACCAGATACAGTTATAAAATATACTTTAAGGATTTTACTAGAACTTAGTGATTACTATTGATACAGTATATATGAAGGAAAAGAAAATAAAGAAAAAGGCACCAAAACTTATCAGAGTTCAGTCAATTTAGTGCACATCGTTGGAGCTCCGCTCTCCTCCGACCTCGCACCTGGGACCACCCGAAGTGGTCAACCGAGCACTATGGCACACATCCACCTTCTTCGGTGTCCTCTTCCCGACTCTCAAAAAGACCACAAAATCCCAGCTCCCAGACTCACAAGAAAAAGATAACATCCAACCCCATTGGTTAACAAATGAATACAAGCCCCATTATCAGAAATTCTAAACCTAAACAGGCTGCAAGAAGCTTCAAGAATGCTCTGCAAAACAACACTCTCTCACCAGTTAGCATAACAAAGAAGCAGTTTTGATTAACATACGCAGTACATGCACAATGGGGTTCTTGACATTCTTTTTAAAAATGGGTTTTATTGTGTTTCTTTGTGTTATGGTTGCCTGTAAGGAGATGAATCTCAAGGTTGTGCATAAGATACATATTTTGATAATAAATGTACTTTGAACTTTGAACATTAACTCCAACCTCCCAGACAACCTCGATCCACCGAAATTTGCCTACTTCCAAAACAGGTTTATGGTCAATGACATCTCCCTGGCCATGCACTTACCTCTGGAGAATCAGGACAGTAAAATCACCTACATTAGACTATTGTTTAATGACTGTAGCTCTCCCTTCTATACAATAATTCCAGACAAACTCATCTCTAAACTTCTATGCCTGGGATTCAACAATTCCCTTTGCTGCTGGATCCTTGGACTCTGCTGACCAACAGACTACCATTAGTAAGGACAGGCAGTGACTCCTCCATCATGATTATTCTCAACATGGACTGTGTGTGGCCTACTTAGGACCAGTCAGCATCACTTTGTGCAGGACAGGTCATATCTTACAAATTTGATCAAGGTTTTCAAGGAGGTGGTGGGAAATTGATGAGGGTAAGGTAATGGGCATTATCTACATGGACTTTAATAAGACATTTGATAAGATCCCTCAGGCTAGGTTTGTTCAGAAGATAAAGATGCATGGCATCTTGAGTGAATTGCAAGTTTGAGTTCAGGACTGGGATGCCCATAGAAAACAGAGTAAGGGTGGAAGGCTGTTATTCTGGCTTCAGGTCCATGAGCAGTGGTGTTCTACAAGGATCAGTGCTGGAACTTCTGCTGCTTGCACTATTTAGATCAATGATTTGGATGAAAATGTAGATGGGTGGATCAGCAAGTTTGAGGATGATACCGAGATTAGTGGATCTGTGGGCAGTTTTAAGGACTATCAAAGACTACAGTAGGATATAGATCAGCTACAGTTATAGACAGATAAATTTTAATATAGACAAGTGTTTGAGGTTTCTCCAAAACACCAGCATCTGAAGGGTGTATTAAGATACAGCTAGGAGAATCTTAGTGTTTCAGAATAGAAGCTACAGAGTTCCTTTCTACTGGAACTTTGGCACAGATAGAAGAGATGCAGCTTTGCAATGCTAGAGACCCAGTCCTGACCTCGACTGCAGTTGTCATGGTGTTGGCATGCTAGTGAGTTTACTCTGGTTTTCTTCCCCATCCAAAAGGCATCCAGATTGGTAGGTTAGTCATCTGCTGTAATTTCTCCCAGTGATCGGTAGAATCTGGAGGTAGTGAATGGGAATAAGGGGAGAATGGGACTAATGTGCAATGAGTATAGAGAGGTGGTGATATGGACCATATAACCATATAACAATTACAGCACAGAAACAGGCCATCTCAGACCTTTTAGTCCATGCCGAACACTTACTCTCACCTAGTCCCACTGACCCGCACTCAGCACATCCCGCACTTCATACCTATCCAATTTTACTTTAAATGACAATACCGAACCTGCCTCTACCACTTCTACTGGAAGCTCGTTCCACACAGCTACCACTCTCTGAGTAAAGAAATTCCCCCTTGTGTTACCCTTAAACTTTTGCCCCTTAACTCTCAACTCATATCCTCTTGTTTGAATCTCCCCTACTCTCAATGGAAAAAGCCTATCTACATCAACTCTATCTATCCCGCTCATAATTTTAAACACCTCTATCAAGTCCTCCCTCAACTTTCTACGCTCCAAAGAATAAAGACCTAACTTGTTCAACCTTTCCCTGTAACTTAGGTGCTGAAACCCAGGTAACATTCTAGTAATTCTTCTCTGTACTTTCTCTATTTTGTTGACATCTTTCCTATAATTCGGTGACCAGAACTGTACACAATACTCCAAATTTGGCCTTACCAATGCCTTGTACAATTTTAACATTACATCCCAACTCCTATACTCAATGCTCCGATTTATAAAGGCCAGCATACTAAAAGCTTTCTTCACCACCCTATCCACATGCGATTCCACCTTCAGGGAACTATGCACCATTATTCCTAGATCACTCTGTTCTACTGCATTCTTCAATGCCCTACCATTTACCATGTATGTCCTATTTGGATTATTCCTACCAAAATGTAGCACCTCACACTTATCAGCATTAAACTCCATCTGCCTTTGTTCAGCCCACTCTTCTAACTGGCCTAAATCTCTCTGCAAGCTTTGAAAACCTACTTCATTATCCACAACGCCACCTACCTTAGTATCATCTGCATTCTTACTAATCCAATTTACCACCCCACCATCCAGATCATTGCTGTATATGACAAACAACATTGGATCCAGTACAGATCCCTAAGGCACACCACTAGTCACCGGCCTCCAACCTGACAAACAGTTATCCACCACTACTCTCTGGCATTTCCCATCCAGCCACTGTTGAATCCATTTTACTACTTCAATATTTATACCTAACGATTGAACCTTCCTAACTAACCTTCCGTGCGGAGCCTTGTCAAAGGCCTTACTGAAGTTCATATAGACAACATCCACTGCTTTACCCTCATCAACTTTCCTCATAACCTCTTCAAAAAATTCAATAATATTTGTCAAACATGACCTTCCTTGCACAAATCCACCTTGACTGTTCCTAATCAGACCCTGTCTATCCAGATAATTATATATATCATCTCTAAGAATACTTTCCATTAATTTACCCACCACTGATGTCAAACTTACAGGCCTATAATTGCTAGGTTTACTGTTAGAAACCTTTTTAAACAATGGAACCACATGAGCAATATGCCAATCCTCTGGCACCATCCCCGTTTCTAATGACATTTGAAATATTTCTGTCAGAGCCCTTGTTATTTCTACACTAACTTCCCTCAAGGTCCTAGGGAATATCCTGTCAGGGACTGGATATTTATCCACTTTTATATTCCTTAAAAATGCCAGTACTTCCTCCTCTTTAATCGTCATAGTTTCCATAACATCCCTGAAGGCCAAAGGGCAGTACAGTATGGAAAAGACGTGTTTTGTTTCTCTGCACAAAGCTTCCCCTCTCCATTTCTTGTATCTCATTCCCATTTCAGCTGCAATTCAACTCAATGTCCAATTTATTGGGCAGTTCCTGTATCTGATAAAGAGGCCACAGAGTGTATGTTTGTGGCCTTCTGTTGCTGTAGCCCATCCACTTCAAAGTTTGTGTGTCATTATTTCAGAAATGCTCTTCTGCACACTACTGCTGCAACACGTGGTTACTTGAGTTACTGGTCACCTTCTTCTCAGCTTGAACCAGTCTGGCCATTCTCTTCTGACCTCTCTCATTAAAAAGGCATTTTCACCCACAGAACTGCCACTCACTGGATGTTTTTGTTTCTCACACCATTCTATGTAAACTCTAGAGACTGTGGTGCATGATTATCCCAGGAGATCAGCAGTTTCATGCTGCCAAGTGATTGGCTGATTAGAAATTTGCATTAATGAGGTGGGCAGGCACACCTAATAAAGTGGCCAGTGCGTGTATATCTCTTTTATATTCTCTTTCAGGATGTGGGACCATAGGCTAAGTAAACATGACATGTAAAGTAGAAGGGAACCAGCAAATGGTGTTGGCTCTAAGCATAAGACCATAAGACAAGAAGATATAGGAGCAGAATCAGGCCATTTAGCCCATCAAATTTGCGCCACCATTTCACTATGGCTGATCTATTTTTCCTATCAACCTCAAACTCCTGCCTTCCCCCATATCCTTTCATGCCCTGACTAATCAAGAATCTATCTACCTCTGCATTAAATATACATAATGACTTGGCCTCCACAGCTGCCCATGGCAACAAATTCCAGATTCACCACAGTCTGGCTGAAGAAATTCCTCCTCATCTCCATTTTATAGGGATGGTCCTCTATTCTCAGGCTGTGTCCTCTGGTCTTAGACTCTCTTACTATAGGGAACATCCTCTCCACACCCACTCTATCAAAGCCTTTCATCATTTGATAGGTTTTAATAAGGTCACCCCTCATTCTTCTGAATGCTAGTGAATACAGGCCCAGAGCCTTCAGATGCTCTTTATATGACAAGCAGTTCAATCCTGGAGTCATTTTTTGTGAATTGGATGACCTCTGGATCATTCGGGAGAATGAGGAGTTTATAGCGTTACGTACCCGTGGGTATCTTGTACTTGTCATGTGACAGTTGTGTTGAAGCTATACTGAGCTTAAGGTAATGGTCTTGTGATGGTGGAGTGATGTCATTTTCCCACCAGTAGAGGTCATGTGACAGGTTATTTTTTACAGGGTATAAAAGGAGGACCCCTCCCTGTGAGGAGGGGCAGTTTGTGGCTGGATTTTACATTTTCACTCCATGCCACTGCGTGGTCCAATATTAAGACACAGTTTGGTTGAAAGGTGGAGTTTTATTTAATGCCTAAAATTTAAAAGGTCATTGCTGGCAGTTTCTTTATAATACTGCCAGTTAAAAATCAGTGGAGAGTGAAGATCGGAATTCAGGAGCTAAAAGATCGAGGAAAGTGGATTTCGACGGTGAAACAGGTTCGACATTGTTTGATCCTCATTCGGAAGGAATTCGTTGGCTGTGCCCGTGGTAACCCCTGCAAATAATAGCAGAAAGAGTTGGGTACAGTTTTGCAAAGGAAAGATCAGTGCCTTTAAGCCGTTTCATTTTCATCTTCGTAAATTCTCCGGGAAAAGTATAGTTTGACTGGGAACCGCAGCAACACAACGTGAAAGAGAATTTAAATCGTCTAAAAAGTCTCTCCTTTAATGGACTGTAAGCATTTTGAACTTTTGCAGTACTACTTTGAAGAACTGTTTTTGCAACATCGCTTTAAGAACTGTTTTCGCTTTATTCCTTTAAGAACTGTTTAAGCTGCCACACAGCAGCTGATTTCTGGTTACGTTAGTTGTTTGTTTACTTTTGGGGGTTTGTTTTTCAGTGTTTAATAAATGTTTTATTTGTTATAAAAAACCCTGCCTCACTTATATATTTATTGTTGCTGAATCCGTAACAATAGATAGTAGTTTCAGGGAGATAGTTGCGTCAAAGGAGCAGCACACAGGTAATTGGGTTACCATCAGGTGAGGGAAGGGGAAATGGCAGGCAGAGCAGGGTTCCCCTGTGGCCATTCCCCTCAGCAACAAGTATGCTGATTTGGATACCGTTTGGGGGGGATGACTTACCTGGGAGAAGCTGTGGCAGCCGGATCTCTGGCACTGAGTCTGGTTCTGCAGTGCAGAAGGGAGGGGGGAAGAAGAGGTAGTGATAGGGGACACGATAGTTAGAGGTACAGACAGGAGGTTCTGTGATCGTGACAGAGACTCCCGGATGGTTTGCTGCATCCTGGTTACCAGGGTCAGGCATGCCTCTGATTGCGTGCACATCATTCTGAAATGGGAGGGTGAGCAGCCAGATGTCATGGTACACATCGGTACCAATGACATAGGAAGAAAGAGTGAGGAGGTCCTGGAGTGTGAGTATAGAGAGCTTGGTAGGAAGTGAAAAAGCAGGACCTCGAGGGTGGTAATCTCAAGATTGCTACCTGTGTCACATACCAGTGAAGGTAAGAATAGGATGCTCTGGAGGATGAACATGTGGCTGAGTAATTGGTGTAGGGGGCAGGGTTTCAGATTTCAGGATCATTGGGACCTCTTCTGGGGCAGGTGGGACCTGTACAAGAGAGTTGGGTTACACCTGAACTACAGGGGGACCAATATCCTTGCAGGGAGGTTTGTTAGTGCTGTTGGGGGGGGCTTAAACTAGATTTGCAGGGGGATGGGAACCAGAGCGCCAGAGTAGAGAGTGGAGCAGGGGTGAAAATAAATGATGTTAAAGGTTCATGCAAAGTCACAATTAGAAGGGTTGTGTGTGGTGGTAATAATCTTCCGAGGGTGTCTATTTCAATGCGAGGAGTATTGTGGGGAAGGCTGATGAGCTGAAGGAGTAGATTGATACGTGGAATTATGACGTAGCCATTAGTGAAACTTGGCTACAGGAGGGGCAGGACTGGCAGCTCAATATTCCAGGGTTCCGATGTTCCAGATGCGATAGAGACAGAGGGATGAAGGGTGGGGGGGTGGTGGCATTACTAGTCAAGGAAAATGTTACAGCAGTGCTCAGGCAGGACAGATTAGAGGGCTTGTCTACTGAGGCCATATGGGTGGAGCTGAGAAACAGGATAGGTATGACCACATTAATGGGGTTGTATTATAGAGCACCCAATAGTCAGCGAGAATTGGAGGAGCAAATCTGCAGATAGATAGCAGACAAGTGCAGGAAACATAAAGTTGTGATAGTAGGGGATTTTAATTTTCCACATATTGATTGGGAATCCCATACTGTTAAAGGTCTAGATGGGTTAGAGTTTGTAAAATGTGTTCAGGAAAGTTTTCTAAGTCAATATATAGGGGTACTGACGAGAGGATGCAATATTAGATCTCCTATTAGGAAATGAGTTAGGACAGGTGACGGAAGTGTGTGTAGGGGAACACTTTGGTTCCAGCGATCATAACACCATTAGTTTCAACTTGATCATGGATAAAGATAGATCAGGTCCTCGGGTTGAGGTTCTAAACTGGAAAAAGGCCAAATTTGAAGAAGTGAGAAAGTATCTAAAAAGCACGGATTGGGACAGGTTGTTCTCTGGCAAGAATGTCATTGGTAAGTGGAAGGCCTTCAAACGAGAAATTTTGAGAGTGCAGAGTTTGTACGTTCCTGTCAGGATTAAAGGCAAAGTGAACAAGAATAAGGAACCTTGGTTCTCTAGGGATACCGGAACTCTGATAAAGAAGAAGAGAGAGATGTATGACATGTACAGGAAATAGGGAGCAAATAAAGTACTTGAGGAGTATAAATAGTGCAAAAAAAATTTAAGAATGAAATCAGGAGGGCTAAAAGAAGACAAGAGGTTGCTTTGGCAGTCAAGGTGAAGGATAATCCAAAGAGTTTCTACATATATATTAAGAGCAAAAGGATACTAAGGGATAAAATTGGTCCTCTTGAAGAACAGAGTGGTTGGCTATGTATGGAACCAAAAGAAATGGGGGAGATTTTAAATGGGTTTTTTGCATCTGTATTTACTAAGGAAACTGGCAATGGAGTCAATGGAAATAAGGCAAACAAGTAGTGAGGTCATGGATCCTATACAGGTTGAAGAGGAAGAGGTGCTTGCTATCTTGAGGCAAATCAGAGTAGATAAATCCCCAGGACCTGACAGGGTATTCCTTCGGACCTTGAAGGAGACTAGTGTTGAAATTGCAGGGGTCCTGGCAGGTATATTTAAAATGGGTTAGGTGCCAGAGTATTGGAAGAGGGCTCATGTTGTTCCCTTGTTTAAAAGAAGCTCTAAAAGTAATCCATGAAATTAAAGGTCAGTAAGTTTGACGTCGGTAGTAGGTAAACTATTGGAAGGAGTACTGAGAAATAGGATCTAGAAGTATTTAGATAGACAGGGACTTATTAGGGAGGGTCAACATGGCTTTGTGCATGGTAGGTCATGTTTAACAAATCTATTAGTTTTTCAAGGAGGTTACCAGGAAAGTGGATGAAGGGAAGGCAGTGGATGCTGTCTACATGGACTTCAGTAAGGCCTTTGACAAGGTCCCGCATGGGAGGTTAGTTAGGAAGATTCAGTTGCTAGGTATACATGGTAAGGTAGTAAATTGGATTAAACATTGGCTCAATGGGAGAAGTCAGAGAGTGGTAGTGGAGGACTGCTTCTCTGAGTGGAGGCCTGTGACCAGTGTTGCGCCACAGGGATCAGTGCTGGGGTCCATTGTAATTTGTCATCTATATCAATGATCTGGATGATAATGTGGTAAATTGGATCAGCAAATGTGGAGGTGTAGATTGGAGGTGTAGGGGACAGTGAGGAAGGTTTTCAAAGCTTGCAAAGGGATTTGGACCAGCTGGAAAAATGGGCTGAAAAATGGCAGATGGAGTTTAATACAGACAAGTATGAGGTGTTGCACTTTGGAAGGACAAACCAAGGTAGAACATACAAGGTAAATGGTAGAGCACTGAGGAATGCAGTAGAACAGAGGGATCTGGGAATACAGATAAAAAATTCCCTAAAAGTGGCGTCACTTTTAGGGAAAGAGAGCTTTTGGTACATTGGCCTTTATAAATCAAAGTATTGAGTATAAGAGTTGGAATGTTATGGTGAGGTTGTATAAGGCATTGGTGAGGCTGAATATGGTGTATTGTGTGAAGTTTTGGTCACCAAATTACAGGAAGGATATTAATAACGTTGAAAGAGTGCAGAGAAGGTTTACAAGGATGTTGCCGGGACTTGAGAAACTGAGTTAGAGAGAAAGGTTGAATAGGTTAGGACTTTATTCTCTGGAGCATAGGAGAATGAGGGGAGATATAATAGAGGTATATAAAATTAGGATAGGTATAGAGTAAATGCAAGCAGGCTTTTTCCACTGAGGGTAGGGGAGAATAAAACCAGAGGACATGGGTTAAGGAGGAAAAGGGAAGAGCTTAAAGGGAACATGGGGGGGGGGTCTTCTTCACACAGAGAGTGGTGGGAGTGTGGAATGAGCTGCCAAATGAAGTGGTAAATGCGGGCTCACTTTTGACATTTAAGAAAAACTTGGACGGGTACATGGATGACAGGTGTATGGAGGGATATAATCCAGGTGCAGGTCAGTGGGACTAGGCAGAAAAATGGTTTGGCACAGCCAAGAAGGGCTAAAAGTCCTGTTTCTGTTCTGTAATGTTCTATAGTTCTATGGTGAACCTCCTTGAAGCTTCTCCATTTTCAGCACGTCCTTTCTAAGGTGCAGGGCCCAAATCTGCTCACAATACTCCAAGCGAGGCATCCCCAGTGTTTAAAGTCTCAACATTACATCCTTGCTTTTATATTCTAGTTCTCTTGAAATGAGTGCTAACATCACATATGCCTTCCTCACCACAGACTCAACCTGCAAATTAACCTTCAGGGAATCCTACACAAGGACTCCAAAGTCTCTTTGTGCCGCAATTTTTTTGTATTTTCTCTCCATTTAGACAATGGTCAACTCTTTCTTTTTTTTCTACAAAGTACTTGACCATACACTTCCCAACACTGTATACCATCTGCCACTTCTTTGCAAATTATCCTAATCTATATGTCCTTATGTAGCTTCCTTACTGCTTCAAAATCATCTGCCCTTCCACCTACTTTCATGTCGTCTGCAGACTTTGCAACAAAACCATCAATTCCATCATACAAATCATTGACATATAACGTAAAAAAAATCAGTCCCAACACAGACCCCTGTGGAACACCACCAGTCACTGGCAACCAACCAGAAAACTCCCGTTTTTTCCACATTTTGCCTCCTGCCAATCACTCACAGCATCATCCATGCTAGAATCTTGCCTGTAATACCATGGGCTCATAACTTGTTAAGTAGCCTCATGTGTGGCACCTTGTCAAGGGCCTTCTGAAAATCCAACTACACAGCATCAACCAATTCTCCTTTGACTATACTGCTTGTTATTTCTACAAATAATTCCAACAATTTGTCAGCCAAGATTTTACCTTTAGGAAACCATGCTGACTATGGCCCACATTATAACGTGCCTCCAAGTACCCCAAAACCACATCCTTAACAATTGATTCCAACATCTTCCCAACAACTGAAGTCAGAATAACTTGCCTATAATTTCCTTTTTTTTTGCCTCTTTCCCTTCTTCAAGAGTGGAGTGACATTTGCAATTTTCATCATTATCAATGCTTCCACAGCCTCTTACATATTTTTTTTTGTGCTTATCCCGTAACACACTCGTCATTGTTTTCGAGAGCAAGAGGACCGTGCTGATCCTATCTCACACTCGGCATTTTTTTTCGAGATCAACAGGACCATGCTGATCCTGTCACACACTCGTCATTGTTTTAGAGGAGCAGGTGGACCATGCTGATCCTGTATCACAATCATCATTGTTTTAGAGGAGCAGGAGGACCGTGACGATCCCATCAAACACGCATTGTTGCTTTAGAGAGGACATGGACTGTACTGATCGCATCACACATTTGTCGTTGTTTTAGAGGAGCAGGAGGACGGTGCTGATCCTGTCTCACACTCGTCATTGTTTTAGAAAGCAGGAGGACGGTGCTGATCCTGTCTCACACTCATCATTGTTTTAGAGAACACGAGGACCGTGCTGATCCCGTCTCACACTCGTCGTTGTTTTAGAGGAGCAGGAGGACCGTGCTGATCCTGTATCACATTCGTCATTGTTTTAGAGAGCAGGAGGACCGAGCTGATACTGTCTCACACTCGTCGATGGTTTAGAGAGCAGGAGGACCATGCTGATCCTGTCTCACACTCGTCATTGTTTCAGAGAGCAGGAGGACCGTGCTGATCCTGTCTCACACTCGTAATTGTTTTAGAGGAGCCGGAGGACTAGCTGATCCCAACAAAGACGCGTCGTTGCTTTAGAGAGGACATGGACTGTACTGATCGCATCACACACTTGTTGTTGTTTTAGAGGAGCACGAGGACTGTGCTGATCCTGTCTCACACTCGTCATTGTTTTAGGGGAGTAGCAGGACCATGCTGATCATGTCTCACACTCGTCGTTGTTTTAGAGAGTAGGAGGTCCGTGCTGATCCTGTGTCACACTCGTCATTGTTTTAGAGGAGCAGGTGGACCATGCTGATCCTGTATCACAATCGTCATTGTTTTAGAGGAGCAGGAGGACGGTGACGATCCCATCAAACACGGGTTGCTGCTTTAGAGAGGACATGGACTGTACTGATCGCATCAGACACTTGTCGTTGTTTTAGAGGAGCAGGAGGACCGTGCTGATCTTGTCTCACACTCGTCATTGTTTTAGAGGAGCAAGAGGACCGTACAGATCCTGTATCACACTCGTCATTGTTTTAGAGAGCAGGAGGACCATGCTGATACTGTCTAACACTCGTCGTTCGTTTAGAGAGCAGGAGGACCATGCTGATCCTGTCTAACACTTGTCATTGTTTTAGAGGAGCAAGAGGACCGTGCTGATCCTGTATCACACTCGTCATTGTTTTAGAGAGCAGGAGGACCGTGCTGATACTGTCTAACACTCGTCGTTCGTTTAGAGAGCAGGAGGACCATGCTGATCCTGTCTCACACTCGTCATTGTTTCAGAGAGCAGGAGGACCGTGCTGATCCAGTCTCACACTCGGCATTGGTTTAGAGAGCAGGAGGACCATGCTGAACCTGTCTCACACTCGTCATTGATTTAGGGCAGCAGAAGGACGGTGCTGATCCTGTCACAAACTCCTCATTGTTTCAGAGAGCAGGAGGACCGTACTGACAATGTCTCACACTCGTCATTGTTTTAGGGGAGCAGGAGGACCGTGCTGATCCTGTCTCACACTCGTCATTGTTTTAGGGGAGCAGGAGGACCGTGCTGATCCTGTCTCACACTCGTCATTGTTTCAGAGAGCAGGAGGACCGTGCTGATCCTGTCTCACACTCGTCATTGTTTCAGAGAGCAGGAGGACCGTGCTGATCCTGTCTCACACTCGTCATTGTTTTAGAGGAGCTGGAGGACCGTGCTGATCCTGTCTCACACTCGTCATTGTTTCAGAGAGCAGGAGGACCGTGCTGATCCTGTCTCACACTCGTCATTGTTTCAGAGAGCAGGAGGACCGTGCTGATCCTGTCTCACACTCGTCAGTGTTTTAGAGGAGCTGGAGGACCGTGCTGATCCTGTCTCACACTCGTCTTTGTTTTCGAGAGAATGAGGACCGTGCTGATCCTGTCTCACACTCGTCGTTGTTTTTGAGAGCAGGAGGACCGTGCTGATCCCGTCCAACACTCGTCATTGTTTTAGAGAGCAGGAGGACAGTGCTGATAATGTCTCATACTCGTCATTGTTTTAGAGAGCACGATGACCGTGCTGATCCTGTCTCACACTCGTCGTTGTTTTAGAGGAGCTGGAGGACCGTGCTGATCCTGTCTCACACTCGTCATTGTTTTGGAGAGCTGGATGACCGTGCTGATCCTGTCTCACTCTCGTCATTGTTTTAGAGAGCAGGATGACCGTGCTGATCCTGTCTCACACTCGTCATTGTTTTAGAGAGCAGGATGACCGTGCTGATCCTGTCTCACACTTGTGATTGTTTTAGGGGTGCAGGAGGACCGTGCTGATCCCATCAAACACTTGTCGTTGTTTTAGTGAGGACGTGGAGTGTACTGAACCCATCACGCACTCATTGTTGTTTTAGAGGAGCAGGAGGACAGTGCCGATCCTGTCTCACACTCGTCATTGTTTTAGTGAGCAGGAGGACAGTGGTGATCCTGTCAACACTTGTCATTGTTTCAGAGAGCAGGAAGACCGTACTGACAATGTCTCACACTCATCATTGTTTTAGGGGAGCAGGAGGACCGTGCTGATCCTGTCTCACACTCGTCATTGTTTTAGAGAGCAGGAGGACCGTGCTGTTCCTGTCTCACACTCGTCATTGTTCTAGAGAGCACGAGGACCGTGCTGATCCTGTCTCACACTCGTCATTGTTTTAGGGGAGCAGGAGGACGGTGCTGATCCAGTCTCACACTCGTCGTTGTTTTCGAGAGCAGGAGGACGGTGCTGATCCTGTCTAACACTCGTCATTGTTTTAGAGCAAGAGGACCGTGCTGATCCTGTCTCACACTCGTCATTGTTTTAGAGAGAAGGAGGACCGTGCAGGTCCCGTCTCACACTCGGCATTGTTTTCGAGGAGCAAGAGGACCGTGCTGATCCTGTATCACACTCGTCATTGTTTTAGAGAGCAGGAGGACCATGCTGATACTGTCTCACACTCGTCGTTCGTTTAGAGAGCAGGAGGACCATGCTGATCCTGTCACACACTCGTCATTGTTTCAGGGAGTCAGGAGAACCGTGCTGATCCTGTCTAACACTCGACATTGTTTTAGGGGAGCAGGAGGAGTGTACTGATCCCATCACACACTCGTCATTGATTTAGAGAGCTGGATGACCGTGCTGATCCTGTCTCACTCTCGTCATTGTTTTAGAGAGCAGGATGACCGTGCTGATCCTGTCTCACACTCGTCATTGTTTTAGAGAGCAGGATGACCGTGCTGATCCTGTCTCACACTTGTGATTGTTTTAGGGGTGCAGGAGGACCGTGCTGATCCCATCAAACACTTGTCGTTGTTTTAGTGAGGACGTGGAGTGTACTGATCCCATCACGCACTCGTTGTTGTTTTAGAGGAGCAGGAGGACAGTGCCGATCCTGTCTCACACTCGTCATTGTTTTAGAGAGCAGTATACTGGGCTGATCCTGTCTCACACTCGTCATTGTTTTAGTGAGCAGGAGGACAGTGGTGATCCTGTCAACACTTGTCATTGTTTCAGAGAGCAGGAGGACCGTCCTGATCCTGTCTCACAATCGTCATTGTTTTTGGGGAGCAGGCGGACAGTGCTGATACTGTCTCACACTCGTCGTTGTTTTAGAAGAGCAGGGGGACTGTGCTGATCCTGTCTCCAACTAGTCATTGTTTTAAAGGAGCAGGAGGACCGTGCTGATCCTGTCTCACACTCGTCGTTGGTTAAGAGAGTTGGAGGACCATGCTGATCCTGTCTCCAACTCGTCATTGTTTTAGAAGAGCAGGAGGACCGTGCTGATCCTGTCTCCAACTAGTCAGTGTTTTAGAGGAGCTGGAGGACCGTGCTGATCCTGTCTCACACTCGTCATTGTTTCAGAGAGCAGGAGGACCGTGCTGATCCAGTCTCACACTCGTCACTGTTTTAGAAGAGCAGGAGGACTAGCTGATCCCATCAAAGACGCGTCATTGCTTTAGAGAGGACATGGACTGTACTGATCGCATCACACACTTGTTGTTGTTTTAGAGGAGCAGGAGTACTGTGCTGATCCTGTCTCACACTCGTCGGTGTTTTAGTGAGCAGGAGGACAGTGTTGATCCTGTCTCACAATCGGCATTGGTTTAGAGAGCAGGAGGACCATGCTGAACCTGTCCCACACTCGTAGTTGTTTTCGAGAGCAGGAA
This sequence comes from Hemitrygon akajei, assembly GCF_048418815.1. NCBI lineage: Eukaryota > Metazoa > Chordata > Chondrichthyes > Myliobatiformes > Dasyatidae > Hemitrygon > Hemitrygon akajei. The sequence continues at coordinate 92,667,565 of NC_133135.1, forward strand.
GAGCGTGCTGATCCTGTCTCACACTCGTCATTGTTTTAGAGAGCACGATGACCGTGCTGATCCTGTCTCACACTCGTCATTGTTTTAGAGAGTAGGATGTCCGTGCTGATCCTGTCTCACACTCGTCGCTGTTTTAGAGGAGCTGGAGGACCGTGCTGATCCTGTCTCACACTCGTCATTGTTTTAGAGAGCTGGATGACCGTGCTGATCCTGTCTCACACTCGTCATTGTTTTAGAGAGCTGGATGACCGTGCTGATCCTGTCTCACTCTCGTCATTGTTTTAGAGAGCAGGATGACCGTGCTGATCCTGTCTCACACTCGTCATTGTTTTAGAGAGCAGGATGACCGTGCTGATCCTGTCTCACACTTGTGATTGTTTTAGGGGTGCAGGAGGACCGTGCTGATCCCATCAAACACTTGTCGTTGTTTTAGTGAGGACGTGGAATGTACTGATCCCATCACGCACTCGTTGTTGTTTTAGAGGAGCAGGAGGACAGTGCCGATCCTGTCTCACACTCGTCGATGTTTTAGAGAGCAGTATACTGGGCTGATCCTGTCTCACACTCGTCATTGTTTTAGTGAGCAGGAGGACAGTGGTGATCCTGTCAACACTTGTCATTGTTTCAGAGAGCAGGAGGACCGTCCTGATCCTGTCTCACAATCGTCATTGTTTTAGAGAGGAGGAGGACTGTGCTGATCCTGTCTCCAACTCGTCATTGTTTTAAAGGAGCAGGAGGACCGTGCTGATCCTGTCTCACACTCGTCGTTGGTTAAGAGAGTTGGAGGACCATGCTGATCCTGTCTCCAACTCGTCATTGTTTTAGAAGAGCAGGAGGACCGTGCTGATCCTGTCTCCAACTAGTCAGTGTTTTAGAGGAGCTGGAGGACCGTGCTGATCCTGTCTCACACTCGTCACTGTTTTAGAAGAGCAGGAGGACTAGCTGATCCCATCAAAGACGCGTCATTGCTTTAGAGAGGACATGGACTGTACTGATCGCATCACACACTTGTTGTTGTTTTAGAGGAGCAGGAGTACTGTGCTGATCCTGTCTCACACTCGTCGGTGTTTTAGTGAGCAGGAGGACAGTGTTGATCCTGTCTCACAATCGGCATTGGTTTAGGGAGCAGGAGGACCATGCTGAACCTGTCTCACACTCGTAGTTGTTTTCGAGAGCAGGAGGAGCGTGCTGATCCTGTCTCACACTCGTCATTGTTTTAGAGAGCTGGATGACCGTGCTGATCCTGTCTCACACTCGTCATTGTTTTATAGAGCTGGATGACCGTGCTGATCCTGTCTCACTCTCGTCATTGTTTTAGAGAGCAGGAGGACCGTGCTGTTCCTGTCTCACACTCGTCATTGTTTTAGAGGAGCAGGAGGACCGTGCTGTTCCTGTCTCACACTCGTCATTATTTTTGAGAGCAGGATGACTTTGCTGATCCTGTCTCACACTTGTGATTGTTTTAGGGGTGCAGGAGGACCGTGCTGATCCCATCAAACACTTGTCGTTGTTTTAGTGAGGACGTGGAGAGTACTGATCCCATCACGCACTCGTTGTTGTTTTAGAGGAGCTGGAGGACAGTGCCGATCCTGTCTCACACTTGTCAATGTTTTAGAGAGCAGGAGTACTGGGCTGATACTTTCTCACACTCGTCGTTGCTTTAGTGAGCAGGAGGACAGTGTTGATCCTGTCAACACTTGTCATTGTTTCAGAGAGCAGGAGGACCGTCCTGATCCTGTCTCACACTCGTGATTGTTTTAGGGGAGCAGGAGGACAGTGCTGATACTGTCTCACACTCATCGTTGTTTTTGAGAGGAGGAGGACCGTGCTGATCCTGTCTCACACTCGTCGTTGATTTAGAGAGTAGGAGGACCATGCTGATCCTGTCTCCAACTCGTCATTGTTTTAGAAGAGCAGGAGGACCGTGCTGATCCTGTCTCACACTCGTCGTTGTTTTAGTGAGCAGGAGGACAGTGTTGATCCTGTCAACACTTGTCATTGTTTCAGAGAGCAGGAGGACCGTCCTGATCCTGTCTCACACTAGTCTTTGTTTTAGAGGAGCGGGAGGACCGTGCTGATCCTGTCTCACACTCGTCTTTGTTTTCGAGAGAATGAGGACCGTGCTGATCCTGTCTCACACTCGTCGTTGGTTTAGACAGCAGGAGGACCGTGCTGATCCTGTCTCACACTCATCATTGGTTTTGAGAGCAGGAGGACCGGGCTGATCCTGTCTCACACTCGTCGTTGGTTTAGACAGCAGGAGGACCATGCTGATCCTGTCTCACACTCGTTATTGTTTTCGAATGGACTCGGACTGTGTTTATCCTGTCACAGCCTTGTCATTGTTTTAGAGATGACGTGGAGTGTACTGATCCCATTACACACTAGTCTTTGTTTTAGAGGAGCAGGAGGACCGTTCTGATCCTGTGTCACACTCGTCATTGTTTTAGAGGAGCAGGAGGACCGTGCTGATCCTGTCTCACACTCGTCTTTGTTTTCGAGAGCAGGAGGACCGTGCTGATCCTGTCTCACACTCGTCATTGTTTTAGAGAGCAGGAGGACTGTGCTGATCCCGTCCAACACTCGTCATTGTTTTAGAGAGCGGGAGGACTGTGCTGATCCTGTCTCACACTCATCATTGTTTTAGAGAGCACGACGACCGTGCTGATCCGGTCTCACACTCGTCATTGTTTTAGAGAGCAGGATGACCGTGCTGATCCTGTCTCACACTTGTGATTGTTTTAGGGGTGCAGGAGGACCGTGCTGATCCCAGCAAACACTTGTCGTTGTTTTGGAGAGGACGTGGAGTGTACTGATCCCATCACGCACTCGTTGTTGTTTTAGAGGAGCAGTAGGACAGTGCCGATCCTGTCTCACACTTGTCATTGTTTTTGAGAGCAGGAGTACTGGGCTGATGCTGTCTCACACTCGTCGTTGTGTTAGTGAGCAGGAGGACAGTGTTGATGCTGTCAACACTTGTCATTGTTTCAGAGAGCAGGAGGACCGTGCTGTTCCTGTCTCACACTCGTCATTGTTTTAGAGAGCAGGAGGACCGTGCTGTTCCTGTCTCACACTCGTCATTGTTTTAGAGGAGCAGGAGGACCGTGCTGTTCCTGTCTCACACTCGTCATTATTTTTGAGAGCAGGATGACTTTGCTGATCCTGTCTCACACTTGTGATTGTTTTAGGGGTGCAGGAGGACCGTGCTGATCCCATCAAACACTTGTCGTTGTTTTAGTGAGGACGTGGAGTGTACTGATCCCATCACGCACTCGTTGTTGTTTTAGAGGAGCAGGAGGACAGTGCCGATCCTGTCTCACACTCGTCATTGTTTTAGAGAGCAGTATACTGGGCTGATCCTGTCTCACACTCGTCATTGTTTTAGTGAGCAGGAGGACAGTGGTGATCCTGTCAACACTTGTCATTGTTTCAGAGAGCAGGAGGACCGTCCTGATCCTGTCTCACAATCGTCATTGTTTTTGGGGAGCAGGCGGACAGTGCTGATACTGTCTCACACTCGTCGTTGTTTTAGAAGAGCAGGGGGACTGTGCTGATCCTGTCTCCAACTAGTCATTGTTTTAAAGGAGCAGGAGGACCGTGCTGATCCTGTCTCACACTCGTCGTTGGTTAAGAGAGTTGGAGGACCATGCTGATCCTGTCTCCAACTCGTCATTGTTTTAGAAGAGCAGGAGGACCGTGCTGATCCTGTCTCCAACTAGTCAGTGTTTTAGAGGAGCTGGAGGACCGTGCTGATCCTGTCTCACACTCGTCATTGTTTCAGAGAGCAGGAGGACCATGCTGATCCAGTCTCACACTCGTCACTGTTTTAGAAGAGCAGGAGGACTAGCTGATCCCATCAAAGACGCGTCATTGCTTTAGAGAGGACATGGACTGTACTGATCGCATCACACACTTGTTGTTGTTTTAGAGGAGCAGGAGTACTGTGCTGATCCTGTCTCACACTCGTCGGTGTTTTAGTGAGCAGGAGGACAGTGTTGATCCTGTCTCACAATCGGCATTGGTTTAGAGAGCAGGAGGACCATGCTGAACCTGTCCCACACTCGTAGTTGTTTTCGAGAGCAGGAAGAGCGTGCTGATCCTGTCTCACACTCGTCATTGTTTTAGAGAGCACGATGACCGTGCTGATCCTGTCTCACACTCGTCATTGTTTTAGAGAGTAGGATGTCCGTGCTGATCCTGTCTCACACTCGTCGCTGTTTTAGAGGAGCTGGAGGACCGTGCTGATCCTGTCTCACACTCGTCATTGTTTTAGAGAGCTGGATGACCGTGCTGATCCTGTCTCACACTCGTCATTGTTTTAGAGAGCTGGATGACCGTGCTGATCCTGTCTCACTCTCGTCATTGTTTTAGAGAGCAGGATGACCGTGCTGATCCTGTCTCACACTCGTCATTGTTTTAGAGAGCAGGATGACCGTGCTGATCCTGTCTCACACTTGTGATTGTTTTAGGGGTGCAGGAGGACCGTGCTGATCCCATCAAACACTTGTCGTTGTTTTAGTGAGGACGTGGAATGTACTGATCCCATCACGCACTCGTTGTTGTTTTAGAGGAGCAGGAGGACAGTGCCGATCCTGTCTCACACTCGTCGATGTTTTAGAGAGCAGTATACTGGGCTGATCCTGTCTCACACTCGTCATTGTTTTAGTGAGCAGGAGGACAGTGGTGATCCTGTCAACACTTGTCATTGTTTCAGAGAGCAGGAGGACCGTCCTGATCCTGTCTCACAATCGTCATTGTTTTAGAGAGGAGGAGGACTGTGCTGATCCTGTCTCCAACTCGTCATTGTTTTAAAGGAGCAGGAGGACCGTGCTGATCCTGTCTCACACTCGTCGTTGGTTAAGAGAGTTGGAGGACCATGCTGATCCTGTCTCCAACTCGTCATTGTTTTAGAAGAGCAGGAGGACCGTGCTGATCCTGTCTCCAACTAGTCAGTGTTTTAGAGGAGCTGGAGGACCGTGCTGATCCTGTCTCACACTCGTCACTGTTTCAGAGAGCAGGAGGACCGTGCTGATCCTGTCTCACACTCGTCATTGTTTCAGAGAGCAGGAGGACCGTGCTGATCCTGTCTCACACTCGTCATTGTTTCAGAGAGCAGGAGGACCGTGCTGATCCTGTCTCACACTCGTCATTGTTTCAGAGAGCAGGAGGACCGTGCTGATCCTGTCTCACACTCGTCATTGTTTTAGAGGAGCTGGAGGACCGTGCTGATCCTGTCTCACACTCGTCATTGTTTCAGAGAGCAGGAGGACCGTGCTGATCCTGTCTCACACTCGTCATTGTTTCAGAGAGCAGGAGGACCGTGCTGATCCTGTCTCACACTCGTCAGTGTTTTAGAGGAGCTGGAGGACCGTGCTGATCCTGTCTCACACTCGTCTTTGTTTTCGAGAGAATGAGGACCGTGCTGATCCTGTCTCACACTCGTCGTTGTTTTTGAGAGCAGGAGGACCGTGCTGATCCCGTCCAACACTCGTCATTGTTTTAGAGAGCAGGAGGACAGTGCTGATAATGTCTCATACTCGTCATTGTTTTAGAGAGCACGATGACCGTGCTGATCCTGTCTCACACTCGTCGTTGTTTTAGAGGAGCTGGAGGACCGTGCTGATCCTGTCTCACACTCGTCATTGTTTTGGAGAGCTGGATGACCGTGCTGATCCTGTCTCACTCTCGTCATTGTTTTAGAGAGCAGGATGACCGTGCTGATCCTGTCTCACACTCGTCATTGTTTTAGAGAGCAGGATGACCGTGCTGATCCTGTCTCACACTTGTGATTGTTTTAGGGGTGCAGGAGGACCGTGCTGATCCCATCAAACACTTGTCGTTGTTTTAGTGAGGACGTGGAGTGTACTGATCCCATCACGCACCCGTTGTTGTTTTAGAGGAGCAGGAGGACAGTGCCGATCCTGTCTCACACTCGTCATTGTTTTAGAGAGCAGTATACTGGGCTGATCCTGTCTCACACTCGTCATTGTTTTAGTGAGCAGGAGGACAGTGGTGATCCTGTCAACACTTGTCATTGTTTCAGAGAGCAGGAAGACCGTACTGACAATGTCTCACACTCATCATTGTTTTAGGGGAGCAGGAGGACCGTGCTGATCCTGTCTCACACTCGTCATTGTTTTAGAGAGCAGGAGGACCGTGCTGTTCCTGTCTCACACTCGTCATTGTTCTAGAGAGCACGAGGACCGTGCTGATCCTGTCTCACACTCGTCATTGTTTTAGGGGAGCAGGAGGACGGTGCTGATCCAGTCTCACACTCGTCGTTGTTTTCGAGAGCAGGAGGACGGTGCTGATCCTGTCTAACACTCGTCATTGTTTTAGAGCAAGAGGACCGTGCTGATCCTGTCTCACACTCGTCATTGTTTTAGAGAGAAGGAGGACCGTGCAGGTCCCGTCTCACACTCGGCATTGTTTTCGAGGAGCAAGAGGACCGTGCTGATCCTGTATCACACTCGTCATTGTTTTAGAGAGCAGGAGGACCATGCTGATACTGTCTCACACTCGTCGTTCGTTTAGAGAGCAGGAGGACCATGCTGATCCTGTCACACACTCGTCATTGTTTCAGGGAGTCAGGAGAACCGTGCTGATCCTGTCTAACACTCGACATTGTTTTAGGGGAGCAGGAGGAGTGTACTGATCCCATCACACACTCGTCATTGATTTAGAGAGCTGGATGACCGTGCTGATCCTGTCTCACTCTCGTCATTGTTTTAGAGAGCAGGATGACCGTGCTGATCCTGTCTCACACTCGTCATTGTTTTAGAGAGCAGGATGACCGTGCTGATCCTGTCTCACACTTGTGATTGTTTTAGGGGTGCAGGAGGACCGTGCTGATCCCATCAAACACTTGTCGTTGTTTTAGTGAGGACGTGGAGTGTACTGATCCCATCACGCACTCGTTGTTGTTTTAGAGGAGCAGGAGGACAGTGCCGATCCTGTCTCACACTCGTCATTGTTTTAGAGAGCAGTATACTGGGCTGATCCTGTCTCACACTCGTCATTGTTTTAGTGAGCAGGAGGACAGTGGTGATCCTGTCAACACTTGTCATTGTTTCAGAGAGCAGGAGGACCGTCCTGATCCTGTCTCACAATCGTCATTGTTTTTGGGGAGCAGGCGGACAGTGCTGATACTGTCTCACACTCGTCGTTGTTTTAGAAGAGCAGGGGGACTGTGCTGATCCTGTCTCCAACTAGTCATTGTTTTAAAGGAGCAGGAGGACCGTGCTGATCCTGTCTCACACTCGTCGTTGGTTAAGAGAGTTGGAGGACCATGCTGATCCTGTCTCCAACTCGTCATTGTTTTAGAAGAGCAGGAGGACCGTGCTGATCCTGTCTCCAACTAGTCAGTGTTTTAGAGGAGCTGGAGGACCGTGCTGATCCTGTCTCACACTCGTCATTGTTTCAGAGAGCAGGAGGACCGTGCTGATCCAGTCTCACACTCGTCACTGTTTTAGAAGAGCAGGAGGACTAGCTGATCCCATCAAAGACGCGTCATTGCTTTAGAGAGGACATGGACTGTACTGATCGCATCACACACTTGTTGTTGTTTTAGAGGAGCAGGAGTACTGTGCTGATCCTGTCTCACACTCGTCGGTGTTTTAGTGAGCAGGAGGACAGTGTTGATCCTGTCTCACAATCGGCATTGGTTTAGAGAGCAGGAGGACCATGCTGAACCTGTCCCACACTCGTAGTTGTTTTCGAGAGCAGGAAGAGCGTGCTGATCCTGTCTCACACTCGTCATTGTTTTAGAGAGCACGATGACCGTGCTGATCCTGTCTCACACTCGTCATTGTTTTAGAGAGTAGGATGTCCGTGCTGATCCTGTCTCACACTCGTCGCTGTTTTAGAGGAGCTGGAGGACCGTGCTGATCCTGTCTCACACTCGTCATTGTTTTAGAGAGCTGGATGACCGTGCTGATCCTGTCTCACACTCGTCATTGTTTTAGAGAGCTGGATGACCGTGCTGATCCTGTCTCACTCTCGTCATTGTTTTAGAGAGCAGGATGACCGTGCTGATCCTGTCTCACACTCGTCATTGTTTTAGAGAGCAGGATGACCGTGCTGATCCTGTCTCACACTTGTGATTGTTTTAGGGGTGCAGGAGGACCGTGCTGATCCCATCAAACACTTGTCGTTGTTTTAGTGAGGACGTGGAATGTACTGATCCCATCACGCACTCGTTGTTGTTTTAGAGGAGCAGGAGGACAGTGCCGATCCTGTCTCACACTCGTCGATGTTTTAGAGAGCAGTATACTGGGCTGATCCTGTCTCACACTCGTCATTGTTTTAGTGAGCAGGAGGACAGTGGTGATCCTGTCAACACTTGTCATTGTTTCAGAGAGCAGGAGGACCGTCCTGATCCTGTCTCACAATCGTCATTGTTTTAGAGAGGAGGAGGACTGTGCTGATCCTGTCTCCAACTCGTCATTGTTTTAAAGGAGCAGGAGGACCGTGCTGATCCTGTCTCACACTCGTCGTTGGTTAAGAGAGTTGGAGGACCATGCTGATCCTGTCTCCAACTCGTCATTGTTTTAGAAGAGCAGGAGGACCGTGCTGATCCTGTCTCCAACTAGTCAGTGTTTTAGAGGAGCTGGAGGACCGTGCTGATCCTGTCTCACACTCGTCACTGTTTTAGAAGAGCAGGAGGACTAGCTGATCCCATCAAAGACGCGTCATTGCTTTAGAGAGGACATGGACTGTACTGATCGCATCACACACTTGTTGTTGTTTTAGAGGAGCAGGAGTACTGTGCTGATCCTGTCTCACACTCGTCGGTGTTTTAGTGAGCAGGAGGACAGTGTTGATCCTGTCTCACAATCGGCATTGGTTTAGGGAGCAGGAGGACCATGCTGAACCTGTCTCACACTCGTAGTTGTTTTCGAGAGCAGGAGGAGCGTGCTGATCCTGTCTCACACTCGTCATTGTTTTAGAGAGCTGGATGACCGTGCTGATCCTGTCTCACACTCGTCATTGTTTTATAGAGCTGGATGACCGTGCTGATCCTGTCTCACTCTCGTCATTGTTTTAGAGAGCAGGAGGACCGTGCTGTTCCTGTCTCACACTCGTCATTGTTTTAGAGGAGCAGGAGGACCGTGCTGTTCCTGTCTCACACTCGTCATTATTTTTGAGAGCAGGATGACTTTGCTGATCCTGTCTCACACTTGTGATTGTTTTAGGGGTGCAGGAGGACCGTGCTGATCCCATCAAACACTTGTCGTTGTTTTAGTGAGGACGTGGAGAGTACTGATCCCATCACGCACTCGTTGTTGTTTTAGAGGAGCTGGAGGACAGTGCCGATCCTGTCTCACACTTGTCAATGTTTTAGAGAGCAGGAGTACTGGGCTGATACTTTCTCACACTCGTCGTTGCTTTAGTGAGCAGGAGGACAGTGTTGATCCTGTCAACACTTGTCATTGTTTCAGAGAGCAGGAGGACCGTCCTGATCCTGTCTCACACTCGTGATTGTTTTAGGGGAGCAGGAGGACAGTGCTGATACTGTCTCACACTCATCGTTGTTTTTGAGAGGAGGAGGACCGTGCTGATCCTGTCTCACACTCGTCGTTGATTTAGAGAGTAGGAGGACCATGCTGATCCTGTCTCCAACTCGTCATTGTTTTAGAAGAGCAGGAGGACCGTGCTGATCCTGTCTCACACTCGTCGTTGTTTTAGTGAGCAGGAGGACAGTGTTGATCCTGTCAACACTTGTCATTGTTTCAGAGAGCAGGAGGACCGTCCTGATCCTGTCTCACACTAGTCTTTGTTTTAGAGGAGCGGGAGGACCGTGCTGATCCTGTCTCACACTCGTCTTTGTTTTCGAGAGAATGAGGACCGTGCTGATCCTGTCTCACACTCGTCGTTGGTTTAGACAGCAGGAGGACCGTGCTGATCCTGTCTCACACTCATCATTGGTTTTGAGAGCAGGAGGACCGGGCTGATCCTGTCTCACACTCGTCGTTGGTTTAGACAGCAGGAGGACCATGCTGATCCTGTCTCACACTCGTTATTGTTTTCGAATGGACTCGGACTGTGTTTATCCTGTCACAGCCTTGTCATTGTTTTAGAGATGACGTGGAGTGTACTGATCCCATTACACACTAGTCTTTGTTTTAGAGGAGCAGGAGGACCGTTCTGATCCTGTGTCACACTCGTCATTGTTTTAGAGGAGCAGGAGGACCGTGCTGATCCTGTCTCACACTCGTCTTTGTTTTCGAGAGCAGGAGGACCGTGCTGATCCTGTCTCACACTCGTCATTGTTTTAGAGAGCAGGAGGACTGTGCTGATCCCGTCCAACACTCGTCATTGTTTTAGAGAGCGGGAGGACTGTGCTGATCCTGTCTCACACTCATCATTGTTTTAGAGAGCACGACGACCGTGCTGATCCGGTCTCACACTCGTCATTGTTTTAGAGAGCAGGATGACCGTGCTGATCCTGTCTCACACTTGTGATTGTTTTAGGGGTGCAGGAGGACCGTGCTGATCCCAGCAAACACTTGTCGTTGTTTTGGAGAGGACGTGGAGTGTACTGATCCCATCACGCACTCGTTGTTGTTTTAGAGGAGCAGTAGGACAGTGCCGATCCTGTCTCACACTTGTCATTGTTTTTGAGAGCAGGAGTACTGGGCTGATGCTGTCTCACACTCGTCGTTGTGTTAGTGAGCAGGAGGACAGTGTTGATGCTGTCAACACTTGTCATTGTTTCAGAGAGCAGGAGGACCGTGCTGTTCCTGTCTCACACTCGTCATTGTTTTAGAGAGCAGGAGGACCGTGCTGTTCCTGTCTCACACTCGTCATTGTTTTAGAGGAGCAGGAGGACCGTGCTGTTCCTGTCTCACACTCGTCATTATTTTTGAGAGCAGGATGACTTTGCTGATCCTGTCTCACACTTGTGATTGTTTTAGGGGTGCAGGAGGACCGTGCTGATCCCATCAAACACTTGTCGTTGTTTTAGTGAGGACGTGGAGAGTACTGATCCCATCACGCACTCGTTGTTGTTTTAGAGGAGCAGGAGGACAGTGCCGATCCTGTCTCACACTTGTCAATGTTTTAGAGAGCAGGAGGACCGTGCTGATCCTGTATCACACACGTCATTATTTTAGAGCGCAGGATGACTGTGCTGATCCTGTATCACACTCGTCATTGTTTTAGAGGAGCAGGAGGAGTGTACTGATCCCATCACACACTAGTCTTTGTTTTAGAGGAGCAGGAGGGCCGTGCTGATCCTGTGTCACACTCGTCATTGTTTTAGAGAGCAGGAGGACCGTGCTGATCCTGTCTCACACTCGTCATTGTTTTAGAGGAGCAGGAGGACCGTGCTGTTCCTGTCTCACACTCGTCATTATTTTTGAGAGCAGGATGACTTTGCTGATCCTGTCTCACACTTGTGATTGTTTTAGGGGTGCAGGAGGACCGTGCTGATCCCATCAAACACTTGTCGTTGTTTTAGTGAGGACGTGGAGAGTACTGATCCCATCACGCACTCGTTGTTGTTTTAGAGGAGCAGGAGGACAGTGCCGATCCTGTCTCACACTTGTCATTGTTTTAGAGAGCAGGAGTACTGGGCTGATCCTTTCTCACACTCGTCGTTGTTTTAGTGAGCAGGAGGACAGTGTTGATCCTGTCAACACTTGTCATTGTTTCAGAGAGCAGGAGGACCGTCCTGATCCTGTCTCACACTCGTGATTGTTTTAGGGGAGCAGGAGGACAGTGCTGATACTGTCTCCAACTCGTCATTGTTTTAGAAGAGCAGGAGGACCGTGCAGATCCTGTCTCACACTCGTCGTTGGTTTAGACAGCAGGAGTACTGGGCAGATCCTGTCTCACACTCGTCGTTGTTTTAGTGAGCCAGAGGACTGTGTTGATCCTGTCAACACTTGTCATTGTTTCAGAGAGCAGGAGGACCGTCCTGATCCTGTCTCACACTAGTCTTTGTTTTAGAGGAGCGGGAGGACCGTGCTGATCCTGTCTCACACTCGTCGTTGTTTTCGAGAGAATGAGGACCGTGCTGATCCTGTCTCACACTCGTCGTTGGTTTAGACAGCAGGAGGACTGTGCTGATCCTGTCTCACACTAATCATTGGTTTTGAGAGCAGGAAGACCGGGCTGATCCTGTCTCACACTCGTCGTTGGTTTAGACAGCAGGAGGACCATGCTGATCCTGTCTCACACTCGTTATTGTTTTCGAATGGACTCGGACTGTGTTTATCCTGTCACACCCTTGTCATTGTTTTAGAGATGACGTGGAGTGTACTGATCCCATTACACACTAGTCTTTGTTTTAGAGGAGCAGGAGGACCGTTCTGATCCTGTGTCACACTCGTCATTGTTTTAGAGGAGCAGGAGGAGTGTACTGATCCCATCACACACTAGTCTTTGTTTTAGAGGAGCAGGAAGGCCGTGCTGATCCTGTGTCACAGACGTCATTGTTTTACAGAGCAGGAGGACCGTGCTGTTCCTGTCTCACACTCGTCATTGTTTTAGAGGAGCAGGAGGACCGTGCTGATCCTGTCTCACACTCGTCTTTGTTTTCGAGAGCAGGAGGACCGTGCTGATCCTGTCTCACACTCGTCATTGTTTTAGAGAGCAGGAGGACTGTGCTGATCCCATCCAACACTCGTCATTGTTTTCGAGAGCAGGAGGACCGTGCTGATCCTGTCTCACACTCGTTATTGTTTTCGAATGGACTCGGACTGTGTTTATCCTGTCACACCCTTGTCATTGTTTTAGAGATGACGTGGAGTGTACTGATCCCATTACACACTAGTCTTTGTTTTAGAGGAGCAGGAGGACTGTTCTGATCCTGTGTCACACTCGTCATTGTTTTAGAGGAGCAGGAGGAGTGTACTGATCCCATCACACACTAGTCTTTGTTTTAGAGGAGCAGGAAGGCCGTGCTGATCCTGTGTCACAGACGTCATTGTTTTAGAGAGCAGGAGGACCGTGCTGTTCCTGTCTCACACTCGTCATTGTTTTAGAGAGCAGGAGAACCGTGCTGTTCCTGTCTCACACTCGTCATTGTTTTAGAGGAGCAGGAGGAGTGTACTGATCACATCACACACTAGTCTTTGTTTTAGAGCGCAGGATGACTGTGCTGATCCTGTATCACACTCGTCATTGTTTTAGAGAGCAGGAGGACCGTGCTGATCCTGTCTCACACTCGTCATTGTTTTAGAGAGCAGGAGGACCGTGCTGATCCTGTCTCACACTCGTCATTGTTTTAGAGAGCAGGAGGACCGTGCTGATCCTGTCTCACACTCGTCATTGTTTTAGAGAGCAGGAGGACCGTGCTGATCCTGTTTCACACTCGTCATTGTTTTAGAGAGCAGGAGGACCGTGCTGATCCTGTCTCACACTCATCGTTGTTTTAGAGAGCCTGAGGACCGTGCTGATCCTGTCTCCAACGTTGTTGTTTTAGAGGAGCAGGAGGACCGTGCTGATCCTGTCTCACACTCGTCATTATTTTAGAGAGCAGGAGGACAGTGCTGATCCTGTCTCACACTCGTCATTATTTTTCAGAGTAGGATGACTGTGCTGATCCTGTATCACACTCGTCATTGTTTTAGAGAGCAGGAAGACAGTGCTGATCCTGTCTCACACTCGTCTTTGTATGCGAGAGCTGGAACACCGTGCTGATCCTGTCAAACACTCGTCATTGTTTTAGAGGAACAGGTGGAGTGTACTGATCCCATCACACACTCATCATTGTTTTAGAGGAGCAGGAGGACCGTGCTGATCCTGTCTCACACCCGTCATTATTTTAGAGGGCAGGATGACTGTGCTGATCCTGTATCACACTCGTCATTATTTTAGAGCGCAGGATGACTGTGCTGATCCTGTATCACACTCGTCATTGTTTTAGAGAGTAGGATGTCCGTGCTGATCCTGTCTCACACTCGTCGTTGTTTTAGGGGAGCAGGAGGACAGTGCTGATACTGTCTCACACTCATCGTTGTTTTTGAGAGGAGGAGGACCGTGCTGATCCTGTCTCACACTCGTCGTTGATTTAGAGAGTAGGAGGACCATGCTGATCCTGTCTCCAACTCGTCATTGTTTTAGAAGAGCAGGAGGACCGTGCTGATCCTGTCTCACACTCGTCGTTGGTTTAGACAGCAGGAGTACTGGGCAGATCCTGTCTCACACTCGTCGTTGTTTTAGTGAGCCAGAGGACTGTGTTGATCCTGTCAACACTTGTCATTGTTTCAGAGAGCAGGAGGACCGTCCTGATCCTGTCTCACACTAGTCTTTGTTTTAGAGGAGCGGGAGGACCGTGCTGATCCTGTCTCACACTCGTCTTTGTTTTCGAGAGAATGAGGACCGTGCTGATCCTTTCTCACACTCGTCGTTGGTTTAGACAGCAGGAGGACCGTGCTGATCCTGTCTCACACTCATCATTGGTTTTGAGAGCAGGAGGACCGGGCTGATCCTGTCTCACACTCGTCGTTGGTTTAGACAGCAGGAGGACCATGCTGATCCTGTCTCACACTCGTTATTGTTTTCGAATGGACTCGGACTGTGTTTATCCTGTCACAGCCTTGTCATTGTTTTAGAGATGACGTGGAGTGTACTGATCCCATTACACACTAGTCTTTGTTTTAGAGGAGCAGGAGGACCGTTCTGATCCTGTGTCACACTCGTCATTGTTTTAGAGGAGCAGGAGGACCGTGCTGATCCTGTCTCACACTCGTCTTTGTTTTCGAGAGCAGGAGGACCGTGCTGATCCTGTCTCACACTCGTCATTGTTTTAGAGAGCAGGAGGACTGTGCTGATCCCGTCCAACACTCGTCATTGTTTTAGAGAGCGGGAGGACTGTGCTGATCCTGTCTCACACTCGTCATTGTTTTAGAGAGCACGACGACCGTGCTGATCCGGTCTCACACTCGTCATTGTTTTAGAGAGCAGGATGACCGTGCTGATCCTGTCTCACACTTGTGAATGTTTTAGGGGTGCAGGAGGACCGTGCTGATCCCAGCAAACACTTGTCGTTGTTTTGGAGAGGACGTGGAGTGTACTGATCCCATCACGCACTCGTTGTTGTTTTAGAGGAGCAGTAGGACAGTGCCGATCCTGTCTCACACTTGTCATTGTTTTAGAGAGCAGGAGTACTGGGCTGATGCTGTCTCACACTCGTCATTGTGTTAGTGAGCAGGAGGACAGTGTTGATCCTGTCAACACTTGTCATTGTTTCAGAGAGCAGGAGGACCGTGCTGTTCCTGTCTCACACTCGTCATTGTTTTAGAGAGCAGGAGGACCGTGCTGTTCCTGTCTCACACTCGTCATTGTTTTAGAGGAGCAGGAGGACCGTGCTGTTCCTGTCTCACACTCGTCATTATTTTTGAGAGCAGGATGACTTTGCTGATCCTGTCTCAGACTTGTGATTGTCTTAGGGGTGCAGGAGGACCGTGCTGATCCCATCAAACACTTGTCGTTGTTTTAGTGAGGACGTGGAGAGTACTGATCCCATCACGCACTCGTTGTTGTTTTAGAGGAGCAGGAGGACAGTGCCGATCCTGTCTCACACTTGTCATTGTTTTAGAGAGCAGGAGTACTGGGCTGATCCTTTCTCACACTCGTCGTTGTTTTAGTGAGCAGGAGGACAGTGTTGATCCTGTCAACACTTGTCATTGTTTCAGAGAGCAGGAGGACCGTCCTGATCCTGTCTCACACTCGTGATTGTTTTAGGGGAGCAGGAGGACAGTGCTGATACTGTCTCCAACTCGTCATTGTTTTAGAAGAGCAGGAGGACCGTGCTGATCCTGTCTCACACTCGTCGTTGGTTTAGACAGCAGGAGTACTGGGCAGATCCTGTCTCACACTCGTCGTTGTTTTAGTGAGCCAGAGGACTGTGTTGATCCTGTCAACACTTGTCATTGTTTCAGAGAGCAGGAGGACCGTCCTGATCCTGTCTCACACTAGTCTTTGTTTTAGAGGAGCGGGAGGACCGTGCTGATCCTGTCTCACACTCGTCGTTGTTTTCGAGAGAATGAGGACCGTGCTGATCCTGTCTCACACTCGTCGTTGGTTTAGACAGCAGGAGGACCGTGCTGATCCTGTCTCACACTCATCATTGGTTTTGAGAGCAGGAGGACCGGGCTGATCCTGTCTCACACTCGTCGTTGGTTTAGACAGCAGGAGGACCATGCTGATCCTGTCTCACACTCGTTATTGTGTTCGAATGGACTCGGACTGTGTTTATCCTGTCACACCCTTGTCATTGTTTTAGAGATGACGTGGAGTGTACTGATCCCATTACAGACTAGTCTTTGTTTTAGAGGAGCAGGAGGACCGTTCTGATCCTGTGTCACACTCGTCATTGTTTTAGAGGAGCAGGAGGATTGTACTGATCCCATCACACACTAGTCTTTGTTTTAGAGGAGCAGGAAGGCCGTGCTGATCCTGTGTCACAGACGTCATTGTTTTAGAGAGCAGGAGGACCGTGCTGTTCCTGTCTCACACTCGTCATTGTTTTAGAGAGCAGGAGGACCGTGCTGTTCCTGTCTCACACTCGTCATTGTTTTAGAGGAGCAGGAGGAGTGTACTGATCCCATTACACACTAGTCTTTGTTTTAGAGCGCAGGATGACTGTGCTGATCCTGTATCACACTCGTCATTGTTTTAGAGAGCAGGAGGACCGTGCTGATCCTGTCTCACACTCGTCATTGTTTTAGAGAGCAGGAGGACCGTGCTGATCCTGTCTCACACTCGTCATTGTTTTAGAGAGCAGGAGGACCGTGCTGATCCTGTCTCACACTCGTCATTGTTTTAGAGAGCAGGAGGACAGTGCTGATCCTGTTTCACACTCGTCATTGTTTTAGAGAGCAGGAGGACCGTGCTGATCCTGTCTCACACTCATCGTTGTTTTAGAGAGCCTGAGGACCGTGCTGATCCTGTCTCCAACGTCGTTGTTTTAGAGGAGCAGGAGGACCGTGCTGATCCTGTCTCACACTCGTCATTATTTTAGAGAGCAGGAGGACAGTGCTGATCCTGTCTCACACTCGTCATTATTTTTTAGAGTAGGATGACTGTGCTGATCCTGTATCACACTCGTCATTGTTTTAGAGAGCAGGAAGACAGTGCTGATCCTGTCTCACACTCGTCTTTGTATTAGAGAGCTGGAACACCGTGCTGATCCTGTCAAACACTCGTCATTGTTTTAGAGGAACAGGTGGAGTGTACTGATCCCATCACACACTCATCATTGTTTTAGAGGAGCAGGAGGACCGTGCTGATCCTGTCTCACACCCGTCATTATTTTAGAGCGCAGGATGACTGTGCTGATCCTGTATCACACTCGTCATTATTTTAGAGCGCTGGATGACTGTGCTGATCCTGTATCACACTCGTCATTGTTTTAGAGAGTAGGATGTCCGTGCTGATCCTGTCTCACACTCGTCGTTGTTTTAGGGGAGCAGGAGGACAGTGCTGATACTGTCTCACACTCATCGTTGTTTTTGAGAGGAGGAGGACCGTGCTGATCCTGTCTCACACTCGTCGTTGATTTAGAGAGTAGGAGGACCATGCTGATCCTGTCTCCAACTCGTCATTGTTTTAGAAGAGCAGGAGGACCGTGCTGATCCTGTCTCACACTCGTCGTTGGTTTAGACAGCAGGAGTACTGGGCAGATCCTGTCTCACACTCGTCGTTGTTTTAGTGAGCAGGAGGACAGTGTTGATCCTGTCAACACTTGTCATTGTTTCAGAGAGCAGGAGGACCGTCCTGATCCTGTCTCACACTAGTCTTTGTTTTAGAGGAGCGGGAGGACCGTGCTGATCCTGTCTCACACTCGTCTTTGTTTTCGAGAGAATGAGGACCGTGCTGATCCTTTCTCACACTCGTCGTTGGTTTAGACAGCAGGAGGACCGTGCTGATCCTGTCTCACACTCATCATTGGTTTTGAGAGCAGGAGGACCGGGCTGATCCTGTCTCACACTCGTCGTTGGTTTAGACAGCAGGAGGACCATGCTGATCCTGTCTCACACTCGTTATTGTTTTCGAATGGACTCGGACTGTGTTTATCCTGTCACAGCCTTGTCATTGTTTTAGAGATGACGTGGAGTGTACTGGTCCCATTACACACTAGTCTTTGTTTTAGAGGAGCAGGAGGACCATTCTGATCCTGTGTCACACTCGTCATTGTTTTAGAGGAGCAGGAGGACCGTGCTGATCCTGTCTCACACTCGTCTTTGTTTTAGAGAGCGGGAGGACTGTGCTGATCCTGTCTCACACTCGTCATTGTTTTAGAGAGCACGACGACCGTGCTGATCCTGTCTCACACTCGTCGTTGTTTTCGAGAGAATGAGGACCGTGCTGATCCTGTCTCACACTCGTCGTTGGTTTAGACAGCAGGAGGACCGTGCTGATCCTGTCTCACACTCGTCATTGTTTTAGAGAGCAGGAGGACCGTGCTGATCCTGTCTCACACTCGTCATTGTTTTAGAGAGCAGGAGGACAGTGCTGATCCTGTTTCACACTCGTCATTGTTTTAGAGAGCAGGAGGACCGTGCTGATCCTGTCTCACACTCATCGTTGTTTTAGAGAGCCTGAGGACCGTGCTGATCCTGTCTCCAACGTCGTTGTTTTAGAGGAGCAGGAGGACCGTGCTGATCCTGTCTCACACTCGTCATTATTTTAGAGAGCAGGAGGACAGTGCTGATCCTGTCTCACACTCGTCATTATTTTTTAGAGTAGGATGACTGTGCTGATCCTGTATCACACTCGTCATTGTTTTAGAGAGCAGGAAGACAGTGCTGATCCTGTCTCACACTCGTCTTTGTATTAGAGAGCTGGAACACCGTGCTGATCCTGTCAAACACTCGTCATTGTTTTAGAGGAACAGGTGGAGTGTACTGATCCCATCACACACTCATCATTGTTTTAGAGGAGCAGGAGGACCGTGCTGATCCTGTCTCACACCCGTCATTATTTTAGAGCGCAGGATGACTGTGCTGATCCTGTATCACACTCGTCATTATTTTAGAGCGCTGGATGACTGTGCTGATCCTGTATCACACTCGTCATTGTTTTAGAGAGTAGGATGTCCGTGCTGATCCTGTCTCACACTCGTCGTTGTTTTAGGGGAGCAGGAGGACAGTGCTGATACTGTCTCACACTCATCGTTGTTTTTGAGAGGAGGAGGACCGTGCTGATCCTGTCTCACACTCGTCGTTGATTTAGAGAGTAGGAGGACCATGCTGATCCTGTCTCCAACTCGTCATTGTTTTAGAAGAGCAGGAGGACCGTGCTGATCCTGTCTCACACTCGTCGTTGGTTTAGACAGCAGGAGTACTGGGCAGATCCTGTCTCACACTCGTCGTTGTTTTAGTGAGCAGGAGGACAGTGTTGATCCTGTCAACACTTGTCATTGTTTCAGAGAGCAGGAGGACCGTCCTGACCCTTTCTCACACTAGTCTTTGTTTTAGAGGAGCGGGAGGACCGTGCTGATCCTGTCTCACACTCGTCTTTGTTTTCGAGAGAATGAGGACCGTGCTGATCCTTTCTCACACTCGTCGTTGGTTTAGACAGCAGGAGGACCGTGCTGATCCTGTCTCACACTCATCATTGGTTTTGAGAGCAGGAGGACCGGGCTGATCCTGTCTCACACTCGTCGTTGGTTTAGACAGCAGGAGGACCATGCTGATCCTGTCTCACACTCGTTATTGTTTTCGAATGGACTCGGACTGTGTTTATCCTGTCACAGCCTTGTCATTGTTTTAGAGATGACGTGGAGTGTACTGGTCCCATTACACACTAGTCTTTGTTTTAGAGGAGCAGGAGGACCATTCTGATCCTGTGTCACACTCGTCATTGTTTTAGAGGAGCAGGAGGACCGTGCTGATCCTGTCTCACACTCGTCTTTGTTTTAGAGAGCGGGAGGACTGTGCTGATCCTGTCTCACACTCGTCATTGTTTTAGAGAGCACGACGACCGTGCTGATCCTGTCTCACACTCGTCGTTGTTTTCGAGAGAATGAGGACCGTGCTGATCCTGTCTCACACTCGTCGTTGGTTTAGACAGCAGGAGGACCGTGCTGATCCTGTCTCACACTAATCATTGGTTTTGAGAGCACGACGACCGTGCTGATCCTGTCTCACACTCGTCGTTGTTTTCGAGAGAATGAGGACCGTGCTGATCCTGTCTCACACTCGTCGTTGGTTTAGACAGCAGGAGGACCGTGCTGATCCTGTCTCACACTAATCATTGGTTTTGAGAGCAGGAGTACCGGGCTGATCCTGTCTCACACTCGTCGTTGGTTTAGACAGCAGGAGGACCATGCTGATCCTGTCTCACACTCGTTATTGTGTTCGAATGGACTCGGACTGTGTTTATCCTGTCACACCCTTGTCATTGTTTTAGAGATGACGTGGAGTGTACTGATCCCATTACAGACTAGTCTTTGTTTTAGAGGAGCAGGAGGACCGTTCTGATCCTGTGTCACACTCGTCATTGTTTTAGAGGAGCAGGAGGAGTGTACTGATCCCATCACACACTAGTCTTTGTTTTAGAGGAGCAGGAAGGCCGTGCTGATCCTGTGTCACAGACGTCATTGTTTTAGAGAGCAGGAGGACCGTGCTGTTCCTGTCTCACACTCGTCATTGTTTTAGAGAGCAGGAGGACCGTGCTGTTCCTGTCTCACACTCGTCATTGTTTTAGAGGAGCAGGAGGAGTGTACTGATCCCATCACACACTAGTCTTTGTTTTAGAGCGCAGGATGACTGTGCTGATCCTGTATCACACTCGTCATTGTTTTAGAGAGCAGGAGGACCGTGCTGATCCTGTCTCACACTCGTCATTGTTTTAGAGAGCAGGAGGACAGTGCTGATCCTGTCTCACACTCGTCATTGTTTTAGAGAGCAGGAGGACCGTGCTGATCCTGTCTCACACTCGTCATTGTTTTAGAGAGCAGGAGGACCGTGCTGATCCTGTTTCACACTCGTCATTGTTTTAGAGAGCAGGAGGACCGTGCTGATCCTGTCTCACACTCATCGTTGTTTTAGAGAGCCTGAGGACCGTGCTGATCCTGTCTCCAACGTCGTTGTTTTAGAGGAGCAGGAGGACCGTGCTGATCCTGTCTCACACCCGTCATTATTGTAGAGCGCAGGATGACTGTGCTGATCCTGTATCACACTCGTCATTATTTTAGAGCGCTGGATGACTGTGCTGATCCTGTATCACACTCGTCATTGTTTTAGAGAGTAGGATGTCCGTGCTGATCCTGTCTCACACTCGTCGTTGTTTTAGGGGAGCAGGAGGACAGTGCTGATCCTGTCTCACACTCATCGTTGTTTTAGAGAGCCTGAGGACCGTGCTGATCCTGTCTCCAACGTCGTTGTTTTAGAGGAGCAGGAGGACCGTGCTGATCCTGTCTCACACCCGTCATTATTTTAGAGCGCAGGATGACTGTGCTGATCCTGTATCACACTCGTCATTATTTTAGAGCGCTGGATGACTGTGCTGATCCTGTATCACACTCGTCATTGTTTTAGAGAGTAGGATGTCCGTGCTGATCCTGTCTCACACTCGTCGTTGTTTTAGGGGAGCAGGAGGACAGTGCTGATACTGTCTCACACTCATCGTTGTTTTTGAGAGGAGGAGGACCGTGCTGATCCTGTCTCACACTCGTCGTTGATTTAGAGAGTAGGAGGACCATGCTGATCCTGTCTCCAACTCGTCATTGTTTTAGAAGAGCAGGAGGACCGTGCTGATCCTGTCTCACACTCGTCGTTGGTTTAGACAGCAGGAGTACTGGGCAGATCATGTCTCACACTCGTCGTTGTTTTAGTGAGCAGGAGGACAGTGTTGATCCTGTCAACACTTGTCATTGTTTCAGAGAGCAGGAGGACCGTCCTGATCCTGTCTCACACTAGTCTTTGTTTTAGAGGAGCGGGAGGACCGTGCTGATCCTGTCTCACACTCGTCTTTGTTTTCGAGAGAATGAGGACCGTGCTGATCCTTTCTCACACTCGTCGTTGGTTTAGACAGCAGGAGGACCGTGCTGATCCTGTCTCACACTCATCATTGGTTTTGAGAGCAGGAGGACCGGGCTGATCCTGTCTCACACTCGTCGTTGGTTTAGACAGCAGGAGGACCATGCTGATCCTGTCTCACACTCGTTATTGTTTTCGAATGGACTCGGACTGTGTTTATCCTGTCACAGCCTTGTCATTGTTTTAGAGATGACGTGGAGTGTACTGATCCCATTACACACTAGTCTTTGTTTTAGAGGAGCAGGAGGACCGTTCTGATCCTGTGTCACACTCGTCATTGTTTTAGAGGAGCAGGAGGACCGTGCTGATCCTGTCTCACACTCGTCTTTGTTTTCGAGAGCAGGAGGACCGTGCTGATCCTGTCTCACACTCGTCATTGTTTTAGAGAGCAGGAGGACTGTGCTGATCCTGTCCAACACTCGTCATTGTTTTAGAGAGCGGGAGGACTGTGCTGATCCTGTCTCACACTCGTCATTGTTTTAGAGAGCACGACGACCGTGCTGATCCGGTCTCACACTCGTCATTGTTTTAGAGAGCAGGATGACCGTGCTGATCCTGTCTCACACTTGTGATTGTTTTAGGGGTGCAGGAGGACCGTGCTGATCCCAGCAAACACTTGTCGTTGTTTTGGAGAGGACGTGGAGTGTACTGATCCCATCACGCACTCGTTGTTGTTTTAGAGGAGCAGTAGGACAGTGCCGATCCTGTCTCACACTTGTCATTGTTTTAGAGAGCAGGAGTACTGGGCTGATGCTGTCTCACACTCGTCGTTGTGTTAGTGAGCAGGAGGACAGTGTTGATCCTGTCAACACTTGTCATTGTTTCAGAGAGCAGGAGGACAGTGCTGATCCTGTCTCACACTCGTCATTGTTTTAGAGAGCAGGAGGACCGTGCTGATCCTGTCTCACACTCGTCATTGTTTTAGAGAGCAGGAGGACCGTGCTGATCCTGTTTCACACTCGTCATTGTTTTAGAGAGCAGGAGGACCGTGCTGATCCTGTCTCACACTCATCGTTGTTTTAGAGAGCCTGAGGACCGTGCTGATCCTGTCTCCAACGTCGTTGTTTTAGAGGAGCAGGAGGACCGTGCTGATCCTGTCTCACACCCGTCATTATTGTAGAGCGCAGGATGACTGTGCTGATCCTGTATCACACTCGTCATTATTTTAGAGCGCTGGATGACTGTGCTGATCCTGTATCACACTCGTCATTGTTTTAGAGAGTAGGATGTCCGTGCTGATCCTGTCTCACACTCGTCGTTGTTTTAGGGGAGCAGGAGGACAGTGCTGATCCTGTCTCACACTCATCGTTGTTTTAGAGAGCCTGAGGACCGTGCTGATCCTGTCTCCAACGTCGTTGTTTTAGAGGAGCAGGAGGACCGTGCTGATCCTGTCTCACACCCGTCATTATTTTAGAGCGCAGGATGACTGTGCTGATCCTGTATCACACTCGTCATTATTTTAGAGCGCTGGATGACTGTGCTGATCCTGTATCACACTCGTCATTGTTTTAGGGGAGCAGGAGGACAGTGCTGATACTGTCTCACACTCATCGTTGTTTTTGAGAGGAGGAGGACCGTGCTGATCCTGTCTCACACTCGTCGTTGATTTAGAGAGTAGGAGGACCATGCTGATCCTGTCTCCAACTCGTCATTGTTTTAGAAGAGCAGGAGGACCGTGCTGATCCTGTCTCACACTCGTCGTTGGTTTAGACAGCAGGAGTACTGGGCAGATCCTGTCTCACACTCGTCGTTGTTTTAGTGAGCAGGAGGACAGTGTTGATCCTGTCAACACTTGTCATTGTTTCAGAGAGCAGGAGGACCGTCCTGATCCTGTCTCACACTAGTCTTTGTTTTAGAGGAGCGGGAGGACCGTGCTGATCCTGTCTCACACTCGTCTTTGTTTTCGAGAGAATGAGGACCGTGCTGATCCTTTCTCACACTCGTCGTTGGTTTAGACAGCAGGAGGACCGTGCTGATCCTGTCTCACACTCATCATTGGTTTTGAGAGCAGGAGGACCGGGCTGATCCTGTCTCACACTCGTCGTTGGTTTAGACAGCAGGAGGACCATGCTGATCCTGTCTCACACTCGTTATTGTTTTCGAATGGACTCGGACTGTGTTTATCCTGTCACAGCCTTGTCATTGTTTTAGAGATGACGTGGAGTGTACTGATCCCATTACACACTAGTCTTTGTTTTAGAGGAGCAGGAGGACCGTTCTGATCCTGTGTCACACTCGTCATTGTTTTAGAGGAGCAGGAGGACCGTGCTGATCCTGTCTCACACTCGTCTTTGTTTTCGAGAGCAGGAGGACCGTGCTGATCCTGTCTCACACTCGTCATTGTTTTAGAGAGCAGGAGGACTGTGCTGATCCCGTCCAACACTCGTCATTGTTTTAGAGAGCGGGAGGACTGTGCTGATCCTGTCTCACACTCGTCATTGTTTTAGAGAGCACGACGACCGTGCTGATCCGGTCTCACACTCGTCATTGTTTTAGAGAGCAGGATGACCGTGCTGATCCTGTCTCACACTTGTGATTGTTTTAGGGGTGCAGGAGGACCGTGCTGATCCCAGCAAACACTTGTCGTTGTTTTGGAGAGGACGTGGAGTGTACTGATCCCATCACGCACTCGTTGTTGTTTTAGAGGAGCAGTAGGACAGTGCCGATCCTGTCTCACACTTGTCATTGTTTTAGAGAGCAGGAGTACTGGGCTGATGCTGTCTCACACTCGTCGTTGTGTTAGTGAGCAGGAGGACAGTGTTGATCCTGTCAACACTTGTCATTGTTTCAGAGAGCAGGAGGACCGTGCTGTTCCTGTCTCACACTCGTCATTGTTTTAGAGAGCAGGAGGACCGTGCTGTTCCTGTCTCACACTCGTCATTGTTTTAGAGGAGCAGGAGGACCGTGCTGTTCCTGTCTCACACTCGTCATTATTTTTGAGAGCAGGATGACTTTGCTGATCCTGTCTCACACTTGTGATTGTTTTAGGGGTGCAGGAGGACCGTGCTGATCCCATCAAACACTTGTCGTTGTTTTAGTGAGGACGTGGAGAGTACTGATCCCATCACGCACTCGTTGTTGTTTTAGAGGAGCAGGAGGACAGTGCCGATCCTGTCTCACACTTGTCAATGTTTTAGAGAGCAGGAGGACCGTGCTGATCCTGTCTCACACACGTCATTATTTTAGAGCGCAGGATGACTGTGCTGATCCTGTATCACACTCGTCATTGTTTTAGAGGAGCAGGAGGAGTGTACTGATCCCATCACACACTAGTCTTTGTTTTAGAGGAGCAGGAGGGCCGTGCTGATCCTGTGTCACACTCGTCATTGTTTTAGAGAGCAGGAGGACCGTGCTGTTCCTGTCTCACACTCGTCATTGTTTTAGAGGAGCAGGAGGACCGTGCTGTTCCTGTCTCACACTCGTCATTATTTTTGAGAGCAGGATGACTTTGCTGATCCTGTCTCACACTTGTGATTGTTTTAGGGGTGCAGGAGGACCGTGCTGATCCCATCAAACACTTGTCGTTGTTTTAGTTAGGACGTGGAGAGTACTGATCCCATCACGCACTCGTTGTTGTTTTAGAGGAGCAGGAGGACAGTGCCGATCCTGTCTCACACTTGTCATTGTTTTAGAGAGCAGGAGTACTGGGCTGATCCTTTCTCACACTCGTCGTTGTTTTAGTGAGCAGGAGGACAGTGTTGATCCTGTCAACACTTGTCATTGTTTCAGAGAGCAGGAGGACCGTCCTGATCCTGTCTCACACTCGTGATTGTTTTAGGGGAGCAGGAGGACAGTGCTGATACTGTCTCCAACTCGTCATTGTTTTAGAAGAGCAGGAGGACCGTGCTGATCCTGTCTCACACTTGTGATTGTTTTAGGGGTGCAGGAGGACCGTGCTGATCCCAGCAAACACTTGTCGTTGTTTTGGAGAGGACGTGGAGTGTACTGATCCCATCACGCACTCGTTGTTGTTTTAGAGGAGCAGTAGGACAGTGCCGATCCTGTCTCACACTTGTCATTGTTTTAGAGAGCAGGAGTACTGGGCTGATGCTGTCTCACACTCGTCGTTGTGTTAGTGAGCAGGAGGACAGTGTTGATCCTGTCAACACTTGTCATTGTTTCAGAGAGCAGGAGGACAGTGCTGATCCTGACTCACACTCGTCATTGTTTTAGAGAGCAGGAGGACCGTGCTGATCCTGTCTCACACTCGTCATTGTTTTAGAGAGCAGGAGGACCGTGCTGATCCTGTTTCACACTCGTCATTGTTTTAGAGAGCAGGAGGACCGTGCTGATCCTGTCTCACACTCATCGTTGTTTTAGAGAGCCTGAGGACCGTGCTGATCCTGTCTCCAACGTCGTTGTTTTAGAGGAGCAGGAGGACCGTGCTGATCCTGTCTCACACCCGTCATTATTGTAGAGCGCAGGATGACTGTGCTGATCCTGTATCACACTCGTCATTATTTTAGAGCGCTGGATGACTGTGCTGATCCTGTATCACACTCGTCATTGTTTTAGAGAGTAGGATGTCCGTGCTGATCCTGTCTCACACTCGTCGTTGTTTTAGGGGAGCAGGAGGACAGTGCTGATCCTGTCTCACACTCATCGTTGTTTTAGAGAGCCTGAGGACCGTGCTGATCCTGTCTCCAACGTCGTTGTTTTAGAGGAGCAGGAGGACCGTGCTGATCCTGTCTCACACCCGTCATTATTTTAGAGCGCAGGATGACTGTGCTGATCCTGTATCACACTCGTCATTATTTTAGAGCGCTGGATGACTGTGCTGATCCTGTATCACACTCGTCATTGTTTTAGGGGAGCAGGAGGACAGTGCTGATACTGTCTCACACTCATCGTTGTTTTTGAGAGGAGGAGGACCGTGCTGATCCTGTCTCACACTCGTCGTTGATTTAGAGAGTAGGAGGACCATGCTGATCCTGTCTCCAACTCGTCATTGTTTTAGAAGAGCAGGAGGACCGTGCTGATCCTGTCTCACACTCGTCGTTGGTTTAGACAGCAGGAGTACTGGACAGATCCTGTCTCACACTCGTCGTTGTTTTAGTGAGCAGGAGGACAGTGTTGATCCTGTCAACACTTGTCATTGTTTCAGAGAGCAGGAGGACCGTCCTGATCCTGTCTCACACTAGTCTTTGTTTTAGAGGAGCGGGAGGACCGTGCTGATCCTGTCTCACACTCGTCTTTGTTTTCGAGAGAATGAGGACCGTGCTGATCCTTTCTCACACTCGTCGTTGGTTTAGACAGCAGGAGGACCGTGCTGATCCTGTCTCACACTCATCATTGGTTTTGAGAGCAGGAGGACCGGGCTGATCCTGTCTCACACTCGTCGTTGGTTTAGACAGCAGGAGGACCATGCTGATCCTGTCTCACACTCGTTATTGTTTTCGAATGGACTCGGACTGTGTTTATCCTGTCACAGCCTTGTCATTGTTTTAGAGATGACGTGGAGTGTACTGATCCCATTACACACTAGTCTTTGTTTTAGAGGAGCAGGAGGACCGTTCTGATCCTGTGTCACACTCGTCATTGTTTTAGAGGAGCAGGAGGACCGTGCTGATCCTGTCTCACACTCGTCTTTGTTTTCGAGAGCAGGAGGACCGTGCTGATCCTGTCTCACACTCGTCATTGTTTTAGAGAGCAGGAGGACTGTGCTGATCCCGTCCAACACTCGTCATTGTTTTAGAGAGCGGGAGGACTGTGCTGATCCTGTCTCACACTCGTCATTGTTTTAGAGAGCACGACGACCGTGCTGATCCGGTCTCACACTCGTCATTGTTTTAGAGAGCAGGATGACCGTGCTGATCCTGTCTCACACTTGTGATTGTTTTAGGGGTGCAGGAGGACCGTGCTGATCCCAGCAAACACTTGTCGTTGTTTTGGAGAGGACGTGGAGTGTACTGATCCCATCACGCACTCGTTGTTGTTTTAGAGGAGCAGTAGGACAGTGCCGATCCTGTCTCACACTTGTCATTGTTTTAGAGAGCAGGAGTACTGGGCTGATGCTGTCTCACACTCGTCGTTGTGTTAGTGAGCAGGAGGACAGTGTTGATCCTGTCAACACTTGTCATTGTTTCAGAGAGCAGGAGGACCGTGCTGTTCCTGTCTCACACTCGTCATTGTTTTAGAGAGCAGGAGGACCGTGCTGTTCCTGTCTCACACTCGTCATTGTTTTAGAGGAGCAGGAGGACCGTGCTGTTCCTGTCTCACACTCGTCATTATTTTTGAGAGCAGGATGACTTTGCTGATCCTGTCTCACACTTGTGATTGTTTTAGGGGTGCAGGAGGACCGTGCTGATCCCATCAAACACTTGTCGTTGTTTTAGTGAGGACGTGGAGAGTACTGATCCCATCACGCACTCGTTGTTGTTTTAGAGGAGCAGGAGGACAGTGCCGATCCTGTCTCACACTTGTCAATGTTTTAGAGAGCAGGAGGACCGTGCTGATCCTGTCTCACACACGTCATTATTTTAGAGCGCAGGATGACTGTGCTGATCCTGTATCACACTCGTCATTGTTTTAGAGGAGCAGGAGGAGTGTACTGATCCCATCACACTCTAGTCTTTGTTTTAGAGGAGCAGGAGGGCCGTGCTGATCCTGTGTCACACTCGTCATTGTTTTAGAGAGCAGGAGGACCGTGCTGTTCCTGTCTCACACTCGTCATTGTTTTAGAGGAGCAGGAGGACCGTGCTGTTCCTGTCTCACACTCGTCATTATTTTTGAGAGCAGGATGACTTTGCTGATCCTGTCTCACACTTGTGATTGTTTTAGGGGTGCAGGAGGACCGTGCTGATCCCATCAAACACTTGTCGTTGTTTTAGTGAGGACGTGGAGAGTACTGATCCCATCACGCACTCGTTGTTGTTTTAGAGGAGCAGGAGGACAGTGCCGATCCTGTCTCACACTTGTCATTGTTTTAGAGAGCAGGAGTACTGGGCTGATCCTTTCTCACACTCGTCGTTGTTTTAGTGAGCAGGAGGACAGTGTTGATCCTGTCAACACTTGTCATTGTTTCAGAGAGCAGGAGGACCGTCCTGATCCTGTCTCACACTCGTGATTGTTTTAGGGGAGCAGGAGGACAGTGCTGATACTGTCTCCAACTCGTCATTGTTTTAGAAGAGCAGGAGGACCGTGCAGATCCTGTCTCACACTCGTCGTTGGTTTAGACAGCAGGAGTACTGGGCAGATCCTGTCTCACACTCGTCGTTGTTTTAGTGAGCCAGAGGACTGTGTTGATCCTGTCAACACTTGTCATTGTTTCAGAGAGCAGGAGGACCGTCCTGATCCTGTCTCACACTAGTCTTTGTTTTAGAGGAGCGGGAGGACCGTGCTGATCCTGTCTCACACTCGTCGTTGTTTTCGAGAGAATGAGGACCGTGCTGATCCTGTCTCACACTCGTCGTTGGTTTAGACAGCAGGAGGACCGTGCTGATCCTGTCTCACACTAATCATTGGTTTTGAGAGCAGGAGTACCGGGCTGATCCTGTCTCACACTCGTCGTTGTTTTAGGGGAGCAGGAGGAGTGTATTGATCCCATCACACACTCGTCATTGATTTAGAGGAGCAGGAGGACCGTGCTGATCCTGTCTCACACTCGTCATTATTTTAGAGCGCAGGATGACTGTGCTGATCCTGTCTCACACTCGTCATTATTGTTGAGAGCAGGAGGACTGTGCTGATCCTGTCTCACACTCGTCATTGTTTTAGAGAGCGGGATGACCGTGCTGATCCGGTCTCACACTTGTCATTGTTTTAGAGAGCTGGACCACCGTGCTGATCCTGTCTCACACTCGTCATTATTTTAGAGCGCAGGATTACTGTGCTGATCCTGTCTCACACTCGTCATTATTTTTGAGAGCAGGATGACTGTGCTGATCCTGTATCACACTCGTCATTGTTTTAGAGAGCAGGAGGACAGTGCTGATCCTGTCTCACGCTCGTCATTGTTTTAGAGGAGCGGGAGGACCATGCTGATCCTTTCTCACACTCGTCATTGTTTTAGAGGAGCGGGAGGACCGTGCTGATCCTGTCTCACACTCGTCGTTTTTTTTTCAACTTTTTTTATTGTGTTTTCAAATAGTTACAGAATAAAAGTGTGTGAAAAAGAAAATATGTGTTACCCATCCCCCCTCCCCTTAACCCCTGCCCCCTAACATCCCTATTGAAAAAAAGAAGAAAGAAAGAAAGAAAGAAAGAAAGTCGTTGTTTTAGAGAGCATGAGGACCATGCTGATCCTGTCTCACACTCGTCATTGTTTTAGAGAGCAGGATGACCGTGCTGATCCTGTCTCACACTTGTGATTGTTTTAGGGGTGCAGGAGGACCGTGCTGATCCCAGCAAACACTTGTCGTTGTTTTAGAGAGGACGTGGAGTGTACTGATCCCAACACGCACTCGTTGTTCATTTAGAGAGCAGGAGGACTGTGCTGATCCCGTCCAACACTCGTCATTGTTTTAGAGAGCAGGAGGACTGTGCTGATCCTGTCTCACACTTGTCATTGTTTTAGAGAGCACGACGAGTGTGCTGATCCTGTCTCACACTCGTCATTGTTTTAGAGATCAGGATGACCGTGCTGATCCTGTCTCACACTTGTGATTGTTTTAGAGGAGCAGGAGGACCGTGCTGATCCTGTGTCACACTCGTCATTGTTTTAGAGGAGCAGGAGGAGTGTACTGATCCCATCACACATTAGTCTTTGTTTTTGAGGAGCAGGAGGACCGTGCTGATCCTGTGTCACACCCGTCATTTTTTTAGAGGAGCAGGTGGGCCGTTGTGATCCTGTCTCACACCGGTCATTGTTTTAGAAGAGCAGGGGGACCGTGCTGATCCTGTCTCCAACTAGTCATTGTTTTAGAGGAGCAGGAGGACCGTGCTGATCCTGTCTCACACTCGTCGTTGGTTTAGAGAGTAGGAGGACCATGCTGATCCTGTCTCCAACTCGTCATTGTTTTATCGAGTCAGGAGCACCGTGTTGATCCTGTCTAACACTCGTCATTGTTTTAGTAGAGCAGGAGGAGTGTACTGATCCCATCACACACTCGTCATTGATTTAGAGGAGCAGGAGGACCGTGCTGATCCTGTCTCACACTCGTCATTATTTTCGAGAGCAGGAGGACTGTGCTGATCCTGTCTCACTCACGTCATTGTTTTAGAGAGCAGGATGACTGTGCTGATCCTGTATCACACTCATCATTGTTTTAGGGGAGCAGGAGGACCGTGCTGATCCTGTGTCACACCCGTCATTTTTTTCGAGGAGCATGAGGGCCGTTGTGATCCTGTCTCACACCAGTCATTGTTTTAGAGAGCTGGAGGTCAGTGCTGATCCTGTCTCACACTCATCGTTGTTTTAGAGAGTAGGAGAACCGTGCTGATCCTGTCTCACACTCGTCATTGTTTTTGAGAGCAGGAGGACTGTGCTGATCCTGTCTCACACTCGTCATTATTTTTGAGAGCAGGATGACTGTGCTGTTCCTGTATCACACTCGTCATTGTTTTAGAGAGCAGGAGGGCAGTGCTGATCCTGTCTCACACTCGTCATTGTGTTAGAGAGCGGGATGACCGTGCTGATCCTGTCTCACACTTGTCATTGTTTTAGAGAGCTGGACCACCGTGCTGATCCTGTCAAACACTCGTCATTGTTTTAGAGGAACAGGTGGAGTGTACTGATCCCATCACACACTCGTCATTGTTTTAGAGGAGCAGAAGGACCGTGCTGATCCTGTGTCACACCCGTCATTGTTTTAGAAGAGCAGGGGGACCGTGCTCATCCTGTCTCACACTCGTCGTTGGTTCAGAGAGTAGGAGGACCATGCTGATCCTGTCTCCAACTCGTCATTGTTTTATCGAGTCAGGAGCACCGTGTTGATCCTGTCTAACACTCGTCATTGTTTTAGGGGAGCAGGAGGAGTGTATTGATCCCATCACACACTCGTCATTGATTTAGAGGAGCAGGAGGACCGTGCTGATCCTGTCTCACACTCGTCATTATTTTAGAGCGCAGGATGACTGTGCTGATCCTGCCTCACACTCGTCATTATTGTTGAGAGCAGGAGGACAGTGCTGATCCTGTCTCACACTCGTCATTGTTTTAGAGAGCGGGATGACCGTGCTGATCCTGTCTCACACTTGTCATTGTTTTAGAGAGCTGGACCACCGTGCTGATCCTGTCTCACACTCGTCATTATTTTTGAGAGCAGGATGACTGTGCTGATCCTGTATCACACTCGTCATTGTTTTAGAGAGCAGGAGGACAGTGCTGATCCTGTCTCACGCTCGTCATTGTTTTAGAGGAGCGGGAGGACCATGCTGATCCTTTCTCACACTCGTCATTGTTTTAGAGGAGCGGGAGGACCGTGCTGATCCTGTCTCACACTCGTCGTTTTTTTTTCAACTTTTTTTATTGTGTTTTCAAATAGTTACAGAATAAAAGTGTGTGAAAAAGAAAATATGTGTTACCCATCCCCCCTCCCCTTAACCCCTGCCCCCTAACATCCCTATTGAAAAAAAGAAGAAAGAAAGAAAGAAAGAAAGAAAGTCGTTGTTTTAGAGAGCAGGACGACCGTGCTGATCCTGTCTCACACTTGTGATTGTTTTAGGGGTGCAGGAGGACCGTGCTGATCCCAGCAAACACTTGTCGTTGTTTTAGAGAGGACGTGGAGTGTACTGATCCCATCACGCACTCGTTGTTGTTTTAGAGCAGCAGGAGGACCGTGCTGATCCTGTCACACACTCGTCATTGTTTTAGCGAGCACGACGAGTGTGCTGATCCTGTCTCACACTTGTCATTGTTTTAGCGAGCACGACGAGTGTGCTGATCCTGTCTCACACTCGTCATTGTTTTAGAGATCAGGATGACCGTGCTGATCCTGTCTCACACTTGTGATTGTTTTAGAGGAGCAGGAGGACCGTGCTGATCCTGTGTCACACCCGTCATTTTTTTAGAGGAGCAGGAGGGCCGTTGTGATCCTGTCTCACACCGGTCATTGTTTTAGAAGAGCAGGGGGACCGTGCTGATCCTGTCTCCAACTAGTCATTGTTTTAGAGGAGCAGGAGGACCGTGCTGATCCTGTCTCACACTCGTCGTTGGTTTAGAGAGTAGGAGGACCATGCTGATCCTGTCTCCAACTCGTCATTGTTTTATCGAGTCAGGAGCACCGTGTTGATCCTGTCTAACACTCGTCATTATTTTCGAGAGCAGGAGGACTGTGCTGATCCTGTCTCACTCACGTCATTGTTTTAGAGAGCAGGATGACTGTGCTGATCCTGTATCACACTCATCATTGTTTTAGGGGAGCAGGAGGACCGTGCTGATCCTGTGTCACACCCGTCATTTTTTTCGAGGAGCATGAGGGCCGTTGTGATCCTGTCTCACACCAGTCATTGTTTTAGAGAGCTGGAGGACAGTGCTGATCCTGTCTCACACTCATCGTTGTTTTAGAGAGTAGGAGAACCGTGCTGATCCTGTCTCACACTCGTCATTGTTTTTGAGAGCAGGAGGACTGTGCTGATCCTGTCTCACACTCGTCATTATTTTTGAGAGCAGGATGACTGTGCTGTTCCTGTATCACACTCGTCATTGTTTTAGAGAGCAGGAGGGCAGTGCTGATCCTGTCTCACACTCGTCATTGTTTTAGAGAGCGGGATGACCGTGCTGATCCTGTCTCACACTTGTGATTGTTTTAGAGAGCTGCACCACCGTGCTGATCCTGTCAAACACTCGTCATTGTTTTAGAGGAACAGGTGGAGTGTACTGTTCCCATCACACACTCGTCATTGTTTTAGAGGAGCGGGAGGACCGTGCTGATCCTGTCTCACACTCGTCGTTGTTTTCGAGAGAATGAGGACCGTGCTGATCCTGTCTCACACTCGTCGTTGGTTTAGACAGCAGGAGGACCGTGCTGATCCTGTCTCACACTAATCATTGGTTTTGAGAGCAGGAGTACCGGGCTGATCCTGTCTCACACTCGTCGTTGTTTTAGGGGAGCAGGAGGAGTGTATTGATCCCATCACACACTCGTCATTGATTTAGAGGAGCAGGAGGACCGTGCTGATCCTGTCTCACACTCGTCATTATTTTAGAGCGCAGGATGACTGTGCTGATCCTGTCTCACACTCGTCATTATTGTTGAGAGCAGGAGGACTGTGCTGATCCTGTCTCACACTCGTCATTGTTTTAGAGAGCGGGATGACCGTGCTGATCCGGTCTCACACTTGTCATTGTTTTAGAGAGCTGGACCACCGTGCTGATCCTGTCTCACACTCGTCATTATTTTAGAGCGCAGGATGACTGTGCTGATCCTGTCTCACACTCGTCATTATTTTTGAGAGCAGGATGACTGTGCTGATCCTGTATCACACTCGTCATTGTTTTAGAGAGCAGGAGGACAGTGCTGATCCTGTCTCACGCTCGTCATTGTTTTAGAGGAGCAGGAGGACCGTTCTGATCCTGTGTCACACTCGTCATTGTTTTAGAGGAGCAGGAGGACCGTGCTGATCCTGTCTCACACTCGTCGTTGGTTTAGACAGCAGGAGGACCGTGCTGATCCTGTCTCACACTCATCATTGGTTTTGAGAGCAGGAGGACCGGGCTGATCCTGTCTCACACTCGTCGTTGGTTTAGACAGCAGGAGGACCATGCTGATCCTGTCTCACACTCGTTATTGTTTTCGAATGGACTCGGACTGTGTTTATCCTGTCACAGCCTTGTCATTGTTTTAGAGATGACGTGGAGTGTACTGATCCCATTACACACTAGTCTTTGTTTTAGAGGAGCAGGAGGACCGTTCTGATCCTGTGTCACACTCGTCATTGTTTTAGAGGAGCAGGAGGACCGTGCTGATCCTGTCTCACACTCGTCTTTGTTTTCGAGAGCAGGAGGACCGTGCTGATCCTGTCTCACACTCGTCATTGTTTTAGAGAGCAGGAGGACTGTGCTGATCCCGTCCAACACTCGTCATTGTTTTAGAGAGCGGGAGGACTGTGCTGATCCTGTCTCACACTCATCATTGTTTTAGAGAGCACGACGACCGTGCTGATCCGGTCTCACACTCGTCATTGTTTTAGAGAGCAGGATGACCGTGCTGATCCTGTCTCACACTTGTGATTGTTTTAGGGGTGCAGGAGGACCGTGCTGATCCCAGCAAACACTTGTCGTTGTTTTGGAGAGGACGTGGAGTGTACTGATCCCATCACGCACTCGTTGTTGTTTTAGAGGAGCAGTAGGACAGTGCCGATCCTGTCTCACACTTGTCATTGTTTTTGAGAGCAGGAGTACTGGGCTGATGCTGTCTCACACTCGTCGTTGTGTTAGTGAGCAGGAGGACAGTGTTGATGCTGTCAACACTTGTCATTGTTTCAGAGAGCAGGAGGACCGTGCTGTTCCTGTCTCACACTCGTCATTGTTTTAGAGAGCAGGAGGACCGTGCTGTTCCTGTCTCACACTCGTCATTGTTTTAGAGGAGCAGGAGGACCGTGCTGTTCCTGTCTCACACTCGTCATTATTTTTGAGAGCAGGATGACTTTGCTGATCCTGTCTCACACTTGTGATTGTTTTAGGGGTGCAGGAGGACCGTGCTGATCCCATCAAACACTTGTCGTTGTTTTAGTGAGGACGTGGAGAGTACTGATCCCATCACGCACTCGTTGTTGTTTTAGAGGAGCAGGAGGACAGTGCCGATCCTGTCTCACACTTGTCAATGTTTTAGAGAGCAGGAGGACCGTGCTGATCCTGTATCACACACGTCATTATTTTAGAGCGCAGGATGACTGTGCTGATCCTGTATCACACTCGTCATTGTTTTAGAGGAGCAGGAGGAGTGTACTGATCCCATCACACACTAGTCTTTGTTTTAGAGGAGCAGGAGGGCCGTGCTGATCCTGTGTCACACTCGTCATTGTTTTAGAGAGCAGGAGGACCGTGCTGATCCTGTCTCACACTCGTCATTGTTTTAGAGGAGCAGGAGGACCGTGCTGTTCCTGTCTCACACTCGTCATTATTTTTGAGAGCAGGATGACTTTGCTGATCCTGTCTCACACTTGTGATTGTTTTAGGGGTGCAGGAGGACCGTGCTGATCCCATCAAACACTTGTCGTTGTTTTAGTGAGGACGTGGAGAGTACTGATCCCATCACGCACTCGTTGTTGTTTTAGAGGAGCAGGAGGACAGTGCCGATCCTGTCTCACACTTGTCATTGTTTTAGAGAGCAGGAGTACTGGGCTGATCCTTTCTCACACTCGTCGTTGTTTTAGTGAGCAGGAGGACAGTGTTGATCCTGTCAACACTTGTCATTGTTTCAGAGAGCAGGAGGACCGTCCTGATCCTGTCTCACACTCGTGATTGTTTTAGGGGAGCAGGAGGACAGTGCTGATACTGTCTCCAACTCGTCATTGTTTTAGAAGAGCAGGAGGACCGTGCAGATCCTGTCTCACACTCGTCGTTGGTTTAGACAGCAGGAGTACTGGGCAGATCCTGTCTCACACTCGTCGTTGTTTTAGTGAGCCAGAGGACTGTGTTGATCCTGTCAACACTTGTCATTGTTTCAGAGAGCAGGAGGACCGTCCTGATCCTGTCTCACACTAGTCTTTGTTTTAGAGGAGCGGGAGGACCGTGCTGATCCTGTCTCACACTCGTCGTTGTTTTCGAGAGAATGAGGACCGTGCTGATCCTGTCTCACACTCGTCGTTGGTTTAGACAGCAGGAGGACCGTGCTGATCCTGTCTCACACTCGTCATTATTTTCGAGAGCAGGAGGACTGTGCTGATCCTGTCTCACACTCGTCATTGTTTTAGAGAGCAGGACGACCGTGCTGATCCTGTCTCACACTTGTGATTGTTTTAGGGGTGCAGGAGGACCGTGCTGATCCCAGCAAACACTTGTCGTTGTTTTAGAGAGGACGTGGAGTGTACTGATCCCATCACGCACTCGTTGTTGTTTTAGAGCAGCAGGAGGACCGTGCTGATCCTGTCACACACTCGTCATTGTTTTAGCGAGCACGACGAGTGTGCTGATCCTGTCTCACACTTGTCATTGTTTTAGCGAGCACGACGAGTGTGCTGATCCTGTCTCACACTCGTCATTGTTTTAGAGATCAGGATGACCGTGCTGATCCTGTCTCACACTTGTGATTGTTTTAGAGGAGCAGGAGGACCGTGCTGATCCTGTGTCACACTCGTCATTGTTTTAGAGGAGCAGGAGGAGTGTACTGATCCCATCACACATTAGTCTTTGTTTTTGAGGAGCAGGAGGGCCGTGCTGATCCTGTGTCACACTCGTCATTGTTTTAGAGGAGCAGGAGGACAGTGCTGATCCTGTGTCACACTCGTCATTGTTTTAGAGGAACAGGTGGAGTGTACAGATCCCATCACACACTCGTCATTGTTTTAGAGGAGCAGGAGGACCGTGCTGATCCTGTCTCACACCGGTCATTGTTTTAGAAGAGCAGGGGGACCGTGCTGATCCTGTCTCCAACTAGTCATTGTTTTAGAGGAGCAGGAGGACCGTGCTGATCCTGTCTCACACTCGTCGTTGGTTTAGAGAGTAGGAGGACCATGCTGATCCTGTCTCCAACTCGTCATTGTTTTATCGAGTCAGGAGCACCGTGTTGATCCTGTCTAACACTCGTCATTATTTTCGAGAGCAGGAGGACTGTGCTGATCCTGTCTCACTCACGTCATTGTTTTAGAGAGCAGGATGACTGTGCTGATCCTGTATCACACTCATCATTGTTTTAGGGGAGCAGGAGGACCGTGCTGATCCTGTGTCACACCCGTCATTTTTTTCGAGGAGCATGAGGGCCGTTGTGATCCTGTCTCACACCAGTCATTGTTTTAGAGAGCTGGAGGACAGTGCTGATCCTGTCTCACACTCATCGTTGTTTTAGAGAGTAGGAGAACCGTGCTGATCCTGTCTCACACTCGTCATTGTTTTTGAGAGCAGGAGGACTGTGCTGATCCTGTCTCACACTCGTCATTATTTTTGAGAGCAGGATGACTGTGCTGTTCCTGTATCACACTCGTCATTGTTTTAGAGAGCAGGAGGGCAGTGCTGATCCTGTCTCACACTCGTCATTGTTTTAGAGAGCGGGATGACCGTGCTGATCCTGTCTCACACTTGTGATTGTTTTAGAGAGCTGCACCACCGTGCTGATCCTGTCAAACACTCGTCATTGTTTTAGAGGAACAGGTGGAGTGTACTGTTCCCATCACACACTCGTCATTGTTTTAGAGGAGCGGGAGGACCGTGCTGATCCTGTCTCACACTCGTCGTTGTTTTCGAGAGAATGAGGACCGTGCTGATCCTGTCTCACACTCGTCGTTGGTTTAGACAGCAGGAGGACCGTGCTGATCCTGTCTCACACTAATCATTGGTTTTGAGAGCAGGAGTACCGGGCTGATCCTGTCTCACACTCGTCGTTGTTTTAGGGGAGCAGGAGGAGTGTATTGATCCCATCACACACTCGTCATTGATTTAGAGGAGCAGGAGGACCGTGCTGATCCTGTCTCACACTCGTCATTATTTTAGAGCGCAGGATGACTGTGCTGATCCTGTCTCACACTCGTCATTATTGTTGAGAGCAGGAGGACTGTGCTGATCCTGTCTCACACTCGTCATTGTTTTAGAGAGCGGGATGACCGTGCTGATCCGGTCTCACACTTGTCATTGTTTTAGAGAGCTGGACCACCGTGCTGATCCTGTCTCACACTCGTCATTATTTTAGAGCGCAGGATGACTGTGCTGATCCTGTCTCACACTCGTCATTATTTTTGAGAGCAGGATGACTGTGCTGATCCTGTATCACACTCGTCATTGTTTTAGAGAGCAGGAGGACAGTGCTGATCCTGTCTCACGCTCGTCATTGTTTTAGAGGAGCGGGAGGACCATGCTGATCCTTTCTCACACTCGTCATTGTTTTAGAGGAGCGGGAGGACCGTGCTGATCCTGTCTCACACTCGTCGTTTTTTTTTCAACTTTTTTTATTGTGTTTTCAAATGGTTACAGAATAAAAGTGTGTGAAAAAGAAAATATGTGTTACCCATCCCCCCTCCCCTTAACCCCTGCCCCCTAACATCCCTATTGAAAAAAAGAAGAAAGAAAGAAAGAAAGAAAGAAAGTCGTTGTTTTAGAGAGCATGAGGACCATGCTGATCCTGTCTCACACTCGTCATTGTTTTAGAGAGCAGGATGACCGTGCTGATCCTGTCTCACACTTGTGATTGTTTTAGGGGTGCAGGAGGACCGTGCTGATCCCAGCAAACACTTGTCGTTGTTTTAGAGAGGACGTGGAGTGTACTGATCCCAACACGCACTCGTTGTTGTTTTAGAGAGCAGGAGGACTGTGCTGATCCCGTCCAACACTCGTCATTGTTTTAGAGAGCAGGAGGACTGTGCTGATCCTGTCTCACACTTGTCATTGTTTTAGAGAGCACGACGAGTGTGCTGATCCTGTCTCACACTCGTCATTGTTTTAGAGATCAGGATGACCGTGCTGATCCTGTCTCACACTTGTGATTGTTTTAGAGGAGCAGGAGGACCGTGCTGATCCTGTGTCACACTCGTCATTGTTTTAGAGGAGCAGGAGGAGTGTACTGATCCCATCACACATTAGTCTTTGTTTTTGAGGAGCAGGAGGACCGTGCTGATCCTGTGTCACACCCGTCATTTTTTTAGAGGAGCAGGTGGGCCGTTGTGATCCTGTCTCACACCGGTCATTGTTTTAGAAGAGCAGGGGGACCGTGCTGATCCTGTCTCCAACTAGTCATTGTTTTAGAGGAGCAGGAGGACCGTGCTGATCCTGTCTCACACTCGTCGTTGGTTTAGAGAGTAGGAGGACCATGCTGATCCTGTCTCCAACTCGTCATTGTTTTATCGAGTCAGGAGCACCGTGTTGATCCTGTCTAACACTCGTCATTGTTTTAGTAGAGCAGGAGGAGTGTACTGATCCCATCACACACTCGTCATTGATTTAGAGGAGCAGGAGGACCGTGCTGATCCTGTCTCACACTCGTCATTATTTTCGAGAGCAGGAGGACTGTGCTGATCCTGTCTCACTCACGTCATTGTTTTAGAGAGCAGGATGACTGTGCTGATCCTGTATCACACTCATCATTGTTTTAGGGGAGCAGGAGGACCGTGCTGATCCTGTGTCACACCCGTCATTTTTTTCGAGGAGCATGAGGGCCGTTGTGATCCTGTCTCACACCAGTCATTGTTTTAGAGAGCTGGAGGACAGTGCTGATCCTGTCTCACACTCATCGTTGTTTTAGAGAGTAGGAGAACCGTGCTGATCCTGTCTCACACTCGTCATTGTTTTTGAGAGCAGGAGGACTGTGCTGATCCTGTCTCACACTCGTCATTATTTTTGAGAGCAGGATGACTGTGCTGTTCCTGTATCACACTCGTCATTGTTTTAGAGAGCAGGAGGGCAGTGCTGATCCTGTCTCACACTCGTCATTGTGTTAGAGAGCGGGATGACCGTGCTGATCCTGTCTCACACTTGTCATTGTTTTAGAGAGCTGGACCACCGTGCTGATCCTGTCAAACACTCGTCATTGTTTTAGAGGAACAGGTGGAGTGTACTGATCCCATCACACACTCGTCATTGTTTTAGAGGAGCAGAAGGACCGTGCTGATCCTGTGTCACACCCGTCATTGTTTTAGAAGAGCAGGGGGACCGTGCTCATCCTGTCTCACACTCGTCGTTGGTTCAGAGAGTAGGAGGACCATGCTGATCCTGTCTCCAACTCGTCATTGTTTTATCGAGTCAGGAGCACCGTGTTGATCCTGTCTAACACTCGTCATTGTTTTAGGGGAGCAGGAGGAGTGTATTGATCCCATCACACACTCGTCATTGATTTAGAGGAGCAGGAGGACCGTGCTGATCCTGTCTCACACTCGTCATTATTTTAGAGCGCAGGATGACTGTGCTGATCCTGTCTCACACTCGTCATTATTGTTGAGAGCAGGAGGACAGTGCTGATCCTGTCTCACACTCGTCATTGTTTTAGAGAGCGGGATGACCGTGCTGATCCTGTCTCACACTTGTCATTGTTTTAGAGAGCTGGACCACCGTGCTGATCCTGTCTCACACTCGTCATTATTTTTGAGAGCAGGATGACTGTGCTGATCCTGTATCACACTCGTCATTGTTTTAGAGAGCAGGAGGACAGTGCTGATCCTGTCTCACGCTCGTCATTGTTTTAGAGGAGCGGGAGGACCATGCTGATCCTTTCTCACACTCGTCATTGTTTTAGAGGAGCGGGAGGACCGTGCTGATCCTGTCTCACACTCGTCGTTTTTTTTTCAACTTTTTTTATTGTGTTTTCAAATAGTTACAGAATAAAAGTGTGTGAAAAAGAAAATATGTGTTACCCATCCCCCCTCCCCTTAACCCCTGCCCCCTAACATCCCTATTGAAAAAAAGAAGAAAGAAAGAAAGAAAGAAAGAAAGTCGTTGTTTTAGAGAGCAGGACGACCGTGCTGATCCTGTCTCACACTTGTGATTGTTTTAGGGGTGCAGGAGGACCGTGCTGATCCCAGCAAACACTTGTCGTTGTTTTAGAGAGGACGTGGAGTGTACTGATCCCATCACGCACTCGTTGTTGTTTTAGAGCAGCAGGAGGACCGTGCTGATCCTGTCACACACTCGTCATTGTTTTAGCGAGCACGACGAGTGTGCTGATCCTGTCTCACACTTGTCATTGTTTTAGCGAGCACGACGAGTGTGCTGATCCTGTCTCACACTCGTCATTGTTTTAGAGATCAGGATGACCGTGCTGATCCTGTCTCACACTTGTGATTGTTTTAGAGGAGCAGGAGGACCGTGCTGATCCTGTGTCACACCCGTCATTTTTTTAGAGGAGCAGGAGGGCCGTTGTGATCCTGTCTCACACCGGTCATTGTTTTAGAAGAGCAGGGGGACCGTGCTGATCCTGTCTCCAACTAGTCATTGTTTTAGAGGAGCAGGAGGACCGTGCTGATCCTGTCTCACACTCGTCGTTGGTTTAGAGAGTAGGAGGACCATGCTGATCCTGTCTCCAACTCGTCATTGTTTTATCGAGTCAGGAGCACCGTGTTGATCCTGTCTAACACTCGTCATTATTTTCGAGAGCAGGAGGACTGTGCTGATCCTGTCTCACTCACGTCATTGTTTTAGAGAGCAGGATGACTGTGCTGATCCTGTATCACACTCATCATTGTTTTAGGGGAGCAGGAGGACCGTGCTGATCCTGTGTCACACCCGTCATTTTTTTCGAGGAGCATGAGGGCCGTTGTGATCCTGTCTCACACCAGTCATTGTTTTAGAGAGCTGGAGGACAGTGCTGATCCTGTCTCACACTCATCGTTGTTTTAGAGAGTAGGAGAACCGTGCTGATCCTGTCTCACACTCGTCATTGTTTTTGAGAGCAGGAGGACTGTGCTGATCCTGTCTCACACTCGTCATTATTTTTGAGAGCAGGATGACTGTGCTGTTCCTGTATCACACTCGTCATTGTTTTAGAGAGCAGGAGGGCAGTGCTGATCCTGTCTCACACTCGTCATTGTTTTAGAGAGCGGGATGACCGTGCTGATCCTGTCTCACACTTGTGATTGTTTTAGAGAGCTGCACCACCGTGCTGATCCTGTCAAACACTCGTCATTGTTTTAGAGGAACAGGTGGAGTGTACTGTTCCCATCACACACTCGTCATTGTTTTAGAGGAGCAGAAGGACCGTGCTGATCCTGTGTCACACCCGTCATTGTTTTAGAAGAGCAGGGGGACCGTGCTCATCCTGTCTCACACTCGTCGTTGGTTTAGAGAGTAGGAGGACCATGCTGATCCTGTCTCCAACTCGTCATTGTTTTATCGAGTCAGGAGCACCGTGTTGATCCTGTCTAACACTCGTCATTGTTTTAGGGGAGCAGGAGGAGTGTATTGATCCCATCACACACTCGTCATTGATTTAGAGGAGCAGGAGGACCGTGCTGATCCTGTCTCACACTCGTCATTATTTTCGAGAGCAGGAGGACTGTGCTGATCCTGTCTCACACTCGTCATTGTTTTAGAGAGCAGGAGGACCGTGCTGATCCTGTCTCACACTCGTCATTGTTTTAGAGCGCAGGATGACTGTGCTGATCCTGTATCACACTCGTCATTGTTTTAGGGGAGCAGGAGGACCGTGCTGATCCTGTCTAACACTGTCATTTTTTTAGGGGAGCAGCAGGAGTGTACTGATCCCATCACACACTCGTCATTTTTTTAGAGAAGCAGGAGGGCCGTTGTGATCCTGTCTCACACTCGTCATTGTTTTAGGGGAGCAGGAGGACCGTGCTGATCCTGTCTCCAACTAGTCATTGTTTTAGAGAGCTGGATGACTGTGCTGATCCTGTATCACACTCGTCATTGTTTTAGGGGAGCAGGAGGGCTGTGCTGATCCTGTCTAACACTGTCATTGTTTTAGAGGAGCAGGAGGACCGTGCTGATCCTGTGTCAGACCCGTCATTTTTTTCGAGGAGCAGGAGGACCGTTGTGATCCTGTCTCACACCAGTCATTGTTTTAGAGAGCAGGAGGACAGTGCTGATCCTGTCTCACACTCGTCATTGTTTTAGAGGAGCGGGAGGACCATGCTGACCCTTTCTCACACTCGTCATTGTTTTAGAGGAGCGGGAGGACCGTGCTGATCCTGTCTCACACTCGTCGTTTTTTTTTAACTTTTTTTATTGTGTTTTCAAATAGTTACAGAATAAAAGTGTGTGAAAAAGAAAATATGTGTTACCCATCCCCCCTCCCCTTAACCCCTGCCCCCTAACATCCCTATTGAAAAAAAGAAGAAAGAAAGAAAGAAAGAAAGAAAGTCGTTGTTTTAGAGAGCATGAGGACCATGCTGATCCTGTCTCACACTCGTCATTGTTTTAGAGAGCAGGACGACCGTGCTGATCCTGTCTCACACTTGTGATTGTTTTAGGGGTGCAGGAGGACCGTGCTGATCCCAGCAAACACTTGTCGTTGTTTTAGAGAGGACGTGGAGTGTACTGATCCCATCACGCACTCGTTGTTGTTTTAGAGGAGCAGGAGGACCGTGCTGAACCTGTCTCACACTTGTCATTGTTTTAGAGAGCACGACGACCGTACTGATCCTGTCTCACACTCGTCATTGTTTTAGAGATCAGGATGACCGTGCTGATCCTGTCTCACACTTGTGATTGTTTTAGAGGAGCAGGAGGACCGTGCTGATCCTGTGTCACACTCGTCATTGTTTTAGAGGAACAGGTGGAGTGTACTGATCCCATCACACACTCGTCATTGTTTTAGAGAGCAGGAGGACAGTGCTGATCCTGTCTCACACTCGTCATTGTTTTAGAGGAGCGGGAGGACCATGCTGATCCTGTCTCCAACTCGTCATTGTTTTATCGAGTCAGGAGCACCGTGTTGATCCTGTCTAACACTCGTCATTGTTTTAGGGGAGCAGGAGGAGTGTACT
Organism: Hemitrygon akajei; assembly: GCF_048418815.1. NCBI lineage: Eukaryota > Metazoa > Chordata > Chondrichthyes > Myliobatiformes > Dasyatidae > Hemitrygon > Hemitrygon akajei. The sequence goes on from NC_133135.1 coordinate 92,712,024, forward strand.
GATCCCATCACACACTCGTCATTGATTTAGAGGAGCAGGAGGACCGTGCTGATCCTGTCTCACACTCGTCATTATTTTCGAGAGCAGGATGACTGTGCTGATCCTGTATCACACTCGTCATTGTTTTAGGGGAGCAGGAGGGCCGTGCTGATCCTGTCTAACACTGTCATTGTTTTAGAGGAGCAGGAGGAGTGTACTGATCCCATCACACACTAGTCTTTGTTTTAGAGCGCAGGATGACTGTGCTGATCCTGTATCACACTCGTCATTGCTTTAGAGAGCAGGAGGACCGTGCTGATCCTGTCACCCACTCGTCATTGTTTTAGAGGAGCGGGAGGACCATGCTGATCCTTTCTCACACTCGTCATTGTTTTAGAGGAGCGGGAGGACCATGCTGATCCTGTCTCACACTTGTGATTGTTTTAGGGGTGCAGGAGGACCGTGCTGATCCCAGCAAACACTTGTCGTTGTTTTAGAGAGGACGTGGAGTGTACTGATCCCATCACGCACTCGTTGTTGTTTTAGAGCAGCAGGAGGACCGTGCTGATCCTGTCTCACACTTGTGATTGTTTTAGAGGAGCAGGAGGACCGTGCTGATCCTGTGTCACACCCGTCATTTTTTTAGAGGAGCAGGAGGGCCGTTGTGATCCTGTCTCACACCGGTCATTGTTTTAGAAGAGCAGGGGGACCGTGCTGATCCTGTCTCCAACTAGTCATTGTTTTAGAGGAGCAGGAGGACCGTGCTGATCCTGTCTCACACTCGTCGTTGGTTTAGAGAGTAGGAGGACCATGCTGATCCTGTCTCCAACTCGTCATTGTTTTATCGAGTCAGGAGCACCGTGTTGATCCTGTCTAACACTCGTCATTGATTTAGAGGAGCAGGAGGACCGTGCTGATCCTGTCTCACACTCGTCATTATTTTCGAGAGCAGGAGGACTGTGCTGATCCTGTCTCACACTCGTCATTGTTTTAGAGAGCAGGACGACCGTGCTGATCCTGTCTCACACTTGTGATTGTTTTAGGGGTGCAGGAGGACCGTGCTGATCCCAGCAAACACTTGTCGTTGTTTTAGAGAGGACGTGGAGTGTACTGATCCCATCACGCACTCGTTGTTGTTTTAGAGCAGCAGGAGGACCGTGCTGATCCTGTCACACACTCGTCATTGTTTTAGCGAGCACGACGAGTGTGCTGATCCTGTCTCACACTTGTCATTGTTTTAGCGAGCACGACGAGTGTGCTGATCCTGTCTCACACTCGTCATTGTTTTAGAGATCAGGATGACCGTGCTGATCCTGTCTCACACTTGTGATTGTTTTAGAGGAGCAGGAGGACCGTGCTGATCCTGTGTCACACCCGTCATTTTTTTAGAGGAGCAGGAGGGCCGTTGTGATCCTGTCTCACACCGGTCATTGTTTTAGAAGAGCAGGGGGACCGTGCTGATCCTGTCTCCAACTAGTCATTGTTTTAGAGGAGCAGGAGGACCGTGCTGATCCTGTCTCACACTCGTCGTTGGTTTAGAGAGTAGGAGGACCATGCTGATCCTGTCTCCAACTCGTCATTGTTTTATCGAGTCAGGAGCACCGTGTTGATCCTGTCTAACACTCGTCATTGATTTAGAGGAGCAGGAGGACCGTGCTGATCCTGTCTCACACTCGTCATTATTTTCGAGAGCAGGAGGACTGTGCTGATCCTGTCTCACACTCGTCATTGTTTTAGAGAGCAGGATGACTGTGCTGATCCTGTATCACACTCATCATTGTTTTAGGGGAGCAGGAGGACCGTGCTGATCCTGTGTCACACCCGTCATTGTTTTATCGAGTCAGGAGCACCGTGTTGATCCTGTCTAACACTCGTCATTGTTTTAGGGGAGCAGGAGGAGTGTACTGATCCCATCACACACTCGTCATTGATTTAGAGGAGCAGGAGGACCGTGCTGATCCTGTCTCACACTCGTCATTATTTTCGAGAGCAGGATGACTGTGCTGATCCTGTATCACACTCGTCATTGTTTTAGGGGAGCAGGAGGGCCGTGCTGATCCTGTCTAACACTGTCATTGTTTTAGAGGAGCAGGAGGAGTGTACTGATCCCATCACACACTAGTCTTTGTTTTAGAGCGCAGGATGACTGTGCTGATCCTGTATCACACTCGTCATTGCTTTAGAGAGCAGGAGGACCGTGCTGATCCTGTCACCCACTCGTCATTGTTTTAGAGGAGCGGGAGGACCATGCTGATCCTTTCTCACACTCGTCATTGTTTTAGAGGAGCGGGAGGACCATGCTGATCCTGTCTCACACTTGTGATTGTTTTAGGGGTGCAGGAGGACCGTGCTGATCCCAGCAAACACTTGTCGTTGTTTTAGAGAGGACGTGGAGTGTACTGATCCCATCACGCACTCGTTGTTGTTTTAGAGCAGCAGGAGGACCGTGCTGATCCTGTCTCACACTTGTGATTGTTTTAGAGGAGCAGGAGGACCGTGCTGATCCTGTGTCACACCCGTCATTTTTTTAGAGGAGCAGGAGGGCCGTTGTGATCCTGTCTCACACCGGTCATTGTTTTAGAAGAGCAGGGGGACCGTGCTGATCCTGTCTCCAACTAGTCATTGTTTTAGAGGAGCAGGAGGACCGTGCTGATCCTGTCTCACACTCGTCGTTGGTTTAGAGAGTAGGAGGACCATGCTGATCCTGTCTCCAACTCGTCATTGTTTTATCGAGTCAGGAGCACCGTGTTGATCCTGTCTAACACTCGTCATTGATTTAGAGGAGCAGGAGGACCGTGCTGATCCTGTCTCACACTCGTCATTATTTTCGAGAGCAGGAGGACTGTGCTGATCCTGTCTCACACTCGTCATTGTTTTAGAGAGCAGGATGACTGTGCTGATCCTGTATCACACTCATCATTGTTTTAGGGGAGCAGGAGGACCGTGCTGATCCTGTGTCACACCCGTCATTTTTTTCGAGGAGCATGAGGGCCGTTGTGATCCTGTCTCACACCAGTCATTGTTTTAGAGAGCTGGAGGACAGTGCTGATCCTGTCTCACACTCATCGTTGTTTTAGAGAGTAGGAGAACCGTGCTGATCCTGTCTCACACTCGTCATTGTTTTTGAGAGCAGGAGGACTGTGCTGATCCTGTCTCACACTCGTCATTATTTTTGAGAGCAGGATGACTGTGCTGTTCCTGTATCACACTCGTCATTGTTTTAGAGAGCAGGAGGGCAGTGCTGATCCTGTCTCACACTCGTCATTGTTTTAGAGAGCGGGATGACCGTGCTGATCCTGTCTCACACTTGTGATTGTTTTAGAGAGCTGGACCACCGTGCTGATCCTGTCAAACACTCGTCATTGTTTTAGAGGAACAGGTGGAGTGTACTGATCCCATCACACACTCGTCATTGTTTTAGAGGAGCAGAAGGACCGTGCTGATCCTGTGTCACACCCGTCATTGTTTTAGAAGAGCAGGGGGACCGTGCTCATCCTGTCTCACACTCGTCGTTGGTTTAGAGAGTAGGAGGACCATGCTGATCCTGTCTCCAACTCGTCATTGTTTTATCGAGTCAGGAGCACCGTGTTGATCCTGTCTAACAATCGTCATTGTTTTAGGGGAGCAGGAGGAGTGTATTGATCCCATCACACACTCGTCATTGATTTAGAGGAGCAGGAGGACCGTGCTGATCCTGTCTCACACTCGTCATTATTTTCGAGAGCAGGAGGACTGTGCTGATCCTGTATCACACTCGTCATTGTTTTAGAGAGCAGGAGGACCGTGCTGATCCTGTCTCACCTCGTCATTGTTTTAGAGCGCAGGATGACTGTGCTGATCCTGTATCACACTCGTCATTGTTTTAGGGGAGCAGGAGGACCGTGCTGATCCTGTCTAACACTGTCATTTTTTTAGGGGAGCAGCAGGAGTGTACTGATCCCATCACACACTCGTCATTTTTTTAGAGAAGCAGGAGGGCCGTTGTGATCCTGTCTCACACTCGTCATTGTTTTAGGGGAGCAGGAGGACCGTGCTGATCCTGTCTCCAACTAGTCATTGTTTTAGAGAGCTGGATGACTGTGCTGATCCTGTATCACACTCGTCATTGTTTTAGGGGAGCAGGAGGGCTGTGCTGATCCTGTCTAACACTGTCATTGTTTTAGAGGAGCAGGAGGAGTGTACTGATCCCATCACATACTAGTCTTTGTTTTAGAGGAGCAGGAGGACCGTGCTGATCCTGTGTCACACCCGTCATTTTTTTCGAGGAGCAGGAGGACCGTTGTGATCCTGTCTCACACCAGTCATTGTTTTAGAGAGCAGGAGGACAGTGCTGATCCTGTCTCACACTCGTCATTGTTTTAGAGGAGCGGGAGGACCATGCTGACCCTTTCTCACACTCGTCATTGTTTTAGAGGAGCGGGAGGACCGTGCTGATCCTGTCTCACACTCGTCGTTTTTTTTTAACTTTTTTTATTGTGTTTTCAAATAGTTACAGAATAAAAGTGTGTGAAAAAGAAAATATGTGTTACCCATCCCCCCTCCCCTTAACCCCTGCCCCCTAACATCCCTATTGAAAAAAAGAAGAAAGAAAGAAAGAAAGAAAGAAAGTCGTTGTTTTAGAGAGCATGAGGACCATGCTGATCCTGTCTCACACTCGTCATTGTTTTAGAGAGCAGGATGACCGTGCTGATCCTGTCTCACACTTGTGATTGTTTTAGGGGTGCAGGAGGACCGTGCTGATCCCAGCAAACACTTGTCGTTGTTTTAGAGAGGACGTGGAGTGTACTGATCCCATCACGCACTCGTTGTTGTTTTAGAGGAGCAGGAGGACCGTGCTGAACCTGTCTCACACTTGTCATTGTTTTAGAGAGCACGACGACCGTGCTGATCCTGTCTCACACTCGTCATTGTTTTAGAGATCAGGATGACCGTGCTGATCCTGTCTCACACTTGTGATTGTTTCAGAGGAGCAGGAGGACCGTGCTGATCCTGTGTCACACTCGTCATTGTTTTAGAGGAGCAGGAGGACAGTGCTGATCCTGTGTCACACTCGTCATTGTTTTAGAGGAACAGGTGGAGTGTACTGATCCCATCACACACTCGTCATTGTTTTAGAGAGCAGGAGGACAGTGCTGATCCTGTCTCACACTCGTCATTGTTTTAGAGGAGCGGGAGGACCATGCTGATCCTGTCTCCAACTCGTCATTGTTTTATCGAGTCAGGAGCACCGTGTTGATCCTGTCTAACACTCGTCATTGTTTTAGGGGAGCAGGAGGAGTGTACTGATCCCATCACACACTCGTCATTGATTTAGAGGAGCAGGAGGACCGTGCTGATCCTGTCTCACACTCGTCATTATTTTCGAGAGCAGGAGGACTGTGCTGATCCTGTCTCACACTCGTCATTATTTTCGAGAGCAGGAGGACTGTGCTGATCCTGTCTCACACTCGTCATTGTTTTAGAGAGCAGGAGGACCGTGCTGATCCTGTCTCACACTCGTCATTATTTTAGAGCGCAGGATGACTGTGCTGATCCTGTATCACACTCGTCATTGTTTTAGGGGAGCAGGAGGGCCGTGCTGATCCTGTCTAACACTGTCATTGTTTTAGAGGAGCAGGAGGAGTGTACTGATCCCATCACACACTAGTCTTTGTTTTAGAGCGCAGGATGACTGTGCTGATCCTGTGTCACACTCGTCATTGCTTTAGAGAGCAGGAGGACCGTGCTGATCCTGTCACACACTCGTCATTGTTTTAGAGGAGCAGGAGGACAGTGCTGATCCTGTGTCACACTCGTCATTGTTTTAGAGGAGCAGGAGGACAGTGCTGATCCTGTGTCACACTCGTCATTGATTTAGAGGAGCAGGAGGACTGTGCTGATCCTGTCTCACACTCGTCATTGTTTTAGAGAGCAGGAGGACCGTGCTGATCCTGTCTCACACTTGTCATTATTTTAGAGCGCAGGATGACTGTGCTGATCCTGTATCACACTCGTCATTGTTTTAGAGAGCAGGAGGACCGTGCTGATCCTGTCTCACACTTGTCATTATTTTAGAGCGCAGGATGACTGTGCTGATCCTATATCACACTCGTCATTGTTTTAGGGGAGCAGGAGGACCGTGCTGATCCTGTGTCACACCCGTCATTTTTTTCGAGGAGCAGGAGGGTCGTTGTGATCCTGTCTCACACCAGTCATTGTTTTAGAGAGCTGGAGGACAGTGCTGATCCTGTCTCACACTCATCGTTGTTTTAGAGTGTAGGAGAACCTTGCTGATCCTGTCTCACACTCGTCATTATTTTTGAGAGCAGGATGATTGTGCTGATCCTGTCTCACACTCGTCATTGTTTTAGAGAGCAGGAGGACAGTGCTGATCCTGTCTCACACTCGTCATTGTTTTAGAGAGCGGGATGACCATGCTGATCCTGTCTCACACTTGTCATTGTTTTAGAGAGCTGGACCACCGTGCTGATCCTGTCAAACACTCGTCATTGTTTTAGAGGAACAGGTGGAGTGTACTGATCCCATCACACACTCGTCATTGTTTTAGAGGAGCAGGAGGACCGTGCTGATCCTGTGTCACACCCGTCATTTTTTTAGAGGAGCAGGAGGGCCGTTGTGATCCTGTCTCACACCAGTCATTGTTTTAGAAGAGCAGGGGGACCGTGCTGATCCTGTCTCACACTAGTCATTGTTTTAGAGGAGCAGGAGGACCGTGCTGATCCTGTCTCACGCTCGTCGTTGGTTTAGAGAGTAGGAGGACCATGCTGATCCTGTCTCCAACTCGTCATTGTTTTATCGAGTCAGGAGCACCGTGCTGATCCTGTCTAACACTCGTCATTGTTTTAGGGGAGCAGGAGGAGTGTATTGATCCCATCACACACTCGTCATTGATTTAGAGGAGCAGGAGGACCGTGCTGATCCTGTCTCACACTCGTCATTATTTTCGAGAGCAGGAGGACTGTGCTGATCCTGTCTCACACTCGTCATTGTTTTAGAGAGCAGGAGGACCGTGCTGATCCTGTCTCACACTCGTCATTATTTTAGAGCGCAGGATGACTGTGCTGATCCTGTATCACACTCGTCATTGTTTTAGGGGAGCAGGAGGGCCGTGCTGATCCTGTCTAACACTGTCATTGTTTTAGAGGAGCAGGAGGAGTGTACTGATCCCATCACACACTAGTCTTTGTTTTAGAGCGCAGGATGACTGTGCTGATCCTGTATCACACTCGTCATTGTTTTAGGGGAGCAGGAGGACCGTGCTGATCCTGTCTAACACTGTCATTGTTTTAGAGGAGCAGGAGGAGTGTACTGATCCCATCACACACTCGTTGTTGTTTTAGAGGAGCAGGAGGACCGTGCTGAACCTGTCTCACACTTGTCATTGTTTTAGAGAGCACGACGACCGTGCTGATCCTGTCTCACACTCGTCATTGTTTTAGAGAGCGGGATGACCATGCTGATCCTGTCTCACACTTGTCATTGTTTTAGAGAGCTGGACCACCGTGCTGATCCTGTCAAACACTCGTCATTGTTTTAGAGGAACAGGTGGAGTGTACTGATCCCATCACACACTCGTCATTGTTTTAGAGGAGCAGGAGGACCGTGCTGATCCTGTGTCACACCCGTCATTTTTTTAGAGGAGCAGGAGGGCCGTTGTGATCCTGTCTCACACCAGTCATTGTTTTAGAAGAGCAGGGGGACCGTGCTGATCCTGTCTCACACTAGTCATTGTTTTAGAGGAGCAGGAGGACCGTGCTGATCCTGTCTCACGCTCGTCGTTGGTTTAGAGAGTAGGAGGACCATGCTGATCCTGTCTCCAACTCGTCATTGTTTTATCGAGTCAGGAGCACCGTGCTGATCCTGTCTAACACTCGTCATTGTTTTAGGGGAGCAGGAGGAGTGTATTGATCCCATCACACACTCGTCATTGATTTAGAGGAGCAGGAGGACCGTGCTGATCCTGTCTCACACTCGTCATTATTTTCGAGAGCAGGAGGACTGTGCTGATCCTGTCTCACACTCGTCATTGTTTTAGAGAGCAGGAGGACCGTGCTGATCCTGTCTCACACTCGTCATTATTTTAGAGCGCAGGATGACTGTGCTGATCCTGTATCACACTCGTCATTGTTTTAGGGGAGCAGGAGGGCCGTGCTGATCCTGTCTAACACTGTCATTGTTTTAGAGGAGCAGGAGGAGTGTACTGATCCCATCACACACTAGTCTTTGTTTTAGAGCGCAGGATGACTGTGCTGATCCTGTATCACACTCGTCATTGTTTTAGGGGAGCAGGAGGACCGTGCTGATCCTGTCTAACACTGTCATTGTTTTAGAGGAGCAGGAGGAGTGTACTGATTCCATCACGCACTCGTTGTTGTTTTAGAGGAGCAGGAGGACCGTGCTGAACCTGTCTCACACTTGTCATTGTTTTAGAGAGCACGACGACCGTGCTGATCCTGTCTCACACTCGTCATTGTTTTAGAGATCAGGATGACCGTGCTGATCCTGTCTCACACTTGTGATTGTTTCAGAGGAGCAGGAGGACCGTGCTGATCCTGTGTCACACTCGTCATTGTTTTAGAGGAGCAGGAGGAGTGTACTGATCCCATCACACATTAGTCTTTGTTTTTGAGGAGCAGGAGGGCCGTGCTGATCCTGTGTCACACTCGTCATTGTTTTAGAGGAGCAGGAGGACAGTGCTGATCCTGTGTCACACTCGTCATTGTTTTAGAGGAACAGGTGGAGTGTACTGATCCCATCACACACTCGTCATTGTTTTAGAGAGCAGGAGGACAGTGCTGATCCTGTCTCACACTCGTCATTGTTTTAGAGGAGCGGGAGGACCATGCTGATCCTGTCTCCAACTCGTCATTGTTTTATCGAGTGAGGAGCACCGTGTTGATCCTGTCTAACACTCGTCATTGTTTTAGGGGAGCAGGAGGAGTGTACTGATCCCATCACACACTCGTCATTGATTTAGAGGAGCAGGAGGACCGTGCTGATCCTGTCTCACACTCGTCATTATTTTCGAGAGCAGGAGGACTGTGCTGATCCTGTCTCACACTCGTCATTATTTTAGAGCGCAGGATGACTGTGCTGATCCTGTATCACACTCGTCATTGTTTTAGGGGAGCAGGAGGGCCGTGCTGATCCTGTCTAACACTGTCATTGTTTTAGAGGAGCAGGAGGAGTGTACTGATCCCATCACACACTAGTCTTTGTTTTAGAGCGCAGGATGACTGTGCTGATCCTGTGTCACACTCGTCATTGCTTTAGAGAGCAGGAGGACCGTGCTGATCCTGTCACACACTCGTCATTGTTTTAGAGGAGCAGGAGGACAGTGCTGATCCTGTGTCACACTCGTCATTGTTTTAGAGGAGCAGGAGGACAGTGCTGATCCTGTGTCACACTCGTCATTGATTTAGAGGAGCAGGAGGACTGTGCTGATCCTGTCTCACACTCGTCATTGTTTTAGAGAGCAGGAGGACCGTGCTGATCCTGTCTCACACTTGTCATTATTTTAGAGCGCAGGATGACTGTGCTGATCCTGTATCACACTCGTCATTGTTTTAGAGAGCAGGAGGACCGTGCTGATCCTGTCTCACACTTGTCATTATTTTAGAGCGCAGGATGACTGTGCTGATCCTATATCACACTCGTCATTGTTTTAGGGGAGCAGGAGGACCGTGCTGATCCTGTGTCACACCCGTCATTTTTTTCGAGGAGCAGGAGGGTCGTTGTGATCCTGTCTCACACCAGTCATTGTTTTAGAGAGCTGGAGGACAGTGCTGATCCTGTCTCACACTCATCGTTGTTTTAGAGTGTAGGAGAACCTTGCTGATCCTGTCTCACACTCGTCATTATTTTTGAGAGCAGGATGACTGTGCTGATCCTGTCTCACACTCGTCATTGTTTTAGAGAGCAGGAGGACAGTGCTGATCCTGTCTCACACTCGTCATTGTTTTAGAGAGCGGGATGACCATGCTGATCCTGTCTCACACTTGTCATTGTTTTAGAGAGCTGGACCACCGTGCTGATCCTGTCAAACACTCGTCATTGTTTTAGAGGAACAGGTGGAGTGTACTGATCCCATCACACACTCGTCATTGTTTTAGAGGAGCAGGAGGACCGTGCTGATCCTGTGTCACACCCGTCATTTTTTTAGAGGAGCAGGAGGGCCGTTGTGATCCTGTCTCACACCAGTCATTGTTTTAGAAGAGCAGGGGGACCGTGCTGATCCTGTCTCACACTAGTCATTGTTTTAGAGGAGCAGGAGGACCGTGCTGATCCTGTCTCACGCTCGTCGTTGGTTTAGAGAGTAGGAGGACCATGCTGATCCTGTCTCCAACTCGTCATTGTTTTATCGAGTCAGGAGCACCGTGCTGATCCTGTCTAACACTCGTCATTGTTTTAGGGGAGCAGGAGGAGTGTATTGATCCCATCACACACTCGTCATTGATTTAGAGGAGCAGGAGGACCGTGCTGATCCTGTCTCACACTCGTCATTATTTTCGAGAGCAGGAGGACTGTGCTGATCCTGTCTCACACTCGTCATTGTTTTAGAGAGCAGGAGGACCGTGCTGATCCTGTCTCACACTCGTCATTATTTTAGAGCGCAGGATGACTGTGCTGATCCTGTATCACACTCGTCATTGTTTTAGGGGAGCAGGAGGGCCGTGCTGATCCTGTCTAACACTGTCATTGTTTTAGAGGAGCAGGAGGAGTGTACTGATCCCATCACACACTAGTCTTTGTTTTAGAGCGCAGGATGACTGTGCTGATCCTGTATCACACTCGTCATTGTTTTAGGGGAGCAGGAGGACCGTGCTGATCCTGTCTAACACTGTCATTGTTTTAGAGGAGCAGGAGGAGTGTACTGATCCCATCACACACTAGTCTTTGTTTTAGAGGAGCAGGAGGACCGTGCTGAACCTGTCTCACACTTGTCATTGTTTTAGAGAGCACGACGACCGTGCTGATCCTGTCTCACACTCGTCATTGTTTTAGAGATCAGGATGACCGTGCTGATCCTGTCTCACACTTGTGATTGTTTCAGAGGAGCAGGAGGACCGTGCTGATCCTGTGTCACACTCGTCATTGTTTTAGAGGAGCAGGAGGAGTGTACTGATCCCATCACACATTAGTCTTTGTTTTTGAGGAGCAGGAGGGCCGTGCTGATCCTGTGTCACACTCGTCATTGTTTTAGAGGAGCAGGAGGACAGTGCTGATCCTGTGTCACACTCGTCATTGTTTTAGAGGAACAGGTGGAGTGTACTGATCCCATCACACACTCGTCATTGTTTTAGAGAGCAGGAGGACAGTGCTGATCCTGTCTCACACTCGTCATTGTTTTAGAGGAGCGGGAGGACCATGCTGATCCTGTCTCCAACTCGTCATTGTTTTATCGAGTCAGGAGCACCGTGTTGATCCTGTCTAACACTCGTCATTGTTTTAGGGGAGCAGGAGGAGTGTACTGATCCCATCACACACTCGTCATTGATTTAGAGGAGCAGGAGGACCGTGCTGATCCTGTCTCACACTCGTCATTATTTTCGAGAGCAGGAGGACTGTGCTGATCCTGTCTCACACTCGTCATTATTTTAGAGCGCAGGATGACTGTGCTGATCCTGTATCACACTCGTCATTGTTTTAGGGGAGCAGGAGGGCCGTGCTGATCCTGTCTAACACTGTCATTGTTTTAGAGGAGCAGGAGGAGTGTACTGATCCCATCACACACTAGTCTTTGTTTTAGAGCGCAGGATGACTGTGCTGATCCTGTGTCACACTCGTCATTGCTTTAGAGAGCAGGAGGACCGTGCTGATCCTGTCACACACTCGTCATTGTTTTAGAGGAGCAGGAGGACAGTGCTGATCCTGTGTCACACTCGTCATTGTTTTAGAGGAGCAGGAGGACAGTGCTGATCCTGTGTCACACTCGTCATTGATTTAGAGGAGCAGGAGGACTGTGCTGATCCTGTCTCACACTCGTCATTGTTTTAGAGAGCAGGAGGACCGTGCTGATCCTGTCTCACACTTGTCATTATTTTAGAGCGCAGGATGACTGTGCTGATCCTGTATCACACTCGTCATTGTTTTAGAGAGCAGGAGGACCGTGCTGATCCTGTCTCACACTTGTCATTATTTTAGAGCGCAGGATGACTGTGCTGATCCTATATCACACTCGTCATTGTTTTAGGGGAGCAGGAGGACCGTGCTGATCCTGTGTCACACCCGTCATTTTTTTCGAGGAGCAGGAGGGTCGTTGTGATCCTGTCTCACACCAGTCATTGTTTTAGAGAGCTGGAGGACAGTGCTGATCCTGTCTCACACTCATCGTTGTTTTAGAGTGTAGGAGAACCTTGCTGATCCTGTCTCACACTCGTCATTATTTTTGAGAGCAGGATGACTGTGCTGATCCTGTCTCACACTCGTCATTGTTTTAGAGAGCAGGAGGACAGTGCTGATCCTGTCTCACACTCGTCATTGTTTTAGAGAGCGGGATGACCATGCTGATCCTGTCTCACACTTGTCATTGTTTTAGAGAGCTGGACCACCGTGCTGATCCTGTCAAACACTCGTCATTGTTTTAGAGGAACAGGTGGAGTGTACTGATCCCATCACACACTCGTCATTGTTTTAGAGGAGCAGGAGGACCGTGCTGATCCTGTGTCACACCCGTCATTTTTTTAGAGGAGCAGGAGGGCCGTTGTGATCCTGTCTCACACCAGTCATTGTTTTAGAAGAGCAGGGGGACCGTGCTGATCCTGTCTCACACTAGTCATTGTTTTAGAGGAGCAGGAGGACCGTGCTGATCCTGTCTCACGCTCGTCGTTGGTTTAGAGAGTAGGAGGACCATGCTGATCCTGTCTCCAACTCGTCATTGTTTTATCGAGTCAGGAGCACCGTGCTGATCCTGTCTAACACTCGTCATTGTTTTAGGGGAGCAGGAGGAGTGTATTGATCCCATCACACACTCGTCATTGATTTAGAGGAGCAGGAGGACCGTGCTGATCCTGTCTCACACTCGTCATTATTTTCGAGAGCAGGAGGACTGTGCTGATCCTGTCTCACACTCGTCATTGTTTTAGAGAGCAGGAGGACCGTGCTGATCCTGTCTCACACTCGTCATTATTTTAGAGCGCAGGATGACTGTGCTGATCCTGTATCACACTCGTCATTGTTTTAGGGGAGCAGGAGGGCCGTGCTGATCCTGTCTAACACTGTCATTGTTTTAGAGGAGCAGGAGGAGTGTACTGATCCCATCACACACTAGTCTTTGTTTTAGAGCGCAGGATGACTGTGCTGATCCTGTATCACACTCGTCATTGTTTTAGGGGAGCAGGAGGACCGTGCTGATCCTGTCTAACACTGTCATTTTTTTAGGGGAGCAGGAGAAGTGTACTGATCCCATCACACACTCGTCATTTTTTTAGAGAAGCAGGAGGGCTGTTGTGATCCTGTCTCACACTCGTCATTGTTTTAGAGATCAGGATGACCGTGCTGATACTGTCTCACACTTGTGATTGTTTTAGAGGAGCAGGAGGACCGTGCTGATCCTGTGTCACACTCGTCATTGTTTTAGAGGAGCAGGAGGAGTGTACTGATCCCATCACACATTAGTCTTTGTTTTTGAGGAGCAGGAGGGCCGTGCTGATCCTGTGTCACACTAGTCATTGTTTTAGAGGAGCAGGAGGACAGTGCTGATCCTGTGTCACACTCGTCATTGTTTTAGAGGAACAGGTGGAGTGTACTGATCCCATCACACACTCGTCATTGTTTTAGAGGAGCAGGAGGACCGTGCTGATCCTGTTTCACACCCGTCATTTTTTTAGAGGAGCAGGAGGGCCGTTGTGATCCTGTCTCACACCGGTCATTGTTTTAGAGGAGCAGGAGGACCGTGCTGATCCTGTCTCACACTCGTCGTTGGTTTAGAGAGTAGGAGGACCATGCTGATCCTGTCTCCAACTCGTCATTGTTTTATCGAGTCAGGAGCACCGTGTTGATCCTGTCTAACACTCGTCATTGTTTTAGGGGAGCAGGAGGAGTGTACTGATCCCATCACACACTCGTCATTGATTTAGCGGAGCAGGAGGACCGTGCTGATCCTGTCTCACACTCGTCATTATTTTCGAGAGCAGGAGGACTGTGCTGATCCTGTCTCACTCTCGTCATTGTTTTAGAGAGCAGGAGGACCGTGCTGATCCTGTCTCACACTCATCATTATTTTAGAGTGCAGGATGACTGTGCTGATCCTGTATCACACTCGTCATTGTTTTAGGGGAGCAGGAGGGCTGTGCTGAACCTGTCTAACACTGTCATTGTTTTAGAGGAGCAGGAGGAGTGTACTGATCCCATCACACACTCGTCATTGTTTTAGAGTTGACGTGGAGTGTACTGATCCCATCACACACGAGTCTTTGTTTTAGAGCGCAGGATGACTGTGCTGATCCTGTGTCACACCCGTCATTTTTTTCGAGGAGCATGAGGGCCGTTGTGATCCTGTCTCACACCAGTCATTGTTTTAGAGAGCTGGAGGACAGTGCTGATCCTGTCTCACATTCATCGTTGTTTTAGAGAGTAGGAGAACCGTGCTGATCCTGTCTCACACTCGTCATTGTTTTTGAGAGCAGGAGGACTGTGCTGATCCTGTCTCACACTCGTCATTATTTTTGAGAGCAGGATGACTGTGCTGATCCTGTATCACACTCGTCATTGTTTTAGGGGAGCAGGAGGACAGTGCTGATCCTGTCTCACACTCGTCATTGTTTTAGAGAGCGGGATGACCGTGCTGATCCTGTCTCACACTTGTCATTGTTTTAGAGAGCTGGACCACCGTGCTGATCCTGTCAAACACTCGTCATTGTTTTAGAGGAACAGGTGGAGTGTACTGATCCCATCACACACTCGTCATTGTTTTAGAGGAGCAGAAGGACCGTGCTGATCCTGTGTCACACCCGTCATTGTTTTAGAACAGCAGGGGGACCGTGCTGATCCTGTCTCACACTAGTCATTGCTTTAGAGTAGCAGGAGGACCGTGCTCATCCTGTCTCACACTCGTCGTTGGTTTAGAGAGTAGGAGGACCATGCTGATCCTGTCTCCAACTCGTCATTGTTTTATCGAGTCAGGAGCACCGTGTTGATCCTGTCTAACACGCGTCATTGTTTTAGGGGAGCAGGAGGAGTGTATTGATCCCATCACACACTCGTCATTGATTTAGAGGAGCAGGAGGACCGTGCTGATCCTGTCTCACACTCGTCATTATTTTCGAGAGCAGGAGGACTGTGCTGATCCTGTCTCACACTCGTCATTGTTTTAGAGAGCAGGAGGACCGTGCTGATCCTGTCTCACACTCGTCATTATTTTAGAGCGCAGGATGACTGTGCTGATCCTGTATCACACTCGTCATTGTTTTAGGGGAGCAGGAGGGCCGTGCTGATCCTGTCTAACACTGTCATTGTTTTAGAGGAGCAGGAGGAGTGTACTGATCCCATCACACACTAGTCTTTGTTTTAGAGCGCAGGATGACTGTGCTGATCCTGTATCACACTCGTCATTGTTTTAGGGGAGCAGGAGGACCGTGCTGATCCTGTCTCCAACTAGTCATTGTTTTAGAGAGCTGGATGACTGTGTTGATCCTGTATCACACTCGTCATTGTTTTAGGGGAGCAGGAGGGCTGTGCTGATCCTGTCTAACACTGTCATTGTTTTAGAGGAGCAGGAGGAGTGTACTGATCCCATCACAAACTAGTCTTTGTTTTAGAGGAGCAGGAGGACCGTGTTGATCCTGTGTCACACCCGTCATTTTTTTCGAGGAGCAGTAGGGCCGTTGTGATCCTGTCTCACACCAGTCATTGTTTTAGAGAGCAGGAGGACAGTGCTGATCCTGTCTCACACTCGTCATTGTTTTAGAGGAGCGGGAGGACCATGCTGATCCTTTCTCACACTCGTCATTGTTTTAGAGGAGCGGGAGGACCGTGCTGATCCTGTCTCACACTCGTCGTTTTTTTTTAACTTTTTTTATTGTGTTTTCAAATAGTTACAGAATAAAAGTGTGTGAAAAAGAAAATATGTGTTACCCATCCCCCTCCCCTTAACCCCTGCCCCCTAATCCCTATTGAAAAAAAGAAGAAAGAAAGAAAGAAAGAAAGAAAGAAAGAAAGTCGTTGTTTTAGAGAGCATGAGGACCATGCTGATCCTGTCTCACACTCGTCATTGTTTTAGAGAGCAGGACGACCGTGCTGATCCTGTCTCACACTTGTGATTGTTTTAGGGGTGCAGGAGGACCGTGCTGATCCCAGCAAACACTTGTCGTTGTTTTAGAGAGGACGTGGAGTGTACTGATCCCATCACGCACTCGTTGTTGTTTTAGAGGAGCAGGAGGACAGTGCCGATCCTGTCTCACACTTGTCATTGTTTTAGAGAGCAGGAGGACTGTGCTGATCCCGTCCAACACTCGTCATTGTTTTAGAGAGCAGGAGGACTGTGCTGATCCTGTCTCACACTTGTCATTGTTTTAGAGAGCACGACGACCGTGCTGATCCTGTCTCACACTCGTCATTGTTTTAGAGATCAGGATGACCGTGCTGATCCTGTCTCACACTTGTGATTGTTTTAGAGGAGCAGGAGGAGTGTACTGATCCCATCACACATTAGTCTTTGTTTTTGAGGAGCAGGAGGGCCGTGCTGATCCTGTGTCACACTCGTCATTGTTTTAGAGGAGCAGGAGGACAGTGCTGATCCTGTGTCACACTCGTCATTGTTTTAGAGGAACAGGTGGAGTGTACTGATCCCTTCACACACTCGTCATTGTTTTAGAGAGCAGGAGGACAGTGCTGATCCTGTCTCACACTCGTCATTGTTTTAGAGGAGCGGGAGGACCATGCTGATCCTTTCTCACACTCGTCATTGTTTTAGAGGAGCGGGAGGACCGTGCTGATCCTGTCTCACACTCGTCGTTTTTTTTTAACTTTTTTTATTGTGTTTTCAAATAGTTACAGAATAAAAGTGTGTGAAAAAGAAAATATGTGTTACCCATCCCCCCTCCCCTAACCCCTGCCCCCTAACATCCCTATTGAAAAAAAGAAGAAAGAAAGAAAGAAAGAAAGAAAGAAAGTCGTTCTTTTAGAGAGCATGAGGACCATGCTGATCCTGTCTCACACTCGTCATTGTTTTAGAGAGCAGGACGACCGTGCTGATCCTGTCTCACACTTGTGATTGTTTTAGGGGTGCAGGAGGACCGTGCTGATCCCAGCAAACACTTGTCGTTGTTTTAGAGAGGACGTGGAGTGTACTGATTCCATCACGCACTCGTTGTTGTTTTAGAGCAGCAGGAGGACTGTGCTGATCCCGTCCAACACTCGTCATTGTTTTAGAGAGCACGACGACCGTGCTGATCCTGTCTCACACTCGTCATTGTTTTAGAGATCAGGATGACCGTGCTGATCCTGTCTCACACTTGTGATTGTTTTAGAGGAGCAGGAGGACCGTGCTGATCCTGTGTCACACTCGTCATTGTTTTAGAGGAGCAGGAGGAGTGTACTGATCCCATCACACATTAGTCTTTGTTTTTGAGGAGCAGGAGGGCCGTGCTGATCCTGTGTCACACTCGTCATTGTTTTAGAGGAGCAGGAGGACAGTGCTGATCCTGTGTCACACTCGTCATTGTTTTAGAGGAACAGGTGGAGTGTACAGATCCCATCACACACTCGTCATTGTTTTAGAGGAGCAGGAGGACCGTGCTGTTCCTGTCTCACACCGGTCATTGTTTTAGAAGAGCAGGGGGACCGTGCTGATCCTGTCTCCAACTAGTCATTGTTTTAGAGGAGCAGGTGGACCGTGCTGATCCTGTCTCACACTCGTCGTTGGTTTAGAGAGTAGGAGGACCATGCTGATCCTGTCTCCAACTCGTCATTGTTTTATCGAGTCAGGAGCACCGTGTTGATCCTGTCTAACACTCGTCATTGTTTTAGGGGAGCAGGAGGAGTGTACTGATCCCATCACACACTCGTCATTGATTTAGAGGAGCAGGAGGACTGTGCTGATCCTGTCTCACACTCGTCATTGTTTTAGAGAGCAGGAGGACCGTGCTGATCCTGTCTCACACTCGTCATTATTTTAGAGCGCAGGATGACTGTACTGATCCTGTATCATACTCGTCATTGTTTTAGGGGAGCAGGAGGACCGTGCTGATCCTGTCTCACACTCGTCATTGTTTTAGAGAGCAGGATGACTGTGCTGATCCTGTATCACACTCGTCATTGTTTTAGAGGAGCAGGAGGACCATGCTGATCCTGTGTCACACCCGTCATTTTTTTCGAGGAGCAGGAGGGCCGTTGTGATCCTGTCTCACACCAGTCATTGTTTTAGAGAGCTGGAGGACAGTGCTGATCCGGTCTCACACTCATCGTTGTTTTAGAGAGTAGGAGAACCGTGCTGATCCTGTCTCACACTCGTCATTGTTTTTGAGAGCAGGAGGACTGTGCTGATCCTGTCTCACACTCGTCATTATTTTTGAGAGCAGGATGACTGTGCTGATCCTGTCTCACACTCGTCATTGTTTTAGAGAGCAGGAGGACAGTGCTGATCCTGTCTCACACTCGTCATTGTTTTAGAGAGCGGGATGACCGTGCTGATCCTGTCTCACACTTGTCATTGTTTTAGAGAGCTGGACCACCGTGCTGATCCTGTCAAACACTCGTCATTGTTTTAGAGGAACAGGTGGAGTGTACTGATCCCATCACACACTCGTCATTGTTTTAGAGGAGCAGGAGGACCGTGCTGATCCTGTGTCACACCCGTCATTTTTTTAGAGGAGCAGGAGGGCCGTTGTGATCCTGTCTCAGACCAGTCATTGTTTTAGAAGAGCAGGGGGACCGTGCTGATCCTGTCTCACACTAGTCATTGTTTTAGAGGAGCAGGAGGACGGTGCTGATCCTGTCTCACACTCGTCGTTGGTTTAGAGAGTAGGAGGACCATGCTGATCCTGTCTCCAACTCGTCATTGTTTTATCGAGTCAGGAGCACCGTGTTGATCCTGTATCACACTCGTCATTGTTTTAGGGGAGCAGGAGGACTGTGCTGATCCCGTCCAACACTCGTCATTGTTTTAGAGAGCACGACGACCGTGCTGATCCTGTCTCACACTCGTCATTGTTTTAGAGATCAGGATGACCGTGCTGATCCTGTCTCACACTTGTGATTGTTTTAGAGGAGCAGGAGGACCGTGCTGATCCTGTGTCACACTCGTCATTGTTTTAGAGGAGCAGGAGGAGTGTACTGATCCCATCACACATTAGTCTTTGTTTTTGAGGAGCAGGAGGGCCGTGCTGATCCTGTGTCACACTCGTCATTGTTTTAGAGGAGCAGGAGGACAGTGCTGATCCTGTGTCACACTCGTCATTGTTTTAGAGGAACAGGTGGAGTGTACAGATCCCATCACACACTCGTCATTGTTTTAGAGGAGCAGGAGGACCGTGCTGTTCCTGTCTCACACCGGTCATTGTTTTAGAAGAGCAGGGGGACCGTGCTGATCCTGTCTCCAACTAGTCATTGTTTTAGAGGAGCAGGTGGACCGTGCTGATCCTGTCTCACACTCGTCGTTGGTTTAGAGAGTAGGAGGACCATGCTGATCCTGTCTCCAACTCGTCATTGTTTTATCGAGTCAGGAGCACCGTGTTGATCCTGTCTAACACTCGTCATTGTTTTAGGGGAGCAGGAGGAGTGTACTGATCCCATCACACACTCGTCATTGATTTAGAGGAGCAGGAGGACTGTGCTGATCCTGTCTCACACTCGTCATTGTTTTAGAGAGCAGGAGGACCGTGCTGATCCTGTCTCACACTCGTCATTATTTTAGAGCGCAGGATGACTGTGGTGATCCTGTATCATACTCGTCATTGTTTTAGGGGAGCAGGAGGACCGTGCTGATCCTGTCTCACACTCGTCATTGTTTTAGAGAGCAGGATGACTGTGCTGATCCTGTATCACACTCGTCATTGTTTTAGAGGAGCAGGAGGACCATGCTGATCCTGTGTCACACCCGTCATTTTTTTCGAGGAGCAGGAGGGCCGTTGTGATCCTGTCTCACACCAGTCATTGTTTTAGAGAGCTGGAGGACAGTGCTGATCCTGTCTCACACTCATCGTTGTTTTAGAGAGTAGGAGAACCGTGCTGATCCTGTCTCACACTCGTCATTGTTTTTGAGAGCAGGAGGACTGTGCTGATCCTGTCTCACACTCGTCATTATTTTTGAGAGCAGGATGACTGTGCTGATCCTGTCTCACACTCGTCATTGTTTTAGAGAGCAGGAGGACAGTGCTGATCCTGTCTCACACTCGTCATTGTTTTAGAGAGCGGGATGACCGTGCTGATCCTGTCTCACACTCGTCGTTTTTTTTTAACTTTTTTTATTGTGTTTTCAAATAGTTACAGAATAAAAGTGTGTGAAAAAGAAAATATGTGTTACCCATCCCCCTCCCCTTAACCCCTGCCCCCTAATCCCTATTGAAAAAAAGAAGAAAGAAAGAAAGAAAGAAAGAAAGAAAGAAAGTCGTTGTTTTAGAGAGCATGAGGACCATGCTGATCCTGTCTCACACTCGTCATTGTTTTAGAGAGCAGGACGACCGTGCTGATCCTGTCTCACACTTGTGATTGTTTTAGGGGTGCAGGAGGACCGTGCTGATCCCAGCAAACACTTGTCGTTGTTTTAGAGAGGACGTGGAGTGTACTGATCCCATCACGCACTCGTTGTTGTTTTAGAGGAGCAGGAGGACAGTGCCGATCCTGTCTCACACTTGTCATTGTTTTAGAGAGCAGGAGGACTGTGCTGATCCCGTCCAACACTCGTCATTGTTTTAGAGAGCAGGAGGACTGTGCTGATCCTGTCTCACACTTGTCATTGTTTTAGAGAGCACGACGACCGTGCTGATCCTGTCTCACACTCGTCATTGTTTTAGAGATCAGGATGACCGTGCTGATCCTGTCTCACACTTGTGATTGTTTCAAAGGAGCAGGAGGAGTGTACTGATCCCATCACACATTAGTCTTTGTTTTTGAGGAGCAGGAGGGCCGTGCTGATCCTGTGTCACACTCGTCATTGTTTTAGAGGAGCAGGAGGACAGTGCTGATCCTGTGTCACACTCGTCATTGTTTTAGAGGAACAGGTGGAGTGTACTGATCCCTTCACACACTCGTCATTGTTTTAGAGAGCAGGAGGACAGTGCTGATCCTGTCTCACACTCGTCATTGTTTTAGAGGAGCGGGAGGACCATGCTGATCCTTTCTCACACTCGTCATTGTTTTAGAGGAGCGGGAGGACCGTGCTGATCCTGTCTCACACTCGTCGTTTTTTTTTAACTTTTTTTATTGTGTTTTCAAATAGTTACAGAATAAAAGTGTGTGAAAAAGAAAATATGTGTTACCCATCCCCCCTCCCCTAACCCCTGCCCCCTAACATCCCTATTGAAAAAAAGAAGAAAGAAAGAAAGAAAGAAAGAAAGAAAGTCGTTCTTTTAGAGAGCATGAGGACCATGCTGATCCTGTCTCACACTCGTCATTGTTTTAGAGAGCAGGACGACCGTGCTGATCCTGTCTCACACTTGTGATTGTTTTAGGGGTGCAGGAGGACCGTGCTGATCCCAGCAAACACTTGTCGTTGTTTTAGAGAGGACGTGGAGTGTACTGATTCCATCACGCACTCGTTGTTGTTTTAGAGCAGCAGGAGGACTGTGCTGATCCCGTCCAACACTCGTCATTGTTTTAGAGAGCACGACGACCGTGCTGATCCTGTCTCACACTCGTCATTGTTTTAGAGATCAGGATGACCGTGCTGATCCTGTCTCACACTTGTGATTGTTTTAGAGGAGCAGGAGGACCGTGCTGATCCTGTGTCACACTCGTCATTGTTTTAGAGGAGCAGGAGGAGTGTACTGATCCCATCACACATTAGTCTTTGTTTTTGAGGAGCAGGAGGGCCGTGCTGATCCTGTGTCACACTCGTCATTGTTTTAGAGGAGCAGGAGGACAGTGCTGATCCTGTGTCACACTCGTCATTGTTTTAGAGGAACAGGTGGAGTGTACAGATCCCATCACACACTCGTCATTGTTTTAGAGGAGCAGGAGGACCGTGCTGTTCCTGTCTCACACCGGTCATTGTTTTAGAAGAGCAGGGGGACCGTGCTGATCCTGTCTCCAACTAGTCATTGTTTTAGAGGAGCAGGTGGACCGTGCTGATCCTGTCTCACACTCGTCGTTGGTTTAGAGAGTAGGAGGACCATGCTGATCCTGTCTCCAACTCGTCATTGTTTTATCGAGTCAGGAGCACCGTGTTGATCCTGTCTAACACTCGTCATTGTTTTAGGGGAGCAGGAGGAGTGTACTGATCCCATCACACACTCGTCATTGATTTAGAGGAGCAGGAGGACTGTGCTGATCCTGTCTCACACTCGTCATTGTTTTAGAGAGCAGGAGGACCGTGCTGATCCTGTCTCACACTCGTCATTATTTTAGAGCGCAGGATGACTGTGGTGATCCTGTATCATACTCGTCATTGTTTTAGGGGAGCAGGAGGACCGTGCTGATCCTGTCTCACACTCGTCATTGTTTTAGAGAGCAGGATGACTGTGCTGATCCTGTATCACACTCGTCATTGTTTTAGAGGAGCAGGAGGACCATGCTGATCCTGTGTCACACCCGTCATTTTTTTCGAGGAGCAGGAGGGCCGTTGTGATCCTGTCTCACACCAGTCATTGTTTTAGAGAGCTGGAGGACAGTGCTGATCCGGTCTCACACTCATCGTTGTTTTAGAGAGTAGGAGAACCGTGCTGATCCTGTCTCACACTCGTCATTGTTTTTGAGAGCAGGAGGACTGTGCTGATCCTGTCTCACACTCGTCATTATTTTTGAGAGCAGGATGACTGTGCTGATCCTGTCTCACACTCGTCATTGTTTTAGAGAGCAGGAGGACAGTGCTGATCCTGTCTCACACTCGTCATTGTTTTAGAGAGCGGGATGACCGTGCTGATCCTGTCTCACACTTGTCATTGTTTTAGAGAGCTGGACCACCGTGCTGATCCTGTCAAACACTCGTCATTGTTTTAGAGGAACAGGTGGAGTGTACTGATCCCATCACACACTCGTCATTGTTTTAGAGGAGCAGGAGGACCGTGCTGATCCTGTGTCACACCCGTCATTTTTTTAGAGGAGCAGGAGGGCCGTTGTGATCCTGTCTCAGACCAGTCATTGTTTTAGAAGAGCAGGGGGACCGTGCTGATCCTGTCTCACACTAGTCATTGTTTTAGAGGAGCAGGAGGACGGTGCTGATCCTGTCTCACACTCGTCGTTGGTTTAGAGAGTAGGAGGACCATGCTGATCCTGTCTCCAACTCGTCATTGTTTTATCGAGTCAGGAGCACCGTGTTGATCCTGTATCACACTCGTCATTGTTTTAGGGGAGCAGGAGGACTGTGCTGATCCCGTCCAACACTCGTCATTGTTTTAGAGAGCACGACGACCGTGCTGATCCTGTCTCACACTCGTCATTGTTTTAGAGATCAGGATGACCGTGCTGATCCTGTCTCACACTTGTGATTGTTTTAGAGGAGCAGGAGGACCGTGCTGATCCTGTGTCACACTCGTCATTGTTTTAGAGGAGCAGGAGGAGTGTACTGATCCCATCACACATTAGTCTTTGTTTTTGAGGAGCAGGAGGGCCGTGCTGATCCTGTGTCACACTCGTCATTGTTTTAGAGGAGCAGGAGGACAGTGCTGATCCTGTGTCACACTCGTCATTGTTTTAGAGGAACAGGTGGAGTGTACAGATCCCATCACACACTCGTCATTGTTTTAGAGGAGCAGGAGGACCGTGCTGTTCCTGTCTCACACCGGTCATTGTTTTAGAAGAGCAGGGGGACCGTGCTGATCCTGTCTCCAACTAGTCATTGTTTTAGAGGAGCAGGTGGACCGTGCTGATCCTGTCTCACACTCGTCGTTGGTTTAGAGAGTAGGAGGACCATGCTGATCCTGTCTCCAACTCGTCATTGTTTTATCGAGTCAGGAGCACCGTGTTGATCCTGTCTAACACTCGTCATTGTTTTAGGGGAGCAGGAGGAGTGTACTGATCCCATCACACACTCGTCATTGATTTAGAGGAGCAGGAGGACTGTGCTGATCCTGTCTCACACTCGTCATTGTTTTAGAGAGCAGGAGGACCGTGCTGATCCTGTCTCACACTCGTCATTATTTTAGAGCGCAGGATGACTGTGGTGATCCTGTATCATACTCGTCATTGTTTTAGGGGAGCAGGAGGACCGTGCTGATCCTGTCTCACACTCGTCATTGTTTTAGAGAGCAGGATGACTGTGCTGATCCTGTATCACACTCGTCATTGTTTTAGAGGAGCAGGAGGACCATGCTGATCCTGTGTCACACCCGTCATTTTTTTCGAGGAGCAGGAGGGCCGTTGTGATCCTGTCTCACACCAGTCATTGTTTTAGAGAGCTGGAGGACAGTGCTGATCCTGTCTCACACTCATCGTTGTTTTAGAGAGTAGGAGAACCGTGCTGATCCTGTCTCACACGCGTCATTGTTTTTGAGAGCAGGAGGACTGTGCTGATCCTGTCTCACACTCGTCATTATTTTTGAGAGCAGGATGACTGTGCTGATCCTGTCTCACACTCGTCATTGTTTTAGAGAGCAGGAGGACAGTGCTGATCCTGTCTCACACTCGTCATTGTTTTAGAGAGCGGGATGACCGTGCTGATCCTGTCTCACACTTGTCATTGTTTTAGAGAGCTGGACCACCGTGCTGATCCTGTCAAACACTCGTCATTGTTTTAGAGGAACAGGTGGAGTGTACTGATCCCATCACACACTCGTCATTGTTTTAGAGGAGCAGGAGGACCGTGCTGATCCTGTGTCACACCCGTCATTTTTTTAGAGGAGCAGGAGGGCCGTTGTGATCCTGTCTCACACCAGTCATTGTTTTAGAAGAGCAGGGGGACCGTGCTGATCCTGTCTCACACTAGTCATTGTTTTAGAGGAGCAGGAGGACGGTGCTGATCCTGTCTCACACTCGTCGTTGGTTTAGAGAGTAGGAGGACCATGCTGATCCTGTCTCCAACTCGTCATTGTTTTATCGAGTCAGGAGCACCGTGTTGATCCTGTATCACACTCGTCATTGTTTTAGGGGAGCAGGAGGACCGTGCTGATCCTGTCTAACACTGTCATTTTTTTAGGGGAGCAGGAGAAGTGTACTGATCCCATCACACACTCGTCATTTTTTTAGAGAAGCAGGAGGGCTGTTGTGATCCTGTCTCACACTTGTCATTGTTTTAGAGAGCACGACGACCGTGCTGATCCTGTCTCACACTCGTCATTGTTTTAGAGATCAGGATGACCGTGCTGATCCTGTCTCACACTTGTGATTGTTTCAGAGGAGCAGGAGGAGTGTACTGATCCCATCACACATTAGTCTTTGTTTTTGAGGAGCAGGAGGGCCGTGCTGATCCTGTGTCACACTCGTCATTGTTTTAGAGGAGCAGGAGGACAGTGCTGATCCTGTGTCACACTCGTCATTGTTTTAGAGGAACAGGTGGAGTGTACTGATCCCATCACACACTCGTCATTGTTTTAGAGAGCAGGAGGACAGTGCTGATCCTGTCTCACACTCGTCATTGTTTTAGAGGAGCGGGAGGACCATGCTGATCCTTTCTCACACTCGTCATTGTTTTAGAGGAGCGGGAGGACCGTGCTGATCCTGTCTCACACTCGTCGTTTTTTTTTCAACTTTTTTTATTGTGTTTTCAAATAGTTACAGAATAAAAGTGTGTGAAAAAGAAAATATGTGTTACCCATCCCCCCTCCCCTAACCCCTGCCCCCTAACATCCCTATTGAAAAAAAGAAGAAAGAAAGAAAGAAAGAAAGAAAGAAAGTCGTTGTTTTAGAGAGCATGAGGACCATGCTGATCCTGTCTCACACTCATCATTGTTTTAGAGAGCAGGACGACCGTGCTGATCCTGTCTCACACTTGTGATTGTTTTAGGGGTGCAGGAGGACC
Organism: Hemitrygon akajei; assembly: GCF_048418815.1. Taxonomy (NCBI): domain Eukaryota; kingdom Metazoa; phylum Chordata; class Chondrichthyes; order Myliobatiformes; family Dasyatidae; genus Hemitrygon; species Hemitrygon akajei. Next base: position 92,738,053 of record NC_133135.1, read on the forward strand.
GTGCTGATCCCAGCAAACACTTGTCGTTGTTTTAGAGAGGACGTGGAGTGTACTGATTCCATCACGCACTCGTTGTTGTTTTAGAGCAGCAGGAGGACTGTGCTGATCCTGTCTCACACCGGTCATTGTTTTAGAAGAGCAGGGGGACCGTGCTGATCCTGTCTCCAACTAGTCATTTTTTTAGAGGAGCAGGTGGACCGTGCTGATCCTGTCTCACACTCGTCATTGTTTTAGAGAGCACGACGACCGTGCTGATCCTGTCTCACACTCGTCATTGTTTTAGAGATCAGGATGACCGTGCTGATCCTGTCTCACACTTGTGATTGTTTTAGAGGAGCAGGAGGACCGTGCTGATCCTGTGTCACACTCGTCATTGTTTTAGAGGAGCAGGAGGAGTGTACTGATCCCATCACACATTAGTCTTTGTTTTTGAGGAGCAGGAGGGCCGTGCTGATCCTGTGTCACACTCGTCATTGTTTTAGAGGAGCAGGAGGACAGTGCTGATCCTGTGCCACACTCGTCATTGTTTTAGAGGAACAGGTGGAGTGTACAGATCCCATCACACACTCGTCATTGTTTTAGAGGAGCAGGAGGACCGTGCTGATCCTGTCTCACACCGGTCATTGTTTTAGAAGAGCAGGGGGACCGTGCTGATCCTGTCTCCAACTAGTCATTTTTTTAGAGGAGCAGGTGGACCGTGCTGATCCTGTCTCACACTCGTCGTTGGTTTAGAGAGTAGGAGGACCATGCTGATCCTGTCTCCAACTCGTCATTGTTTTATCGAGTCAGGAGCACCGTGTTGATCCTGTCTAACACTCGTCATTGTTTTAGGGGAGCAGGAGGAGTGTACTGATCCCATCACACACTCGTCATTGATTTAGAGGAGCAGGAGGACTGTGCTGATCCTGTCTCACACTCGTCATTGTTTTAGAGAGCAGGAGGACCGTGCTGATCCTGTCTCACACTCGTCATTATTTTAGAGCGCAGGATGACTGTGCTGATCCTGTATCACACTCGTCATTGTTTTAGGGGAGCAGGAGGACCGTGCTGATCCTGTCTCACACTCGTCATTGTTTTAGAGAGCAGGATGACTGTGCTGATCCTGTATCACACTCGTCATTGTTTTAGAGGAGCAGGAGGACCATGCTGATCCTGTGTCACACCCGTCATTTTTTTCGAGGAGCAGGAGGGCCGTTGTGATCCTGTCTCACACCAGTCATTGTTTTAGAGAGCTGGAGGACAGTGCTGATCCTGTCTCACACTCATCGTTGTTTTAGAGAGTAGGAGAACCGTGCTGATCCTGTCTCACACTCGTCATTGTTTTTGAGAGCAGGAGGACTGTGCTGATCCTGTCTCACACTCGTCATTATTTTTGAGAGCAGGAGGACAGTGCTGATCCTGTCTCACACTCGTCATTGTTTTAGAGAGCGGGATGACCGTGCTGATCCTGTCTCACACTTGTCATTGTTTTAGAGAGCTGGACCACCGTGCTGATCCTGTCAAACACTCGTCATTGTTTTAGAGGAACAGGTGGAGTGTACTGATCCCATCACACACTCGTCATTGTTTTAGAGGAGCAGGAGGACCGTGCTGATCCTGTGTCACACCCGTCATTTTTTTAGAGGAGCAGGAGGGCCGTTGTGATCCTGTCTCACACCAGTCATTGTTTTAGAAGAGCAGGGGGACCGTGCTGATCCTGTCTCACACTAGTCATTGTTTTATCGAGTCAGGAGCACCGTGTTGATCCTGTATCACACTCGTCATTGTTTTAGGGGAGCAGGAGGGCCGTGCTGATCCTGTCTAACACTGTCATTGTTTTAGAGGAGCAGGAGGAGTGTACTGATCCCATCACACACTAGTCTTTGTTTTAGAGCGCAGGATGACTGTGCTGATCCTGTATCACACTCGTCATTGTTTTAGGGGAGCAGGAGGACCGTGCTGATCCTGTCTAACACTGTCATTTTTTTAGGGGAGCAGGAGAAGTGTACTGATCCCATCACACACTCGTCATTTTTTTAGAGAAGCAGGAGGGCTGTTGTGATCCTGTCTCACACTCGTCATTGTTTTAGGGGAGCAGGAGGACCGTGCTGATCCTGTCTCCAACTAGTCATTGTTTTAGAGAGCTGGATGACTGTGCTGATCCTGTATCACACTCGTCATTGTTTTAGGGGAGCAGGAGGGCTGTGCTGATCCTGTCAAACACTGTCATTGTTTTAGAGGAGCAGGAGGAGTGTACTAATCCCATCACACACTAGTCTTTGTTTTAGAGGAGTAGGAGGACCGTGCTGATCCTGTGTCACACCCGTCATTTTTTTCGAGGAGCATGAGGGCCGTTGTGATCCTGTCTCACACTCGTCATTGTTTTAGAGGAGCGGGAGGACCATGCTGATCCTTTCTCACACTCGTCATTGTTTTAGAGGAGCGGGAGGACAGTGCTGATCCTGTCTCACACTCGTCGTTTTTTTTTCAACTTTTTTTATTGTGTTTTCAAATAGTTACAGAATAAAAGTGTGTGAAAAAGAAAATATGTGTTACCCATCCCCCCTCCCCTTAACCCCTGCCCCCTAACATCCCTATTGAAAAAAAGAAGAAAGAAAGAAAGAAAGAAAGAAAGAAAGTCGTTGTTTTAGAGAGCATGAGGACCATGCTGATCCTGTCTCACACTCGTCATTGTTTTAGAGAGCAGGACGACCGTGCTGATCCTGTCTCACACTTGTCATTATTTTCGAGAGCAGCAGGACTGTGCTGATCCTGTCTCACTCTCGTCATTGTTTTAGAGAGCAGGAGGACCGTGCTGATTCTGTCTCACACACGTCATTATTTTAGAGTGCAGGATGACTGTGCTGATCCTGTGTCACACTCGTCATTGTTTTAGGGGAGCAGGAGGGCCGTGCTGATCCTGTCTAACACTGTCATTGTTTTAGAGGAGCAGGAGGAGTGTACTGATCCCATCACACACTAGTCTTTGTTTTAGAGCGCAGGATGACTGTGCTGATCCTGTGTCACACCCGTCATTTTTTTCGAGGAGCATGAGGGCCGTTGTGATCCTGTCTCACACCAGTCATTGTTTTAGAGAGTTGGAGGACAGTGCTGATCCTGTCTCACACTCATCGTTGTTTTAGAGAGTAGGAGAACCGTGCTGATCCTGTCTCACACTCGTCATTGTTTTTGAGAGCAGGAGGACTGTGCTGATCCTGTCTCACACTCGTCATTATTTTTGAGAGCAGGATGACTGTGCTGATCCTGTATCACACTCGTCATTGTTTTAGAGAGCGGGATGACCGTGCTGATCCTGTCTCACACTTGTCATTGTTTTAGAGAGCTGGACCACCGTGCTGATCCTGTCAAACACTCGTCATTGTTTTAGAGGAACAGGTGGAGTGTACTGATCCCATCACACACTCGTCATTGTTTTAGAGGAGCAGAAGGACCGTGCTGATCCTGTGTCACACCCGTCATTGTTTTAGAAGAGCAGGGGGACCGTGCTGATCCTGTCTCACACTAGTCATTGTTTTAGAGGAGCAGGAGGACGGTGCTGATCCTGTCTCACACTCGTCGTTGGTTTAGAGAGTAGGAGGACCATGCTGATCCTGTCTCCAACTCGTCATTGTTTTATCGAGTCAGGAGCACCGTGTTGATCCTGTCTAACACTCGTCATTGTTTTAGGGGAGCAGGAGGAGTGTATTGATCCCATCACACACTCGTCATTGATTTAGAGGAGCAGGAGGACCGTGCTGATCCTGTCTCACACTCGTCATTATTTTAGAGAGCAGGAGGACCGTGCTGATCCTGTCTCACACTCGTCATTATTTTAGAGCGCAGGATGACTGTGCTGATCCTGTATCACACTCGTCATTGTTTTAGGGGAGCAGGAGGACCGTGCTGATCCTGTCTCACACTCGTCATTGTTTTAGAGAGCAGGATGACTGTGCTGATCCTGTATCACACTCGTCATTGTTTTAGAGGAGCAGGAGGACCATGCTGATCCTGTGTCACACCCGTCATTTTTTTCGAGGAGCAGGAGGGCCGTTGTGATCCTGTCTCACACCAGTCATTGTTTTAGAGAGCTGGAGGACAGTGCTGATCCTGTCTCACACTCATCGTTGTTTTAGAGAGTAGGAGAACCGTGCTGATCCTGTCTCACACTCGTCATTGTTTTTGAGAGCAGGAGGACTGTGCTGATCCTGTCTCACACTCGTCATTATTTTTGAGAGCAGGAGGACCGTGCTGATCCTGTCTCACACTCGTCATTGTTTTAGAGAGCGGGATGACCGTGCTGATCCTGTCTCACACTTGTCATTGTTTTAGAGAGCTGGACCACCGTGCTGATCCTGTCAAACACTCGTCATTGTTTTAGAGGAACAGGTGGAGTGTACTGATCCCATCACACACTCGTCATTGTTTTAGAGGAGCAGGAGGACCGTGCTGATCCTGTGTCACACCCGTCATTTTTTTAGAGGAGCAGGAGGGCCGTTGTGATCCTGTCTCACACCAGTCATTGTTTTAGAAGAGCAGGGGGACCGTGCTGATCCTGTCTCACACTAGTCATTGTTTTATCGAGTCAGGAGCACCGTGTTGATCCTGTATCACACTCGTCATTGTTTTAGGGGAGCAGGAGGGCCGTGCTGATCCTGTCTAACACTGTCATTGTTTTAGAGGAGCAGGAGGAGTGTACTGATCCCATCACACACTAGTCTTTGTTTTAGAGCGCAGGATGACTGTGCTGATCCTGTATCACACTCGTCATTGTTTTAGGGGAGCAGGAGGACCGTGCTGATCCTGTCTAACACTGTCATTTTTTTAGGGGAGCAGGAGAAGTGTACTGATCCCATCACACACTCGTCATTTTTTTAGAGAAGCAGGAGGGCTGTTGTGATCCTGTCTCACACTCGTCATTGTTTTAGGGGAGCAGGAGGACCGTGCTGATCCTGTCTCCAACTAGTCATTGTTTTAGAGAGCTGGATGACTGTGCTGATCCTGTATCACACTCGTCATTGTTTTAGGGGAGCAGGAGGGCTGTGCTGATCCTGTCAAACACTGTCATTGTTTTAGAGGAGCAGGAGGAGTGTACTAATCCCATCACACACTAGTCTTTGTTTTAGAGGAGTAGGAGGACCGTGCTGATCCTGTGTCACACCCGTCATTTTTTTCGAGGAGCATGAGGGCCGTTGTGATCCTGTCTCACACTCGTCATTGTTTTAGAGGAGCGGGAGGACCATGCTGATCCTTTCTCACACTCGTCATTGTTTTAGAGGAGCGGGAGGACAGTGCTGATCCTGTCTCACACTCGTCGTTTTTTTTTCAACTTTTTTTATTGTGTTTTCAAATAGTTACAGAATAAAAGTGTGTGAAAAAGAAAATATGTGTTACCCATCCCCCCTCCCCTTAACCCCTGCCCCCTAACATCCCTATTGAAAAAAAGAAGAAAGAAAGAAAGAAAGAAAGAAAGAAAGTCGTTGTTTTAGAGAGCATGAGGACCATGCTGATCCTGTCTCACACTCGTCATTGTTTTAGAGAGCAGGACGACCGTGCTGATCCTGTCTCACACTTGTCATTATTTTCGAGAGCAGCAGGACTGTGCTGATCCTGTCTCACTCTCGTCATTGTTTTAGAGAGCAGGAGGACCGTGCTGATTCTGTCTCACACACGTCATTATTTTAGAGTGCAGGATGACTGTGCTGATCCTGTGTCACACTCGTCATTGTTTTAGGGGAGCAGGAGGGCCGTGCTGATCCTGTCTAACACTGTCATTGTTTTAGAGGAGCAGGAGGAGTGTACTGATCCCATCACACACTAGTCTTTGTTTTAGAGCGCAGGATGACTGTGCTGATCCTGTGTCACACCCGTCATTTTTTTCGAGGAGCATGAGGGCCGTTGTGATCCTGTCTCACACCAGTCATTGTTTTAGAGAGTTGGAGGACAGTGCTGATCCTGTCTCACACTCATCGTTGTTTTAGAGAGTAGGAGAACCGTGCTGATCCTGTCTCACACTCGTCATTGTTTTTGAGAGCAGGAGGACTGTGCTGATCCTGTCTCACACTCGTCATTATTTTTGAGAGCAGGATGACTGTGCTGATCCTGTATCACACTCGTCATTGTTTTAGAGAGCGGGATGACCGTGCTGATCCTGTCTCACACTTGTCATTGTTTTAGAGAGCTGGACCACCGTGCTGATCCTGTCAAACACTCGTCATTGTTTTAGAGGAACAGGTGGAGTGTACTGATCCCATCACACACTCGTCATTGTTTTAGAGGAGCAGAAGGACCGTGCTGATCCTGTGTCACACCCGTCATTGTTTTAGAAGAGCAGGGGGACCGTGCTGATCCTGTCTCACACTAGTCATTGTTTTAGAGGAGCAGGAGGACGGTGCTGATCCTGTCTCACACTCGTCGTTGGTTTAGAGAGTAGGAGGACCATGCTGATCCTGTCTCCAACTCGTCATTGTTTTATCGAGTCAGGAGCACCGTGTTGATCCTGTCTAACACTCGTCATTGTTTTAGGGGAGCAGGAGGAGTGTATTGATCCCATCACACACTCGTCATTGATTTAGAGGAGCAGGAGGACCGTGCTGATCCTGTCTCACACTCGTCATTATTTTAGAGAGCAGGAGGACCGTGCTGATCCTGTCTCACACTCGTCATTATTTTAGAGCGCAGGATGACTGTGCTGATCCTGTATCACACTCGTCATTGTTTTAGGGGAGCAGGAGGACCGTGCTGATCCTGTCTCACACTCGTCATTGTTTTAGAGAGCAGGATGACTGTGCTGATCCTGTATCACACTCGTCATTGTTTTAGAGGAGCAGGAGGACCATGCTGATCCTGTGTCACACCCGTCATTTTTTTCGAGGAGCAGGAGGGCCGTTGTGATCCTGTCTCACACCAGTCATTGTTTTAGAGAGCTGGAGGACAGTGCTGATCCTGTCTCACACTCATCGTTGTTTTAGAGAGTAGGAGAACCGTGCTGATCCTGTCTCACACTCGTCATTGTTTTTGAGAGCAGGAGGACTGTGCTGATCCTGTCTCACACTCGTCATTATTTTTGAGAGCAGGAGGACCGTGCTGATCCTGTCTCACACTCGTCATTGTTTTAGAGAGCGGGATGACCGTGCTGATCCTGTCTCACACTTGTCATTGTTTTAGAGAGCTGGACCACCGTGCTGATCCTGTCAAACACTCGTCATTGTTTTAGAGGAACAGGTGGAGTGTACTGATCCCATCACACACTCGTCATTGTTTTAGAGGAGCAGGAGGACCGTGCTGATCCTGTGTCACACCCGTCATTTTTTTAGAGGAGCAGGAGGGCCGTTGTGATCCTGTCTCACACCAGTCATTGTTTTAGAAGAGCAGGGGGACCGTGCTGATCCTGTCTCACACTAGTCATTGTTTTATCGAGTCAGGAGCACCGTGTTGATCCTGTATCACACTCGTCATTGTTTTAGGGGAGCAGGAGGGCCGTGCTGATCCTGTCTAACACTGTCATTGTTTTAGAGGAGCAGGAGGAGTGTACTGATCCCATCACACACTAGTCTTTGTTTTAGAGCGCAGGATGACTGTGCTGATCCTGTATCACACTCGTCATTGTTTTAGGGGAGCAGGAGGACCGTGCTGATCCTGTCTAACACTGTCATTTTTTTAGGGGAGCAGGAGAAGTGTACTGATCCCATCACACACTCGTCATTTTTTTAGAGAAGCAGGAGGGCTGTTGTGATCCTGTCTCACACTCGTCATTGTTTTAGGGGAGCAGGAGGACCGTGCTGATCCTGTCTCCAACTAGTCATTGTTTTAGAGAGCTGGATGACTGTGCTGATCCTGTATCACACTCGTCATTGTTTTAGGGGAGCAGGAGGGCTGTGCTGATCCTGTCAAACACTGTCATTGTTTTAGAGGAGCAGGAGGAGTGTACTAATCCCATCACACACTAGTCTTTGTTTTAGAGGAGTAGGAGGACCGTGCTGATCCTGTGTCACACCCGTCATTTTTTTCGAGGAGCATGAGGGCCGTTGTGATCCTGTCTCACACTCGTCATTGTTTTAGAGGAGCGGGAGGACCATGCTGATCCTTTCTCACACTCGTCATTGTTTTAGAGGAGCGGGAGGACCTTGCTGATCCTGTCTCACACTCGTCGTTTTTTTTTCAACTTTTTTTATTGTGTTTTCAAATAGTTACAGAATAAAAGTGTGTGAAAAAGAAAATATGTGTTACCCATCCCCCCTCCCCTTAACCCCTGCCCCCTAACATCCCTATTGAAAAAAAGAAGAAAGAAAGAAAGAAAGAAAGAAAGAAAGTCGTTGTTTTAGAGAGCATGAGGACCATGCTGATCCTGTCTCACACTCGTCATTGTTTTAGAGAGCAGGACGACCGTGCTGATCCTGTCTCACACTTGTCATTATTTTCGAGAGCAGCAGGACTGTGCTGATCCTGTCTCACTCTCGTCATTGTTTTAGAGAGCAGGAGGACCGTGCTGATTCTGTCTCACACTCGTCATTATTTTAGAGTGCAGGATGACTGTGCTGATCCTGTATCACACTCGTCATTGTTTTAGGGGAGCAGGAGGGCCGTGCTGATCCTGTCTAACACTGTCATTGTTTTAGAGGAGCAGGAGGAGTGTACTGATCCCATCACACACTAGTCTTTGTTTTAGAGCGCAGGATGACTGTGCTGATCCTGTGTCACACCCGTCATTTTTTTCGAGGAGCATGAGGGCCGTTGTGATCCTGTCTCACACCAGTCATTGTTTTAGAGAGTTGGAGGACAGTGCTGATCCTGTCTCACACTCATCGTTGTATTAGAGAGTAGGAGAACCGTGCTGATCCTGTCTCTCACTCGTCATTGTTTTTGAGAGCAGGAGGACTGTGCTGATCCTGTCTCACACTCGTCATTATTTTTGAGAGCAGGATGACTGTGCTGATCCTGTATCACACTCGTCATTGTTTTAGAGAGCTGGACCACCGTGCTGATCCTGTCAAACACTCGTCATTGTTTTAGAGGAACAGGTGGAGTGTACTGATCCCATCACACACTCGTCATTGTTTTAGAGGAGCAGAAGGACCGTGCTGATCCTGTGTCACACCCGTCATTGTTTTAGAAGAGCAGGGGGACCGTGCTGATCCTGTCTCACACTAGTCATTGTTTTAGAGGAGCAGGAGGACGGTGCTGATCCTGTCTCACACTCGTCGTTGGTTTAGAGAGTAGGAGGACCATGCTGATCCTGTCTCCAACTCGTCATTGTTTTTTCGAGTCAGGAGCACCGTGTTGATCCTGTCTAACACTCGTCATTGTTTTAGGGGAGCAGGAGGAGTGTATTGATCCCATCACACACTCGTCATTGATTTAGAGGAGCAGGAGGACCGTGCTGATCCTGTCTCACACTCGTCATTATTTTCGAGAGCAGGAGGACTGTGCTGATCCTGTCTCACACTCGTCATTGTTTTAGTGAGCAGGAGGACCGTGCTGATCCTGTCTCACACTCGTCATTATTTTAGAGCGCAGGATGACTGTGCTGATCCTGTATCACACTCGTCATTGTTTTAGGGGAGCAGGAGGGCCGTGCTGATCCTGTCTAACACTGTCATTGTTTTAGAGGAGCAGGAGGAGTGTACTGATCCCATCACACACTAGTCTTTGTTTTAGAGCGCAGGATGACTGTGCTGATCCTGTATCACACTCGTCATTGTTTTAGGGGAGCAGGAGGACCGTGCTGATCCTGTCTAACACTGTCATTTTTTTAGGGGAGCAGGAGGAGTGTACTGATCCCATCACACACTCGTCATTTTTTTAGAGAAGCAGGAGGGCCGTTGTGATCCTGTCTCACACTCGTCATTGTTTTAGGGGAGCAGGAGGACCGTGCTGATCCTGTCTCCAACTAGTCATTGTTTTAGAGAGCTGGATGACTGTGCTGATCCTGTATCACACTCGTCATTGTTTTAGGGGAGCAGGAGGGCTGTGCTGATCCTGTCTAACACTGTCATTGTTTTAGAGGAGCAGGAGGAGTGTACTGATCCCATCACAAACTAGTCTTTGTTTTAGAGGAGCAGGAGGACCGTGCTGATCCTGTGTCACACCCGTCATTTTTTTCGAGGAGCAGGAGGGCCGTTGTAATCCTGTCTCACACCAGTCATTGTTTTAGAGAGCAGGAGGACAGTGCTGATCCTGTCTCACACTCGTCATTGTTTTAGAGGAGCGGGAGGACCATGCTGATCCTTTCTCACACTCGTCATTGTTTTAGAGGAGCGGGAGGACCGTGCTGATCCTATCTCACACTCGTCGTTTTTTTTTTAACTTTTTTTATTGTGTTTTCAAATAGTTACAGAATAAAAGTGTGTGAAAAAGAAAATATGTGTTACCCATCCCCCTCCCCTTAACCCCTGCCCCCTAATCCCTATTGAAAAAAAGAAGAAAGAAAGAAAGAAAGAAAGAAAGAAAGAAAGTCGTTGTTTTAGAGAGCATGAGGACCATGCTGATCCTGTCTCACACTCGTCATTGTTTTAGAGAGCAGGACGACCGTGCTGATCCTGTCTCACACTTGTGATTGTTTTAGGTGTGCAGGAGGACCGTGCTGATCCCAGCAAACACTTGTCGTTGTTTTAGAGAGGACGTGGAGTGTACTGATCCCATCACGCACTCGTTGTTGTTTTAGATGAGCAGGAGGACACTGCTGATCCTGTGTCACACCCGTCATTGTTTTAGAAGAGCAGGGGGACCGTGCTGATCCTGTCTCACACTAGTCATTGTTTTAGAGGAGCAGGAGGACCGTGCTCATCCTGTCTCACACTCGTCGTTGGTTTAGAGAGTAGGAGGACCATGCTGATCCTGTCTCCAACTCGTCATTGTTTTATCGAGTCAGGAGCACCGTGTTGATCCTGTCTAACACTCGTCATTGTTTTAGGGGAGCAGGAGGAGTGTATTGATCCCATCACACACTCGTCATTGATTTAGAGGAGCAGGAGGACCGTGCTGATCCTGTCTCACACTCGTCATTATTTTCGAGAGCAGGAGGACTGTGCTGATCCTGTCTCACACTCGTCATTGTTTTAGAGAGCAGGAGGACCGTGCTGATCCTGTCTCACACTCGTCATTATTTTAGAGCGCAGGATGACTGTGCTGATCCTGTATCACACTCGTCATTGTTTTAGGGGAGCAGGAGGGCCGTGCTGATCCTGTCTAACACTGTCATTGTTTTAGAGGAGCAGGAGGAGTGTACTGATCCCATCACACACTAGTCTTTGTTTTAGAGCGCAGGATGACTGTGCTGATCCTGTATCACACTCGTCATTGTTTTAGGGGAGCAGGAGGACCGTGCTGATCCTGTCTAACACTGTCATTTTTTTAGGGGAGCAGGAGGAGAGTACTGATCCCATCACACAGTCTTCATTTTTTTAGAGAAGCAGGAGGGCCGTTGTGATCCTGTCTCACACTCGTCATTGTTTTAGAGAGCAGGATGACCGTGCTGATCCTGTCTCACACTTGTGATTGTTTTAGGGGTGCAGGAGGACCGTGCTGATCCCAGCAAACACTTGTCGTTGTTTTAGAGAGGACGTGGAGTGTACTGATCCCATCACACACTCGTTGTTGTTTTAGAGGAGCAGGAGGACCGTGCTGATCCTGTCCAACACTCGTCATTGTTTTAGAGAGCAGGAGGACTGTGCTGATCCTGTCTCACACTTGTCATTGTTTTAGAGAGCACGACGACCGTGCTGATCCTGTCTCACAGTCGTCATTGTTTTAGAGATCAGGATGACCGTGCTGATCCTGTCTCACACTTGTGATTGTTTTAGAGGAGCAGGAGGACCGTGCTGATCCTGTGTCACACTCGTCATTGTTTTAGAGGAGCAGGAGGAGTGTACTGATCCCATCACACATTAGTCTTTGTTTTTGAGGAGCAGGAGTGCCGTGCTGATCCTGTGTCACACTCGTCATTGTTTTAGAGGAGCAGGAGGACAGTGCTGATCCTGTGTCACACTCGTCATTGTTTTAGAGGAACAGGTGGAGTGTACAGATCCCATCACACACTCGTCATTGTTTTAGAGGAGCAGGAGGACCGTGCTGATCCTGTCTCACACCGGTCATTGTTTTAGAAGATCAGGGGGACCGTGCTGATCCTGTCTCCAACTAGTCATTGTTTTAGAGGAGCAGGTGGACCGTGCTGATCCTGTCTCACACTCGTCGTTGGTTTAGAGAGTAGGAGGACCATGCTGATCCTGTCTCCAACTCGTCATTGTTTTATCGAGTCAGGAGCACCGTGTTGATCCTGTCTAACACACGTCATTGTTTTAGGGGAGCAGGAGGAGTGTACTGATCCCATCACACACTCGTCATTGATTTAGAGGAGCAGGTGGACTGTGCTGATCCTGTCTCACACTCGTCATTGTTTTACAGAGCAGGAGGACCGTGCTGATCCTGTATCACACTCGTCATTGTTTTAGGGGAGCAGGAGGACCGTGCTGATCCTGTCTCACACTCGTCATTATTTTAGAGCGCAGGATGACTGTGCTGATCCTGTATCACACTCGTCATTGTTTTAGGGGAGCAGGAGGACCGTGCTGATCCTGTCTCACACTCGTCATTGTTTTAGAGAGCGGGATGACCGTGCTGATCCTGTCTCACACTTGTCATTGTTTTAGAAAGCTGGACCACCGTGCTGATCCTGTCAAACACTCGTCATTGTTTTAGAGGAACAGGTGGAGTGTACTGATCCCATCACACACTCGTCATTGTTTTAGAGGAGCAGGAGGACCGTGCTGATCCTGTGTCACACCCGTCATTTTTTTAGAGGAGCAGGAGGGCCGTTGTGATCCTGTCTCACACCAGTCATTGTTTTAGAAGAGCAGGGGGACCGTGCTGATCCTGTCTCACACTAGTCATTGTTTTAGAGGAGCAGGAGGACGGTGCTGATTCAGTCTCACACTCGTCGTTGGTTTAGAGTGTAGGAGGACCATGCTGATCCTGTCTCCAACTCGTCATTGTTTTATCGTCTCAGTAGCACCGTGTTGATCCTGTCTAACAGTCGTCATTGTTTTAGGGGAGCAGGAGGAGTGTACTGATCCCATCACACACTTGTCATTGATTTAGAGGAGCAGGAGGACCGTGCTGATCCTGTCTCACACTCGTCATTATTTTCGAGAGCAGGAGGACTGTGCTGATCCTGTCTCACACTCGTCATTGTTTTAGAGAGCAGGAGGACCGTGCTGATCCTGTCTCACACTCGTCATTATTTTAGAGCGCAGGATGACTGTGCTGATCCTGTATCACACTCGTCATTGTTTTAGGGGAGCAGGAGGGCCGTGCTGATCCTGTCTAACACTGTCATTGTTTTAGAGGAGCAGGAGGAGTGTACTGATCCCATCACACACTAGTCTTTGTTTTAGAGCGCAGGATGACTGTGCTGATCCTGTATCACACTCATCATTTTTTTCGAGGAGCATGAGGGCCGTTGTGATCCTGTCTCACACTCGTCATTGTTTTAGAGGAGCGGGAGGACCATGCTGATCCTTTCTCACACTCGTCATTGTTTTAGAGGAGCGGGAGGACCGTGCTGATCCTGTCTCACACTCGTCGTTTTTTTTTCAACTTTTTTTATTGTGTTTTCAAATAGTTACAGAATAAAAGTGTGTGAAAAAGAAAATATGTGTTACCCATCCCCCTCCCCTTAACCCCTGCCCCCTAATCCCTATTGAAAAAAAGAAGAAAGAAAGAAAGAAAGAAAGAAAGAAAGAAAGTCGTTGTTTTAGAGAGCATGAGGACCATGCTGATCCTGTCTCACACTCGTCATTGTTTTAGAGAGCAGGACGACCGTGCTGATCCTGTCTCACACTTGTGATTGTTTTAGGGGTGCAGGAGGACCGTGCTGATCCCAGCAAACACTTGTCGTTGTTTTAGAGAGGACGTGGAGTGTACTGATCCCATCACGCACTCGTTGTTGTTTTAGAGGAGCAGGAGGACCGTGCTGATCCTGTGTCACACCCGTCATTGTTTTAGAAGAGCAGGGGGACCGTGCTGATCCTGTCTCACACTAGTCATTGTTTTAGAGGAGCAGGAGGACCGTGCTCATCCTGCCTCACACTCGTCGTTGGTTTAGAGAGTAGGAGGACCATGCTGATCCTGTCTCCAACTCGTCATTGTTTTATCGAGTCAGGAGCACCGTGTTGATCCTGTCTAACACTCGTCATTGTTTTAGGGGAGCAGGAGGAGTGTATTGATCCCATCACACACTCGTCATTGATTTAGAGGAGCAGGAGGACCGTGCTGATCCTGTCTCACACTCGTCATTATTTTCGAGAGCAGGAGGACTGTGCTGATCCTGTCTCACACTCGTCATTGTTTTAGAGAGCAGGAGGACCGTGCTGATCCTGTCTCACACTCGTCATTATTTTAGAGCGCAGGATGACTGTGCTGATCCTGTATCACACTCGTCATTGTTTTAGGGGAGCAGGAGGGCCGTGCTGATCCTGTCTAACACTGTCATTGTTTTAGAGGAGCAGGAGGAGTGTACTGATCCCATCACACACTAGTCTTTGTTTTAGAGCGCAGGATGACTGTGCTGATCCTGTATCACACTCGTCATTGTTTTAGGGGAGCAGGAGGACCGTGCTGATCCTGTCTAACACTGTCATTTTTTTAGGGGAGCAGGAGGAGTGTACTGATCCCATCACACAGTCGTCATTTTTTTAGAGAAGCAGGAGGGCCGTTGTGATCCTGTCTCACACTCGTCATTGTTTTAGGGGAGCAGGAGGACCGTGCTAATCCTGTCTCCAACTAGTCATTGTTTTAGAGAGCTGGATGACTGTGCTGATCCTGTATCACACTCGTCATTGGTTTAGGGGAGCAGGAGGGCTGTGCTGATCCTGTCTAACACTGTCATTGTTTTAGAGGAGCAGGAGGAGTGTACTGATCCCATCACAAACTAGTCTTTGTTTTAGAGGAGCAGGAGGACCGTGCTGATCCTGTGTCACACCCGTCATTTTTTTCGAGGAGCAGGAGGGCCGTTGTGATCCTGTCTCACACCAGTCATTGTTTTAGAGAGCAGGAGGACAGTGCTGATCCTGTCTCACACTCGTCATTGTTTTAGAGGAGCGGGAGGACCATGCTGATCCTTTCTCACACTCGTCATTGTTTTAGAGGAGCGGGAGGACCGTGCTGATCCTGTCTCACACTCGTCGTTTTTTTTTAACTTTTTTAATTGTGTTTTCAAATAGTTACAGAATAAAAGTGTGTGAAAAAGAAAATATGTGTTACCCATCCCCCTCCCCTTAACCCCTGCCCCCTAATCCCTATTGAAAAAAAGAAGAAAGAAAGAAAGAAAGAAAGAAAGAAAGAAAGTCGTTGTTTTAGAGAGCATGAGGACCATGCTGATCCTGTCTCACACTCGTCATTGTTTTAGAGAGCAGGACGACCGTGCTGATCCTGTCTCACACTTGTGATTGTTTTAGGGGTGCAGGAGGACCGTGCTGATCCCAGCAAACACTTGTCGTTGTTTTAGAGAGGACGTGGAGTGTACTGATCCCATCACACACTCGTTGTTGTTTTAGAGGAGCAGGAGGACCGTGCTGATCCTGTCCAACACTCGTCATTGTTTTAGAGAGCAGGAGGACTGTGCTGATCCTGTCTCACACTTGTCATTGTTTTAGAGAGCACGACGACCGTGCTGATCCTGTCTCACAGTCGTCATTGTTTTAGAGATCAGGATGACCGTGCTGATCCTGTCTCACACTTGTGATTGTTTTAGAGGAGCAGGAGGACCGTGCTGATCCTGTGTCACACTCGTCATTGTTTTAGAGGAGCAGGAGGAGTGTACTGATCCCATCACACATTAGTCTTTGTTTTTGAGGAGCAGGAGTGCCGTGCTGATCCTGTGTCACACTCGTCATTGTTTTAGAGGAGCAGGAGGACAGTGCTGATCCTGTGTCACACTCGTCATTGTTTTAGAGGAACAGGTGGAGTGTACAGATCCCATCACACACTCGTCATTGTTTTAGAGGAGCAGGAGGACCGTGCTGATCCTGTCTCACACCGGTCATTGTTTTAGAAGATCAGGGGGACCGTGCTGATCCTGTCTCCAACTAGTCATTGTTTTAGAGGAGCAGGTGGACCGTGCTGATCCTGTCTCACACTCGTCGTTGGTTTAGAGAGTAGGAGGACCATGCTGATCCTGTCTCCAACTCGTCATTGTTTTATCGAGTCAGGAGCACCGTGTTGATCCTGTCTAACACTCGTCATTGTTTTAGGGGAGCAGGAGGAGTGTACTGATCCCATCACACACTCGTCATTGATTTAGAGGAGCAGGAGGACCATGCTGATCCTGTGTCACACCCGTCATTTTTTTCGAGGAGCAGGAGGGCCGTTGTGATCCTGTCTCACACCAGTCATTGTTTTAGAGAGCTGGAGGACAGTGCTGATCCTGACTCACACTCATCGTTGTTTTAGAGAGTAGGAGAACCGTGCTGATCCTGTCTCACACTCGTCATTGTTTTTGAGAGCAGGAGGACTGTGCTGATCCTGTCTCACACTCGTCATTATTTTTGAGAGCAGGATGACTGTGCTGATCCTGTCTCACACTCGTCATTGTTTTAGAGAGCAGGAGGATAGTGCTGATCCTGTCTCACACTCGTCATTGTTTTAGAGAGCGGGATGACCGTGCTGATCCTGTCTCACACTTGTCATTGTTTTAGAAAGCTGGACCACCGTGCTGATCCTGTCAAACACTCGTCATTGTTTTAGAGGAACAGGTGGAGTGTACTGATCCCATCACACACTCGTCATTGTTTTAGAGGAGCAGGAGGACCGTGCTGATCCTGTGTCACACCCGTCATTTTTTTAGAGGAGCAGGAGGGCCGTTGTGATCCTGTCTCACACCAGTCATTGTTTTAGAAGAGCAGGGGGACCGTGCTGATCCTGTCTCACACTAGTCATTGTTTTAGAGGAGCAGGAGGACGGTGCTGATCCTGTCTCACACTCGTCGTTGGTTTAGAGTGTAGGAGGACCATGCTGATCCTGTCTCCAACTCGTCATTGTTTTATCGAGTCAGGAGCACCGTGTTGATCCTGTCTAACACTCGTCATTGTTTTAGGGGAGCAGGAGGAGTGTATTGATCCCATCACACACTCGTCATTGATTTAGAGGAGCAGGAGGACCGTGCTGATCCTGTCTCACACTCGTCATTATTTTCGAGAGCAGGAGGACTGTGCTGATCCTGTCTCACACTCGTCATTGTTTTAGAGAGCAGGAGGACCGTGCTGATCCTGTCTCACACTCGTCATTATTTTAGAGCGCAGGATGACTGTGCTGATCCTGTATCACACTCGTCATTGTTTTAGGGGAGCAGGAGGGCCGTGCTGATCCTGTCTAACACTGTCATTGTTTTAGAGGAGCAGGAGGAGTGTACTGATCCCATCACACACTAGTCTTTGTTTTAGAGCGCAGGATGACTGTGCTGATCCTGTATCACACTCGTCATTGTTTTAGGGGCGCAGGAGGACCGTGCTGATCCTGTCTAACACTGTCATTTTTTTAGGGGAGCAGGAGAAGTGTACTGATCCCATCACACACTCGTCATTTTTTTAGAGAAGCAGGAGGGCTGTTGTGATCCTGTCTCACACTCGTCATTGTTTTAGGGGAGCAGGAGGACCGTGCTGATCCTGTCTCCAACTAGTCATTGTTTTAGAGAGCTGGATGACTGTGCTGATCCTGTATCACACTCGTCATTGTTTTAGGGGAGCAGGAGGGCTGTGCTGATCCTGTCAAACACTGTCATTGTTTTAGAGGAGCAGGAGGAGTGTACTGATCCCATCACACACTAGTCTTTGTTTTAGAGGAGTAGGAGGGCCGTGCTGATCCTGTGTCACACCCGTCATTTTTTTCGAGGAGCATGAGGGCCGTTGTGATCCTGTCTCACTCGTCATTGTTTTAGAGGAGCGGGAGGACCATGCTGTTCCTTTCTCACACTCGTCATTGTTTTAGAGGAGCGGGAGGACCGTGCTGATCCTGTCTCACACTCGTCGTTTTTTTTTCAACTTTTTTTATTGTGTTTTCAAATAGTTACAGAATAAAAGTGTGTGAAAAAGAAAATATGTGTTACCCATCCCCCCTCCCCTTAACCCCTGCCCCCTAACATTCCTATTGAAAAAAAGAAGAAAGAAAGAAAGAAAGAAAGAAAGTCGTTGTTTTAGAGAGCATGAGGACCATGCTGATCCTGTCTCACACTCGTCATTGTTTTAGAGAGCAGGACGACCGTGCTGATCCTGTCTCACACTTGTGATTGTTTTAGGGGTGCAGGAGGACCGTGCTGATCCCAGCAAACACTTGTCGTTGTTTTAGAGAGGACGTGGAGTGTACTGATTCCATCACGCACTCGTTGTTGTTTTAGAGCAGCAGGAGGACCGTGCTGATCCCGTCCAACACTCGTCATTGTTTTAGAGAGCAGGAGGACTGTGCTGATCCTGTCTCACACTTGTCATTGTTTTAGAGAGCACGACGACCGTGCTGATCCTGTCTCACACTCGTCATTGTTTTAGAGATCAGGATGACCGTGCTGATCCTGTCTCACACTTGTGATTGTTTTAGAGGAGCAGGAGGACCGTGCTGATCCTGTGTCACACTCGTCATTGTTTTAGAGGAGCAGGAGGAGTGTACTGATCCCATCACACATTAGTCTTTGTTTTTGAGGAGCAGGAGGGCCGTGCTGATCCTGTGTCACACTCGTCATTGTTTTAGAGGAGCAGGAGGACAGTGCTGATCCTGTGTCACACTCGTCATTGTTTTAGAGGAACAGGTGGAGTGTACAGATCCCATCACACACTCGTCATTGTTTTAGAGGAGCAGGAGGACCGTGCTGATCCTGTCTCCAACTAGTCATTGTTTTAGAGGAGCAGGTGGACCGTGCTGATCCTGTCTCACACTCGTCGTTGGTTTAGAGAGTAGGAGGACCATGCTGATCCTGTCTCCAACTCGTCATTGTTTTATCGAGTCAGGAGCACCGTGTTGATCCTGTCTAACACTCGTCATTGTTTTAGGGGAGCAGGAGGAGTGTATTGATCCCATCACACACTCGTCATTGATTTAGAGGAGCAGGAGGACCGTGCTGATCCTGTCTCACACTCGTCATTATTTTCGAGAGCAGGAGGACTGTGCTGATCCTGTCTCACACTCGTCATTGTTTTAGAGAGCAGGAGGACCGTGCTGATCCTGTCTCACACTCGTCATTGTTTTAGAGCGCAGGATGACTGTGCTGATCCTGTATAACACTCGTCATTGT
Source organism: Hemitrygon akajei (assembly GCF_048418815.1). Taxonomy (NCBI): domain Eukaryota; kingdom Metazoa; phylum Chordata; class Chondrichthyes; order Myliobatiformes; family Dasyatidae; genus Hemitrygon; species Hemitrygon akajei. Next base: position 92,757,302 of record NC_133135.1, read on the forward strand.
TTTAGGGGAGCAGGAGGGCCGTGCTGATCCTGTCTAACACTGTCATTGTTTTAGAGGAGCAGGAGGAGTGTACTGATCCCATCACACACTAGTCTTTGTTTTAGAGCGCAGGATGACTGTGCTGGTCCTGTATCACACTCGTCATTTTTTTAGGGGAGCAGGAGGAGTGTACTGATCCCATCACACACTCGTCATTTTTTTAGAGAAGCAGGAGGGCCGTTGTGATCCTGTCTCACACTCGTCATTGTTTTAGGGGAGCAGGAGGACCGTGCTGATCCTGTCTCCAACTAGTCATTGTTTTAGAGAGCTGGATGACTGTGCTGATCCTGTATCACACTCGTCATTGTTTTAGGGGAGCAGGAGGGCTGTGCTGATCCTGTATCACACTCGTCATTGTTTTAGAGGAGCAGGAGGACCGTGCTGATCCTGTGTCACACCCGTCATTTTTTTCGAGGAGCAGGAGGGCCGTTGTGATCCTGTCTCACACCAGTCATTGTTTTAGAGAGCAGGAGGACAGTGCTGATCCTGTCTCACACTCGTCATTGTTTTAGAGGAGCGGGAGGACCATGCTGATCCTTTCTCACACTCGTCATTGTTTTAGAGGAGCGGGAGGACCGTGCTGATCCTGTCTCACACTCGTCGTTTTTTTTTAACTTTTTTTATTGTGTTTTCAAATAGTTACAGAATAAAAGTGTGTGAAAAAGAAAATATGTGTTACCCATCCCCCACCCCTTAACCCCTGCCCCCTAATCCCTATTGAAAAAAAGAAGAAAGAAAGAAAGAAAGAAAGAAAGAAAGTCGTTGTTTTAGAGAGCATGAGGACCATGCTGATCCTGTCTCACACTCGTCATTGTTTTAGAGAGCAGGACGACCGTGCTGATCCTGTCTCACACTTGTGATTGTTTTAGGGGTGCAGGAGGACCGTGCTGATCCCAGCAAACACTTGTCGTTGTTTTAGAGAGGACGTGGAGTGTACTGATTCCATCACGCACTCGTTGTTGTTTTAGAGCAGCAGGAGGACCGTGCTGATCCCGTCCAACACTCGTCATTGTTTTAGAGAGCAGGAGGACTGTGCTGATCCTGTCTCACACTTGTCATTGTTTTAGAGAGCACGACGACCGTGCTGATCCTGTCTCACATTCGTCATTGTTTTAGAGATCAGGATGACCGTGCTGATCCTGTCTCACACTTGTGATAGTTTTAGAGGAGCAGGAGGACCGTGCTGATCCTGTGTCACACTCGTCATTGTTTTAGAGGAGCAGGAGGAGTGTACTGATCCCATCACACATTAGTCTTTGTTTTTGAGGAGCAGGAGGGCCGTGCTGATCCTGTGTCACACTCGTCATTGTTTTAGAGGAGCAGGAGGACAGTGCTGATCCTGTGTCACACTCGTCATTGTTTTAGAGGAACAGGTGGAGTGTACAGATCCCATCACACACTCGTCATTGTTTTAGAGGAGCAGGAGGACCGTGCTGATCCTGTCTCCAACTAGTCATTGTTTTAGAGGAGCAGGTGGACCGTGCTGATCCTGTCTCACACTCGTCGTTGGTTTAGAGAGTAGGAGGACCATGCTGATCCTGTCTCCAACTCGTCATTGTTTTATCGAGTCAGGAGCACCGTGTTGATCCTGTCTAACACTCGTCATTGTTTTAGGGGAGCAGGAGGAGTGTATTGATCCCATCACACACTCGTCATTGATTTAGAGGAGCAGGAGGACCGTGCTGATCCTGTCTCACACTCGTCATTATTTTCGAGAGCAGGAGGACTGTGCTGATCCTGTCTCACACTCGTCATTGTTTTAGAGAGCAGGAGGACCGTGCTGATCCTGTCTCACACTCGTCATTATTTTAGAGCGCAGGATGACTGTGCTGATCCTGTATCACACTCGTCATTGTTTTAGGGGAGCAGGAGGGCCGTGCTGATCCTGTCTAACACTGTCATTGTTTTAGAGGAGCAGGAGGAGTGTACTGATCCCATCACACACTAGTCTTTGTTTTAGAGCGCAGGATGACTGTGCTGATCCTGTATCACACTCGTCATTTTTTTAGGGGAGCAGGAGGAGTGTACTGATCCCATCACACACTCGTCATTTTTTTAGAGAAGCAGGAGGGCCGTTGTGATCCTGTCTCACACTCGTCATTGTTTTAGGGGAGCAGGAGGACCGTGCTGATCCTGTCTCCAACTAGTCATTGTTTTAGAGAGCTGGATGACTGTGCTGATCCTGTATCACACTCGTCATTGTTTAGGGGAGCAGGAGGGCTGTGCTGATCCTGTATCACACTCGTCATTGTTTTAGAGGAGCAGGAGGACCGTGCTGATCCTGTGTCACACCCGTCATTTTTTTCGAGGAGCAGGAGGGCCGTTGTGATCCTGTCTCACACCAGTCATTGTTTTAGAGAGCAGGAGGACAGTGCTGAACCTGTCTCACACTCGTCATTGTTTTAGAGGAGCGGGAGGACCATGCTGATCCTTTCTCACACTCGTCATTGTTTTAGAGGAGCGGGAGGACCGTGCTGATCCTGTCTCACACTCGTCGTTTTTTTTTAACTTTTTTTATTGTGTTTTCAAATAGTTACAGAATAAAAGTGTGTGAAAAAGAAAATATGTGTTACCCATCCCCCACCCCTTAACCCCTGCCCCCTAATCCCTATTGAAAAAAAGAAGAAAGAAAGAAAGAAAGAAAGAAAGAAAGTCGTTGTTTTAGAGAGCATGAGGACCATGCTGATCCTGTCTCCAACTCGTCATTGTTTTATCGAGTCAGGAGCACCATGTTGATCCTGTCTAACACTCGTCATTGTTTTAGGGGAGCAGGAGGAGTGTATTGATCCCATCACACACTCGTCATTGATTTAGAGGAGCAGGAGGACCGTGCTGATCCTGTCTCACACTCGTCATTATTTTCGAGAGCAGGAGGACTGTGCTGATCCTGTCTCACACTCGTCATTGTTTTAGAGAGCAGGAGGACCGTGCTGATCCTGTCTCACACTCGTCATTATTTTAGAGAGCAGGATGACTGTGCTGATCCTGTATCACACTCGTCATTGTTTTAGGGGAGCAGGAGGGCTGTGCTGATCCTGTCAAACACTGTCATTGTTTTAGAGGAGCAGGAGAAGTGTACTGATCCCATCACACACTAGTCTTTGTTTTAGAGGAGCAGGAGGACCGTGCTGATCCTGTGTCACACCCGTCATTTTTTTAGAGGAGCAGGAGGGCCGTTGTGATCCTGTCTCACACCAGTCATTGTTTTAGAAGGGCAGGGGGACCGTGCTGATCCTGTCTCACACTAGTCATTGTTTTAGAGGAGCAGGAGGACGGTGCTGATCCTGTCTCACACTCGTCGTTGGTTTAGAGAGTAGGAGGACCATGCTGATCCTGTCTCCAACTCGTCATTGTTTTATCGAGTCAGGAGCACCATGTTGATCCTGTCTAACACTCGTCATTGTTTTAGGGGAGCAGGAGGAGTGTATTGATCCCATCACACACTCGTCATTGATTTAGAGGAGCAGGAGGACCGTGCTGATCCTGTCTCACACTCGTCATTATTTTCGAGAGCAGGAGGACTGTGCTGATCCTGTCTCACACTCGTCATTGTTTTAGAGAGCAGGAGGACCGTGCTGATCCTGTCTCACACTCGTCATTATTTTAGAGAGCAGGATGACTGTGCTGATCCTGTATCACACTCGTCATTGTTTTAGGGGAGCAGGAGGGCTGTGCTGATCCTGTCAAACACTGTCATTGTTTTAGAGGAGCAGGAGAAGTGTACTGATCCCATCACACACTAGTCTTTGTTTTAGAGGAGTAGGAGGACCGTGCTGATCCTGTCTCACACTCATCATTGTTTTAGAGGAGCGGGAGGACCATGCTGATACTTTCTCACACTCGTCATTGTTTTAGAGGAGCGGGAGGACCGTGCTGATCCTGTCTCACACTCGTCGTTTTTTTTTCAACTTTTTTTATTGTGTTTTCAAATAGTTACAGAATAAAAGTGTGTGAAAAAGAAAATATGTGTTACCCATCCCCCCTCCCCTTAACCCCTGCCCCCTAACATCCCTATTGAAAAAAAGAAGAAAGAAAGAAAGAAAGAAAGAAAGAAAGTCGTTGTTTTAGAGAGCATGAGGACCATGCTGATCCTGTCTCACACTCGTCATTGTTTTAGAGAGCAGGACGACCGTGCTGATCCTGTCTCACACTTGTGATTGTTTTAGGGGTGCAGGAGGACCGTGCTGATCCCAGCAAACACTTGTCGTTGTTTTAGAGAGGACGTGGAGTGTACTGATCCCATCACGCACTCGTTGTTGTTTTAGAGGAGCAGGAGGACCGTGCTGATCCTGTGTCACACCCGTCATTGTTTTAGAAGAGCAGGGGGACCGTGCTGATCCTGTCTCACACTAGTCATTGTTTTAGAGGAGCAGGAGGACCGTGCTCATCCTGTCTCACACTCGTCGTTGGTTTAGAGAGTAGGAGGACCATGCTGATCCTGTCTCCAACTCGTCATTGTTTTATCGAGTCAGGAGCACCGTGTTGATCCTGTCTAACACTCGTCATTGTTTTAGGGGAGCAGGAGGAGTGTATTGATCCCATCACACACTCGTCATTGATTTAGAGGAGCAGGAGGACCGTGCTGATCCTGTCTCACACTCGTCATTATTTTCGAGAGCAGGAGGACTGTGCTGATCCTGTCTCACACTCGTCATTGTTTTAGAGAGCAGGAGGACCGTGCTGATCCTGTCTCACACTCGTCATTATTTTAGAGCGCAGGATGACTGTGCTGATCCTGTATCACACTCGTCATTGTTTTAGGGGAGCAGGAGGGCCGTGCTGATCCTGTCTAACACTGTCATTGTTTTAGAGGAGCAGGAGGAGTGTACTGATCCCATCACACACTAGTCTTTGTTTTAGAGCGCAGGATGACTGTGCTGATCCTGTATCACACTCGTCATTGTTTTAGGGGAGCAGGAGGACCGTGCTGATCCTGTCTAACACTGTCATTTTTTTAGGGGAGCAGGAGGAGTGTACTGATCCCATCACACAGTCGTCATTTTTTTAGAGAAGCAGGAGGGCCGTTGTGATCCTGTCTCACACTCGTCATTGTTTTAGGGGAGCAGGAGGACCGTGCTGATCCTGTCTCCAACTAGTCATTGTTTTAGAGAGCTGGATGACTGTGCTGATCCTGTATCACACTCGTCATTGGTTTAGGGGAGCAGGAGGGCTGTGCTGATCCTGTCTAACACTGTCATTGTTTTAGAGGAGCAGGAGGAGTGTACTGATCCCATCACAAACTAGTCTTTGTTTTAGAGGAGCAGGAGGACCGTGCTGATCCTGTCTCACACTCGTCGTTTTTTTTTAACTTTTTTAATTGTGTTTTCAAATAGTTACAGAATAAAAGTGTGTGAAAAAGAAAATATGTGTTACCCATCCCCCTCCCCTTAACCCCTGCCCCCTAATCCCTATTGAAAAAAAGAAGAAAGAAAGAAAGAAAGAAAGAAAGAAAGAAAGTCGTTGTTTTAGAGAGCATGAGGACCATGCTGATCCTGTCTCACACTCGTCATTGTTTTAGAGAGCAGGACGACCGTGCTGATCCTGTCTCACACTTGTGATTGTTTTAGGGGTGCAGGAGGACCGTGCTGATCCCAGCAAACACTTGTCGTTGTTTTAGAGAGGACGTGGAGTGTACTGATCCCATCACACACTCGTTGTTGTTTTAGAGGAGCAGGAGGACCGTGCTGATCCTGTCCAACACTCGTCATTGTTTTAGAGAGCAGGAGGACTGTGCTGATCCTGTCTCACACTTGTCATTGTTTTAGAGAGCACGACGACCGTGCTGATCCTGTCTCACAGTCGTCATTGTTTTAGAGATCAGGATGACCGTGCTGATCCTGTCTCACACTTGTGATTGTTTTAGAGGAGCAGGAGGACCGTGCTGATCCTGTGTCACACTCGTCATTGTTTTAGAGGAGCAGGAGGAGTGTACTGATCCCATCACACATTAGTCTTTGTTTTTGAGGAGCAGGAGTGCCGTGCTGATCCTGTGTCACACTCGTCATTGTTTTAGAGGAGCAGGAGGACAGTGCTGATCCTGTGTCACACTCGTCATTGTTTTAGAGGAACAGGTGGAGTGTACAGATCCCATCACACACTCGTCATTGTTTTAGAGGAGCAGGAGGACCGTGCTGATCCTGTCTCACACCGGTCATTGTTTTAGAAGATCAGGGGGACCGTGCTGATCCTGTCTCCAACTAGTCATTGTTTTAGAGGAGCAGGTGGACCGTGCTGATCCTGTCTCACACTCGTCGTTGGTTTAGAGAGTAGGAGGACCATGCTGATCCTGTCTCCAACTCGTCATTGTTTTATCGAGTCAGGAGCACCGTGTTGATCCTGTCTAACACTCGTCATTGTTTTAGGGGAGCAGGAGGAGTGTACTGATCCCATCACACACTCGTCATTGATTTAGAGGAGCAGGTGGACTGTGCTGATCCTGTCTCACACTCGTCATTGTTTTACAGAGCAGGAGGACCGTGCTGATCCTGTCTCACACTCGTCATTATTTTAGAGCGCAGGATGACTGTGCTGATCCTGTATCACACTCGTCATTGTTTTAGGGGAGCAGGAGGACCGTGCTGATCCTGTCTCACACCCGTCATTTTTTTCGAGGAGCAGGAGGGCCGTTGTGATCCTGTCTCACACCAGTCATTGTTTTAGAGAGCTGGAGGACAGTGCTGATCCTGACTCACACTCATCGTTGTTTTAGAGAGTAGGAGAACCGTGCTGATCCTGTCTCACACTCGTCATTGTTTTTGAGAGCAGGAGGACTGTGCTGATCCTGTCTCACACTCGTCATTATTTTTGAGAGCAGGATGACTGTGCTGATCCTGTCTCACACTCGTCATTGTTTTAGAGAGCAGGAGGATAGTGCTGATCCTGTCTCACACTCGTCATTGTTTTAGAGAGCGGGATGACCGTGCTGATCCTGTCTCACACTTGTCATTGTTTTAGAAAGCTGGACCACCGTGCTGATCCTGTCAAACACTCGTCATTGTTTTAGAGGAACAGGTGGAGTGTACTGATCCCATCACACACTCGTCATTGTTTTAGAGGAGCAGGAGGACCGTGCTGATCCTGTGTCACACCCGTCATTTTTTTAGAGGAGCAGGAGGGCCGTTGTGATCCTGTCTCACACCAGTCATTGTTTTAGGGGAGCAGGAGGAGTGTATTGATCCCATCACACACTCGTCATTGATTTAGAGGAGCAGGAGGACCGTGCTGATCCTGTCTCACACTCGTCATTATTTTCGAGAGCAGGAGGACTGTGCTGATCCTGTATCACACTCGTCATTGTTTTAGAGAGCAGGAGGACCGTGCTGATCCTGTCTCACACTCGTCATTATTTTAGAGCGCAGGATGACTGTGCTGATCCTGTATCACACTCGTCATTGTTTTAGGGGAGCAGGAGGGCCGTGCTGATCCTTTCTAACACTGTCATTGTTTTAGAGGAGCAGGAGGAGTGTACTGATCCCATCACACACTAGTCTTTGTTTTAGAGCGCAGGATGACTGTGCTGATCCTGTATCACACTCGTCATTGTTTTAGGGGCGCAGGAGGACCGTGCTGATCCTGTCTAACACTGTCATTTTTTTAGGGGAGCAGGAGAAGTGTACTGATCCCATCACACACTCGTCATTTTTTTAGAGAAGCAGGAGGGCTGTTGTGATCCTGTCTCACACTCGTCATTGTTTTAGGGGAGCAGGAGGACCGTGCTGATCCTGTCTCCAACTAGTCATTGTTTTAGAGAGCTGGATAACTGTGCTGATCCTGTATCACACTCGTCATTGTTTTAGGGGAGCAGGAGGGCTGTGCTGATCCTGTCAAACACTGTCATTGTTTTAGAGGAGCAGGAGGAGTGTACTGATCCCATCACACACTAGTCTTTGTTTTAGAGGAGTAGGAGGGCCGTGCTGATCCTGTGTCACACCCGTCATTTTTTTCGAGGAGCATGAGGGCCGTTGTGATCCTGTCTCACTCGTCATTGTTTTAGAGGAGCGGGAGGACCATGCTGTTCCTTTCTCACACTCGTCATTGTTTTAGAGGAGCGGGAGGACCGTGCTGATCCTGTCTCACACTCGTCGTTTTTTTTTCAACTTTTTTTATTGTGTTTTCAAATAGTTACAGAATAAAAGTGTGTGAAAAAGAAAATATGTGTTACCCATCCCCCCTCCCCTTAACCCCTGCCCCCTAACATTCCTATTGAAAAAAAGAAGAAAGAAAGAAAGAAAGAAAGAAAGTCGTTGTTTTAGAGAGCATGAGGACCATGCTGATCCTGTCTCACACTCGTCATTGTTTTAGAGAGCAGGACGACCGTGCTGATCCTGTCTCACACTTGTGATTGTTTTAGGGGTGCAGGAGGACCGTGCTGATCCCAGCAAACACTTGTCGTTGTTTTAGAGAGGACGTGGAGTGTACTGATTCCATCACGCACTCGTTGTTGTTTTAGAGCAGCAGGAGGACCGTGCTGATCCCGTCCAACACTCGTCATTGTTTTAGAGAGCAGGAGGACTGTGCTGATCCTGTCTCACACTTGTCATTGTTTTAGAGAGCACGACGACCGTGCTGATCCTGTCTCACACTCGTCATTGTTTTAGAGATCAGGATGACCGTGCTGATCCTGTCTCACACTTGTGATTGTTTTAGAGGAGCAGGAGGACCGTGCTGATCCTGTGTCACACTCGTCATTGTTTTAGAGGAGCAGGAGGAGTGTACTGATCCCATCACACATTAGTCTTTGTTTTTGAGGAGCAGGAGGGCCGTGCTGATCCTGTGTCACACTCGTCATTGTTTTAGAGGAGCAGGAGGACAGTGCTGATCCTGTGTCACACTCGTCATTGTTTTAGAGGAACAGGTGGAGTGTACAGATCCCATCACACACTCGTCATTGTTTTAGAGGAGCAGGAGGACCGTGCTGATCCTGTCTCCAACTAGTCATTGTTTTAGAGGAGCAGGTGGACCGTGCTGATCCTGTCTCACACTCGTCGTTGGTTTAGAGAGTAGGAGGACCATGCTGATCCTGTCTCCAACTCGTCATTGTTTTATCGAGTCAGGAGCACCGTGTTGATCCTGTCTAACACTCGTCATTGTTTTAGGGGAGCAGGAGGAGTGTATTGATCCCATCACACACTCGTCATTGATTTAGAGGAGCAGGAGGACCGTGCTGATCCTGTCTCACACTCGTCATTATTTTCGAGAGCAGGAGGACTGTGCTGATCCTGTCTCACACTCGTCATTGTTTTAGAGAGCAGGAGGACCGTGCTGATCCTGTCTCACACTCGTCATTATTTTAGAGCGCAGGATGACTGTGCTGATCCTGTATCACACTCGTCATTGTTTTAGGGGAGCAGGAGGGCCGTGCTGATCCTGTCTAACACTGTCATTGTTTTAGAGGAGCAGGAGGAGTGTACTGATCCCATCACACACTAGTCTTTGTTTTAGAGCGCAGGATGACTGTGCTGATCCTGTATCACACTCGTCATTTTTTTAGGGGAGCAGGAGGAGTGTACTGATCCCATCACACACTCGTCATTTTTTTAGAGAAGCAGGAGGGCCGTTGTGATCCTGTCTCACACTCGTCATTGTTTTAGGGGAGCAGGAGGACCGTGCTGATCCTGTCTCCAACTAGTCATTGTTTTAGAGAGCTGGATGACTGTGCTGATCCTGTATCACACTCGTCATTGTTTTAGGGGAGCAGGAGGGCTGTGCTGATCCTGTATCACACTCGTCATTGTTTTAGAGGAGCAGGAGGACCGTGCTGATCCTGTGTCACACCCGTCATTTTTTTCGAGGAGCAGGAGGGCCGTTGTGATCCTGTCTCACACCAGTCATTGTTTTAGAGAGCAGGAGGACAGTGCTGATCCTGTCTCACACTCGTCATTGTTTTAGAGGAGCGGGAGGACCATGCTGATCCTTTCTCACACTCGTCATTGTTTTAGAGGAGCGGGAGGACCGTGCTGATCCTGTCTCACACTCGTCGTTTTTTTTTAACTTTTTTTATTGTGTTTTCAAATAGTTACAGAATAAAAGTGTGTGAAAAAGAAAATATGTGTTACCCATCCCCCACCCCTTAACCCCTGCCCCCTAATCCCTATTGAAAAAAAGAAGAAAGAAAGAAAGAAAGAAAGAAAGAAAGTCGTTGTTTTAGAGAGCATGAGGACCATGCTGATCCTGTCTCACACTCGTCATTGTTTTAGAGAGCAGGACGACCGTGCTGATCCTGTCTCACACTTGTGATTGTTTTAGGGGTGCAGGAGGACCGTGCTGATCCCAGCAAACACTTGTCGTTGTTTTAGAGAGGACGTGGAGTGTACTGATCCCATCACGCACTCGTTGTTGTTTTAGAGCAGCAGGAGGACCGTGCTGAACCTGTCACACACTCGTCATTGTTTTAGAGAGCAGGAGGACTGTGCTGATCCCGTCCAACACTCGTCATTGTTTTAGAGAGCACGACGACCGTGCTGATCCTGTCTCACACTCGTCATTGTTTTAGAGATCAGGATGACCGTGCTGATCCTGTCTCACACTTGTGATTGTTTCAGAGGAGCAGGAGGACCGTGCTGATCCTGTGTCACACTCGTCATTGTTTTAGAGGAGCAGGAGGAGTGTACTGATCCCATCACACATTAGTCTTTGTTTATGAGGAGCAGGAGGGACGTGCTGATCCTGTGTCACACTCGTCATTGTTTAAGAGGAGCAGGAGGACAGTGCTGATCCTGTGTCACACTCGTCATTGTTTTAGAGGAACAGGTGGAGTCTACTGATCCCATCACACACTCGTCATTGTTTTAGAGAGCAGGAGGACAGTGCTGATCCTGTCTCACACTCGTCATTGTTTTAGAGGAGCGGGAGGACCATGCTGATCCTTTCTCACACTCGTCATTGTTTTAGAGGAGCGGGAGGACCGTGCTGATCCTGTCTCACACTCGTCGTTTTTTTTTCAACTTTTTTTATTGTGTTTTCAAATAGTTACAGAATAAAAGTGTGTGAAAAAGAAAATATGTGTTACCCATCCCCCCTCCCCTAACCCCTGCCCCCTAACATCCCTATTGAAAAAAAGAAGAAAGAAAGAAAGAAAGAAAGAAAGTCGTTGTTTTAGAGAGCAGGAGGACAGTGCTGATCCTGTCTCACACTCGTCATTGTTTTAGAGAGCAGGATGACCGTGCTGATCCTGTCTCACACTTGTGATTGTTTTAGGGGTGCAGGAGGACCGTGCTGATCCCAGCAAACACTTGTCGTTGTTGTAGAGAGGACGTGGAGTGTACTGATCCCATCACGCACTCGTTGTTGTTTTAGAGAGCAGGAGGACCGTGCTGATCCCGTCCAACACTCGTCATTGTTTTAGAGAGCAGGAGGACCGTGCTGATCCTGTCTCCAACTCGTCATTGTTTTATCGAGTCAGGAGCACCGTGTTGATCCTGTCTAACACTCGTCATTGTTTTAGGGGAGCAGGAGGAGTGTACTGATCCCATCACACACTCGTCATTGATTTAGAGGAGCAGGAGGACTGTGCTGATCCTGTCTCACACTCGTCATTGTTTTAGAGAGCAGGAGGACCGTGCTGATCCTGTCTCGCACTCGTCATTATTTTAGAGCGCAGGATGATTGTGCTGACCCTGTATCACACTCGTCATTGTTTTAGGGGAGCAGGAGGACCATGCTGATCCTGTGTCACACCCGTCATTTTTTTCGAGGAGCAGGTGGGCCGTTGTGATCCTGTCTCACACCAGTCATTGTTTTAGAGAGCTGGAGGACAGTGCTGATCCTGTCTCACACTCATCGTTGTTTTAGAGAGTAGGAGAACCGTGCTGATCCTGTCTCACACTCGTCATTATTTTTGAGAGCAGGAGGACTGTGCTGATCCTGTCTCACACTTGTCATTGTTTTAGAGAGCACGACGACCGTGCTGATCCTGTCTCACACTCGTCATTGTTTTAGAGATCAGGATGACCGTGCTGATCCTGTCTCACACTTGTGATTGTTTTAGAGGAGCAGGAGGACCGTGCTGATCCTGTGTCACACTCGTCATTGTTTTAGAGGAGCAGGAGGAGTGTACTGATCCCATCACACATTAGTCTTTGTTTTTGAGGAGCAGGAGGGCCGTGCTGATCCTGTGTCACACTCGTCATTGTTTTAGAGGAGCAGGAGGACAGTGCTGATCCTGTGTCACACTCGTCATTGTTTTAGAGGAACAGGTGGAGTGTACAGATCCCATCACACACTCGTCATTGTTTTAGAGGAGCAGGAGGACCGTGCTGATCCTGTCTCACACCGGTCATTGTTTTAGAAGAGCAGGGGGACCGTGCTGATCCTGTCTCCAACTAGTCATTGTTTTAGAGGAGCAGGTGGACCGTGCTGATCCTGTCTCACACTCGTCGTTGGTTTAGAGAGTAGGAGGACCATGCTGATCCTGTCTCCAACTCGTCATTGTTTTATCGAGTCAGGAGCACCGTGTTGATCCTGTCTAACACTCGTCATTGTTTTAGGGGAGCAGGAGGAGTGTACTGATCCCATCACACACTCGACATTGATTTAGAGGAGCAGGAGGACTGTGCTGATCCTGTCTCACACTCGTCATTGTTTTAGAGAGCAGGAGGACCGTGCTGATCCTGTCTCACACTCGTCATTATTTTAGAGCGCAGGATGACTGTGCTGACCCTGTATCACACTCGTCATTGTTTTAGGGGAGCAGGAGCACCATGCTGATCCTGTGTCACACCCGTCATTTTTTTCGAGGAGCAGGAGGGCCGTTGTGATCCTGTCTCACACCGGTCATTGTTTTAGAGAGCTGGAGGACAGTGCTGATCCTGTCTCACACTCATCGTTGTTTTAGAGAGTAGGAGAACCGTGCTGATCCTGTCTCACACTCGTCATTGTTTTTGAGAGCAGGAGGACTGTGCTGATCCTGTCTCACACTCGTCATTGTTTTAGAGAGCAGGAGGACAGTGCTGATCCTGTCTCACACTCGTCATTGTTTTAGAGAGCTGGACCACCGTGCTGATCCTGTCAAACACTCGTCATTGTTTTAGAGGAACAGGTGGAGTGTACTGATCCCATCACACACTTGTCATTGTTTTAGAGGAGCAGGAGGACCGTGCTGATCCTGTGTCACACCCGTCATTTTTTTAGAGGAGCAGGAGGGCCGTTGTGATCCTGTCTCACACCAGTCATTGTTTTAGAATAGCAGGGGGACCGTGCTGATCCTGTCTCACACTAGTCATTGTTTTAGAGGAGCAGGAGGACGGTGCTGATCCTGTCTCACACTCGTCGTTGGTTTAGAGAGTAGGAGGACCATGCTGATCCTGTCTCCAACTCGTCATTGTTTTATCGAGTCAGGAGCACCATGTTGATCCTGTCTAACACTCGTCATTGTTTTAGGGGAGCAGGAGGAGTGTATTGATCCCATCACACACTCGTCATTGATTTAGAGGAGCAGGAGGACCGTGCTGATCCTGTCTCACACTCGTCATTATTTTCGAGAGCAGGAGGACTGTGCTGATCCTGTCTCACACTCGTCATTGTTTTAGAGAGCAGGAGGACCGTGCTGATCCTGTCTCACACTCGTCATTATTTTAGAGAGCAGGAGGACCGTGCTGATCCTGTCTCACACTCGTCATTATTTTAGAGAGCAGGAGGACCGTGCTGATCCTGTCTCACACTCGTCATTATTTTAGAGCGCAGGATGATTGTGCTGATCCTGTATCACACTCGTCATTGTTTTAGGGGAGCAGGAGGGCTGTGCTGATCCTGTCAAACACTGTCATTGTTTTAGAGGAGCAGGAGAAGTGTACTGATCCCATCACACACTATTCTTTGTTTTAGAGGAGCAGGAGGACCGTGCTGATCCTGTGTCACACCCGTCATTTTTTTAGAGGAGCAGGAGGGCCGTTGTGATCCTGTCTCACACCAGTCATTGTTTTAGAAGGGCAGGGGGACCGTGCTGATCCTGTCTCACACTAGTCATTGTTTTAGAGGAGCAGGAGGACGGTGCTGATCCTGTCTCACACTCGTCGTTGGTTTAGAGAGTAGGAGGACCATGCTGATCCTGTCTAACACTCGTCATTGTTTTAGGGGAGCAGGAGGAGTGTATTGATCCCATCACACACTCGTCATTGATTTAGAGGAGCAGGAGGACCGTGCTGATCCTGTCTCACACTCGTCATTATTTTCGAGAGCAGGAGGACTGTGCTGATCCTGTCTCACACTCGTCATTGTTTTAGAGAGCAGGAGGACCGTGCTGATCCTGTCTCACACTCGTCATTATTTTAGAGAGCAGGATGACTGTGCTGATCCTGTATCACACTCGTCATTGTTTTAGGGGAGCAGGAGGGCTGTGCTGATCCTGTCAAACACTGTCATTGTTTTAGAGGAGCAGGAGAAGTGTACTGATCCCATCACACACTAGTCTTTGTTTTAGAGGAGCAGGAGGACCGTGCTGATCCTGTCTCACACTCGTCATTGTTTTAGAGGAGCGGGAGGACCATGCTGATACTTTCTCACACTCGTCATTGTTTTAGAGGAGCGGGAGGACCGTGCTGATCCTGTCTCACACTCGTCGTTTTTTTTTCAACTTTTTTTATTGTGTTTTCAAATAGTTACAGAATAAAAGTGTGTGAAAAAGAAAATATGTGTTACCCATCCCCCCTCCCCTTAACCCCTGCCCCCTAACATCCCTATTGAAAAAAAGAAGAAAGAAAGAAAGAAAGAAAGTCGTTGTTTTAGAGAGCAGGACGACCGTGCTGATCCTGTCTCACACTTGTGATTGTTTTAGGGGTGCAGGAGGACCGTGCTGATCGCAGCAAACACTTGTCGTCGTTTTAGAGAGGACGTGGAGTGTACTGATTCCATCACGCACTCGTTGTTGTTTTAGAGCAGCAGGAGGACCGTGCTGATCCTGTCACACACTCGTCATTGTTTTAGAGAGCAGGAGGACTGTGCTGATCCCGTCCAACACTCGTCATTGTTTTAGAGAGCAGGAGGACTGTGCTGATCCTGTCTCACACTTGTCATTGTTTTAGAGAGCACGACGACCGTGCTGATCCTGTCTCACACTTGTGATTGTTTTAGAGGAGCAGGAGGACCGTGCTGATCCTGTGTCACACTCGTCATTGTTTTAGAGGAGCAGGAGGAGTGTACTGATCCCATCACACATTAGTCTTTGTTTTTGAGGAGCAGGAGGGCCGTGCTGATCCTGTGTCACACTCGTCATTGTTTTAGAGGAGCAGGAGGACAGTGCTGATCCTGTGTCACACTCGTCATTGTTTTAGAGGAACAGGTGGAGTGTACAGATCCCATCACACACTCGTCATTGTTTTTGAGGAGCAGGAGGACCGTGCTGATCCTGTCTCACACCGGTCATTGTTTTAGAAGAGCAGGGGGACCGTGCTGATCCTGTCTCCAACTAGTCATTGTTTTAGAGGAGCAGGTGGACCGTGCTGATCCTGTCTCACACTCGTCGTTGGTTTAGAGAGTAGGAGGACCATGCTGATCCTGTCTCCAACTCGTCATTGTTTTATCGAGTCAGGAGCACCGTGTTGATCCTGTCTAACACTCGTCATTGTTTTAGGGGAGCAGGAGGAGTGTACTGATCCCATCACACACTCGTCATTGATTTAGAGGAGCAGGAGGACTGTGCTGATCCTGTCTCACACTCGTCATTGTTTTAGAGAGCAGGAGGACCGTGCTGATCCTGTCTCACACTCGTCATTATTTTAGAGAGCAGGATGACTGTGCTGATCCTGTATCACACTCGTCATTGTTTTAGGGGAGCAGGAGGACCGTGCTGATCCTGTCTCACACTCGTCATTGTTTTAGAGAGCAGGATGACTGTGCTGATCCTGTATCACACTCGTCATTGTTTTAGAGGAGCAGGAGGACCATGCTGATCCTGTGTCACACCCGTCATTTTTTTCGAGGAGCAGGAGGGCCGTTGTGATCCTGTCTCACACCAGTCATTGTTTTAGAGAGCTGGAGGACAGTGCTGATCCTGTCTCACACTCATCGTTTTTTTAGAGAGTAGGAGAACCGTGCTGATCCTGTCAAACACTCGTCATTGTTTTAGAGGAACAGGTGGAGTGTACTGATCCCATCACACACTCGTCATTGTTTTAGAGGAGCAGGAGGACCGTGCTGATCCTGTGTCACACCCGTCATTTTTTTAGAGGAGCAGGAGGGCCGTTGTGATCCTGTCTCACACCAGTCATTGTTTTAGAAGAGCAGGATGACTATGCTGATCCTGTATCACACTCGTCATTGTTTTAGAGGAGCAGGAGGACCGTGCTGATCCTGTCTCACACTCGTCGTTGGTTTAGCGAGTAGGAGGACCATGCTGATCCTGTCTCCAACTCGTCATTGTTTTATCGAGTCAGGAGCACCGTGTTGATCCTGTCTAACACTCGTCATTGTTTTAGGGGAGCAGGAGGAGTGTATTGATCCCATCACACACTCGTCATTGATTTAGAGGAGCAGGAGGACCGTGCTGATCCTGTCTCACACTCGTCATTGTTTTAGAGAGCAGGAGGACCGTGCTGATCCTGTATCACACTCGTCATTGTTTTAGGGGAGCAGGAGGGCCGTGCTGATCCTGTCTAACACTGTCATTGTTTTAGAGGAGCAGGAGGAGTGTACTGATCCCATCACACACTAGTCTTTGTTTTAGAGCGCAGGATGACTGTGCTGATCCTGTATCACACTCGTCATTGTTTTAGGGGAGCAGGAGGACCGTGCTGATCCTGTCTAACACTGTCATTTTTTTAGGGGAGCAGGAGAAGTGTACTGATCCCATCACACACTCGTCATTTTTTTAGAGAAGCAGGAGGGCTGTTGTGATCCTGTCTCACACTCGTCATTGTTTTAGGGGAGCAGGAGGACCGTGCTGATCCTGTCTCCAACTAGTCATTGTTTTAGAGAGCTGGATGACTGTGCTGATCCTGTATCACACTCGTCATTGTTTTAGGGGAGAAAGAGGGCTGTGCTGATCCTGTGTCACACTCGTCATTGTTTTAGAGGAACAGGTGGAGTGTACAGATCCCATCACACACTCGTCATTGTTTTAGAGGAGCAGGAGGACCGTGCTGATCCTGTCTCACACCGGTCATTGTTTTAGAAGAGCAGGGGGACCGTGCTGATCCTGTCTCCAACTAGTCATTGTTTTAGAGGAGCAGGTGGACCGTGCTGATCCTGTCTCACACTCGTCGTTGGTTTAGAGAGTAGGAGGACCATGCTGATCCTGTCTTACACTCGTCATTGTTTTAGGGGAGCAGGAGGAGTGTACTGATCCCATCACACACTCGTCATTGATTTAGAGGAGCAGGAGGACTGTGCTGATCCTGTCTCACACTCGTCATTGTTTTAGAGAGCAGGAGGACCGTGCTGATCCTGTCTCACACTCGTCATTATTTTAGAGAGCAGGATGACTGTGCTGATCCTGTATCACACTCGTCATTGTTTTAGGGGAGCAGGAGGACCGTGCTGATCCTGTCTCACACTCGTCATTGTTTTAGAGAGCAAGATGACTGTGCTGATCCTGTATCACACTCGTCATTGTTTTAGAGGAGCAGGAGGACCATGCTGATCCTGTGTCACACCCGTCATTTTTTTCGAGGAGCAGGAGGGCCGTTGTGATCCTGTCTCACACCAGTCATTGTTTTAGAGAGCTGGAGGACAGTGCTGATCCTGTCTCACACTCATCGTTGTTTTAGAGAGTAGGAGAACCGTGCTGATCCTGTCAAACACTCGACATTGTTTTAGAGGAACAGGTGGAGTGTACTGATCCCATCACACACTCGTCATTGTTTTAGAGGAGCAGGAGGACCGTGCTGATCCTGTGTCACACCCGTCATTTTTTTAGAGGAGCAGGAGGGCCGTTGTGATCCTGTCTCACACCAGTCATTGTTTTAGAAGAGCAGGATGACTGTGCTGATCCTGTATCACACTCGTCATTGTTTTCGGGGAGCAGGAGGACCGTGCTGATCCTGTCTCACACTCGTCATTGTTTTAGAGAGCAGGATGACTGTGCTGATCCTGTATCACACTCGTCATTGTTTTAGAGAGCAGGACGACCGTGCTGATCCTGTCTCACACTTGTGATTGTTTTAGGGGTGCAGGAGGACCGTGCTGATCCCAGCAAACACTTGTCGTTGTTTTAGAGAGGACGTGGAGAGTACTGATCCCATCACGCACTCGTTGTTGTTTTAGAGAGCAGGAGGACCGTGCTGATCCTGTCACACACTCGTCATTGTTTTAGAGAGCAGGAGGACTGTGCTGATCCCGTCCAACACTCGTCATTGTTTTAGAGAGCAGGAGGACTGTGCTGATCCTGTCTCACACTTGTCATTGTTTTAGAGAGCACGACGACCGTGCTGATCCTGTCTCACACTCGTCATTGTTTTAGAGATCAGGATGACCGTGCTGATCCTGTCTCACACTTGTGATTGTTTTAGAGGAGCAGGAGGACCGTGCTGATCCTGTGTCACACTCGTCATTGTTTTAGAGGAGCAGGAGGAGTGTACTGATCCCATCACACATTAGTCTTTGTTTTTGAGGAGCAGGAGGGCCGTGCTGATCCTGTGTCACACACGTCATTGTTTTAGTGTAGCAGGAGGACAGTGCTGATCCTGTGTCACACTCGTCATTGTTTTAGAGGAACAGGTGGAGTGTACAGATCCCATCACACACTCGTCATTGTTTTAGAGGAGCAGGAGGACCGTGCTGATCCTGTCTCACACCGGTCATTGTTTTAGAAGAGCAGGGGGACCGTGCTGATCCTGTCTCCAACTAGTCATTGTTTTAGAGGAGCAGGTGGACCGTGCTGATCCTGTCTCACACTCGTCGTTGGTTTAGAGAGTAGGAGGACCATGCTGATCCTGTCTCCAACTTGTCATTGTTTTATCGAGTCAGGAGCACCGTGTTGATCCTGTCTAACACTCGTCATTGTTTTAGGGGAGCAGGAGGAGTGTACTGATCCCATCACACACTCGTCATTGATTTAGAGGAGCAGGAGGACTGTGCTGATCCTGTCTCACACTCGTCATTATTTTAGAGCGCAGGATGACTGTGCTGACCCTGTATCACACTCGTCATTGTTTTAGGGGAGCAGGAGGACCATGCTGATCCTGTGTCACACCCGTCATTTTTTTCGAGGAGCAGGAGGGCCGTTGTGATCCTGTCTCACACTCGTCATTGTTTTAGAGATCAGGATGACCGTGCTGATCCTGTCTCACACTTGTGATTGTTTTAGAGGAGCAGGAGGACCGTGCTGATCCTGTGTCACACTCGTCATTGTTTTAGAGGAGCAGGAGGAGTGTACTGATCCCATCACACATTAGTCTTTGTTTTTGAGGAGCAGGAGGGCCGTGCTGATCCTGTGTCACACTCGTCATTGTTTTAGAGGAGCAGGAGGACAGTGCTGATCCTGTGTCACACTCGTCATTGTTTTAGAGGAACAGGTGGACCGTGCTGATCCTGTCTCACACTCGTCGTTGGTTTAGAGAGTAGGAGGACCATGCTGATCCTGTCACCAACTCGTCATTGTTTTATCGAGTCAGGAGCACCGTGTTGATCCTGTCTAACACTCGTCATTGTTTTAGGGGAGCAGGAGGAGTGTACTGATCCCATCACACACTCGACATTGATTTAGAGGAGCAGGAGGACTGTGCTGATCCTGTCTCACACTCGTCATTGTTTTAGAGAGCAGGAGGACCGTGCTGATCCTGTCTCACACTCGTCATTATTTTAGAGCGCAGGATGACTGTGCTGACCCTGTATCACACTCGTCATTGTTTTAGGGGAGCAGGAGGACCATGCTGATCCTGTGTCACACCCGTCATTTTTTTCGAGGAGCAGGAGGGCCGTTGTGATCCTGTCTCACACCAGTCATTGTTTTAGAGAGCTGGAGGACAGTGCTGATCCTGTCTCACACTCATCGTTGTTTTAGAGAGTAGGAGAACCGTGCTGATCCTGTCTCACACGCGTCATTGTTTTTGAGAGCAGGAGGACTGTGCTGATCCTGTCTCACACTCGTCATTATTTTTGAGAGCAGGATGACTGTGCTGATCCTGTCTCACACTGGTCATTGTTTTAGAGAGCAGGAGGACAGTGCTGATCCTGTCTCACACTCGTCATTGTTTTAGAGAGCGGGATGACCGTGCTGATCCTGTCTCACACTTGTCATTGTTTTAGAGAGCTGGACCACCGTGCTGATCCTGTCAAACACTCGTCATTGTTTTAGAGGAACAGGTGGAGTGTACTGATCCCATCACACACTCGTCATTGTTTTAGAGGAGCAGGAGGGCCGTTGTGATCCTGTCTCACACCAGTCATTGTTTTAGAAGAGCAGGGGGACCGTGCTGATCCTGTCTCACACTAGTCATTGTTTTAGAGGAGCAGGAGGACGGTGCTGATCCTGTCTCACACTCGTCGTTGGTTTAGAGAGTAGGAGGACCATGCTGATCCTGTCTCCAACTCGTCATTGTTTTATGGAGTCAGGAGCACCGTGTTGATCCTGTCTAACACTCGTCATTGTTTTAGGGGAGCAGGAGGATTGTATTGATCCCATCACACACTCGTCATTGATTTAGAGGAGCAGGAGGACCGTGCTGATCCTGTCTCACACTCGTCATTATTTTCGAGAGCAGGAGGACTGTGCTGATCCTGTCTCACACTCGTCATTGTTTTAGAGAGCAGGAGGACCGTGCTGATCCTGTCTCACACTCGTCATTATTTTAGAGCGCAGGATGACTGTGCTGATCCTGTATCACACTTGTCAGTGTTTTAGGGGAGCAGGAGGGCCGTGCTGATCCTGTCTAACACTGGCATTGTTTTAGAGGAGCAGGAGGAGTGTACTGATCCCATCACACACTAGTCTTTGTTTTAGAGCGCAGGATGACTGTGCTGATCCTGTATCACACTCGTCATTGTTTTAGGGGAGCAGGAGGACCGTGCTGATCCTGTCTCCAACTAGTCATTGTTTTAGAGAGCTGGATGACTGTGCTGATCCTGTATCACACTCGTCATTGTTTTAGGGGAGCAGGAGGGCTGTGCTGATCCTGTCAAACACTGTCATTGTTTTAGAGGAGCAGGAGGAGTGTACTGATCCCATCACACACTAGTCTTTGTTTTAGAGGAGCAGGAGGACCGTGCTGATCCTGTGTCACACCCGTCATTTTTTTCGAGGAGCATGAGGGCCGTTGTGATCCTGTCTCACACTCGTCATTGTTTTAGAGGAGCGGGAGGACCATGCTGATACTTTCTCACACTCGTCATTGTTTTAGAGGAGCGGGAGGACAGTGCTGATCCTGTCTCACACTCGTCGTTTTTTTTTCAACTTTTTTTATTGTGTTTTCAAATAGTTACAGAATAAAAGTGTGTGAAAAAGAAAATATGTGTTACCCATCCCCCCTCCCCTTAACCCCTGCCCCCTAACATCCCTATTGAAAAAAAGAAGAAAGAAAGAAAGAAAGAAAGCCATTGTTTTAGAGAGCATGAGGACCATGCTGATCCTGTCTCACACTCGTCATTGTTTTAGAGAGCAGGACGACCGTGCTGATCCTGTCTCACACTCGTCATTGTTTTAGAGAGCAGGACGACCGTGCTGATCCTGTCTCACACTTGTGATTGTTTTAGGGGTGCAGGAGGACCGTGCTGATCCTGTGTCACACTCGTCATTGTTTTAGAGGAGCAGGAGGAGTGTACTGATCCCATCACACATTAGTCTTTGTTTTTGAGGAGCAGGAGGGCCGTGCTGATCCTGTGTCACACTCGTCATTGTTTTAGAGGAGCAGGAGGACAGTGCTGATCCTGTGTCACACTCGTCATTGTTTTAGAGGAACAGGTGGAGTGTACAGATCCCATCACACACTCGTCATTGTTTTAGAGGAGCAGGAGGACCGTGCTGATCCTGTCTCACACCGGTCATTGTTTTAGAAGAGCAGGGGGACCGTGCTGATCCTGTCTCCAACTAGTCATTGTTTTAGAGGAGCAGGTGGACCGTGCTGATCCTGTCTCCAACTCGTCATTGTTTTATCGAGTCAGGAGCACCGTGTTGATCCTGTCTAACACTCGTCATTGTTTTAGGGGAGCAGGAGGAGTGTACTGATCCCATCACACACTCGTCATTGATTTAGAGGAGCAGGAGGACTGTGCTGATCCTGTCTTACACTCGTCATTGTTTTAGAGAGCAGGAGGACCGTGCTGATCCTGTCTCACACTCGTCATTATTTTAGAGAGCAGGATGACTGTGCTGATCCTGTATCACACTCGTCATTGTTTTAGGGGAGCAGGAGGACCGTGCTGATCCTGTCTCACACTCGTCATTGTTTTAGAGAGCAGGATGACTGTGCTGATCCTGTATCACACTCGTCATTGTTTTAGAGGAGCAGGAGGACCATGCTGATCCTGAGTCACACCCGTCATTTTTTTCGAGGAGCAGGAGGACCATGCTGATCCTGTGTCACACCCGTCATTTTTTTCGTGGAGCAGGAGGGCCGTTGTGATCCTGTCTCACACCAGTCATTGTTTTAGAGAGCTGGAGGACAGTGCTGATCCTGTCTCACACTCATCGTTGTTTTAGAGAGTAGGAGAACCGTGCTGATCCTGTCAAACACTCGTCATTGTTTTAGAGGAACAGGTGGAGTGTACTGATCCCATCACAAACTCGTCATTGTTTTAGAGGAGCAGGAGGACCGTGCTGATCCTGTGTCACACCCGTCATTTTTTTAGAGGAGCAGGAGGGCCGTTGTGATCCTGTCTCACACCAGTCATTGTTTTAGAAGAGCAGGATGACTGTGCTGATCCTGTATCACACTCGTCATTGTTTTCGGGGAGCAGGAGGACCGTGCTGATCCTGTCTCACACTCGTCGTTGGTTTAGAGAGTAGGAGGACCATGCTGATCCTGTCTCCAACTCGTCATTGTTTTATCGAGTCAGGAGCACCGTGTTGATCCTGTTTAACACTCGTCATTGTTTTAGGGGAGCAGGAGGAGTGTATTGATCCCATCACACACTCGTCATTGATTTAGAGGAGCAGGAGGACCGTGCTGATCCTGTCTCACACTCGTCATTGTTTTAGAGAGCAGGAGGACCGTGCTGATCCTGTCTCACACTCGTCATTATTTTAGAGCGCAGGATGACTGTGCTGATCCTGTATCACACTCGTCATTGTTTTAGGGGAGCAGGAGGGCCGTGCTGATCCTGTCTAACACTGTCATTGTTTTAGAGGAGCAGGAGGAGTGTACTGATCCCATCACACACTAGTCTTTGTTTTAGAGCCCAGGATGACTGTGCTGATCCTGTATCACACTCGTCATTGTTTTAGGGGAGCAGGAGGACCGTGCTGATCCTGTCTAACACTGTCATTTTTTTAGGGGAGCAGGAGAAGTGTACTGATCCCATCACACACTCGTCATTTTTTTAGAGAAGCAGGAGGGCTGTTGTGATCCTGTCTCACACTCGTCATTGTTTTAGGGGAGCAGGAGGACCGCGCTGATCCTGTCTCCAACTAGTCATTGTTTTAGAGAGCTGGATGACTGTGCTGATCCTGTATCACACTCGTCATTGTTTTAGGGGAGCAGGAGGGCTGTGCTGATCCTGTGTCACACTCGTCATTGTTTTAGAGGAGCAGGAGGACAGTGCTGATCCTGTGTCACACTCGTCATTGTTTTAGAGGAACAGGTGGAGTGTACAGATCCCATCACACACTCGTCATTGTTTTAGAGGAGCAGGATGACTGTGCTGATCCTGTATCACACTCGTCATTGTTTTAGAGGAGCAGGAGGACCATGCTGATCCTGAGTCACACCCGTCATTTTTTTCGAGGAGCAGGAGGACCATGCTGATCCTGTGTCACACCCGTCATTTTTTTCGTGGAGCAGGAGGGCCGTTGTGATCCTGTCTCACACCAGTCATTGTTTTAGAGAGCTGGAGGACAGTGCTGATCCTGTCTCACACTCATCGTTGTTTTAGAGAGTAGGAGAACCGTGCTGATCCTGTCAAACACTCGTCATTGTTTTAGAGGAACAGGTGGAGTGTACTGATCCCATCACAAACTCGTCATTGTTTTAGAGGAGCAGGAGGACCGTGCTGATCCTGTGTCACACCCGTCATTTTTTTAGAGGAGCAGGAGGGCCGTTGTGATCCTGTCTCACACCAGTCATTGTTTTAGAAGATCAGGATGACTGTGCTGATCCTGTATCACACTCGTCATTGTTTTCGGGGAGCAGGAGGACCGTGCTGATCCTGTCTCACACTCGTCGTTGGTTTAGAGAGTAGGAGGACCATGCTGATCCTGTCTCCAACTCGTCATTGTTTTATCGAGTCAGGAGCACCGTGTTGATCCTGTCTAACACTCGTCATTGTTTTAGGGGAGCAGGAGGAGTGTATTGATCCCATCACACACTCGTCATTGATTTAGAGGAGCAGGAGGACCGTGCTGATCCTGTCTCACACTCGTCATTGTTTTAGAGAGCAGGAGGACCGTGCTGATCCTGTCTCACACTCGTCATTATTTTAGAGCGCAGGATGACTGTGCTGATCCTGTATCACACTCGTCATTGTTTTAGGGGAGCAGGAGGGCCGTGCTGATCCTGTCTAACACTGTCATTGTTTTAGAGGAGCAGGAGGAGTGTACTGATCCCATCACACACTAGTCTTTGTTTTAGAGCCCAGGATGACTGTGCTGATCCTGTATCACACTCGTCATTGTTTTAGGGGAGCAGGAGGACCGTGCTGATCCTGTCTAACACTGTCATTTTTTTAGGGGAGCAGGAGAAGTGTACTGATCCCATCACACACTCGTCATTTTTTTAGAGAAGCAGGAGGGCTGTTGTGATCCTGTCTCACACTCGTCATTGTTTTAGGGGAGCAGGAGGACCGCGCTGATCCTGTCTCCAACTAGTCATTGTTTTAGAGAGCTGGATGACTGTGCTGATCCTGTATCACACTCGTCATTGTTTTAGGGGAGCAGGAGGGCTGTGCTGATCCTGTGTCACACTCGTCATTGTTTTAGAGGAGCAGGAGGACAGTGCTGATCCTGTGTCACACTCGTCATTGTTTTAGAGGAACAGGTGGAGTGTACAGATCCCATCACACACTCGTCATTGTTTTAGAGGAGCAGGAGGACCGTGCTGATCCTGTCTCACACCGGTCATTGTTTTAGAAGAGCAGGGGGACCGTGCTGATCCTGTCTCCAACTAGTCATTGTTTTAGAGGAGCAGGTGGACCGTGCTGATCCTGTCTCACACTCGTCGTTGGTTTAGAGAGTAGGAGGACCATGCTGATCCTGTCTCCAACTCGTCATTGTTTTATCGAGTCAGGAGCACCGTGTTGATCCTGTCTAACACTCGTCATTGTTTTAGGGGAGCAGGAGGAGTGTACTGATCCCATCACACACTCGTCATTGATTTAGAGGAGCAGGAGGACTGTGCTGATCCTGTCTCACACTCGTCATTGTTTTAGAGAGCAGGAGGACCGTGCTGATCCTGTCTCACACTCGTCATTATTTTAGAGAGCAGGATGACTGTGCTGATCCTGTATCACACTCGTCATTGTTTTAGGGGAGCAGGAGGACCGTGCTGATCCTGTCTCACACTCGTCATTGTTTTAGAGAGCAGGATGACTGTGCTGATCCTGTATCACACTCGTCATTGTTTTAGAGGAGCAGGAGGACCATGCTGATCCTGTGTCACACCCGTCATTTTTTTCGAGGAGCAGGAGGGCCGTTGTGATCCTGTCTCACACCAGTCATTGTTTTAGAGAGCTGGAGGACAGTGCTGATCCTGTCTCACACTCATCGTTGTTTTAGAGAGTAGGAGAACCGTGCTGATCCTGTCAAACACTCGTCATTGTTTTAGAGGAACAGGTGGAGTGTACTGATCCCATCACACACTCGTCATTGTTTTAGAGGAGCAGGAGGACCGTGCTGATCCTGTGTCTCACCCGTCATTTTTTTAGAGGAGCAGGAGGGCCGTTGTGATCCTGTCTCACACCAGTCATTGTTTTAGATGAGCAGGATGACTGTGCTGATCCTGTATCACACTCGTCATTGTTTTCGGGGAGCAGGAGGACCGTGCTGATCCTGTCTCACACTCGTCATTGTTTTAGAGAGCAGGATGACTGTGCTGATCCTGTATCACACTCGTCATTGTTTTAGAGGAGCAGGAGGACCGTGCTGATCCTGTCTCACACTCGTCGTTGGTTTAGAGAGTAGGAGGACCATGCTGATCCTGTCTCCAACTCGTCATTGTTTTATCGAGTCAGGAGCACCGTGTTGATCCTGTCTAACACTGTCATTTTTTTAGGGGAGCAGGAGAAGTGTACTGATCCCATCACACACTCGTCATTTTTTTAGAGAAGCAGGAGGGCTGTTGTGATCCTGTCTCCAACTAGTCATTGTTTTAGAGAGCTGGATGACTGTGCTGATCCTGTATCACACTCGGCATTGTTTTAGGGGAGCAGGAGGGCTGTGCTGATCCTGTCAAACACTGACATTGTTTTAGAAGAGCAGGAGGAGTGTACTGATCCCATCACACACTAGTCTTTGTTTTAGAGGAGCAGGAGGAGCGTGCTGATCCTGTGTCACACCCGTCATTTTTTTCGAGGAGCATGAGGGCCGTTGTGATCCTGTCTCACACTCGTCATTGTTTTAGAGGAGCGGGAAGACCGTGCTGATCCTGTCTCACACTCGTCGTTTTTTTTTAACTTTTTTTATTGTGTTTTCAAATAGTTACAGAATAAAAGTGTGTGAAAAAGAAAATATGTGTTACCCATCCCCCCTCCCCTTAACCCCTGCCCCCTAACATCCCTATTGAAAAAAAGAAGAAAGAAAGAAAGAAAGAAAGAAAGTCGTTGTTTTAGAGAGCATGAGGACCATGCTGATCCTGTCTCACACTCGTCATTGTTTTAGAGAGCAGGACGACCGTGCTGATCCTGTCTCACACTTGTGATTGTTTTAGGGGTGCAGGAGGACCGTGCTGATCCCAGCAAACACTTGTCGTTGTTTTAGAGAGGACGTGGAGTGTACTGATCCCATCACGCACTCGTTGTTGTTTTAGAGCAGCAGGAGGACTGTGCTGATCCCGTCCAACACTCGTCATTGTTTTAGAGAGCAGGAGGACTGTGCTGATCCTGTCTCACACTTGTCATTGTTTTAGAGAGCACGACGACCGTGCCGATCCTGTCTCACACTCGTCATTGTTTTAGAGATCAGGATGACCGTGCTGATCCTGTCTCACACTTGTCATTGTTTTAGAGGAGCAGGAGGACCGTGCTGATCCTGTGTCACACTCGTCATTGTTTTAGAGGAGCAGGAGGAGTGTACTGATCCCATCACACATTAGTCTTTGTTTTTGAGGAGCAGGAGGGCCGTGCTGATCCTGTGTCACACTCGTCATTGTTTTAGAGGAGCAGGTGGACAGTGCTGATCCTGTGTCACACTCGTCATTGTTTTAGAGGAAACGGTGGAGTGTACTGATCCCATCACACACTCGTCATTGATTTAGAGGAGCAGGAGGACCGTGCTGATCCTGTCTCACACTCGTCATTACTTTCGAGAGCAGGAGGACTGTGCTGATCCTGTCTCACACTCGTCATTGTTTTAGAGAGCAGGAGGACCGTGCTGATCCTGTCTCACACTCGTCATTATTTTAGAGCGCAGGATGACTGTGCTGATCCTGTATCACACTCGTCATTGTTTTAGGGGAGCAGGAGGGCCGTGCTGATCCTGTCTAACACTGTCATTGTTTTAGAGGAGCAGGAGGAGTGTACTGATCCCATCACACTCTAGTCTTTGTTTTAGATCGCAGGATGACTGTGCTGATCCTGTATCACACTCGTCATTGTTTTAGGGGAGCAGCAGGACCATGCTGATCCTGTCTCACACTCGTCATTGTTTTAGAGAGCAGGATGACTGTGCTGATCCTGTATCACACTCGTCATTGTTTTAGGGGAACAGGAGGACCGTGCTGATCCTGTGTCACACCCGTCATTTTTTTCGAGGAGCATGAGGGCCGTTGTGATCCTGTCTCACACCAGTCATTGTTTTAGAGAGCAGGAGGACAGTGCTGATCCTGTCTCACACTCGTCATTGTTTTAGGGGAGCAGGAGGGCCGTGCTGATCCTGTCTCCAACTTGTCGTTGTTTTAGAGGAGCGGGAGGACCGTGCTGATCCTGTCTCACACTCGTCATTGTTTTTGAGAGCAGGAGGACCGTGCTGATCCTGTCTCACACTCGTCATTATTTTTGAGAGCAGGATGACTGTGCTGATCCTGTATCACACTCGTCATTGTTTTAGAGAGCGGGATGACCGTGCTGATCCTGTCTCACACTTGTCACTGTTTTAGAGAGCTGGACCACCGTGCTTATCCTGTCAAACACTCGTCATTGTTTTAGAGGAGCAGGAGGAGTGTACTGATCCCATCACACACTCGTCATTGTTTTAGAGGAGCAGGAGGACCGTGCTGATCCTGTGTCACACCCGTCATTGTTTTAGCGGAGCAGGAGGAGTGTACTGATCCCATCACACACTCGTCATTGTTTTTGATGAGCAGGAGGGCCGTGCTGATCCTGTGTCACACCCGTCATTTTTTTAGAGGAGCAGGAGGGCCGTGCTGATCCTATCTCACACCAGTCATTGTTTTAGAAGAGCCGGAGCACCATGCTGATCCTGTCTCACACTCGTCATTGTTTTATCGAGTCAGGAGCACCGTGTTGATCCTGTCTAACACTGTCATTGTTTTAGAGGAGCAGGAGGAGTGTACTGATCCCATCACACACTAGTCTTTGTTTTAGAGCGCAGGATGACTGTGCTGATCCTGTATCACACTCGTCATTGTTTTAGGGGAGCAGGAGGGCCGTGCTGATCCTGTCTAACACTGTCATTGTTTTAGAGGAGCAGGAGGAGTGTACTGATCCCATCACACTCTAGTCTTTGTTTTAGATCGCAGGATGACTGTGCTGATCCTGTATCACACTCGTCATTGTTTTAGGGGAGCAGCAGGACCATGCTGATCCTGTCTCACACTCGTCATTGTTTTAGAGAGCAGGATGACTGTGCTGATCCTGTATCACACTCGTCATTGTTTTAGGGGAACAGGAGGACCGTGCTGATCCTGTGTCACACCCGTCATTTTTTTCGAGGAGCATGAGGGCCGTTGTGATCCTGTCTCACACCAGTCATTGTTTTAGAGAGCAGGAGGACAGTGCTGATCCTGTCTCACACTCGTCATTGTTTTAGGGGAGCAGGAGGGCCGTGCTGATCCTGTCTCCAACTTGTCGTTGTTTTAGAGGAGCGGGAGGACCGTGCTGATCCTGTCTCACACTCGTCATTGTTTTTGAGAGCAGGAGGACCGTGCTGATCCTGTCTCACACTCGTCATTATTTTTGAGAGCAGGATGACTGTGCTGATCCTGTATCACACTCGTCATTGTTTTAGAGAGCGGGATGACCGTGCTGATCCTGTCTCACACTTGTCACTGTTTTAGAGAGCTGGACCACCGTGCTTATCCTGTCAAACACTCGTCATTGTTTTAGAGGAGCAGGAGGAGTGTACTGATCCCATCACACACTCGTCATTGTTTTAGAGGAGCAGGAGGACCGTGCTGATCCTGTGTCACACCCGTCATTGTTTTAGCGGAGCAGGAGGAGTGTACTGATCCCATCACACACTCGTCATTGTTTTTGATGAGCAGGAGGGCCGTGCTGATCCTGTGTCACACCCGTCATTTTTTTAGAGGAGCAGGAGGGCCGTGCTGATCCTATCTCACACCAGTCATTGTTTTAGAAGAGCCGGAGCACCATGCTGATCCTGTCTCACACTCGTCATTGTTTTATCGAGTCAGGAGCACCGTGTTGATCCTGTCTAACACTGTCATTGTTTTAGAGGAGCAGGAGGAGTGTACTGATCCCATCACACACTAGTCTTTGTTTTAGAGCGCAGGATGACTGTGCTGATCCTGTATCACACTCGTCATTGTTTTAGGGGAGCAGGAGGGCCGTGCTGATCCTGTCTAACACTGTCATTGTTTTAGAGGAGCAGGAGGAGTGTACTGATCCCATCACACTCTAGTCTTTGTTTTAGATCGCAGGATGACTGTGCTGATCCTGTATCACACTCGTCATTGTTTTAGGGGAGCAGCAGGACCGTGCTGATCCTGTCTCACACTCGTCATTGTTTTAGAGAGCAGGATGACTGTGCTGATCCTGTATCACACTCGTCATTGTTTTAGGGGAACAGGAGGACCGTGCTGATCCTGTGTCACACCCGTCATTTTTTTCGAGGAGCATGAGGGCCGTTGTGATCCTGTCTCACACCAGTCATTGTTTTAGAGAGCAGGAGGACAGTGCTGATCCTGTCTCACACTCGTCATTGTTTTAGGGGAGCAGGAGGGCCGTGCTGATCCTGTCTCCAACTTGTCGTTGTTTTAGAGGAGCGGGAGGACCGTGCTGATCCTGTCTCACACTCGTCATTGTTTTTGAGAGCAGGAGGACCGTGCTGATCCTGTCTCACACTCGTCATTATTTTTGAGAGCAGGATGACTGTGCTGATCCTGTATCACACTCGTCATTGTTTTAGAGAGCGGGATGACCGTGCTGATCCTGTCTCACACTTGTCACTGTTTTAGAGAGCTGGACCACCGTGCTTATCCTGTCAAACACTCGTCATTGTTTTAGAGGAGCAGGAGGAGTGTACTGATCCCATCACACACTCGTCATTGTTTTAGAGGAGCAGGAGGACCGTGCTGATCCTGTGTCACACCCGTCATTGTTTTAGCGGAGCAGGAGGAGTGTACTGATCCCATCACACACTCGTCATTGTTTTTGATGAGCAGGAGGGCCGTGCTGATCCTGTGTCACACCCGTCATTTTTTTAGAGGAGCAGGAGGGCCGTGCTGATCCTATCTCACACCAGTCATTGTTTTAGAAGAGCCGGAGCACCATGCTGATCCTGTCTCCAACTCGTCATTGTTTTATCGAGTCAGGAGCACCGTGTTGATCCTGTCTAACACTGTCATTGTTTTAGAGGAGCAGGAGGAGTGTACTGATCCCATCACACACTAGTCTTTGTTTTAGAGCGCAGGATGACTGTGCTGATCCTGTATCACACTCGTTATTGTTTTAGGGGAGCAGGAGGACCGTGCTGATCCTGTCTCACACTCGTCATTGTTTTAGTGAGCAGGATGACTGTGCTGATCCTGTATCACACTCGTCATTGTTTTAGAGGAGCAGGAGGACGTGATGATCCTGTGTCACACCCGTCATTTTTTTCGAGGAGCATGAGGGCCGTTGTGATCCTGTCTCCAACTTGTCGTTGTTTTAGAGGAGCGGGAGGACCATGCTGATCCTGTGTCACACCCGTCATTTTTTTCGAGGAGCAGGAGGGCCGTTGTGATCCTGTCTCACACCAGTCATTGTTTTAGAGAGCTGGAGGACAGTGCTGATCCTGTCTCACACTCATCGTTGTTTTAGAGAGTAGGAGAACCGTGCTGATCCTGTCAAACACTCGTCATTGTTTTAGAGGAACAGGTGGAGTGTACTGATCCCATCACACACTCGTCATTGTTTTAGAGGAGCAGGAGGACCGTGCTGATCCTGTGTCACACCCGTCATTTTTTTAGAGGAGCAGGAGGGCCGTTGTGATCCTGTCTCACACCAGTCATTGTTTTAGAAGAGCAGGATGACTGTGCTGATCCTGTATCACACTCGTCATTGTTTTAGGGGAGCAGGAGGACCGTGCTGATCCTGTCTCACACTCGTCATTGTTTTAGAGAGCAGGATGACTGTGCTGATCCTGTATCACACTCGTCATTGTTTTAGAGGAGCAGGAGGACCGTGCTGATCCTGTCTCACACTCGTCGTTGGTTTAGAGAGTAGGAGGACCATGCTGATCCTGTCTCCAACTCGTCATTGTTTTATCGAGTCAGGAGCACCGTGTTGATCCTGTCTAACACTGTCATTTTTTTAGGGGAGCAGGAGAAGTGTACTGATCCCATCACACACTCGTCATTTTTTTAGAGAAGCAGGAGGGCTGTTGTGATCCTGTCTCACACTCGTCATTGTTTTAGAGAGCTGGATGACTGTGCTGATCCTGTATCACACTCGTCATTGTTTTAGGGGAGCAGGAGGGCTGTGCTGATCCTGTCAAACACTGACATTGTTTTAGAAGAGCAGGAGGAGTGTACTGATCCCATCACACACTAGTCTTTGTTTTAGAGGAGTAGGAGGAGCGTGCTGATCCTGTGTCACACCCGTCATTTTTTTCGAGGAGCATGAGGGCCGTTGTGATCCTGTCTCACACTCGTCATTGTTTTAGAGGAGCGGGAGGACCGTGCTGATCCTGTCTCACACTCGTCGTTTTTTTTTAACTTTTTTTATTGTGTTTTCAAATAGTTACAGAATAAAAGTGTGTGAAAAAGAAAATATGTGTTACCCATCCCCCCTCCCCTTAACCCCTGCCCCCTAACATCCCTATTGAAAAAAAGAAGAAAGAAAGAAAGAAAGAAAGAAAGTCGTTGTTTTAGAGAGCATGAGGACCATGCTGATCCTGTCTCACACTCGTCATTGTTTTAGAGAGCAGGACGACCGTGCTGATCCTGTCTCACACTTGTGATTGTTTTAGGGGTGCAGGAGGACCGTGCTGATCCCAGCAAACACTTGTCGTTGTTTTAGAGAGCAGGAGGACTGTGCTGATCCCGTCCAACACTCGTCATTGTTTTAGAGAGCAGGAGAACTGTGCTGATCCCGTCCAACACTCGTCATTGTTTTAGAGAGCAGGAGGACTGTGCTGATCCTGTCTCACACTTGTCATTGTTTTAGAGAGCACGACGACCGTGCCGATCCTGTCTCACACTCGTCATTGTTTTAGAGATCAGGATGACCGTGCTGATCCTGTCTCACACTTGTCATTGTTTTAGAGGAGCAGGAGGACCGTGCTGATCCTGTGTCACACTCGTCATTGTTTTAGAGGAGCAGGAGGAGTGTACTGATCCCATCACACATTAGTCTTTGTTTTTGAGGAGCAGGAGGGCCGTGCTGATCCTGTGTCACACTCGTCATTGTTTTAGAGGAGCAGGTGGACAGTGCTGATCCTGTGTCACACTCGTCATTGTTTTAGAGGAAACGGTGGAGTGTACTGATCCCATCACACACTCGTCATTGATTTAGAGGAGCAGGAGGACCGTGCTGATCCTGTCTCACACTCGTCATTACTTTCGAGAGCAGGAGGACTGTGCTGATCCTGTCTCACACTCGTCATTGTTTTAGAGAGCAGGAGGACCGTGCTGATCCTGTCTCACACTCGTCATTATTTTAGAGCGCAGGATGACTGTGCTGATCCTGTATCACACTCGTCATTGTTTTATGGGAGCAGGAGGGCCGTGCTGATCCTGTCTAACACTGTCATTGTTTTAGAGGAGCAGGAGGAGTGTACTGATCCCATCACACTCTAGTCTTTGTTTTAGATCGCAGGATGACTGTGCTGATCCTGTATCACACTCGTCATTGTTTTAGGGGAGCAGGAGGACCGTGCTGATCCTGTCTCACACTCGTCATTGTTTTAGAGAGCAGGATGACTGTGCTGATCCTGTATCACACTCGTCATTGTTTTAGGGGAACAGGAGGACCGTGCTGATCCTGTGTCACACCCGTCATTTTTTTCGAGGAGCATGAGGGCCGTTGTGATCCTGTCTCACACCAGTCATTGTTTTAGAGAGCAGGAGGACAGTGCTGATCCTGTCTCACACTCGTCATTGTTTTAGGGAGCAGGAGGGCCGTGCTGATCCTGTCTCCAACTTGTCGTTGTTTTAGAGGAGCGGGAGGACCGTGCTGATCCTGTCTCACACTCGTCATTGTTTTTGAGAGCAGGAGGACCGTGCTGATCCTGTCTCACACTCGTCATTATTTTTGAGAGCAGTATGACTGTGCTGATCCTGTATCACACTCGTCATTGTTTTAGAGAGCGGGATGACCGTGCTGATCCTGTCTCACACTTGTCACTGTTTTAGAGAGCTGGACCACCGTGCTTATCCTGTCAAACACTCGTCATTGTTTTAGAGGAGCAGGAGGAGTGTACTGATCCCATCACACACTCGTCATTGTTTTAGAGGAGCAGGAGGACCGTGCTGATCCTGTGTCACACCCGTCATTGTTTTAGAGGAGCAGGAGGAGTGTACTGATCCCATCACACACTCGTCATTGTTTTTGATGAGCAGGAGGGCCGTGCTGATCCTGTGTCACACCCGTCATTTTTTTAGAGGAGCAGGAGGGCCGTGCTGATCCTATCTCACACCAGTCATTGTTTTAGAAGAGCCGGAGCACCATGCTGATCCTGTCTCCAACTCGTCGTTGGTTTAGAGAGTAGGAGGACCATGCTGATCCTGTCTCCAACTCGTCATTGTTTTATCGAGTCAGGAGCACCGTGTTGATCCTGTCTAACACTGTCATTTTTTTAGGGGAGCAGGAGAAGTGTACTGATCCCATCACACACTCGTCATTTTTTTAGAGAAGCAGGAGGGCTGTTGTGATCCTGTCTCCAACTAGTCATTGTTTTAGAGAGCTGGATGACTGTGCTGATCCTGTATCACACTCGTCATTGTTTTAGGGGAGCAGGAGGGCTGTGCTGATCCTGTCAAACACTGACATTGTTTTAGAAGAGCAGGAGGAGTGTACTGATCCCATCACACACTAGTCTTTGTTTTAGAGGAGCAGGAGGAGCGTGCTGATCCTGTGTCACACCCGTCATTTTTTTCGAGGAGCATGAGGGCCGTTGTGATCCTGTCTCACACTCGTCATTGTTTTAGAGGAGCGGGAGGACCGTGCTGATCCTGTCTCACACTCGTCGTTTTTTTTTAACTTTTTTTATTGTGTTTTCAAATAGTTACAGAATAAAAGTGTGTGAAAAAGAAAATATGTGTTACCCATCCCCCCTCCCCTTAACCCCTGCCCCCTAACATCCCTATTGAAAAAAAGAAGAAAGAAAGAAAGAAAGAAAGAAAGTCGTTGTTTTAGAGAGCATGAGGACCATGCTGATCCTGTCTCACACTCGTCATTGTTTTAGAGAGCAGGACGACCGTGCTGATCCTGTCTCACACTTGTGATTGTTTTAGGGGTGCAGGAGGACCGTGCTGATCCCAGCAAACACTTGTCGTTGTTTTAGAGAGCAGGAGGACTGTGCTGATCCCGTCCAACACTCGTCATTGTTTTAGAGAGCAGGAGGACTGTGCTGATCCTGTCTCACACTTGTCATTGTTTTAGAGAGCACGACGACCGTGCTGATCCTGTCTCACACTCGTCATTGTTTTAGAGATCAGGATGACCGTGCTGATCCTGTCTCACACTTGTCATTGTTTTAGAGGAGCAGGAGGACCGTGCTGATCCTGTGTCACACTCGTCATTGTTTTAGAGGAGCAGGAGGAGTGTACTGATCCCATCACACATTAGTCTTTGTTTTTGAGGAGCAGGAGGGCCGTGCTGATCCTGTGTCACACTCGTCATTGTTTTAGAGGAGCAGGTGGACAGTGCTGATCCTGTGTCACACTCGTCATTGTTTTAAAGGAAACGGTGGAGTGTACTGATCCCATCACACACTCGTCATTGATTTAGAGGAGCAGGAGGACCGTGCTGATCCTGTCTCACACTCGTCATTACTTTCGAGAGCAGGAGGACTGTGCTGATCCTGTCTCACACTCGTCATTGTTTTAGAGAGCAGGAGGACCGTGCTGATCCTGTCTCACACTCGTCATTATTTTAGAGCGCAGGATGACTGTGCTGATCCTGTATCACACTCGTCATTGTTTTAGGGGAGCAGGAGGGCCGTGCTGATCCTGTCTAACACTGTCATTGTTTTAGAGGAGCTGGAGGAGTGTACTGATCCCATCACACTCTAGTCTTTGTTTTAGATCGCAGGATGACTGTGCTGATCCTGTATCACACTCGTCATTGTTTTAGGGGAGCAGGAGGACCGTGCTGATCCTGTCTCACACTCGTCATTGTTTTAGAGAGCAGGATGACTGTGCTGATCCTGTATCACACTCGTCATTGTTTTAGGGGAACAGGAGGACCGTGCTGATCCTGTGTCACACCCGTCATTTTTTTCGAGGAGCATGAGGGCCGTTGTGATCCTGTCTCACACCAGTCATTGTTTTAGAGAGCAGGAGGACAGTGCTGATCCTGTCTCACACTCGTCATTGTTTTAGGGGAGCAGGAGGGCCATGCTGATCCTGTCTCCAACTTGTCGTTGTTTTAGAGGAGCGGGAGGACCGTGCTGATCCTGTCTCACACTCGTCATTATTTTTGAGAGCAGGATGACTGTGCTGATCCTGTATCACACTCGTCATTGTTTTAGAGAGCGGGATGACCGTGCTGATCCTGTCTCACACTTGTCACTGTTTTAGAGAGCTGGACCACCGTGCTTATCCTGTCAAACACTCGTCATTGTTTTAGAGGAGCAGGAGGAGTGTACTGATCCCATCACACACTCGTCATTGTTTTAGAGGAGCAGGAGGACCGTGCTGATCCTGTGTCACACCCGTCATTGTTTTAGAGGAGCAGGAGGAGTGTACTGATCCCATCACACACTCGTCATTGTTTTTGATGAGCAGGAGGGCCGTGCTGATCCTGTGTCACACCCGTCATTTTTTTAGAGGAGCAGGAGGGCCGTGCTGATCCTATCTCACACCAGTCATTGTTTTAGAAGAGCCGGAGCACCATGCTGATCCTGTCTCCAACTCGTCATTGTTTTATCGAGTCAGGAGCACCGTGTTGATCCTGTCTAACACTGTCATTGTTTTAGAGGAGCAGGAGGAGTGTACTGATCCCATCACACACTAGTCTTTGTTTTAGAGCGCAGGATGACTGTGCTGATCCTGTATCACACTCGTTATTGTTTTAGGGGAGCAGGAGGACCGTGCTGAACCTGTCTCACACTCGTCATTGTTTTAGTGAGCAGGATGACTGTGCTGATCCTGTATCACACTCGTCATTGTTTTAGAGGAGCAGGGGGACGTGATGATCCTGTGTCACACCCGTCATTTTTTTCGAGGAGCATGAGGGCCGTTGTGATCCTGTCTCCAACTTGTCGTTGTTTTAGAGGAGCGGGAGGACCGTGCTGATCCTGTCTCACACTCGTCATTGTTTTTGAGAGCAGGAGGACCGTGCTGATCCTGTCTCACACTCGTCATTATTTTTGAGAGCAGGATGACTGTGCTGATCCTGTATCACACTCGTCATTGTTTTAGAGAGCAGGAGGACAGTGCTGATCCTGTCTCACACTCGTCATTGTTTTAGAGAGCGGGATGACCGTGCTGATCCTGACTCACACTTGTCATTGTTTTAGAGAGCTGGACCACCGTGCTGATCCTGTCAAACACTCGTCATTGTTTTAGAGAGCAGGAGGACTGTGCTGATCCCGTCCAACACTCGTCATTGTTTTAGAGAGCACGACGACCGTGCTGATCCTGTCTCACACTCGTCATTGTTTTAGAGATCAGGATGACCGTGCTGATCCTGTCTCACACTTGTGATTGTTTTAGAGGAGCAGGAGGACCGTGCTGATCCTGTGTCACACTCGTCATTGTTTTAGAGGAGCAGGAGGAGTGTACTGATCCCATCACACATTAGTCTTTGTTTTTGAGGAGCAGGAGGGCCGTGCTGATCCTGTGTCACACTCGTCATTGTTTTAGAGGAGCAGGAGGACCGTGCTGATCCTGTCTCACACTCGTCGTTTTTTTTTAACTTTTTTTATTGTGTTTTCAAATAGTTACAGAATAAAAGTGTGTGAAAAAGAAAATATGTGTTACCCATCCCCCCTCCCCTTAACCCCTGCCCCCTAACATCCCTATTGAAAAAAAGAAGAAAGAAAGAAAGAAAGAAAGAAAGAAAGAAAGTCGTTGTTTTAGAGAGCATGAGGACCATGCTGATCCTGTCTCACACTCGTCATTGTTTTAGAGAGCAGGAGGGCCGTGCTGATCCTGTGTCACACTCGTCATTGTTTTTGAGGAGCAGGAGGGCCGTGCTGATCCTGTGTCACACTCGTCATTGTTTTAGAGGAGCAGGATGACTGTGCTGATCCTGTATCACACTCGTCATTGTTTTAGGGGAGCAGGAGGACCGTGCTGATCCTGTCTCACACTCGTCATTGTTTTAGAGAGCAGGATGACTGTGCTGATCCTGTATCACACTCGTCATTGTTTTAGGGGAACAGGAGGACCGTGCTGATCCTGTGTCACACCCGTCATTTTTTTCGAGGAGCATGAGGGCCGTTGTGATCCTGTCTCACACCAGTCATTGTTTTAGAGAGCAGGAGGACAGTGCTGATCCTGTCTCACACTCGTCATTGTTTTAGGGGAGCAGGAGGGCCGTGCTGATGCTGTCTCCAACTTGTCGTTGGTTTAGAGGAGCGGGAGGACCGTGCTGATCCTGTCTCACACTCGTCATTATTTTTGAGAGCAGGATGACTGTGCTGATCCTGTATCACACTCGTCATTGTTTTAGAGAGCGGGATGACCGTGCTGATCCTGTCTCACACTTGTCACTGTTTTAGAGAGCTGGACCACCGTGCTTATCCTGTCAAACACTCGTCATTGTTTTAGAGGAGCAGGAGGAGTGTACTGATCCCATCACACACTCGTCATTGTTTTAGAGGAGCAGGAGGACCGTGCTGATCCTGTGTCACACCCGTCATTGTTTTAGAGGAGCAGGAGGAGTGTACTGATCCCATCACACACTCGTCATTGTTTTTGATGAGCAGGAGGGCCGTGCTGATCCTGTGTCACACCCGTCATTTTTTTAGAGGAGCAGGAGGGCCGTGCTGATCCTATCTCACACCAGTCATTGTTTTAGAAGAGCCGGAGCACCATGCTGATCCTGTCTCCAACTCGTCATTGTTTTATCGAGTCAGGAGCACCGTGTTGATCCTGTCTAACACTGTCATTGTTTTAGAGGAGCAGGAGGAGTGTACTGATCCCATCACACACTAGTCTTTGTTTTAGAGCGCAGGATGACTGTGCTGATCCTGTATCACACTCGTTATTGTTTTAGGGGAGCAGGAGGACCGTGCTGATCCTGTCTCACACTCGTCATTGTTTTAGTGAGCAGGATGACTGTGCTGATCCTGTATCACACTCGTCATTGTTTTAGAGGAGCAGGGGGACGTGATGATCCTGTGTCACACCCGTCATTTTTTTCGAGGAGCATGAGGGCCGTTGTGATCCTGTCTCCAACTTGTCGTTGTTTTAGAGGAGAGGGAGGACCGTGCTGATCCTGTCTCACACTCGTCATTGTTTTTGAGAGCAGGAGGACCGTGCTGATCCTGTCTCACACTCGTCATTATTTTTGAGAGCAGGATGACTGTGCTGATCCTGTATCACACTCGTCATTGTTTTAGAGAGCAGGAGGACAGTGCTGATCCTGTCTCACACTCGTCATTGTTTTAGAGAGCGGGATGACCGTGCTGATCCTGACTCACACTTGTCATTGTTTTAGAGAGCTGGACCACCGTGCTGATCCTGTCAAACACTCGTCATTGTTTTAGAGAGCAGGAGGACTGTGCTGATCCCGTCCAACACTCGTCATTGTTTTAGAGAGCACGACGACCGTGCTGATCCTGTCTCACACTCGTCATTGTTTTAGAGATCAGGATGACCGTGCTGATCCTGTCTCACACTTGTGATTGTTTTAGAGGAGCAGGAGGACCGTGCTGATCCTGTGTCACACTCGTCATTGTTTTAGAGGAGCAGGAGGAGTGTACTGATCCCATCACACATTAGTCTTTGTTTTTGAGGAGCAGGAGGGCCGTGCTGATCCTGTGTCACACTCGTCATTGTTTTAGAGGAGCAGGAGGACCGTGCTGATCCTGTCTCACACTCGTCGTTTTTTTTTAACTTTTTTTATTGTGTTTTCAAATAGTTACAGAATAAAAGTGTGTGAAAAAGAAAATATGTGTTACCCATCCCCCCTCCCCTTAACCCCTGCCCCCTAACATCCCTATTGAAAAAAAGAAGAAAGAAAGAAAGAAAGAAAGAAAGAAAGTCGTTGTTTTAGAGAGCATGAGGACCATGCTGATCCTGTCTCACACTCGTCATTGTTTTAGAGAGCAGGACGACCGTGCTGATCCTGTCTCACACTTGTGATTGTTTTAGGGGTGCAGGAGGACCGTGCTGATCCCAGCAAACACTTGTCGTTGTTTTAGAGAGCAGGAGGACTGTGCTGATCCTGTCTCACACTTGTCATTGTTTTAGAGAGCACGACGACCGTGCCGATCCTGTCTCACACTCGTCATTGTTTTAGAGATCAGGATGACCGTGCTGATCCTGTCTCACACTTGTCATTGTTTTAGAGGAGCAGGAGGACCGTGCTGATCCTGTGTCACACTCGTCATTGTTTTAGAGGAGCAGGAGGAGTGTACTGATCCCATCACACATTAGTCTTTGTTTTTGAGGAGCAGGAGGGCCGTGCTGATCCTGTGTCACACTCGTCATTGTTTTAGAGGAGCAGGTGGACAGTGGTGATCCTGTGTCACACTCGTCATTGTTTTAGAGGAAACGGTGGAGTGTACTGATCCCATCACACACTCGTCATTGATTTAGAGGAGCAGGAGGACCGTGCTGATCCTGTCTCACACTCGTCATTACTTTCGAGAGCAGGATGACTGTGCTGATCCTGTATCACACTCGTCATTGTTTTAGAGAGCGGGATGACCGTGCTGATCCTGTCTCACACTTGTCACTGTTTTAGAGAGCTGGACCACCGTGCTTATCCTGTCAAACACTCGTCATTGTTTTAGAGGAGCAGGAGGAGTGTACTGATCCCATCACACACTCGTCATTGTTTTAGAGGAGCAGGAGGACCGTGCTGATCCTGTGTCACACCCGTCATTGTTTTAGAGGAGCAGGAGGAGTGTACTGATCCCATCACACACTCGTCATTGTTTTTGATGAGCAGGAGGGCCGTGCTGATCCTGTGTCACACCCGTCATTTTTTTAGAGGAGCAGGAGGGCCGTGCTGATCCTATCTCACACCAGTCATTGTTTTAGAAGAGCCGGAGCACCATGCTGATCCTGTCTCCAACTCGTCATTGTTTTATCGAGTCAGGAGCACCGTGTTGATCCTGTCTAACACTGTCATTGTTTTAGAGGAGCAGGAGGAGTGTACTGATCCCATCACACACTAGTCTTTGTTTTAGTGAGCAGGATGACTGTGCTGATCCTGTATCACACTCGTCATTGTTTTAGAGGAGCAGGGGGACGTGATGATCCTGTGTCACACCCGTCATTTTTTTCGAGGATCATGAGGGCCGTTGTGATCCTGTCTCCAACTTGTCGTTGTTTTAGAGGAGCGGGAGGACCGTGCTGATCCTGTCTCACACTCGTCATTGTTTTTGAGAGCAGGAGGACCGTGCTGATCCTGTCTCACACTCGTCATTATTTTTGAGAGCAGGATGACTGTGCTGATCCTGTATCACACTCGTCATTGTTTTAGAGAGCAGGAGGTCAGTGCTGAACCTGTCTCACACTCGTCATTGTTTTAGAGAGCGGGATGACCGTGCTGATCCTGACTCACACTTGTCATTGTTTTAGAGAGCTGGACCACCGTGCTGATCCTGTCAAACACTCGTCATTGTTTTAGAGAGCAGGAGGACTGTGCTGATCCCGTCCAACACTCGTCATTGTTTTAGAGAGCACGACGACCGTGCTGATCCTGTCTCACACTCGTCATTGTTTTAGAGATCAGGATGACCGTGCTGATCCTGTCTCACACTTGTGATTGTTTTAGAGGAGCAGGAGGACCGTGCTGATCCTGTGTCACACTCGTCATTGTTTTAGAGGAGCAGGAGGAGTGTACTGATCCCATCACACATTAGTCTTTGTTTTTGAGGAGCAGGAGGGCCGTGCTGATTCTGTGTCACACTCGTCATTGTTTTAGAGGAGCAGGAGGACCGTGCTGATCCTGTCTCACACTCGTCGTTTTTTTTTAACTTTTTTTATTGTGTTTTCAAATAGTTACAGAATAAAAGTGTGTGAAAAAGAAAATATGTGTTACCCATCCCCCCTCCCCTTAACCCCTGCCCCCTAACATCCCTATTGAAAAAAAGAAGAAAGAAAGAAAGAAAGAAAGAAAGAAAGTCGTTGTTTTAGAGAGCATGAGGACCATGCTGATCCTGTCTCACACTCGTCATTGTTTTAGAGAGCAGGACGACCGTGCTGATCCTGTCTCACACTTGTGATTGTTTTAGGGGTGCAGGAGGACCGTGCTGATCCCAGCAAACACTTGTCGTTGTTTTAGAGAGCAGGAGGACTGTGCTGATCCTGTCTCACACTTGTCATTGTTTTAGAGAGCACGACGACCGTGCCGATCCTGTCTCACACTCGTCATTGTTTTAGAGATCAGGATGACCGTGCTGATCCTGTCTCACACTTGTCATTGTTTTAGAGGAGCAGGAGGACCGTGCTGATCCTGTGTCACACTCGTCATTGTTTTAGAGGAGCAGGAGGAGTGTACTGATCCCATCACACATTAGTCTTTGTTTTTGAGGAGCAGGAGGGCCGTGCTGATCCTGTGTCACACTCGTCATTGTTTTAGAGGAGCAGGTGGACAGTGCTGATCCTGTGTCACACTCGTCATTGTTTTAGAGGAAACGGTGGAGTGTACTGATCCCATCACACACTCGTCATTGATTTAGAGGAGCAGGAGGACCGTGCTGATCCT
The DNA here is from genome assembly GCF_048418815.1 of Hemitrygon akajei. Taxonomy (NCBI): domain Eukaryota; kingdom Metazoa; phylum Chordata; class Chondrichthyes; order Myliobatiformes; family Dasyatidae; genus Hemitrygon; species Hemitrygon akajei. Next base: position 92,800,028 of record NC_133135.1, read on the forward strand.
GTCTCACACTCGTCATTACTTTCGAGAGCAGGAGGACTGTGCTGATCCTGTCTCACACTCGTCATTGTTTTAGAGAGCAGGAGGACCGTGCTGATCCTGTCTCACACTCGTCATTATTTTAGAGCGCAGGATGACTGTGCTGATCCTGTATCACACTCGTCATTGTTTTAGGGGAGCAGGAGGGCCGTGCTGATCCTGTCTAACACTGTCATTGTTTTAGAGGAGCAGGAGGAGTGTACTGATCCCATCACACTCTAGTCTTTGTTTTAGATCGCAGGATGACTGTGCTGATCCTGTATCACACTCGTCATTGTTTTAGGGGAGCAGCAGGACCGTGCTGATCCTGTCTCACACTCGTCATTGTTTTAGAGAGCAGGATGACTGTGCTGATCCTGTATCACACTCGTCATTGTTTTAGGGGAACAGGAGGACCGTGCTGATCCTGTGTCACACCCGTCATTTTTTTCGAGGAGCATGAGGGCCGTTGTGATCCTGTCTCACACCAGTCATTGTTTTAGAGAGCAGGAGGACAGTGCTGATCCTGTCTCACACTCGTCATTGTTTTAGGGGAGCAGGAGGGCCGTGCTGATCCTGTCTCCAACTTGTCGTTGTTTTAGAGGAGCGGGAGGACCGTGCTGATCCTGTCTCACACTCGTCATTGTTTTTGAGAGCAGGAGGACCGTGCTGATCCTGTCTCACACTCGTCATTATTTTTGAGAGCAGGATGACTGTGCTGATCCTGTATCACACTCGTCATTGTTTTAGAGAGCGGGATGACCGTGCTGATCCTGTCTCACACTTGTCACTGTTTTAGAGAGCTGGACCACCGTGCTTATCCTGTCAAACACTCGTCATTGTTTTAGAGGAGCAGGAGGAGTGTACTGATCCCATCACACACTCGTCATTGTTTTAGAGGAGCAGGAGGACCGTGCTGATCCTGTGTCACACCCGTCATTGTTTTAGCGGAGCAGGAGGAGTGTACTGATCCCATCACACACTCGTCATTGTTTTTGATGAGCAGGAGGGCCGTGCTGATCCTGTGTCACACCCGTCATTTTTTTAGAGGAGCAGGAGGGCCGTGCTGATCCTATCTCACACCAGTCATTGTTTTAGAAGAGCCGGAGCACCATGCTGATCCTGTCTCCAACTCGTCATTGTTTTATCGAGTCAGGAGCACCGTGCTGATCCTGTCTCACACTCGTCATTATTTTTGAGAGCAGGATGACCGTGCTGATCCTGTCTCACACTTGTCATTGTTTTAGAGGAGCAGGAGGACCGTGCTGATCCTGTGTCACACTCGTCATTGTTTTAGAGGAGCAGGAGGAGTGTACTGATCCCATCACACATTAGTCTTTGTTTTTGAGGAGCAGGAGGGCCGTGCTGATCCTGTGTCACACTCGTCATTGTTTTAGAGGAGCAGGTGGACAGTGCTGATCCTGTGTCACACTCGTCATTGTTTTAAAGGAAACGGTGGAGTGTACTGATCCCATCACACACTCGTCATTGATTTAGAGGAGCAGGAGGACCGTGCTGATCCTGTCTCACACTCGTCATTACTTTCGAGAGCAGGAGGACTGTGCTGATCCTGTCTCACACTCGTCATTGTTTTAGAGAGCAGGAGGACCGTGCTGATCCTGTCTCACACTCGTCATTATTTTAGAGCGCAGGATGACTGTGCTGATCCTGTATCACACTCGTCATTGTTTTAGGGGAGCAGGAGGGCCGTGCTGATCCTGTCTAACACTGTCATTGTTTTAGAGGAGCTGGAGGAGTGTACTGATCCTGTATCACACTCGTCATTGTTTTAGGGGAACAGGAGGACCGTGCTGATCCTGTGTCACACCCGTCATTTTTTTCGAGGAGCATGAGGGCCGTTGTGATCCTGTCTCACACCAGTCATTGTTTTAGAGAGCAGGAGGACAGTGCTGATCCTGTCTCACACTCGTCATTGTTTTAGGGGAGCAGGAGGGCCGTGCTGATCCTGTCTCCAACTTGTCGTTGTTTTAGAGGAGCGGGAGGACCGTGCTGATCCTGTCTCACACTCGTCATTGTTTTTGAGAGCAGGAGGACCGTGCTGATCCTGTCTCACACTCGTCATTATTTTTGAGAGCAGGATGACTGTGCTGATCCTGTATCACACTCGTCATTGTTTTAGAGAGCGGGATGACCGTGCTGATCCTGTCTCACACTTGTCACTGTTTTAGAGAGCTGGACCACCGTGCTTATCCTGTCAAACACTCGTCATTGTTTTAGAGGAGCAGGAGGAGTGTACTGATCCCATCACACACTCGTCATTGTTTTAGAGGAGCAGGAGGACCGTGCTGATCCTGTGTCACACCCGTCATTGTTTTAGCGGAGCAGGAGGAGTGTACTGATCCCATCACACACTCGTCATTGTTTTTGATGAGCAGGAGGGCCGTGCTGATCCTGTGTCACACCCGTCATTTTTTTAGAGGAGCAGGAGGGCCGTGCTGATCCTATCTCACACCAGTCATTGTTTTAGAAGAGCCGGAGCACCATGCTGATCCTGTCTCCAACTCGTCATTGTTTTATCGAGTCAGGAGCACCGTGCTGATCCTGTCTCACACTCGTCATTATTTTTGAGAGCAGGATGACCGTGCTGATCCTGTCTCACACTTGTCATTGTTTTAGAGGAGCAGGAGGACCGTGCTGATCCTGTGTCACACTCGTCATTGTTTTAGAGGAGCAGGAGGAGTGTACTGATCCCATCACACATTAGTCTTTGTTTTTGAGGAGCAGGAGGGCCGTGCTGATCCTGTGTCACACTCGTCATTGTTTTAGAGGAGCAGGTGGACAGTGCTGATCCTGTGTCACACTCGTCATTGTTTTAAAGGAAACGGTGGAGTGTACTGATCCCATCACACACTCGTCATTGATTTAGAGGAGCAGGAGGACCGTGCTGATCCTGTCTCACACTCGTCATTACTTTCGAGAGCAGGAGGACTGTGCTGATCCTGTCTCACACTCGTCATTGTTTTAGAGAGCAGGAGGACCGTGCTGATCCTGTCTCACACTCGTCATTATTTTAGAGCGCAGGATGACTGTGCTGATCCTGTATCACACTCGTCATTGTTTTAGGGGAGCAGGAGGGCCGTGCTGATCCTGTCTAACACTGTCATTGTTTTAGAGGAGCTGGAGGAGTGTACTGATCCCATCACACTCTAGTCTTTGTTTTAGATCGCAGGATGACTGTGCTGATCCTGTATCACACTCGTCATTGTTTTAGGGGAGCAGGAGGACCGTGCTGATCCTGTCTCACACTCGTCATTGTTTTAGAGAGCAGGATGACTGTGCTGATCCTGTATCACACTCGTCATTGTTTTAGGGGAACAGGAGGACCGTGCTGATCCTGTGTCACACCCGTCATTTTTTTCGAGGAGCATGAGGGCCGTTGTGATCCTGTCTCACACCAGTCATTGTTTTAGAGAGCAGGAGGACAGTGCTGATCCTGTCTCACACTCGTCATTGTTTTAGGGGAGCAGGAGGGCCGTGCTGATGCTGTCTCCAACTTGTCGTTGTTTTAGAGGAGCGGGAGGACCGTGCTGATCCTGTCTCACACTCGTCATTATTTTTGAGAGCAGGATGACTGTGCTGATCCTGTATCACACTCGTCATTGTTTTAGAGAGCGGGATGACCGTGCTGATCCTGTCTCACACTTGTCACTGTTTTAGAGAGCTGGACCACCGTGCTTATCCTGTCAAACACTCGTCATTGTTTTAGAGGAGCAGGAGGAGTGTACTGATCCCATCACACACTCGTCATTGTTTTAGAGGAGCAGGAGGACCGTGCTGATCCTGTGTCACACCCGTCATTGTTTTAGAGGAGCAGGAGGAGTGTACTGATCCCATCACACACTCGTCATTGTTTTTGATTAGCAGGAGGGCCGTGCTGATCCTGTGTCACACCCGTCATTTTTTTAGAGGAGCAGGAGGGCCGTGCTGATCCTATCTCACACCAGTCATTGTTTTAGAAGAGCCGGAGCACCATGCTGATCCTGTCTCCAACTCGTCATTGTTTTATCGAGTCAGGAGCACCGTGTTGATCCTGTCTAACACTGTCATTGTTTTAGAGGAGCAGGAGGAGTGTACTGATCCCATCACACACTAGTCTTTGTTTTAGAGCGCAGGATGACTGTGCTGATCCTGTATCACACTCGTTATTGTTTTAGGGGAGCAGGAGGACCGTGCTGATCCTGTCTCACACTCGTCATTGTTTTAGTGAGCAGGATGACTGTGCTGATCCTGTATCACACTCGTCATTGTTTTAGAGGAGCAGGGGGACGTGATGATCCTGTGTCACACCCGTCATTTTTTTCGAGGAGCATGAGGGCCGTTGTGATCCTGTCTCCAACTTGTCGTTGTTTTAGAGGAGCGGGAGGACCGTGCTGATCCTGTCTCACACTCGTCATTGTTTTTGAGAGCAGGAGGACCGTGCTGATCCTGTCTCACACTCGTCATTATTTTTGAGAGCAGGATGACTGTGCTGATCCTGTATCACACTCGTCATTGTTTTAGAGAGCAGGAGGACAGTGCTGATCCTGTCTCACACTCGTCATTGTTTTAGAGAGCGGGATGACCGTGCTGATCCTGACTCACACTTGTCATTGTTTTAGAGAGCTGGACCACCGTGCTGATCCTGTCAAACACTCGTCATTGTTTTAGAGAGCAGGAGGACTGTGCTGATCCCGTCCAACACTCGTCATTGTTTTAGAGAGCACGACGACCGTGCTGATCCTGTCTCACACTCGTCATTGTTTTAGAGATCAGGATGACCGTGCTGATCCTGTCTCACACTTGTGATTGTTTTAGAGGAGCAGGAGGACCGTGCTGATCCTGTGTCACACTCGTCATTGTTTTAGAGGAGCAGGAGGAGTGTACTGATCCCATCACACATTAGTCTTTGTTTTTGAGGAGCAGGAGGGCCGTGCTGATCCTGTGTCACACTCGTCATTGTTTTAGAGGAGCAGGAGGACCGTGCTGATCCTGTCTCACACTCGTCGTTTTTTTTTAACTTTTTTTATTGTGTTTTCAAATAGTTACAGAATAAAAGTGTGTGAAAAAGAAAATATGTGTTACCCATCCCCCCTCCCCTTAACCCCTGCCCCCTAACATCCCTATTGAAAAAAAGAAGAAAGAAAGAAAGAAAGAAAGAAAGAAAGTCGTTGTTTTAGAGAGCATGAGGACCATGCTGATCCTGTCTCACACTCGTCATTGTTTTAGAGAGCAGGACGACCGTGCTGATCCTGTCTCACACTTGTGATTGTTTTAGGGGTGCAGGAGGACCGTGCTGATCCCAGCAAACACTTGTCGTTGTTTTAGAGAGCAGGAGGACTGTGCTGATCCTGTCTCACACTTGTCATTGTTTTAGAGAGCACGACGACCGTGCCGATCCTGTCTCACACTCGTCATTGTTTTAGAGATCAGGATGACCGTGCTGATCCTGTCTCACACTTGTCATTGTTTTAGAGGAGCAGGAGGACCGTGCTGATCCTGTGTCACACTCGTCATTGTTTTAGAGGAGCAGGAGGAGTGTACTGATCCCATCACACATTAGTCTTTGTTTTTGAGGAGCAGGAGGGCCGTGCTGATCCTGTGTCACACTCGTCATTGTTTTAGAGGAGCAGGTGGACTGTGCTGATCCTGTGTCACACTCGTCATTGTTTTAGAGGAAACGGTGGAGTGTACTGATCCCATCACACACTCGTCATTGATTTAGAGGAGCAGGAGGACCGTGCTGATCCTGTCTCACACTCGTCATTACTTTCGAGAGCAGGAGGACTGTGCTGATCCTGTCTCACACTCGTCATTGTTTTAGAGAGCAGGAGGACCGTGCTGATCCTGTCTCACACTCGTCATTATTTTAGAGCGCAGGATGACTGTGCTGATCCTGTATCACACTCGTCATTGTTTTAGGGGAGCAGGAGGGCCGTGCTGATCCTGTCTAACACTGTCATTGTTTTAGAGGAGCAGGAGGAGTGTACTGATCCCATCACACTCTAGTCTTTGTTTTAGATCGCAGGATGACTGTGCTGATCCTGTATCACACTCGTCATTGTTTTAGGGGAGCAGGAGGACCGTGCTGATCCTGTCTCACACTCGTCATTGTTTTAGAGAGCAGGATGACTGTGCTGATCCTGTATCACACTCGTCATTGTTTTAGGGGAACAGGAGGACCGTGCTGATCCTGTGTCACACCCGTCATTTTTTTCGAGGAGCATGAGGGCCGTTGTGATCCTGTCTCACACCAGTCATTGTTTTAGAGAGCAGGAGGACAGTGCTGATCCTGTCTCACACTCGTCATTGTTTTAGGGGAGCAGGAGGGCCGTGCTGATCCTGTCTCCAACTTGTCGTTGTTTTAGAGGAGCGGGAGGACCGTGCTGATCCTGTCTCACACTCGTCATTGTTTTTGAGAGCAGGAGGACCGTGCTGATCCTGTCTCACACTCGTCATTATTTTTGAGAGCAGTATGACTGTGCTGATCCTGTATCACACTCGTCATTGTTTTAGAGAGCGGGATGACCGTGCTGATCCTGTCTCACACTTGTCACTGTTTTAGAGAGCTGGACCACCGTGCTTATCCTGTCAAACACTCGTCATTGTTTTAGAGGAGCAGGAGGAGTGTACTGATCCCATCACACACTCGTCATTGTTTTAGAGGAGCAGGAGGACCGTGCTGATCCTGTGTCACACCCGTCATTGTTTTAGAGGAGCAGGAGGAGTGTACTGATCCCATCACACACTCGTCATTGTTTTTGATGAGCAGGAGGGCCGTGCTGATCCTGTGTCACACCCGTCATTTTTTTAGAGGAGCAGGAGGGCCGTGCTGATCCTATCTCACACCAGTCATTGTTTTAGAAGAGCCGGAGCACCATGCTGATCCTGTCTCCAACTCGTCGTTGGTTTAGAGAGTAGGAGGACCATGCTGATCCTGTCTCCAACTCGTCATTGTTTTATCGAGTCAGGAGCACCGTGTTGATCCTGTCTAACACTGTCATTTTTTTAGGGGAGCAGGAGAAGTGTACTGATCCCATCACACACTCGTCATTTTTTTAGAGAAGCAGGAGGGCTGTTGTGATCCTGTCTCCAACTAGTCATTGTTTTAGAGAGCTGGATGACTGTGCTGATCCTGTATCACACTCGTCATTGTTTTAGGGGAGCAGGAGGGCTGTGCTGATCCTGTCAAACACTGACATTGTTTTAGAAGAGCAGGAGGAGTGTACTGATCCCATCACACACTAGTCTTTGTTTTAGAGGAGCAGGAGGAGCGTGCTGATCCTGTGTCACACCCGTCATTTTTTTCGAGGAGCATGAGGGCCGTTGTGATCCTGTCTCACACTCGTCATTGTTTTAGAGGAGCGGGAGGACCGTGCTGATCCTGTCTCACACTCGTCGTTTTTTTTTAACTTTTTTTATTGTGTTTTCAAATAGTTACAGAATAAAAGTGTGTGAAAAAGAAAATATGTGTTACCCATCCCCCCTCCCCTTAACCCCTGCCCCCTAACATCCCTATTGAAAAAAAGAAGAAAGAAAGAAAGAAAGAAAGAAAGAAAGAAAGTCGTTGTTTTAGAGAGCATGAGGACCATGCTGATCCTGTCTCACACTCGTCATTGTTTTAGAGAGCAGGACGACCGTGCTGATCCTGTCTCACACTTGTGATTGTTTTAGGGGTGCAGGAGGACCGTGCTGATCCCAGCAAACACTTGTCGTTGTTTTAGAGAGCAGGAGGACTGTGCTGATCCCGTCCAACACTCGTCATTGTTTTAGAGAGCAGGAGGACTGTGCTGATCCTGTCTCACACTTGTCATTGTTTTAGAGAGCACGACGACCGTGCTGATCCTGTCTCACACTCGTCATTGTTTTAGAGATCAGGAGGACCGTGCTGATCCTGTCTCACACTTGTCATTGTTTTAGAGGAGCAGGAGGACCGTGCTGATCCTGTGTCACACTCGTCATTGTTTTAGAGGAGCAGGAGGAGTGTACTGATCCCATCACACATTAGTCTTTGTTTTTGAGGAGCAGGAGGGCCGTGCTGATCCTGTGTCACACTCGTCATTGTTTTAGAGGAGCAGGTGGACAGTGCTGATACTGTGTCACACTCGTCATTGTTTTAAAGGAAACGGTGGAGTGTACTGATCCCATCACACACTCGTCATTGATTTAGAGGAGCAGGAGGACCGTGCTGATCCTGTCTCACACTCGTCATTACTTTCGAGAGCAGGAGGACTGTGCTGATCCTGTCTCACACTCGTCATTGTTTTAGAGAGCAGGAGGACCGTGCTGATCCTGTCTCACACTCGTCATTATTTTAGAGCGCAGGATGACTGTGCTGATCCTGTATCACACTCGTCATTGTTTTAGGGGAGCAGGAGGGCCGTGCTGATCCTGTCTAACACTGTCATTGTTTTAGAGGAGCTGGAGGGCCGTGCTGATCCCATCACACTCTAGTCTTTGTTTTAGAGAGCAGGATGACTGTGCTGATCCTGTATCACACTCGTCATTGTTTTAGGGGAGCAGGAGGACCGTGCTGATCCTGTCTCACACTCGTCATTGTTTTAGAGAGCAGGATGACTGTGCTGATCCTGTATCACACTCGTCATTGTTTTAGGGGAACAGGAGGACCGTGCTGATCCTGTGTCACACCCGTCATTTTTTTCGAGGAGCATGAGGGCCGTTGTGATCCTGTCTCACACCAGTCATTGTTTTAGAGAGCAGGAGGACAGTGCTGATCCTGTCTCACACTCGTCATTGTTTTAGGGGAGCAGGAGGGCCGTGCTGATCCTGTCTCCAACTTGTCGTTGTTTTAGAGGAGCGGGAGGACCGTGCTGATCCTGTCTCACACTCGTCATTGTTTTTGAGAGCAGGAGGACCGTGCTGATCCTGTCTCACACTCGTCATTATTTTTGAGAGCAGTATGACTGTGCTGATCCTGTATCACACTCGTCATTGTTTTAGAGAGCGGGATGACCGTGCTGATCCTGTCTCACACTTGTCACTGTTTTAGAGAGCTGGACCACCGTGCTTATCCTGTCAAACACTCGTCATTGTTTTAGAGGAGTAGGAGGAGTGTACTGATCCCATCACACACTCGTCATTGTTTTAGAGGAGCAGGAGGACCGTGCTGATCCTGTGTCACACCCGTCATTGTTTTAGAGGAGCAGGAGGAGTGTACTGATCCCATCACACACTCGTCATTGTTTTTGATGAGCAGGAGGGCCGTGCTGATCCTGTGTCACACCCGTCATTTTTTTAGAGGAGCAGGAGGGCCGTGCTGATCCTATCTCACACCAGTCATTGTTTTAGAAGAGCCGGAGCACCATGCTGATCCTGTCTCCAACTCGTCGTTGGTTTAGAGAGTAGGAGGACCATGCTGATCCTGTCTCCAACTCGTCATTGTTTTATCGAGTCAGGAGCACCGTGTTGATCCTGTCTAACACTGTCATTTTTTTAGGGGAGCAGGAGAAGTGTACTGATCCCATCACACACTCGTCATTTTTTTAGAGAAGCAGGAGGGCTGTTGTGATCCTGTCTCCAACTAGTCATTGTTTTAGAGAGCTGGATGACTGTGCTGATCCTGTATCACACTCGTCATTGTTTTAGGGGAGCAGGAGGGCTGTGCTGATCCTGTCAAACACTGACATTGTTTTAGAAGAGCAGGAGGAGTGTACTGATCCCATCACACACTAGTCTTTGTTTTAGAGGAGCAGGAGGAGCGTGCTGATCCTGTGTCACACCCGTCATTTTTTTCGAGGAGCATGAGGGCCGTTGTGATCCTGTCTCACACTCGTCATTGTTTTAGAGGAGCGGGAGGACCGTGCTGATCCTGTCTCACACTCGTCGTTTTTTTTAAACTTTTTTTATTGTGTTTTCAAATAGTTACAGAATAAAAGTGTGTGAAAAAGAAAATATGTGTTACCCATCCCCCCTCCCCTTAACCCCTGCCCCCTAACATCCCTATTGAAAAAAAGAAGAAAGAAAGAAAGAAAGAAAGAAAGAAAGTCGTTGTTTTAGAGAGCATGAGGACCATGCTGATCCTGTCTCACACTCGTCATTGTTTTAGAGAGCAGGACGACCGTGCTGATCCTGTCTCACACTTGTGATTGTTTTAGGGGTGCAGGAGGACCGTGCTGATCCCAGCAAACACTTGTCGTTGTTTTAGAGAGCAGGAGGACTGTGCTGATCCCGTCCAACACTCGTCATTGTTTTAGAGAGCAGGAGGACTGTGCTGATCCTGTCTCACACTTGTCATTGTTTTAGAGAGCACGACGACCGTGCTGATCCTGTCTCACACTCGTCATTGTTTTAGAGATCAGGATGACCGTGCTGATCCTGTCTCACACTTGTCATTGTTTTAGAGGAGCAGGAGGACCGTGCTGATCCTGTGTCACACTCGTCATTGTTTTAGAGGAGCAGGAGGAGTGTACTGATCCCATCACACATTAGTCTTTGTTTTTGAGGAGCAGGAGGGCCGTGCTGATCCTGTGTCACACTCGTCATTGTTTTAGAGGAGCAGGTGGACAGTGCTGATCCTGTGTCACACTCGTCATTGTTTTAAAGGAAACGGTGGAGTGTACTGATCCCATCACACACTCGTCATTGATTTAGAGGAGCAGGAGGACCGTGCTGATCCTGTCTCACACTCGTCATTACTTTCGAGAGCAGGAGGACTGTGCTGATCCTGTCTCACACTCGTCATTGTTTTAGAGAGCAGGAGGACCGTGCTGATCCTGTCTCACACTCGTCATTATTTTAGAGCGCAGGATGACTGTGCTGATCCTGTATCACACTCGTCATTGTTTTAGGGGAGCAGGAGGGCCGTGCTGATCCTGTCTAACACTGTCATTGTTTTAGAGGAGCAGGAGGAGTGTACTGATCCCATCACACTCTAGTCTTTGTTTTAGATCGCAGGATGACTGTGCTGAACCTGTATCACACTCGTCATTGTTTTAGGGGAGCAGGAGGACCGTGCTGATCCTGTCTCACACTCGTCATTGTTTTAGAGAGCAGGATGACTGTGCTGATCCTGTATCACACTCGTCATTGTTTTAGGGGAACAGGAGGACCGTGCTGATCCTGTGTCACACCCGTCATTTTTTTCGAGGAGCATGAGGGCCGTTGTGATCCTGTCTCACACCAGTCATTGTTTTAGAGAGCAGGAGGACAGTGCTGATCCTGTCTCACACTCGTCATTGTTTTAGGGGAGCAGGAGGTCCGTGCTGATCCTGTCTCCAACTTGTCGTTGTTTTAGAGGAGCGGGAGGACCGTGCTGATCCTGTCTCACACTCGTCATTGTTTTTGAGAGCAGGAGGACCGTGCTGATCCTGTCTAACACTCGTCATTATTTTTGAGAGCAGGATGACTGTGCTGATCCTGTATCACACTCGTCATTGTTTTAGAGAGCGGGATGACCGTGCTGATCCTGTCTCACACTTGTCACTGTTTTAGAGAGCTGGACCACCGTGCTTATCCTGTCAAACACTCGTCATTGTTTTAGAGGAGCAGGAGGAGTGTACTGATCCCATCACACACTCGTCATTGTTTTAGAGGAGCAGGAGGACCGTGCTGATCCTGTGTCACACCCGTCATTGTTTTAGAGGAGCAGGAGGAGTGTACTGATCCCATCACACACTCGTCATTGTTTTTGATGAGCAGGAGGGCCGTGCTGATCCTGTGTCACACCCGTCATTTTTTTAGAGGAGCAGGAGGGCCGTGCTGATCCTATCTCACACCAGTCATTGTTTTAGAAGAGCCGGAGCACCATGCTGATCCTGTCTCCAACTCGTCATTGTTTTATCGAGTCAGGAGCACCGTGTTGATCCTGTCTAACACTGTCATTGTTTTAGAGGAGCAGGAGGAGTGTACTGATCCCATCACACACTAGTCTTTGTTTTAGAGCGCAGGATGACTGTGCTGATCCTGTATCACACTCGTTATTGTTTTAGGGGAGCAGGAGGACCGTGCTGATCCTGTCTCACACTCGTCATTGTTTTAGTGAGCAGGATGACTGTGCTGATCCTGTATCACACTCGTCATTGTTTTAGAGGAGCAGGAGGACGTGATGATCCTGTGTCACACCCGTCATTTTTTTCGAGGAGCATGAGGGCCGTTGTGATCCTGTCTCCAACTTGTCGTTGTTTTAGAGGAGCGGGAGGACCGTGCTGATCCTGTCTCACACTCGTCATTGTTTTTGAGAGCAGGAGGACCGTGCTGATCCTGTCTCACTCTCGTCATTATTTTTGAGAGCAGGATGACTGTGCTGATCCTGTATCACACTCGTCATTGTTTTAGAGAGCAGGAGGACAGTGCTGATCCTGTCTCACACTCGTCATTGTTTTAGAGAGCGGGATGACCGTGCTGATCCTGTCTCACACTTGTCATTGTTTTAGAGAGCTGGACCACCGTGCTGATCCTGTCAAACACTCGTCATTGTTTTAGAGGAGCAGGAGGAGTGTACTGATCCCATCACACACTCGTCATTGTTTTAGAGGAGCAGGAGGACCGTGCTGATCCTGTGTCACACCCGTCATTGTTTTAGAGGAGCAGGAGGAGTGTACTGATCCCATCACACACTCGTCATTGTTTTAAATGAGCAGGAGGGCCGTGCTGATCCTGTCTCACACTAGTCATTGTTTTAGAAGAACCGGAGGACCGTGCTGATCCTGTCTCCAACTAGTCATTGTTTTAGAGGAGCAGGAGGACCGTGCTGATCCTGTCTCACACTCGTCGTTGGTTTAGAGAGTAGGAGGACCATGCTGATCCTGTCTCCAACTCGTCATTGTTTTATCGAGTCAGGAGCACCGTGTTGATCCTGTCTAACACTCGTCATTGTTTTAGGGGAGCAGGAGGAGTGTACTGATCCCATCACACACTCGTCATTGATTTAGAGGAGAAGGAGGACCGTGCTGATCCTGTCTCACACTCGTCATTATTTTAGAGAGCAGGAGGACTGTGCTGATCCTGTCTCACACTCGTCATTGTTTTAGAGAGCAGGATGACCGTGCTGATCCTGTCTCACACTCGTCATTGTTTTAGAGAGCAGGACGACCGTGCTGATCCTGTCTCACACTTGTGATTGTTTTAGGGGTGCAGGAGGACCGTGCTGATCCCAGCAAACACTTGTCGTTGTTTTAGAGAGGACGTGGAGTGTACTGATTCCATCACGCACTCGTTGTTGTTTTATAGCAGCAGGAGGACCGTGCTGATCCTGTCACACACTCGTCATTGTTTTAGAGAGCAGGAGGACTGTGCTGATCCCGTCCAACACTCGTCATTGTTTTAGAGAGCAGGAGGACTGTGCTGATCCTGTCTCACACTTGTCATTGTTTTAGAGAGCACGACGACCGTGCTGATCCTGTCTCACACTCGTCATTGTTTTAGAGATCAGGATGACCGTGCTGATCCTGTCTCACACTTGTGATTGTTTTAGAGGAGCAGGAGGACCGTGCTGATCCTGTGTCACACTCGTCATTGTTTTAGAGGAGCAGGAGGAGTGTACTGATCCCATCACACATTAGTCTTTGTTTTTGAGGAGCAGGAGGGCCGTGCTGATCCTGTGTCACACTCGTCATTGTTTTAGAGGAGCAGGAGGACAGTGCTGATCCTGTGTCACACTCGTCATTGTTTTAGAGGAACAGGTGGAGTGTACAGATCCCATCACACACTCGTCATTGTTTTAGAGGAGCAGGAGGACCGTGCTGATCCTGTCTCACACCGGTCATTGTTTTAGAAGAGCAGGGGGACCGTGCTGATCCTGTCTTCAACTAGTCATTGTTTTAGAGGAGCAGGTGGACCGTGCTGATCCTGTCTCACACTCGTCGTTGGTTTAGAGAGTAGGAGGACCATGCTGATCCTGTCTCCAACTCGTCATTGTTTTATCGAGTCAGGAGCACCGTGTTGATCCTGTCTAACACTCGTCATTGTTTTAGGGGAGCAGGAGGAGTGTACTGATCCCATCACACACTCGTCATTGATTTAGAGGAGCAGGAGGACTGTGCTGATCCTGTCTCACACTCGTCATTGTTTTAGAGAGCAGGAGGACCGTGCTGATCCTGTCTCACACTCGTCATTATTTTAGAGAGCAGGATGACTGTGCTGATCCTGTATCACACTCGTCATTGTTTTAGGGGAGCAGGAGGACCGTGCTGATCCTGTCTCACACTCGTCATTGTTTTAGAGAGCAGGATGACTGTGCTGATCCTGTATCACACTCGTCATTGTTTTAGAGGAGCAGGAGGACCATGCTGATCCTGTGTCACACCCGTCATTTTTTTCGAGGAGCAGGAGGGCCGTTGTGATCCTGTCTCACACCAGTCATTGTTTTAGAGAGCTGGAGGACAGTGCTGATCCTGTCTCACACTCATCGTTGTTTTAGAGAGTAGGAGAACCGTGCTGATCCTGTCAAACACTCGTCATTGTTTTAGTGGAACAGGTGGAGTGTACTGATCCCATCACACACTCGTCATTGTTTTAGAGGAGCAGGAGGACCGTGCTGATCCTGTGTCACACCCGTCATTTTTTTAGAGGAGCAGGAGGGCCGTTGTGATCCTGTCTCACACCAGTCATTGTTTTAGAAGAGCAGGATGACTGTGCTGATCCTGTATCACACTCGTCATTGTTTTCGGGGAGCAGGAGGACCGTGCTGATCCTGTCTCATACTCGTCATTGTTTTAGAGAGCAGGATGACTGTGCTGATCCTGTATCACACTCGTCATTGTTTTAGAGGAGCAGGAGGACGTTGCTGATCCTGTCTCACACTCGTCGTTGGTTTAGAGAGTAGGAGGACCATGCTGATCCTGTCTCCAACTCGTCATTGTTTTATCGAGTCAGGAGCACCGTGTTGATCCTGTCTAACACTCGTCATTGTTTTAGGGGAGCAGGAGGAGTGTATTGATCCCATCACACACTCGTCATTGATTTAGAGGAGCAGGAGGACCGTGCTGATCCTGTCTCACACTCGTCATTGTTTTAGAGAGCAGGAGGACCGTGATGATCCTGTCTCACACTCGTCATTATTTTAGAGCGCAGGATGACTGTGCTGATCCTGTATCACACTCGTCATTGTTTTAGGGGAGCAGGAGGGCCGTGCTGATCCTGTCTAACACTGTCATTGTTTTAGAGGAGCAGGAGGAGTGTTCTGATCCCATCACACACTAGTCTTTGTTTTAGAGCGCAGGATGACTGTGCTGATCCTGTATCACACTCGTCATTGTTTCAGGGGAGCAGGAGGACCGTGCTGATCCTGTCTAACACTGTCATTTTTTTAGGGGAGCAGGAGAAGTGTACTGATACCATCACACACTCGTCATTTTTTTAGAGAAGCAGGAGGGCTGTTGTGATCCTGTCTCACAGTCGTCATTGTTTTAGGGGAGCAGGAGGACCGTGCTGATCCTGTCTCCAACTAGTCATTGTTTTAGAGAGCTGGATGACTGTGCTGATCCTGTATCACACTCGTCATTGTTTTAGGGGAGCAGGAGGGCTGTGCTGATCCTGTCAAACACTCGTCGTTTTTTTTTAACTTTTTTTATTGTGTTTTCAAATAGTTACAGAATAAAAGTGTGTGAAAAAGAAAATATGTGTTACCCATCCCCCCTCCCCTTAACCCCTGCCCCCTAACATCCCTATTGAAAAAAAGAAGAAAGAAAGAAAGAAAGAAAGAAAGTCGTTGTTTTAGAGAGCATGAGGACCATGCTGATCCTGTCTCACACTCGTCATTGTTTTAGAGAGCAGGACGACCGTGCTGATCCTGTCTCACACTTGTGATTGTTTTAGGGGTGCAGGAGGACCGTGCTGATCCCAGCAAACACTTGTCGTTGTTTTAGAGAGCAGGAGGACTGTGCTGATCCCGTCCAACACTCGTCATTGTTTTAGAGAGCAGGAGGACTGTGCTGATCCTGTCTCACACTTGTCATTGTTTTAGAGAGCACGACGACCGTGCTGATCCTGTCTCACACTCGTCATTGTTTTAGAGATCAGGATGACCGTGCTGATCCTGTGTCACACTCGTCATTGTTTTAGAGGAGCAGGAGGAGTGTACTGATCCCATCACACATTAGTCTTTGTTTTTGAGGAGCAGGAGGGCCGTGCTGATCCTGTGTCACACTCGTCATTGTTTTAGAGGAGCAGGTGGACAGTGCTGATCCTGTGTCACACTCGTCATTGTTTTAGAGGAAACGGTGGAGTGTACTGATCCCATCACACACTCGTCATTGATTTAGAGGAGCAGGAGGACCGTGCTGATCCTGTCTCACACTCGTCATTACTTTCGAGAGCAGGAGGACTGTGCTGATCCTGTCTCACACTCGTCATTGTTTTAGAGAGCAGGAGGACCGTGCTGATCCTGTCTCACACTCGTCATTATTTTAGAGCGCAGGATGACTGTGCTGATCCTGTATCACACTCGTCATTGTTTTAGGGGAGCAGGAGGGCCGTGCTGATCCTGTCTAACACTGTCATTGTTTTAGAGGAGCAGGAGGAGTGTACTGATCCCATCACACTCTAGTCTTTGTTTTAGATCGCAGGATGACTGTGCTGATCCTGTATCACACTCGTCATTGTTTTAGGTGAGCAGGAGGACCGTGCTGATCCTGTCTCACACCCGTCATTTTTTTCGAGGAGCATGAGGGCCGTTGTGATCCTGTCTCACACCAGTCATTGTTTTAGAGAGCAGGAGGACAGTGCTGATCCTGTCTCACACTCGTCATTGTTTTAGGGGAGCAGGAGGGCCGTTGTGATCCTGTCTCCAACTTGTCGTTGTTTTAGAGGAGCGGGAGGACCGTGCTGATCCTGTCTCACACTCGTCATTGTTTTTGAGAGCAGGAGGACCGTGCTGATCCTGTCTCACACTCGTCATTATTTTTGAGAGCAGGATGACTGTGCTGATCCTGTATGACACTCGTCATTGTTTTAGAGTGCAGGAGGACAGTGCTGATCCTGTCTCACACTCGTCATTGTTTTAGAGAGCGGGATGACCGTGCTGATCCTGTCTCACACTTGTCATTGTTTTAGAGAGCTGGACCACCGTGCTTATCCTGTCAAACACTCGTCATTGTTTTAGAGGAGCAGGAGGACCGTGCTGATCCTGTGTCACACCCGTCATTGTTTTAGAGTAGCAGGAGGAGTGTACTGATCCCATCACACACTCGTCATTGTTTTTGATGAGCAGGAGGGCCGTGCTGATCCTATCTCACACCAGTCATTGTTTTAGAAGAGCCGGAGGACCATGCTGATCCTGTCTCCAACTCGTCATTGTTTTATCGAGTCAGGAGCACCGTGTTGATCCTGTCTAACACTGTCATTGTTTTAGAGGAGCAGGAGGAGTGTACTGATCCCATCACACACTAGTCTTTGTTTTAGAGCGCAGGATGACTGTGCTGATCCTGTATCACACTCGTTATTGTTTTAGGGGAGCAGGAGGACCGTGCTGATCCTGTCTCACACTCGTCATTGTTTTAGAGAGCGGGATGACTGTGCTGATCCTGTCTCACACTTGTCATTGTTTTAGAGAGCTGGACCACCGTGCTGATCCTGTCAAACACTCGTCATTGTTTTAGAGGAGCAGGAGGAGTGTACTGATCCCATCACACACTCGTCATTGTTTTAGAGGAGCAGGAGGACCGTGCTGATCCTGTGTCACACCCGTCATTGTTTTAGAGGAGCAGGAGGAGTGTACTGATCCCATCACACACTCGTCATTGTTTTAAATGAGCAGGAGGGCCGTGCTGATCCTGTCTCACACTAGTCATTGTTTTAGAAGAGCCGGAGGACCGTGCTGATCCTGTCTCCAACTAGTCATTGTTTTAGAGGAGCAGGAGGACCGTGCTGATCCTGTCTCACACTCGTCGTTGGTTTAGAGAGTAGGAGGACCATGCTGATCCTGTCTCCAACTCGTCATTGTTTTATCGAGTCAGGAGCACCGTGTTGATCCTGTCTAACACTCGTCATTGTTTTAGGGGAGCAGGAGGAGTGTACTGATCCCATCACACATTCGTCATTGATTTAGAGGAGCAGGAGGACCGTGCTGATCCTGTCTCACACTCGTCATTATTTTAGAGCGCAGGATGATTGTGCTGATCCTGTATCACACTCGTCATTGTTTTAGGGGAGCAGGAGGGCCGTGCTGATCCTGTTTAACACTCGTCATTGTTTTAGAGGAGCAGGAGGAGTGTACTGATCCCATCACACACTAGTCTTTGTTTTAGAGGAGCAGGAGGACTGTGCTGATCCTGTCTCACACTCGTCATTGTTTTAGAGAGCAGGAGGACCGTGCTGATCCTGTCTCACACTCGTCATTATTTTAGAGCGCAGGATGACTGTGCTGATCCTGTATCACACTCGTCATTGTTTTAGGGGAGCAGGAGGGCCGTGCTGATCCTGTTTAACACTCGTCATTGTTTTAGAGGAGCAGGAGGAGTGTACTGATCCCATCACACACTCGTCTTTGTTTTAGAGGAGCAGGAGGACCGTGCTGATCCTGTGTCACACTCGTCATTGTTTTAGAGAGCAGGAGGACCGTGCTGATCCTGTCTCACACTCGTCATTATTTTAGAGCGCAGGATGACTGTGCTGATCCTGTATCACACTCGTCATTGTTTTAGGGGAGCAGGAGGGCCGTGCTGATCCTGTTTAACACTCGTCATTGTTTTAGAGGAGCAGGAGGAGTGTACTGATCCCATCACACACTAGTCTTTGTTTTAGAGAAGCAGGAGGACCGTGCTGATCCTGTGTCACACCCGTCATTTTTTTCGAGGAGCCTGAGGGCCGTTGTGATCCTGTCTCACACCAGTCATTGTTTTAGAGAGCAGGAGGACCGTGCTGATCCTGTCTCACACTCATCGTTGTTTTAGAGAGCAGGAGGACCGTGCTGATCCTGTCTCCAACTTGTCATTGTTTTAGTGGAGCGGGAGGGCCGTGCTGATCCTGTCTCACACTCGTCATTGTTTTAGAGAGCAGGAGGACCGTTCTGATCCTGTCTCACACTCATCATTATTTTTGAGAGCAGGATGACTGTGCTGATCCTGTCTCACAGTCGTCATTGTTTTAGAGAGCGGGATGACCATGCTGATCCTGTCTCACACTTGTCATTGTTTTAGAGAGCTGGACCACCGTGCTGATCCTGTCAAACACTCGTCATTGTTTTAGAGGAGCAGGAGGAGTGTACTGATCCCATCACACACTCGTCATTTTTTTAGAGGAGCAGGAGAGCCGTTGTGATCCTGTCTCACACCAGTCATTTTTTTAGAGAGCAAGAGGACTGTGCTGATCCTGTCTCACACTCGTCGTTGGTTTAGAGAGCAGGAGGACCGTGCTGATCCTGTCTCACACTCGTCATTGTTTTATAGAGCAGGAGGACTGTGCTGATCCTGTCTCACACTCGTTATTACTTTAGAGAGCATGCAGACCATTCTTATTCTGTCTCACACTCAAGTTATGCTTTAGGATTCTCATTGAAGTGGAAAATAATACCACAAGTTGTTTCTAGTCCCCTGACTTGCCCTGACACAGAGAATGAATGCACCAATATCACGTCAGAAGGAAATGCCAGACTTCCGGTAAGATGGCTATTGTTTAGCTGCTCCGACATTTTGTTCCGTTACTGTCGCTACCTTTACACAAAATGTCTCCATTTTTTAAACCTTAGTTAGGAATTATTTCGGTATCTCTTACTTGCCTGTGAATATATCTAACTTACAATGTCTAGCAAGAGTTCTAAATCCGGGAGAAAAGAAGCTATGACCCCGTCGGACGAGACAATGGTTGCGCTTGGGAAGCTCCGAGACGAAATCTTAAAGGAATTTAAAATCGCTTTCAAACAGTTAGAAGACAAACTGGATCGTATCAACGATAAAGTGGACAAACATTCTGAACACTTACCTCGCATCGATTCGACTTCTGAAGATTTAGAAAGTTGTGTTCGATACTTGGAGTCTCTCTGTTCCAGCTTAGAAGAAAAATCTAACAAACTTCTTTCCAAAATGGTGGATCTCGAAAATCGCAGTAGACGCTGCAATATCAGAATTCTGGGATTGCCAGAGGTGATCGAAAAGGGATCAACCGTGAAGTTTTTCGCCGAGTTTCTCTGTGAGTTATTCGGGAAAGATTTGCTTCCGAAGCCGCCCGAGCTCGAACGGGCACACAGAGTTTACGTTACCCCCGGAATTCTGGGTCCCGCCCGCGACCAGTAATCTTGTGTTTCCATCAATACCAGGTAAAACACAGTCTGATCATAGAGGCGCGTCACAGGGGGTCGCTTCCTTTCAAGGATACAACCATTCGTTTTGTGGAAGATTTTGCACCCCAGACCTTAAAGATGCGCGCTGAGTTTAAAGGCGCAATGAAAGTGCTTTTTGATCGTGGTTTCAAACCTTCCCTTCGTAACCCTGCCGATCTACGAATCAGGCTTAATACCGGGAAATACAAGTGGTTCAAATCAGCGAAGGAAGCTGAAGCGTTTGTGGCAAGTCTTCCGGCTATCCAGTCATCTTCGGAATCTGATCGGACCTCCTAAAATGGTGGATAAGTACTCCTCGTAGTAAAATTGCTTTCTCTGGACTCGGAATTCACTTGAATCACTCAGACATTATTCATTGAAACTTTAAGGGCTGTTGACAATCTCTCCTGGGACTTGATGTGTGTGTAATCTATTTTTATTCTTGTATAACTTTACCTACAGAGTTCTACAACTAACTCTAACTTGTTTTGGAAGTTCAAAGTCTTTAGTGAAGGCCTCCCTGTTTGTCGGTTCACAGTTCAACTGCTGATTTATTTTTCCTTTGTTTTAAATATTTATTTATTTTATCTTTTTCTTTTCTTCACCCCTTTTTTCTAATCTCTGAATTTTTTCTCCCTTCTCTGTAAATGGTTGATAAATACTCATCTTGAATTTATAATTTTCCCCTTCCTCTTCTTTTTTCTTTTTCCTTCTTACTTTTTTTTCCCTTTCTCTTACTTTATTCTTCTATAATTTTTCGCAGGTAGGTTAGTTTTGTTTTTCTTCCGATTTTCTCTGTATTAAGTTTTATATTTCTGCAGAAGGTGTTCTAATCTGTAGTTATGTTTTCTAGTGCATAAACTAGTTATTATTTGCTATAATATTTATACAGAACTGTTGTTAATGACACAGATCTGGAAGTTGTATTTGGGTTATTTTTTTTGGTAGAGCTAGCTACTTGTTTTGGTAGCCGTCTAGTTTTGAGTTGTGCAGATGGGGTGGATTTTCCAGTTCCAACATCTCTTTATTGCTTAGGACATGTTTATATTTTGACCTTACGAATCTATGTTTACATCTCTGCTCCCAGACTGCTATTGTACTGCTTGATTTTTTATATGCCTGCTGCCTTTTATGCATTAGTAATTGATAATGGCTAGTGCACTTAAATTCGTGAGCTGGAATGTAAAGGGACTGGACCACCCTGTTAAAAGGAGGAAGCTATTCTCACATATTAAACAACTCAAAGCTGACATTGCTTACCTCCAAGAAACTCATATTCATTGTTTTGATAACTCCCGGCTTCTGTCAAAGTGGGCGGGTCAGCATTTTCATTCATCCTTTGCCGCTAAAGCTAGGGGAGTTTCCATTCTTATTAACTCAAATATTCCTTTTGAACTCCATAATAAAATATCTGATACAAATGGCCGTTTTATTATTGTTTCTGGTAAACTATATAACACTAAAGTTGCACTAGCAAACCTGTATGCCCCCAACTTTGATGATGTTAACTTTTTTGAACGGTTTTTTCCCTCACTACCAGACTTAAACTCATACTCTCTTATACTGGGTGGTAACTTCAACTGTTGGTTGGATCCTAAACTGGACCGATCGTCCTCTGTTACCAGATCACCTACTAAATCTGCCTTAGCTATTCAATCGTTTCTCTCTAATTTTGGTATCTCTGATATATGGCGTTTCCTCCATCCTACGGAGAGAGATTATTCTTTTTTCTCACATGTTCACCATACCTTCACTAGAATTGACTATTTCTTACTCGATAACCAACTTATCCCATTTGCCCACTCTTGTGACTATCAGAGTATACTGATCTCTGACCATGCCCCAATTACCCTCTCTCTGAACTTTCCTGGTCTCTCTCAGAGGAACAAACACTGGCGGTTCGATTCAACTTTATTATCGGATGATGATTTCGTAAAATTTATTAAGGACCAGATAACCTTTTATTTTAACACGAATACATCACCTGAAGTGCCATCTCAGATTGTCTGGGATGCCATGAAAGCATATCTGAGGGGTCAAATAATCTCTTACACAGCAAATCTCAATAGAAAATCCCGTGCAGATCGAGCAGACCTCATTAACCAGATTAAAGATTTGGATCAAATATATGCCCAAACTAAGAACCCTGAATTATACAAGAAGCGCGTTGAACTCCAAACTAAATTTAGCCTTCTGTCCACTCAACCTGTCGAACGCCAACTTCTTGAAAGCAAGAGCCGCTTTTACATTCATGGGGATAAGTCTGGTAAATTCCTAGCCAATCAGCTGAGGCGTTCCAAAGCCAAACAACATATTACAAAGATCCGGAAGGAGAACGAAGACTTTACATCGGATCATTTAGAAATTAATGACACATTTAAAAAATTTTATTCTCGGCTTTATTCCTCTGAATCTCTGAATGACAATATCTCTGTGGATCAATTTTTACAGAATCTGAATATCCCCTCACTTTCATCTGATTTCAAAGCCAAACTCAATGCGCCTATATCACCAGAAGAAATATCTTTTGCAATTTCTGCACTGTCCTCAGGGAAATCTCCTGGACCTGATGGGTTCCCTGTGGAATTTTATAAATCATTCTCTTCACTTCTTTCTCCTCAGTTACTTTCAGTATTATCTGACTCGTTTAATTACGGCAAATTGCCACCCTCTTTCAGTGAGGCATCTATTATTCTTCTTTTTAAAAAGGGCAAAGACCCAACAGAGTGTTCCTCGTACAGGCCGATCTCTCTGCTCAATGTTGATGTAAAGATCTTAGCTAAAGTGTTGGCTCATAGATTAGAAACCGTTATTCCCTCCATTATCTCTGATGACCAAACAGGCTTTATTAAAAACCGTCTCCCTTTTTTTAACATTCGGCGTCTATTTAATATTTTATACTCAGTTCCAACTGGGACTCCTGAATGTGTTATCTCCCTTGATGCGGAGAAAGCATTTGATCGTATAGAGTGGAACTACCTTTTTGCAGTCTTAGAAAAATTTGACCTCGGCCAAAGTTTCATCTCTTGGATCCAATTGCTGTACCTGTGTCCTACTGCTTCTGTTCTAACTAACTTTCAGAAATCCCAAGTATTCAATCTCAAATGTGGCACCCGTCAGGGATGCCCCTTAAGTCCCTTTCTCTTTGATTTGGCTATAGAACCTCTGGTTCTATAACCTCTGACAATTTCGAAATTGTCCTGAATTGACCGAGATTTGGAGAGGGGGTGTTGAGCATAAAGTTTCTCTCTATGCTGATGATTTATTACTCTTTCTCTCAAATCCATCTACATCCTTACCTCTAATGTTTTCACTTCTTGACCAGTTTAGCCAGATCTCTGGCTATAAACTCAACTTACATAAGAGTGAACTTTTCCCAATTAATAAAGAAACACAAGAACTAATATTTCGTGATCTCCCTTTTAAAGTAGTCCATAATCAATTTACTTATCTTGGAATTACAGTTACAAGGAAGTTTAAAGATCTCTTTCGTGAAAACTTTGTCAATCTTTCATATGCTATAAAACAGAGTCTGGTACAATGGTCACCTCTATCTATGTCCTTGGTAGGTCGTATTAATGTTGTTAAAATGTATGTTCTCCCCAAATTTTTATACTTATTTCAATCTATCCCAATTTTTATTCCTAAATCTTTTTTTGATTCCTTAGACTCTATTATTTTGTCATATCTGTGGCAGAATAAGCGCTCTAGAATTAATAAAATCCACCTCCAAAAATCTAAAAAAGAGGGTGGCATGGCTTTACCTAACTTTCGCTTATATTACTGGGCAGCTAATATACGTTGTGCTGCCTTCTGGTCTTTCTTCCACGGTCAACCCGAGTGCCCTAACTGGGTGGCAATGGAGTTGAGATCCACTAATTATCTATATCTGCACTTCTTGGCTCTGCACTCCCTAGCAGTCTGCCCAGATCAATAGCTAATCCTCTGGTTAGACACACTTTGCGTATATGGGCTCAGTTCAGGAAATGCTACGGTTTCCAGGGATTTTCCGTTTCTAGCCCTGTCGCACATAATCACCTTTTTTTACCTACTATGTACGATTCAGCATTCCATGTTTGGTACAGGAAGGGCATTAGACATTTTGAAGATCTCTTCATTGATAATCGCTTCGCTTCTTTTCAGCAGCTCTCCGTTAAGTTCAACCTGCCGAACGCTCACTTTTTCAGATATCTCCAAATCCGACACTTTACTGCTCCTTTAATTCCTAACTTTCCTGAAATGCCTGCGAAAAATGCTATGGACCTATTTCTTTCCATTAATCCACTAGGTAAAGGTATAATTTCAATTATCCGAGATAAACTAGCAGCCTTACGACGGGCCCCTGTGGATAAAATTAAAATGGCCTGGGAGCAGGATTTAAATATCTCCTTATCCGAGGAGAGCTGGGACTCAGTTCTCAAATTGGTTAACTCAACCTCCCTTTGTGCTCGCCATTGCCTTACAGTTTAAGATTGTTCATAGAGCCCATATGTCTAAATCTAAACTATCTCAATTCTACCCTGGCATAAATGCAAGAGGGGCGTGGCCTCTCTCATCCATATGTACTGGTTCTGTCCTAGCTTGGAGAAATTCTGGAAAGATGTCTTCACTACATTATCGGGTATTCTGAATCAGCACCTAGAACCTAACCCCTTAATTGCTCTGTTCGGTTTTTGGGGCGAGACAGATTTATGTCTGGGTCCGACCAAATGCCGAATACTATCCTTTGCCTCTCTCCTGGTGAGACGCTTGATCCTCCTTAGATGGAGAGATGTTGCCCCGCCCACTCATGCGCAATGGCTTAACGACATTATGGCCTGCTTGGACCTTGAAAAACTTCATTATTCAGTTCTTAATTCGAATCTAAAGTTCCATAAGGTCTGGGGACCTTTTATCGAGTACTTTCATAACCTTCCTCTTGACTAGGGTTTTTTTTTTCTTTTTTTTTCTCTTCTTTCAGCTCCTTGCTTTCAGCTCCCTTTTTTTTCTGGCAGTAGGCATTATTATCCTCTGTTGCTAAGTGTATTCACAGTCTGGGAGTTTGACTGTCCGGACTTATACTCTTTATACTGTGTGGTGGTTGGTCTGGAGTTGTTGTTTTTTTCTTGTGTTGTGGGGCTTGGGGAGGACACTAAGCTCACTTGTCTTTAATTTAGGTGCTTTTTTGTTAAATTCTCTTCCTTTGTAGCATATTGTTATTGTATGTTTAATCTTGCACTGTATTAATGCTCCTTATTGGGATTTGGGGTTTTTAATTTTGTAAAATGTTTTAAAAAACTAATAAAACTAATAAACTAAAAATTTTTTTAAAAAAAGGAAATGCCATTCCTTCTTTTGAGCTCCACTGTGCATTGTGGTTTCCCTACAAATAAGAGCTTTACATTTGTTCATTGCTGAGAACAGAAAGCCATTGATAAAGGCAATGTTGTTGTCAATGATAGGAAGAGACCTCCCTCTTCTCTTGTTGCTGAGTCTGACCAGAAGGTTTCTAAATGATGTTATTACGAGTCTGGTCATTAGTCAGTGGACACACTGTCTAATTCACTGTGACATTTACCTCATTACATTTGAAAAACAGATGAAGTACCAGCTGGAATCAACAGCAAGAACACTAATCTCCCCGGCTGGATCGCATTTTGTTTCATTGAGGAATAATTCGAAGTATCACTTTGTTGCTTATGGATGCCCTCCAGCTGATTATTTTGAGAGAACAGAATGACAATCAGCCCAGTTGGACGGACTTTGGCCTACTTGTATCTTTTCATCTGATATGCTAATCTGTGGGCTGAATCCTGAAAATCTCCACAGACACTGCTGTTTTCACTTAATCCTGGAGCAAACATGAGGAAATCTGCAGATGCTGGAAATTCAAACAACACACACAAAATGCTGGTGGAACACAGCAGGCCAGGCAGCATCTATAAGGAGAAGCACTGTCGACGTTTCAGGCTGAGACCCTTTGTCAGGACTGTCTCATCAGGGTCTTGGCCCAAAACATCAACAGTGCTTCTCCTTATAGATGCTGCCTGGCCTGCTGTGTTCCACCAGCATTTTGTGTGTGTAGCTTTAACTGGAGCCCACTTTGAAGATGCTGGCTGAAGAACTCTGGTCAAAGAGTTGGGATCCCACCCGCACTTCACTGCTCCTTAACATATACCTCCATCCTTCTTCCTCAGAAACAAACCTGATTGTCCCCACTTTATTCCATGTCCCTCTGTCCATACCTTTTGGTCAAGAGGGAATGCTTCTGTTTGGTCAGAAAGTGATTGAGTCTTCAGGAAGTGGATAGTTTATGTTTTTGCCTGAGGATTTTTGGTACAACTTTAAGGTTTGGTTTTTAACTTTCATTCACATCTGTAAGACAGTGCTCTGGAATCCCATCACCATGGCCATTTTGTCATCACTTTCCTTCTCTTGTGCATCTCAAGAGGGTTAATTCCTCAATGCTGAACTTCCAGTTGTGTTCTGAGAGACTGCATGAGATTGCTTCACCAGGGTGCTTTATCTCTCTTTCTTTCTCTTTCCCCTCTCCTTACCATAGAAACCATAGAACATTACAGCACAGAAACAGCCCTTCTTGGCTGTGCCGAACCACATCCATGTACCTGTCCAAGTCTTTCTTAAATGTTAAAAGTGAGCCCGCATTTACCACTTCATCTGGCAGCTCATTCCACACTCCCACCACTCTCTGTTTAAACTTTTCCCCCTTCACCCTTAATCCATGTCCTCTGGTTTTTTTCTCCCCCTACCCTCAGTGGAAAAAGCCTGCTTGCATTCACTCTATCTATACCCATCATAATTTTATATACCTCTATCAAGTCCCCCCTCATTCTTCTATGCTCCAGGGAATAAAGTCCTAACCTATTCAACCTTTCTCGGTAGCTCAGTTTCTCAAGTACCGGCAACATCCTTGTAAATCTTCTCTGCCCTCTTTCAGCCTCATCAATATCCTTCCTGTAATTTGGTGACCAAAACTTCACACAATACTCCAAATTCGGTCTCACCAATGTCTTATACAACCTCACCATAACATTCCAACTCTTATACTCAATACTTTGATTTATAAAGGCCAATGTACCAAAAGCTCTCTTTCCCTAAAAGTGAAACCACTTTTAGGGAATTTTGTATCTGTATTCCCAGATCCCTCTGTTCTACTGCATTCCTCAGTGCCCTACCATTTACCTTGTATGTTCTACCTTGGTTTGTCCTTCCAAAGTGCAACACCTCATACTTGTCTGTATTAAACTCCATCTGCCATTTTTCAGCCCATTTTTCCAGCTGGTCCAAATCCCTCTGCAAGCTTTGAAAACCTTCCTCACTCTCCACTACACCTCCAATCTTTGTAGCATCAGCAAATTTGCTGATCCAATTTACCACATTATCATCCAAATCATTGATATAGATGACAAATAACAATGGACCCATCACTTCTCCCATTGAGCCAATGTCTAATCCAATTTACTACCTCACCATGTATACCTAGCGACTAAATCTTCCTAACTAACCTCCCATGTGGGACCTTGTCAAAGGCCTTACTGAAGTCCATGTAGACAACATCCACTGCCTTCCCTTCATCCACTTTCCTTGTAACCTCCTCGAAAAACTCTAATAGATTTGTTAAACATGACCTGCCACGCATAAAGCTGTGTTGACTCTCCCTAATAAGTCCCTGTCTATCTAAATACTTGTAGATCCTATCTTTTAGAACCTTTTTTAAACAACAGAACAACATGAGCTATCCTTCAATCCTCCAGCACCTCACCCGTAGATACCAACATTTTAAATATATCTGCCAGGGCCCCTGCAATTTCAACACTAGTCTCCTTCAAGGTCCGAGGGAATAACCTGTCAGGTCCTGGGGATTTATCTACTCTGACTTGCCTCAAGGTAGCAAGCCATGGGTATGGCCTTCTCACCTCTCTGTGTCCATCTTCTCCATTCACTCTCTCTCTCTCTCTCTCTCTCCCTCACTCTTTCTCTCTCTCTCTCTCTCTCTCACTTTCTCTCACACACAAATTGTAATCATAGATTCATATACAGTAGTTAGTCAGCATATAAACAATCCCTTCAGATTAACTTGTCCTTTCTGACTGAGGTGCCCAACTGAACTAGTCCAATTTACTTGCACTTGTCTGTATTCCTTTAAACCAGGGGTTCACAACGTTTTTTTAAATGCCATTAAGCAAGGGATCTGTGGACCTTAGGTTGTAAACCCCAGTTATAAACTATTCTTCTCTATGTATCTGTCTGAATGTCTTCTCCACTGACATTTTACCTACCTCTACAACTTCTTCTGGCAGCTTCTTCCATATCCCAGTCACATTCCATGCCAGAGTAAAAATGTTAACTAATGAATGAAGCATATTTGGGTAATTTCTCCTGAATATATAAATTATTAAGCCAGTATCTCATTCAGATATTGAAGACTGAAGGAATTGAAGAACAGTTGGAATCGGACTGGTGTCTACCTCAAGAACAAGGGAAAATGAGCCTTCAATTAGACTTCTGGTACTTAGAGATGTCAGGAGTGCTCTTTCCCCGAAAAAAACTGGTAGAAATCTGAAACACTCCCAAAATAATGTCAGAAGGGAAACAAAATCTTCACTCTGGTGGTTGGATTCCATTCACAGAGACATTTGGAGTATTGAGTGCAATTTTGGTCAACTATCCATAGCCCAGATGGTTGAAAGAGTACAGAAAAAAATACAAGGATGTTACTGGGACTGAATGACCTGAGTTTTTAGGAAAGATTGAATAGGTTAGAACTTTATTCTCCAGAGTATGGAAACACTACCACTTGTGCCACTCAGACATGTAGGGGTATTCCACCCAACAACCAGAGCAGGTCAATGTGGTTCGAGGGCCTTGATCCCAGCGGTAAGTAGAGTGCTGGCCAGCGTCTGGTTGTGGAGAAGGTCACGTGAGGTTAGAGAGGTGCAGCAACCCTTCTCTGGACTGAGATAAGTTCAGTACCTCCAAGCTTGTCACAAAGTGGAAGTTTGGTTTGATAGTTTTCTCCTGGCAGGATTTCCCACTCCTTTTACTGGGAATCCATTACACCCCTCGAGAAGATTTAAGACTTGCTCTACAGTATGTTTAACTATGTTCTATGGTCTTTTACTTTGGTAATGTCCTTTATTAATTTAAAAAAGTAGACTTTATTCATCATAAAAATTAAATACCAAAAAAGTACAAAACTTTTATATTCATGGCTATTACATCAAGTACTGATAATTTTAAAAAAATTGTTAATTTACTGGATCTGGGTGGCTCCAGCTAAGCCAGCACTTATTGCCCGTCCCTAGTTGCCCTTGAGAAGGTGGTGATGAGCTGCCTTCTTGAACCACTGCAGTCCCTGAGGTGACCAACAGTGCTGTTAAGGAGGGAATTGCATGACTTTGATGCAGCAACAATGAAGGAATAGTGATATGTTTCCAAGTCAGGATGGTGAGTGACTTGGAGGAGGATTTCCAAGTGGTGGTGTTCTCAGGTATCTGTTGTTCTCGTCCTTCTAGACGCTAGTGGTCGTGGGTCTGTAAGGTGGGTTTCTCTTTTTAAAAAACCATAGCATTATTTCAACTAGGTCACCTCCTGGGGTAATATATACTTCCATTGTTTGAGGGACTTTCCCACCCAGCTCCACCCTTTCACATACAGTAGTGGAAGGAACCTGAACTGTGGTCCTTCGCCACAGAGTCCTAGTGCAAGGTCCTGCAACCTTGGCTGTGCCAGTCGAATGCATTCTTCACAGACATCTCACTATGTGGAAGACAAACAAGTCTAAAGAGTGTCTCACAGTGTTGATAACCTTCCAGCAGCACTTGATATCTGTCTCAGTGTGGGTCCTTGGGATCAGGAGTTTTCTGTTATGCAGCTGCTGGGGATGAACTGAGATATGAACTCTTGCATCCGTCTCCACACTCTCTTAGCAAACCTACAGTCTGCAAAGAGGTGGGTGACTGTTTCTTCTTACTGTAGCCATTCCACTGCAGTTTGCATTGGGGATGAGATGTCTGTAAAGGGGTCCCTTTTCACAACTAGCCAAGCAAGGTCTTGGTACTTGTTGGTGATATGTGCATTCTGCCTGATGACTTGGACAGGTTGTTCAGGAAACTACCCTGACGTATTCATAGTGTCCCTGTCTCGCAGTGTCTGCTCTACATTCTGCACTGACCACTATTTGATTTATGTGATCAGAAGTGTTTAGAAGAACTCTTCCACAGAGGACAAGTAGTGCAGTAATGTCCAGCTGATTGTGGTGTTAGATGGTAGGGGATCAAGGCCAATCTTCCATAGCAGAGCCTCAGTACATTGTGACATTTGGTGGCCATGTACTATGGGTCCACACACTGACTAATACAGCCTACACCATAAGACCATAAGATGTACAGCAGGAGCAGAATTATGCCATTCTGCTCATCAAGCTTGCTCTGCCACTCCATCATGGCTGGCTTATTATCTCACCAGATTCCATTCTCCCACCTTCTCCCTGTAACATTTGATGCCCTTTCCAATCAAGAACCTATCAAACTCTAATAAATTCCACAGATTCATCCTCCTCTGGCTAAAGAAACTTCACTTCCTCTAAAGGGATGTCCTGGTACTCTGAGGCTGAGCCCGATGTGTTAGACTCCTTCACTAAAGGAAACATTCTCTCCACATCCACTCTATTGAGGCCTTTCAATATTCAGTAAGTTCCAGTAAGAACCCCCCACCCCATTCTTTTAAGTTCCAGTGGGGACAGGACAACAGCCATCAAATGCTTCTCATACATTAACCTTTTCATTCCCAGCATCATTTTTGTGAACCTCCTCTGGACTCCGAACCCACCTGGACAAAAAAGACACGTACGTTCAGATGCTGTTCATAGACTTCAGTTCAGCATTCAACACAATCATCCCTCAGAAACTGATTGGAAAGCTCAGCCTACTGGGCCTGAACACCTCCCTCTGCAACTGAATCCTAGACTTCCTGACAGGGAGACCTCAGTCAGTCCAGATCGGGAGCAGCATCTCCAACACCATCACACTGAGCATGGGGCTCCCCAGGGATGTGTGCTCAGTCCACTGCTGTTCACTCTGCTGACCCACGACTGTGCTGCAACACACAGCTCGAACCACATCATCAAGTTCGCCGATGACACGACCGTGGTGGGTCTCATCAGCAAGAGTGATGAGTCAGCCTACAGTAAGGAGGTGCAATGGCTAACGGCCAACAACCTGTCTCTGAGTGTGAACAAAAGAGATGGTTGTAGACTTCAGGAGAGCACAGAGCGACCACTCCCCACTGAGCATCGATGGCTCCTTGGTAGAGATTGTTAAGAGCACCAAATTTCCTGGTGTTCACCTGGCGGAGAATCTTACCTGGTTCCTCAACACCAGCTCCATAGCAAAGAAAGCCCAGCAGCGTCTCTACTTTCTGTGAATGCTGAGGAAAGTCCATCTCCAACCCCCCCCCCCATCCTCATCACATTCTACAGGGGATGTATTGAGAGCATCCTGAGCCGCTGCATCACTGCCTGTTTCAGAAATTGCACCATCTTGATCGCAAGACCCTACAGCGGATAGTGAGGTCAGCTGAGAAGATCATCGGGGTCTCTCTTCCCGCCATCACGGACATTTACACTACACGCTGCATCTGCAAAGCAAACAGCATTATGAAGGACCCCACGCACCCCTCATACAATCTCTTCTCCCTCCTGCCATCTGAGAAAAGGCACCAAAGTATTCGGGCTCTCATGACCAGAGTATGTAACAGTTTCTTCCCCAAAGCTATCAGACTCATCAATACCCAGAGCCTGAACTGACACCTTGCCCTATTGTCCTGTTTATTATTTATTGTGATGCCTGCACTGTTTTTGTGCACTTTACGCAGTCCTGTGTAGGTCTGTAGACCGGTGTAGCTTTCTCTGTGTTGTTTTTGTACTGTGTCATGTAACACCATGGTCCTGAAAAACATTGTCTCATTTTTACTCTGTACCAGCAGTTATGGTTGAAATGACAACAAAAGTGATTTGACTTGACTTGACATTTGTCAGTCAAGGTTTTCCCTTAAGGAAACAATTATAACTTTGGCCTTTTTTTTCATGTGCCTCCAAGTTTAAACCTCAACTTTAATAATGGACTCCAACCACTGAAGTCAGACTAACTGGCCTATAATTTCCTGTCTTCTTTCTCCTGCCCTAATTAAAGAGTGGGGTGACATTTGCGATTTTCTAGCCTTCTGAAACCATTTCTGCCTCAAGTGATTCTTTAAAGATCACTAATGTCTCCACAATCTTTTCAGTTACCTCTTTCAGAACCATGGGTCCACCTTGTCCAGGTGACTTCTCTACCTTCAGACCTTTCAGCTTCCTAAGCACCTTTTCTTTCGTAACAGTGAAAGTGGTCACCAGGTGAATACAATGCTAGATACTCTTTTGCTCCCATTATCTGGGGATTTGTGCATCCTGATCCACTGGGCTTGCTTTAGTTTGAACCTGTTGAATTGGAAGTCATTTCAGTAGATTACTGAAGCAGAGGAATGGGGAACAGGCCATACCTGTACCAAGTACAGCAACAATGAAATATATTGCACCTGATCACCTGATTTTCCCAGTTATTGACAAAGAGCACCATTTTTTGTTTTACCTTCCCAATCTGTTCCAGGCAATTTTTTGTTATGTGCCTCAGCCTCTCCCAGTACCTTCAGATAGTCAGTTCTGATGGTAAAGGGGACATTGGATCGGCTGGGCCAGTTACCGAAGAGCATGGTTTGTTCTTCCTGTAGTTGACTCTGGCCCCGAATGCCTTCTCGAATTAGTGGCAGATGCTGCTCAACCTGCGAACTGACTGTGGATCCAAGCAGTAGATGGCAACATTGTTCTTGCATAGGGAGATTCTGACCTATGTGCCTCCATTGCCTGGCAACATCACCCCTTCTGCTCTTGTCCTTCCTAATGGATTAGCAAAGGGTTCTTTGTAGCACACATACAAGACTGGGGAGAGTGGACAACCCTGCCTGACTCCTGACTTGATGGGAAAGCAATCTGGCAGCTACCCTTTAATTTGAACTGCACCGGAGATATCAGTGTGGAAGAGCTGGATCCAATTTCTGATTCACTTCCCAAGATCCTTTTTAGAGAGCATCCCCATATTCTAAAAGCCTTCTTCTGGTCTAAACATACACACCTTTGGCCTGCACACAGGTGATAGTATCCCTGACTTGCATATGACTGTCTGAGATTTTCTAGCCTGAAACAGTACAAGTTTGGTCTGTGTGGATCACCTGTCCAAGAACAGACCATTGATGGTCTTGGATAGGATCTTATTCTTGACATTCAAGAGTGAAATGGGTTTCAAAGTCCCAGTGTCCTCTCTCTTCTCTTCTGCTTATTGATGCAAGTAATGATGCTTTTCCTCCTGGAGTCCGACATGCTACCAGCACAGCATCCAGTCCCACAGAGCTGAGTACATCTCTGCTGGCAAGCGGTTGTCTCCAGGAGTTTTATTTTTGCCAAGGGAATGGATGGAGTCAGAGGCTGATCCAGACTCTCCCAATTGCTGTTCTCTAACATGTCCATGATAGAAAATGGGAAATTCTGGGAGGTTGTGCTTTCTGTAGTCTTTCTCTCACACAGATATGAATATCCTCAGTATGTCTGCCTGTAAGGATGCTACTGAGCTGTCGTCTTCCTCAAGGCTGTGGGTCACAGAGCTTCCCTTCTGAATGTTTTGGATGAAGAGGCATGAGCATGTTTTATCCTTTTCCATGGTGCAGACCCTGAACCTGAAGATGACCTTGGAGGATTCAGAGGCAAAGAGTGCAGCTTGCTGGCTTGCCATCTCTCAGAATTCTCTAACACCTACCCCGTAGATGACAGAAGAAGTTTCTGAAAGTCTATATGAAGTTGGCACAATTCCCTCTGACTTACAGAACAATTTTGAGGATGAGGAATCTCTTGGTTGCTTCCTACCAATGAATCAGAGATTCAAAGAGGAGCCCCTTGGTTCTCTAACTTGTGTAATCTCTCTTTAGTTCCTCCATGTTCTCTTGGGTCAGCAATTCAACATTCAACCTCCTGCCTGCCTTCTGGTCTTCCTGGAGGTGACAAGAGGCACGAAGGAGGCAGTGGTCAGAGCAGAACATTGATATGACATAAGTGAATCTTACTGTCACTGTCTTCAACAGGAAGAGGAAGCCTATCTGGGACTGTACTGAGCCATCCAACCTCAACCAGCTGTGTTCCATCTGCAGGGGTGCTGAAGGCATCACACAGCCATGCATCTTTAACCATTTTTGTTGGCAATTTGGAACTGCTGTTCAGCTCCTGTCAGCACTGTCTGTTTGTCCAGATGAATCAATGATGCAGTTGATGTCTCAGTCAGAACAACTTGTAGGGATGTCACCAGCAATAGTGGAAGCTGCTGGAAGATGGCCCTGGCTCAGCGTGCACTATGTGTACACATTGAACATAAGAACATAAGAGATAGGAGCAGGAGTAGGCCAATCGACCCCTCAAGCCTGCTCCGCCATTCAACAAGATCATGGCTGATCCAATCTTAACTCTAGTTTTCACCGAATCCCACAAGGCAACAGTGCCAACCAACAGGGCACCATGCCGCCCATTTTATTTTATTATTCATCCCGCCCAAACCCATGTGATCACCCGGGGAAAAAAAACCGAGTTGCCAATTGAGGAGAAAAAATCTGGAAAATTGACTCACTTACGGCATTTTAAATTTGCCACAAGACACTGACCCCCTGACCACCAACTCTTTGACTTCAGTGACTGAGAAGTTGCCTCCCTGCAGCAGAATCCCTAGCCTGGATGCTCTACAATAATTTCCTCCACCCCACCTTAATAATACAGACAACTGCTGGGGCACCATTGCGACCACCTCTGAGACCTTGGTAGGTGTGACAGCCCATACTTCTGTAGGAAAATCAGATCTTGTACTTCCGGGGCACCATCAAGAAGGTGACTCGTGAGAGCAGCTCTCATGGAAACCATCATTTATTGCCGTTTCAACCTGCTACAGCTGAGAACCACAACTACATCTAAGGTCTGTGCAGTTTGTCACATCATTTTAAGATGATTAAAAAACTCTATTGCTACTCAAAGTTGATGGAACTCAAATGGACTCTGCCTTCTGGAGCAGTTCCCCTTTAAGACAGCAGAAGACAGAGTGCTACTCTGATTTAAAAGTTCACCTAAGGAAGTGTGGCTTTCAACTCCCAATGCTGGCCATCTTACTGGAAAACATAGTCTCTGGTAAATAAAATTGAAGATCTCAGAGCTAGATTGCTGTTCCAGAGGGACATTAAAAGCTTTTGTGTTTTTGTTTCACGGAATTTGATTATCCCTCACTATTCCAGTTGCAGAAATACAGCTTGAGAGTTTCACAGTACACCATCAAAATAGGACTGCTGAGTCTTTCAAAGGCAGAGGAGAGGGAGCTTGCTTTATGATCAACTCCCTGTGGTGAACAGCATTGTGGTGCTGTCCTAGTCCTGCTCTCCCAACCCTGAACATCTCGTGATAAAGTGTCGTTCATTTTATTTGTCATGGAAGATGATCTTGGTAGTGGTGTACATCCCACCTCAGGCCAGTGTAAAACAGACCCTAGACAAACTGAGGGATGTAATAAGCGGGCATAAAACAGCTTATCCTGATGCCTTTCCTATTTCTTTGGGGGATTTTAACCAGGCCAGCTTGAAAATGTCTCTATAAAAGGGGCAGATTTGGGTAAATCGGGTCTTTTATCGGTGGCTCAGAAGCAGTAAGTTTTGGTGTCAGAGCCCTACCAAAGATCAGGAAAGAGAGAGTGTTATAAAGATGTAGCTTTGGGTAAGGCCACTTTTTTTCCAGCTGCACAGGTGCAGTAAGTGCTGATGTCAGAGGTCTAAACTCAACAGCAAATGAAAGGAAGTTAGGATCAAGCAGAGCGTCCAGTTTGGGTCAAGCGCAATGGACATTAGGGTCAGTGGAGCAGCCATTGTTTGAATGTGCCAGTAATAGAGTATGGGTCAAGTGGAGTGTCCAGTTAAAGTCAAGCGGAGCGGCCGTTGTTTGAATGTGCCAGTAATAGAGCATAAAGGCTTTGGATAACAGGCTTCAGCGAGAAGAGGCAAAGGCACAGATAAGAAGAGGTAGGTCATTTTTTTAGTGCAGAATAGATGGAATGCTCCTCCTGTCAGATGTGGGAATTCTGGATACCCGATGACTACATCAGTGGGAAGTGCTCCCAATTGACTGACCATGTCAAGGAGTTGGAACTGGAGTTGTATGGTACTTGGGATCATTTGGGGAGCTAATATAGATGAGACTTTTGAAGAGGTGGTCACATCCAGAAAACAGGCTTCAGGCAGTAGATGAGTGAACACCAGGAGAGCTAAGAGGATTAAGAAGTCAGTGCAGGGTTCCCCTGTGGCCATTCTCCTCAGCAACAAGTACACCCCTTTAGAGACTGCTGGGGGATGACCTATCAGGGCATGGCAACAGCAGCCAGGCTGGTGGCACTATGGCTGGCTCTGAGGCTCAGCAGGGAAGGCAGGCAGTGTGGTAGTGATAAGGAACTCAATAGTTAGGGGGACAGAAAGGAGATTCTGTGGCCACAAAAGAGACACCAGGATAGTGTATTGCCTCCCATGTGCCAGGGTCCAGGATGTATCGGAGCAGCTGCAGGATATTCTCAATGGGAAGAGTGAACAGCTAGTTGTCGTGGTGCATATTGGCACCAATGGCACAGGCAGAAAAGGGGAGGAAGTCCTACTCAGTGAGTATATAGGGATAGGAAAGAGGCTAAAGAGAAGGACTTCCAAGGTAGTAATCTCCAGATTTCTCCTGATGCAGCAGACTAGTGCAGGTAGGAATGGGGTGATAATGAGTGGCTGCGGAGATGGTGCAGGGGACAGGGGTTCAAGTTCTTGGATCATTGGAACCTTTTCTGGGGAAGGGGTGACCTGTACAAGAGGGATGGGTTTCACCTGAACTGGAGGGGAACTAATATCCTGGCAAAGGGGTTTGCTACTGCTACTCGGAGGGTTTAAACTAGTTTTGCAGAGGTCTGGGAACTGGAGCACCACGTCAGTAAGTGAAGGATCAGACAGGAAGGTATAGAAAGGCAAAATCAAAATAACAGATATGATGGGTTGGATAGTTTGAAGTGTGTAGATTTTAATATTAGGAGTAAGGGTGATGAACTTAGAGCATGGATCAGTCCATGGAACTACAATGTTGTAGCCATTACTGAAACTTGGTTTAGAGAGTAGCAGGAATGGATGATTAATGTACCAGTTTTTGAAGTTTTAGAAAAGATAGAGGAGGAGGTAAAAAGGCAGGCTGTTGGATTCAGAACTGGCTTGCTCATAGAAGACAGAGGGTAGCAGTTGAAGGGACTTATTCGAGCTGGAGGTCTGTCATTAGTGGTATTCCTCAGGGATCTGTTCTGGGACCTCTGCTGTTTGTGATGTATGTAAATAACCTGGATGAAAATGTAGATGGGTGGGTTTGTAAATTTACATATGATATGAAGATTGGTGAAGTTGTGGATAGTGTAGAAGACTGGCAAACAATACAGGGTGTGACGAGATCTGAAGGATTATCCAAAGTGGACAGTTCCTTTAAAAAGAGAGAGAGGTTGTGGACAGCATGTGTGCTGTTTCAGGGAGAGAGAGCAACAAAAAAGTTTGTGAGTTGCCTTGAAAACTGAAAGGCAGAGCTATATGATGGACAGCTGGTGTTCAGCACTTGTGGAATATATACAAGGTCAACTGGCTTTGTAATCGCACACGCCAGACACCAGAGACGAGGAAGATACTGACACTGGTTGAGCTTTGTGTGCCCCATGACAAAGGTGGGATTTTTGCTCACAGTGTGGACAAAGGAGTGACAGGTGGGGAGCTATAGGTGTGTTTAACCCTGGCCTGGGTTGATAGCTTACCGTGGAAGACAGGCATTCTTGTTTGCGTGGTCACAGTCGGTGACTTTAATAAGTTTTGGGAGCAGGAAGACTCTCTCTCTCTCTCTCGCTTCATCCTACTCAATTCAATATCCAGAACTGAACTGACTGCATACCTATACCATTGTAAGACTGTATCATTTCACCACCTAAGCTTGAAGAAGTTTGGGGTAACTTTATTTACTCACTTATAATTGCATATACTCTGCTAACCTGTTTGCCTTATCTGGTTTTATATTACTTTATCATGTAGTTACTAATAAAATAGTGTTTATAACGGAAGACTCAGGCTCCAAGTGTGTCCGTTTCTGCTGGTCCTTTTTAACCCGTTACAGGGTACGTAACAAGGGTGAAATAGCTCATTTGCAATATGGGCAGAGAAATGGCAGATAGAGTTTAACCCAGATAAACGTGAGGTGTTGCACATTGGTAGGGCAAATGCAAGGAAACAGTACACTGTTAAGGGCAAGATAATTAACAGTGTTGCTAAACAGAAAGATCTTAGGATCCAAGTTCATAGCTCCATAATAGTGGTGACACAGGTTGATAAGGTGCTTATGGAAATGTTTGTTTGATGATGAACTCCAATAAAAAATAAATTACCAAAAAAATTCTAATAGAATGCTTGCTATTATTAGTTGAGGCATTTAGTTCAAAACTCAAGTGGTTATGTTTCAACTTTGTAGAACTCTGGTTAGGCTACATCTGGAGTATTGCATACAGTTCTGATTGCCCCACTACGGAAAGGATATTGAGGCTTTGGACAGGGTGCAGAAGAGGTTTACCAGGATTCTGCCTGGTTTAGAGGCTGGACTAATCAGGGTTGCTTTCCTTAAAGTAGTGGTTTATAAGATTGTGAGAGGCATAGATAGAGTTGACAGGGAATGTTTGTTTCCTAGGGTAGGAAAATCCAAAACGTTAAAGGTGAGAGGGGATAGGTTCAAAGGGGAAGTGAGGGGTAAGCATTTTACTCAGAGAGTGGTGGATGCCTGGAATGTTCAGGCATTTTAGAGGCTTTTATATTATAATATTTATATTAGAGGCTTTTAAGAGACATTTCTTAAAGAAAGGCACATGAATGTGAGGATGATGGAGGGATATGGACATTGTGTTGGTGGGAGGGATTCATATTTGGGGATTTTTGATTTACTTTTCAGCTGGTTTGGCACAACATTGTGGCCGAAGGTCTGTTCTTGGGCTGTACTGATCTATGTTCTATAATTATTACCAAAAAGTCACTTGTAGTTCTAGAGAAAACACTAGGCCACTGTTACAACACCATCAATAGTATTTATGGTGCCATCCCACACCAATACTCTGGTAAGTCTGATCACCTGGCTGTATTTCTACTCCTTGAGTATAGGCAGAGACTGAAGACGGCAACACCAGTAGTGAGGATGAAGAAGGTATGGACAACAGAGGCACAGGACTGCTTTGAATTGGTGGACTGACTGTATTCAGGGATTCATCTTCAAGTCTGAATGAGTATACCACAACAGTCACTGACTTCATTAAAGCCTGTGTGGATGAGTGCGTGCCTACAAGAACTTATTGTACATACACAAATCAAAAGCCAGGAAGAGCCAGAAGATTTGTAGTCTGCTGAGGGCTAGGGCTGTAGCATTATGACTTGAGGAGGGCTACCTCAAGAGCAAGGGAAGAATTCTGGATGAGGTTGGATGTGGAATCAGATGCACAGCAACTCTGGCAGGATTTGCAGGCCATTACCACCTACAAAGTGAAACCCAACATGAATGGCAGAGATGCTTCACTCCTAGATGAGCTCAACACCTTTTATGCCCGCTTTGAAAGGGAGAATAAACCTATAGCTGTGAGGATCCCTGCAGCACCTGATGACCCTGTGGTCTCTGTTTCAGAAGCCAATATCAGGCTGTCTTTCAAGGGGGTGAACCCTTGTAAGGTAACAGGCCCTGGTGGAGTACCTGGCAAGGCTCTGGAAACCTGTGCCAACCAGCTGGCAGGGGTGTTCAAACACATTTTCGATCTCTCACTGCTACGGTCAGAAGTCCCCACCTGATTGAAAAGGACAACAATCATACAAGAGCAGGGTGAGCTGTCCACTACCACTGACATCTATGGTGATGAAATGCTTTGTGAATTTGGTTATGGCTAGAATTAACTCCTGTCTCAGCAAGGGCCTGGATCCACTGCAATTTGTCTATCGGCACAATAGCTCTACAGTGGATGTGATCTGATTGGTTCTTCATGTGATCTTGGATCATCTGGACAATACAGCCAGTTAGAATACCTATGTCAGGAAGCTGTTTATTGACTACAGCTCAGTGTTTAACACCATAGTTCTTCTGATTGAAAAGCTCCAGAATCTGTATCTCTGTACCTCCCTCTGCAACTGGATCCTCAGCTTCCTAAATGGGAGATCACAATCGGTGGAGATCAGAAATAACATCTCTACCTCGCTGACGATCAACACTGGTGCACCACAGGGATGTGTGCTTAGCCCACTGCTCTACTCTCCCATGACTGTGTGAATAGGCATAGCTCAAATGCCATCTATAAATTTGTTGACAACACAACCAATTTCAGCTGGTGATGGTAAGCAGTTTCAGAGTGAGATAAATCAGCTAGTGGAAGTGGTGTTGCAGCCACAACCTTGCACTCAATGTCAGTAAGACCAAAGAACTGATTGTGGATTTCAAAAAGGGTAGGATGAGGGAACACACTCCTACCCTCATAGAGGGATCAGAAATGGAAAGAGTGAGCAATTTCAAGTTCCTGGGTGTTATTATCTCTGAGTATCTATCCTGGACCCGACATACTGATGCAGCTACAAAGAAGACATGACAGTGGCTATATAAGGAGTCTGAGGAGATATGATATATCAGCAAAGACACTTGCAAATTTTTACAGATGTACCATAGAGAACATTCTAACTGGCTGCTTCACCATCTGGTATGGAGGTGGAGGGCACTGCTGCACAGGATTAAAATAAACTGCAGAGTTGCAAACTCATTCGCTCCATCATGGACACTAGCCTCCACAGCATCCAGAACATCATCAAGGAGCAGTGCCTCAAAAAGGTGGCATCCATCATTAAGGGCCTTCCATCACCCGGGACATGCCCTCTTCTCATTGTTACCATTAGGTAGAAGATATAGAAACCTGAAGGCACACGCTCAGTGATTCAGGAACAGCTTCTTCCCCTCTGCCATCCAATTTCTGAATGGTCATTGAAGCCACAAACACCACCTCACTACTTTTTATTTTTATTTTTGCAGTATTTATTTAGCTTAACTATTTAATATATTTCTATATACTTACTGTAATTCACATTTTTCTCTATTATTATGCATTGCATGGTACTGCTGCAGCAAAGACAACAACTTCCACAACATATGCCAGTGATATTAAACCTGATTCTTACTCTGATCCACTTTGACCTTGGCTAGGTCCTGCAAGGTGTTAAAACATCACTCTTCACACTGCAGATATTTACTGAGGCTAGTTTTATCTTCATAGTTACTTTGGAGTACAGGGTTCACAAATGCAGTCCATTGTCTATCAACCTGGGCCCTCGTGTCAGTAGCCTTGGTGAACCACCACACCATTTTCCGGCTCAGTTTTTGGGAATGGACTCCGCAGGGTGTATGGTCTCTTGTGGTGATGCTGCAGCTTTCAAAGCGAGATGGGTGGGGGGGATCATTCTGTGTACCTGTCATGACCTCAGTACCCTCCATCTTCTAGAGCTGGGGTATGTTAGACTCCGTGCTTCTCCTGGTCTCCTAGAGCTAAGGAGTGGAGGGCAAACTCCTTTCTTCACTTGTATTTGTCTGCAAACTTCCCTCCTCCTCTTTGTCACCTCTGTTCTGATGTTTCCTCTGCCTGTTTTTTCAACTTTATCTCTAGGTGAGGAGAGGTTGCTGATGTCTGTCTGTAGCACTATCCTTTTCTTCCTAATACTTTTACTCTCAGATATCCATTGTCAGAGGTGGTGTTTATCTTCCTTTTCTTTACCCGCCATTCTCCTTCTTACCCTTCTGCCCTCCCCACTTCCATTGACTCCTCCCTATGGCTAAGGTTCGGGAGCTCAAAGCAGTTTACCTTTCCTCATCTTCTGGTCTTGGTCTGACCTAGGGGATCTACATTGGTAGAGTGTGTGTCAGCCTTTCTCTGAACACTTTCATTGTTCATCTTTGCTCTCCACAGTCCGTGGTTTGGAAGCTTTCCCGTTTGCAATTCTTGCAGATGACTGAACTGCATTGGGTGCTATTTGCCTGGGTCTGTAGCAGTTACGACAACCCAGTCTGGGTTGTTTTACGTATCACATGTACCTACGGTTGCCT
Organism: Hemitrygon akajei; assembly: GCF_048418815.1. NCBI lineage: Eukaryota > Metazoa > Chordata > Chondrichthyes > Myliobatiformes > Dasyatidae > Hemitrygon > Hemitrygon akajei. The sequence continues at coordinate 92,842,516 of NC_133135.1, forward strand.
CTGATGGTGAACACAAAGTATGAGTGGGTAATAGCTCTATCTCATCCACCTTTAGCCTGACCTTCACCTGGTGCTTTCTGGTCCAGATCAAAAACACCTCTTGATCTCCACACAGCTTCCTGCTTCCTGGACATAATGAGGCAGGATGAGGACATCCACTAAGGTCTCGTGTGGGTTATGCATGTGTATCATTACCTCGCACCCCATCTGGTAGGGAAGATGAAGAGTGGCTGTGCCTTCAGCAGTGACAATGAAGCCTGAAAATACTGCAGCACCTTCTGACATCCCAGCACTCCAGCAGGATCTCCTGGATGAAGGGGCTTTCCTCACTGAGGAACTTCAAATCTCCCATCCTCTTCCCAAGGCACCTGTCACTACAGCCCCCTGATGGAGCTGTGTGGTTAGGACTGAGACATTAAGTTGGTTTCTAGTCAGCATCAGGGTCAATCCCTACCTCAGCAGGGTAGTGCCTTGTCAAGCAGCCACCTGAAAGTGGAGTCACTGTTGTATTCCTTCTTCTTCACAGGGACCACCTGCAAATATGCCTGTGTGATTTGTATCCTAGGAAGCGGAGGGTGTTGATGACCAGGTTCTCTTCTGCAAAGCACTGAACAGGGGGAAGTTATGCAGAAGGAAGTGACTGCATCCTTCCTGGTCCTGCTTGGATCCCCTCTCACCAAAAGTCCTTGGAGGAACAGAGGGATCTTGAGGTTGATGTCCATAGATCCCTCAAAATTGCAGCAGAAAGTGATAGGGTGTTTAAGAAGGCATAGGGTGTGCTTGGCCTCATTAGTTGGGGGATTGAGTTTAAGAACCATACAGCAATGTTGCTGTCCAATACAACTCTGGTCGGACTTCACTTGTAATATTAGTTCAGTTCTGGTTGCCTTGTGATAGGAATGATGGTGAAGTTGTAGAGCAGAGATTTACCAGGATGCTACCTGGATTAAAGAACATGTCTAGGTTAAGCGCGTTAGGGTTTTTCTCTTTAGAGTGAATGAGGATGAGAGGTGACTTGATTGAGGCATAGATAGACTGGAGAGCCATGGACATTTTCCCAGGGTGTAAATGACTAACACAAGGGGGCATAACTTGAAGGTGATTGGAGGGAAGTATAGCAAAGGTGTGTTTTTTTACACAGAAAATGGCTGGGGTGTGGAACACACTGCCAGAGCTGAAGGGGCTGTATCTGTTTTGTGTTCATGAATGTTGAGATGTATAGAATCTTAGTTATTCACAAGCATACAACAAAATGCTGGAATTCTCGCTTATCAAGCAGAGCTGAGTATAACTACAGTGTCTGATTTCCCTACCAGTCTAACTACAAATTCACTTTAGCAGTTGCAAAGAGGGCTGCATATTTCCCCATGGACCAGTCAGGTATTCCAGACACTTGCCATTCTGCCATTTCACCACATGAGGGCAGGATTGGCAGTGATATCAGTGAGGGAGCCTGTCTCCAATGCTTTTCTTCTGCCTTCCAGCCTTCAATTAAATATCTCTCCATAGGAAGATAAATCCAAGGAAAGCAACGGGCCCAGATGGCATCCCGGGACGGGTTCTGCGGGCCTGTGCAAGTGAGCTAGCTGGAGTGTTTGCTGACATCTTCAACTGCTCCCTGCTTCAGTCTAAGATCCCCTTGTGTTTTAAGAAGGCAATGATAATCCCGGTGCCGAAGAAAAGCAAGGTGGCATGCCTGAATGACTACCAACCTGTGGCTCTGACATCCATTGCTATGAAGTACTTCGAGTGATTGGTTATGACACACATCAACCATAACCTAGTGGTCAACCTCAACGCTTTGTAATACGCCTACCGGAGCAACAGGTCATTGGCAGATGCCATCTCTCTGGCACTACATTCCTCCTTAGAACATCTGGAGAATAAAGATGCATATGTAAGGCTCCTTTTCATTGACGACAGCTCTGCCTTTAATACCATCATTCCAAATAAACTGATTCCTAAACTCCAGAACCTGGGTCTTAACACTCAGATCTGCAGCTGGATCTTCAACTTCCTCACAGACAGGACCCAGGCTGTAAAAATAGGGGACAAGCTCTCCTCTACAATCACTCTGAGCACTGGTGCCCCACAAGGCTGTGTACTCAGCCCCTTGCTGTACTCACTGTACACCCATGATTGTGTAGCCAAATTTTCATCGAACTCAATATATAAGTTTGCTGATGACACCACAATTGTAGGCTGTATCTTGGGTAATGATGAGTCTGAGTACAGAGAGGAAATTAAAAACCTGGTGGCATAGTGCAAAGGCAATAGCCTATCCCTCAACGTCAGCAAGACGAAGGAATTGGTTGTTGACTTAAGAAGGAGTAGCGGACCGCACAACCCCATCTACATCGGCGATGCGCAGGTAGAACAGATCGAAAGCTTTAAGTTCCTTGTGGTGAATATCACAAATGACCTGACTTGGTCTAACCAAGCAGAGTCCACTGCCAAGAAGGCCCACCAGCGCCTTTACTTCCTGAGAAAGCTGAAGAAATTTGTCCTGTCCCCTAAAACCCTCACTAATTTTTATAGGTGCACTGTAGAAAGCATTCTTCTAGGGTGCATCAGAACCTGGTATGGAAGTTGTCCTGTCCAAGACCGGAAGAAGCTGCAGAAGATCGTGACATGGCCCAGCACATCACACAAACCAATCTTCCATCCTTGGAACGCATGCTGTCGAAGCAGTGCTGCCAGGATAATCAAGGACAGGACCCACCCAGCCAACACACTTTTTGTCCGTCTTCCCTCTGGGAGAAAGTTTAAGAGCTTGAAGATTCTTACGGCCAGATTTGGGAACAGCTTCTTTCCAACTGTGATAAGATTGCTGAATGGATCCTGACCCGGTTCTGGGCCGTACCTTCCAAATATCCGGACCTGACTTGCACTACTTTACTTTCCCTTTTCTATTTGCTAATTATGGTTTATAATTTAAATTTTTATTATATTTACTTCGATTTGTACTTCAGGGAGTGCGAAGCGCAGAATCAAATATCACTGTAATGATTTTACGCTCTAGTATCAATTGTTTGGTGACTAAAAGTAAAGTAAAGTAAAGGCTCCCCAATCTGTCAAGGATTTTTAAACTTTTTTTTCTCTCTCTACTGAGGAGTGACTTATTGGCATTGTTGTAATTATGTCTGAATCTGGTGAAATCAACAAAAATTCAGAGAAAAAATCAGAAAGGCATCAGAGTTTGTACCTCTTTCACAGCATTACTTGAAGGCCAAGATTTCTGTTGTCTGAGCAGACAGCCTCTCTCTGACTGTCACCTGTATGCCAGCGATCTCAGGGACGTAATGGACAAACACCACCATATTAAAGAATGACACAGGAATGGGTCACAGCACACTGTAACCAAAGCACAGGTCTGTTTAATATGGGGTTCTATGATTCAGGACATTTACAAAGACAAGTGTGAATAAAGGGCCTGAAGGATCACTGGGGACCCCAGTCATCCCAACCACAATTTACTCCAGCTGCTATTATCCGGGAAACGGTACCACAGCATAAAAGCCAGAACCAACAGGCTCCAGGACAGCTTCTTCCACCAGGACATCAGAATGATGAACTCATGCTGATTTGAGTGTATTTCTATGTTACATTGACTGTTCTATTTATTATAAATTACTATGATTGCACATTACACATTTAGACGTAACGTAAAGATTTTTACTCCTCATGTATGTGATGTAAGAAATAAAGTCAATTTAATTCAATATCAGATATCCAGGAATAAGTTATAGGCTGGGATTTAATCAAGGAGTTGGGGTTTATATATAGAATAATAGACATCCTCAGATGACTTAAACATAAGAATCATGTTGAAGAGATTTGGGGATTTTTATATAAAACCCAGGAATGGATTACAAGTTGATGTCTAATCAAGGGGCTTGGGGTATATAGAGAATAACATATCCAGGAGTGAGTTACATAACTGGAATATAGTTGAGTGATTTTGGGGAGGATTATACAGTATATCAGATAATGGATGTGCAGGAGTGAGCCTCAGGCTAGAATTGAATCAAGCAGTTTGGGAGCATGGGAGGAGTTACATATACCCAGGAGTGAGTTAGAGTCTGGAATACAACTGAGCTGTTCAGGGAGCTGGATTGGGATTGTATACAGAATGATAGTACAGGACACCACAGACAAGTAGGTCAGAGTGGATGAGGAATTAAAGCAGTGATTGATAGGATCTTGTGGACAAGATCCACACAGTGTCACCCAATCTGCATCTGGTTTCTCTGATACAGAAGAGACTACATTGTGACCTTTGAATGCAGTATTCTAAAGTATGGAAATGAATCACTGCTTTACCTGGCAAGACTGTGTGGGTCCTGAGATGATGGGCAGAGAAGGAAGAGATGAACAGACACATGTTGTACATCCTGGGGTGGGGGAACAGTCAGAGGCTGTGAAAGAGTAGGTCATCATTAGAGCATAGAGAGAGGAGAATGAGTGGATATGTCTGAGATACCTAGCAGTTAGAGGCTGGAAGCAGCACAGTAGCACAAAGTTTCACAGTACCATTGGTCCGGGTTCAATTCCCATTGTTGTTTGTAAGGAGTTTGTGCATTCTCCCTGTGACAGCATAGGTTTTCTCTGAGTGCTCCAGTTTCCTCCAACAGCCCAAAACATCAGATGGTAGGTTAATGGAGCATTGTAAATTGTTCCATGATTAGGCTAGGAGTAAATCAGGGGATTGCTGAGTGATGTGGCTTGAAAGGCCAGAAGGGCCTATTCTTTGCTGTGTCACAATAAATAAATAAACAAACTAAATAATGAAGAGAGAAAACTGAGAAAAACTGGAAACATTCAGCATGATCTTTGCATCATCAATGAGGACAGGAGATGTTCTGGAGGATTGGAGGGTTACAAATGTTGTTCCTTTTTCAAGAAAGGGAGTAGAGATGGCCCAGGAAATTATAAACCAGTGAGTCTTACCTCAGTGGTCGGGAAGTTGATGGAGAAGATCCTGAGAGGCCTGATTTATGAACATTTGCAAAGGTATTATATGATTAGGAATAGTCAGCTTGGCTTTGTCAAGGGCAGGTTGTGCCTTATGAGCCTGATTGAATTTTTTGAGGATGTGACTGAACTCATTGATGAAGGAAGAGCAGTAGATGTAGTGTATATGGATTTCAGCAAGGCATTTGGTAAGGTACCCCATGCAATGCTTATTGAGAAAGTAAGGAGGCATGGGATCCAAGGGAACATTGCTTTGTGGATCCAGAACTGGCTTGGCTACACAAGGCAAAGAGTGGTTGTGAACGGGTCATATTCTGCATGGAGGTCAGTCACCAGTGGAGTGCCTCGGGGATCTTTTCTGGGACCCCTACTCTTTGTTATTTTTAAAAATGACCTGGATGAGGAAGTGGAGGGATGGGTTAGTAAATTTGCTGATGACACGAAGTTTGGAGGTGTTATGGATAGAGTGGAGGGCTGTCAGAGGTTACAGCAGGACATTGATAGGATGCAAAACTGGGCTGAGAAGTGGCAGATGGAGTTTAACTCAGATAAGTGTGAAGTGGTTCATTTTGGTAGATCAAATATGTTGGCAGAATATAGCGTTAATGGTAAGATTCTTGGCAGTGTGGAGGATCAGAGGGATCTTGGGGTCCGAGTCCATAGGATGCTCAAAGCAGCTGCGCAGGTTGACTCTATGGTTAAGAAGGTGTATGGTGTATTGGCCTTCATCAATCGTGCAATTGAATTTAGGAGCCAAGAGGTAATGTTGCAGCTATATAGGACCCTGGTCAGACCCCACTTGGAGTACTGTGCTCAGTTCTGGTCACCTCACTACAGGAAGGATGTGGAAGCCATAGAAAGGGTGCAGAAGAGATTTACAAGGATGTTGCCTGGATTGGGGAGCATGCCTTATGAGAATAGGTTGAGTGAACTCGGCCTCTTCTCCTTGGAGCGACAGAGGATGAGAGGTGACCTGATAGAGGTGTATAAGATGATGAGAGGCATTGATCATGTGGATAGTCAGAGGCTTTTTCCCAGGGCCAAAATGGTTGCCATAAGAGGACACAGGTTTAAGGTGCTGGGAAGCAGGTACAGAGGAGATGTCAGGGGTAACTTTTTTACTCAGAGAGTGGTGAGTGCATGGAATGGGCTGCCGGCAACGGTGGTGGAGGCGGATGCGATAGGGTCTTTTAAGAGACTTTTGGATAGGTACATGGAGCTTAGAAAAATAGTGGGCTATGGGGAAGTCTAGTAATTTCTAAGGTAGGGGTATGTTCGGCACAACTTGGTGGGCTGAAGGGCCCATATTGTGGTGTAGGTTTTCTATGTTTCTATATTAGGCAATGTTGGCAGAGAGAGAAAACAGTTAATGTTTCAGGTTGTGATCTTATTGAAAGGACGTCAGCATGAAGTAGTAACTCTTGGTCTCCCACTGCTGGGTTCATATTTGTGCGTCCTGGGTTTGTGGATACTGATCAGAGAGTCACAGAATTATACAGTGTGGAAAAAGCCATTCAGCACAACTGGTCTATGCTGAACAAGACAACCATCCAAGCTAAAGCCAACCTGGCTCTTGTTCCTTTAAGCCTGGGGTTCCCAACCTGGGGTCTACAGACCCCTTGGCTAATGGTAGGGATCCATAGCATAAAAAAGGTTGAGAATCCCTGTTTTAAGGTATTCATATACCTGTCTGAATGTTTTTGAATGTTTTTAATGTATCTGGCTCAACCCTTCTTCTGGCAGCTCATTCTACATATGGACCACACCTTGTGTGAAAAAGTTGTTTTTCAAGTTCCAAATAAATCTCTCTCCGCTCACCTCAAACCTTTGCCCTCTTGTTCTCAATTTCCCCAGTCCTGTGTAAAAAAACTAAATGCACTCACCATGTCTATGCCCCACATGATTTTATCCACCTCTGTAAAAACACCCTTCAGTCTCCTATACTCCAAGTAAAAGTGGCTGTAGGTCAAGTACCTTAACTTTCATGCCAGCCAGACTAAGATAGATAGATAGATAGATAGATACTTTATTCATCCCCATGGGGAAATTCAACATTTTTTCCAATGTCCCATACACTTGTTGTAGCAAAAACTCATTACATACAATACTTAACTCAGTAATAATATGATATGCATCTAAATCACTAACTCAAAAAGCATTAATAATAGCTTTAAAAAAAGTTCTTAAGTCCTGGCAGTTGAATTGTAAAGCCTAATGGCATTGGGGAGTATTGACCTCTTCATCCTGTCTGAGGAGCATTGCATCGACAGTAACCTGTCGCTGAAACTGCTTCTCTGTCTCTGGATGGTGCTATGTAGAGGATGTTCAGGGTTTTCCATAATTGACCGTAGCCTACTCAGCGCCCTTCGCTCAGCTACCGATGATAAACTCTCCAGTACTTTGCCCACGACAGAGCCCGCCTTCCTTATCAGCTTATTAAGACGTGAGGCGTCCTTCTTCTTAATGCTTCCTCCCCAACACGCCACCACAAAGAAGAGGGCGCTCTCAACAACTGACCTATAGAACATCATCAGCATCTCACTGCAGACATTGAATGATACCTATGTTTTCTAAAGAGGCACCAATGAATCAGCACAGGGGTTGACACACTTGTTCTTCGAGGAGTGTGTACAGTGCTGCTGGCAATTATGAGGTCCTCATGTTGATAAACCAGCTGGCTGGGGACCAGGGCTTGTTAATATTCAATAATAACTTAAAAGTGCAAGTACATTTGCTCTCAATGCAGAGGTCTTTCAGAGGTTTGGGAAGAGAAGAGAGAATTGGAACAGCCTCCTAGCAGATACATGCGGATGAACAGACACCTTCAGTACTCTCCACACTGCACAGCAGTTGTCCTCAGTGCCGTGACGAAGGCTGTTGTTGTATTTGACTGTTGAATTGTCATTTTCTTTGTGGTTTTACAATTAATTATCTGATTGTATTTTGTATAATGTTTATATAAAAAATAACTATGTTTCCCAGTGGCTATAGTATGCATGCAACAATTTAATATGCTTCTCGTGTCATACAAAGCTTAATTCTGGAAGCTTCTTTGTTCTGCATTAAGTGAGTAAGTGTTTTCTCTTTGGTTATTTTTTACTGCAGTCTGGTCTAAGTACTTTTTAATTGGTTAATTATTAGCTATGGATTTGAATGGAACTCATTTTTGGGTATAGAAGTAGCTGTTTTATTCTAGGCATCATCTTTATTACTCTTCAAGTAATAGACCTCTGTCCTGTTAATGAAAAAATCCCAGTGAAATATACCAACAACGTTATGTTGATTAAGATCTAGAAAATGCCTGTGGGGAAAGAAGTGACTGCCAATGATTTAGAGGTAAGACCACGTGGTTAGGTGGATTGAATGTGTAAGTGATTGAAAGAGTTAACTGGATGAGTAAAGTCTTTTACTAATTGAAAGCAATGCAAAACTTGCGATAACTTGCAAAAACAGCAGATAGAGACAGTAAAATGTCTAAAGAGCAAATGTTTGCATTAACTGAACGGGTGAAAGAACAACACAGTTATTCAATTGAAGTGGATTGTATGGAGTTTTGAAGTGAATTGAAACAATATAAAAAAGTGCAGCCATGACTTCAGGTGGCAGGCCTGCAAGTGATGCTTTGAGTGATGCTGCTAGCGATGCTGGCGCTGCTGGTGGATCTGCCCTACTTCTGAAGCTCCACCAGAGGAATTACAGCACACACCAGACAGCCCCTGAGACAGTGACACATTCTGAACTCCAGAGAATTACAAACGAAACTGACATGGACTCTACTGTGGCCCCTAGTGACTCAAGTGAAGATAGCAGCAATAAACAATTAAGATTGACAGCTATGACCAAGGGAGTGAAGACACATAGGAATGGAGGTGAAGCCATTGTTAATTAATGTATTGAAAAGTTAATGGCAGATCTATCAATTATTGCTCAATTATTCACCCTCTGATGAAGGACAGTAAGTGCTCAGACAATCCTATAACTCTTGATGAACAACTGAAAGCATTTCAAACTTTTAAGGTGACATTGTGACTACACTTGCATTAAGAATCACTGATACAAGTAGACAATTCACCACTTATGTCAACGTGAAGCACATGATTGCAGTCTTAATTCAAGAATATGGAAACCGACAGCATCCTGCTGATTTATTACTCTGCCAAAGATCCGATCCTACACACTGATACTCAACGATTGAGAGAGAAATTTGAATGGTTGTTTCTGAAACTGAAATACTAGCATCAGGAAGCATGACTCCTGGTACCTCTGCACACCAGGCAGAACTAAAAGCTTTAATTCAGTGGTTCCCTATTGGTCCATGACATAAAACAAATTGGAAACCCCTGCTTTAATTGAAGGCTGTGAATTTGCAGAAGAAAGATCAGCTAATATTTATGCTGATTCTCACTATGCTTTTTGAGTTGTTCATGACTTTGGAAACTTATGGAGACAAAGAGAATTTCTTACACTTGTCAGAACCCTAATCAAGAAAGACCAGCTGGTGCAAGAACTTAAGGATGTCATACAACTGTCATCAGAAATTGCTGTCCTAAAATGTAAATACCACTGGCACACACAGAGGAAAACTCTGATTAAGGATTACCTTCCCCGATTGGGGATTGCCATGTCACATTGACTCTGACCAAGGAACACATTTCATTGGGAGTGTTCATCAGGAATTATGTTGACTGATGGACGGTCAACATAATGGCCTTTTTATTTTCTACATCACGCAGAGTCATCAGAACAAGTCAAATGAATGAATGGAACCAACAAAGAGTGATTGACTAAGTATCATGATGAATGAATACTACAGCCTAGGGCTCTTCCTATGGTCTTGTGCAGCATCAGAGTAACCCCAAACAAGAAAAATAAACTAAATCCATTTAAGATGGTAACAGGATGTCCTATGTTACTGCTGGGAGACCTTAATCTCAAAGAGGCTGATATTCACAAATTGTAGACAGTTTACAATTTTGTGAAATAAACCCAAGCCGGACAGTTTGCTTCTCAACAGGTTTCATCCACATAGAGTGATTCAACATTGGAGGATACACACTGACTCCTGGTGACACAAGTGAATCTGCAGATGCTGGAAATAAACAAAAACACAAAATGCTGGCAGAACTCAGCAGGCCAGACAGCATCTATGGGAGGAGGTAGTGACGACATTTCGGGCCGAAACCCTTCATCACCCTCCTGATTCCTGGTGAATGGGTCCTGATTCAAAATCCACATGAGGATCCACTAGGTGCTGGATGGGAAAGTCCTCATCAAATGCTGTTAATTACCAACTCAGCGGCGAATGTAGAAGGGAAAAATAAGTGGATTCATGCCAGCCACTGCAAGTGAGATAAATTAGTATCCAATGAGGACAATAAGGGCTGTGGTTAATAGGCTAATGACTTCTTGGTCACAGTGCCTATTCTGCTGGGCTACAGTGAGCAAATCACTAATCAGCCAGGAGAGTAAGTCACCAACTACTGGGCATTATGAAATTTGTTCTAATATTATTTGTTTTAACAGCCATAGAAAGAGTATACAATGGCACTGCTGAAGCCTTGGGAAAAGTAACAACAGAAATGGTTGCCATGTGTAAGATAATCCTTCAAAATAGTTTGGCATTAGATCTTCATTTAACAGTTAAGTAGGGGGGAGGGTTATGTGCAGTTATAGGCAAAGAGAGTTTTACTTACTTGACAAATCTGAAGATATAACTAATTTGGCTGATTATATTTGTAAAGAAGCAGCTAAAGTACATTGATCTGATGGATGAGATTTCTTTGATTGGATTGATTCAAGTCTCAGAAGCTGGGGTCACTCAATATTATGAGTCATAATATTCATACTATTATGCCTTAACATAAGTGACATCTTTTTTTTAACTTGTTTAAAGGTGAATGTAACCCTCAGGCTTGCCCAGCTCGTGTTTGTCCAGCGGAAACAGCCTTCGGCCCCGCCAAACTGGCCACATGTTTATGTGGATGCTATGTAATGTACAAACCCACAACACAAAATATCAGACAGTACACCATATGCAATTAAATGATTGAACTTTATGATCTTAATCTGAAAATAGGGTTAGTAATGAAAATAAACAAAAAAAGGGCCCATGTCAAATCAAGGTCACTTTGGAGCTCACTCAGTAGTCCTTCTTCATCGCCGACCTTCGGACCCTCAGATCCCAGTCCACTCCATCCAGTGATCTATCAGCTCTCTCCAAATGCATCTTCCCACTTCATCTCTCCTTGACAAAAGATCATGAAAACAACATCCTTTCAGATACACAAGACAAAACAATAATCTCTGATTGGCTAACGTGCATACTACAGTCCTGTTATCTCCAGCCATAACCCAACCATTGCTGCTACAGAGAAACCATTACCTCAGCAGTGAACATTACAGCGAAACCATTACATTAGCCTTAGCAGTGAGGGATTACAAAGAAGCCATTTGTGCTGACATTGGAGAGGGTTCAGAGGAGGTTCACAAGAATGATTCAGGGAATGAAAGGAGTTATTGACGGCTCTAAGCCTGTATAATTGGAATTTAGAAGAATAAGGGGCGGAGAGATCTCACTGAAACCTATTGAATATTGAAAGCCCTAGATAGAGTGGACGTGAAGAGGATGATTCCTATAAAGGGGGAGTCTAGGATAAATGGACACAGCCTCAAAATAGAGGGACATTCACTTGGAATGATGAGAAGGAATTTCTTTAGCCAGAGAATTCTGAATCTGTGGAATACATTGCCACTTACAGCTGTGGAGGCCATGTCATTGGGTGTATTTAAGGCAGAGGTTGATAGATTCTTGATTAATTCTTGATTATAGGGAGAAGGTGGAAGAATGAGGTTGAGAGGGAAAATTTCAGCCATGACAAAATGGTGAAACAGACTTGATGAGCCAAATAGCCTAATTCTGCTTCTATGTCTTATGGTCTTATTCATGACACATTCCAGTGTCTGTTTAAGAAGTTCTTAAACACCACTATTGTACCTGTTTCCAATACTACCCTTGGCAACCATTCTAGGAAAAGAAAGATACCAACTGTTTACTCTATCTAATCCTCTCATAAGTTTATAAGCTTCCCTCATCAAGCCATTCTTACCAAATATTGTCCACCCTCTGAGTAAAAAGGTTGCCCCTCAGTTTCCAATAAAAATCTCTCTCACATCTTCAACCTACAGCATGCTATCCAGTTTATAATTCCCCAAACTTGGGGGGGGGCTCGTTGACCCTATCTCTGCCCCCCCAAACTGTGCTCATTGACCCCATCTCTGCACCCCCCCCCCACATAATTTTATATACCATCTCAAATCACTCTTTATCTGATGCTCCAATGAATAAAGTCCTGGCCTGTCCAACTTCTCTCTCCGACCCAGTCCCAGCAGCATCCTTGCACTCTTTCCAGCTTAATGGCAAATTTCCTACAAGGGGGTGACCATAACTGAATACAATATGAAATACCCTTTTTCTGGGCATCTCTGGAAGTGTGGCTCATTAGCCCTTCACTAAAAGCCACTGGATTCCATGGTGAGAAACCACCTTTCTTCAGCTTCAAATGTCTAGGGAGAATATGACTTTGGTCCTGCCAAATCCATGTGGTTGTGATGTCGGCATGAAATAGCAGATCACACACTGCATACAATTATAAAGAAGTATATTTATGAATGTTAACTTAACCAAACAGTTAGTAAAGAAAAGAAATAAAAATAAAACAAAAAAAGGCCGATTATAATTAAAAAGTCAAATGTCACAGGTTGGAGTTCAAATCTTCCAAAATCCATATGTACCAATCCTTGGTAAACCTCTGCATGTTGGATCCATCAACTCACATTTTCCCACTGGATCAAATCCTACGACTGGTTCCCTCCAGAATCTTCTCTCTTCTTCCGCCGAACAAAAGACCAAGACCAACTTTAGTGTCCCTCACAAAACCTTCCCCCCCAGTGTTCTCTAGAACCTTCTCCCAGTTCCACTATCTTAAATGGATGACACAGATTCCTCAGCATCCCTTATCTTCAAAGATTACCCAAACAGGCTGAAAGCAGAACAGACCTCATCTACTTCTTCAGCTGCAGGCACTCCTTGGGATCTTTCCTGTCTATATGGAGTGGACTCCCCCTGTCCATTACTTTGCCTTTCGGCAACTCAGATCTCCCTGTCACTTGGCTGAGCTCAGCTTCATTCCCAGTTACTTTAGAGCCCAATCTCCCCTCATTATCCAGCCACAAACCTGCATGTCACCTGCTAGCCCCCCACCCCCATCCCCGTTCTATCTGCATCAGTGTGGAGAGGTTAGGGAATCTCATCGTCAGTTATTCGGGAGTTTGCATAAGGTAGCATATACAATACTCCCATTTCTTCATCCTCTGAGACCATGTCACATTCAGTGGTTAAGTCCCCTTCAATTCTCTCCACTGCTTGTTTCTGTTCCTCCATGTCACCACAAAGTCCAGCTACCGCATGTAGGATCTATGTGAGGCTCTGGGTGAACACGAATCTCTTGTCTCAAGGGTAGAAGTTGGTTCTGATGGAGAATTTTGACAAGTCCATTCCCATCTTGCTTTGTGCCCAAACATCAAATAATATGGTGAGTATCCAGTAGCTTTATTCTGTGTACAGTTCAACCAAATACCTAATATACTGACTCCATTTGCTTTTCTTGCTAACACAGCTCTGCAGATGCTGGGGTCAAAGCAACATGCACAACAATGCTGGAGGAACTCAGCAGGTTGGGCAGAATCTGTAGAAACAAGCAGTCAACATTTCAGACCAAGACCTTTCATCAGGACTGAAGAGGGAGGGGACAGGGGCCCTATAAAGAAGGTGGGGGGAGGGTGGGAAGAGAAGGCTGATAGGTGCCAGGTGAAAAACTAGTAAGGGGAAAGATCAAGGTGGGGGAGGGGAAGCAGGGAGGGGATAGGCAGGAAAGGTGAAGAAGGAATGTAAGGAGGAAAGCACTATGGGAAGTAGAAGGAGGCGGAACCATCAGGGAGGTGATAGGCAATTGGAGGAGGAGGCAGAGTGAAACTGGGATGGGGGAAGGGAGTGGGAGGGAATTACTGGAAGTTGGAGAATTCAATGTAGACTTCTTGCTGGTCATTGATGGAGTAGCAGTGTAGTATTCTCGTGCAGTGTGTTGAAACACTGACTAAGCACCAAGTTAAACCAAAGCCAATGAAGGCAGAATCACAATAAGATTAACCGTTTACTGTTCACTCTTCCACAATAACATTTTATGGTGAAAACTTGATAAAATAATACAAAACATATACAGTGTCTGTTTCATTCTTGAGACCACATTTGTATCATAAATACCTGTAAAAATAAAACTATAACAAACTGTATTACAAGGGAGTTTCATCAAAGGTACAACATATAGGCAGAATCTGCTTAAGCATTTATGTAGTGTATTGACTAACAAAGGTTTTAGGTAGACTCCAATACAATTTTTCCAGCAATGCTTTCAATGTCACAAGAAAATAAACCTTATCAACCGTTGTTTCCTTTAACAGTATCCGTGTTAATATTTTTACTTCAACATGTCTACTGTCATATGAACTTACAGTGTTGCTTCTATAATGTTTCTTTGTGGGTAGAAATGGAACTTCTCACATTCATGCTGCAAATGCGGACCCCACCTTCCTCTTTCTCCGAACCGGAAGTTACCCACAAGACGCGGCAAAACCGGAGGTGACGTCATCACATGCCACGATATACCATAGACAATGAATTTTAGCTTTGTTAAACTGTAACATAGTTATCAACCTTTAACTTTAACTAAATAATTACAAACAAGTTATTTAAAGCAGAAATTTAATAAAGTTAAATAAATGCCCAAAGGGCAGCACACTCCCTGCCTGACGTTTGTAAGGTCACTATGAACATGGTATAGAACTTTAATCTTAGTTATTAAGATGGCGCCGATATCTGGCGACTCTGCGCGTGCACTCTTGAGCAAACTACCCTCTACACTATCCTATACCCGAGAAACCCTTCTACATGTTCATACATGTAGCAAGATCAACAACACCCTGGCGAAGCTACTGACCCAGCAGGAGGTCAGCGACGCGCCAGAATTGCATCAACTCTGGACCGCACCTGGACCCGATCTTTGAGGCCTGGTCTGAGGTCCACCACGTTCCCGGAGACTCGCAGCCTGCTACCATGTTGGAGCTCCTGGAGATGTGGCCCATTCCAACCAGCACCTCTCCGAAGACGACCACACAGAAGTGACGTCAGAGACCTCAAGGTACCCCAGACGCTTCCCCGGAGCGACCACCGTTGGTGGCCATCCACAGCTGCCAGAAGTGAGGCCTCCGCCACCGACCTTGGAAATCGAGCCCGGTGCTCGGCTGGAGCGGAGGCCTCCGCAACTGTGATTCAGTTCACGGACTTGTTTCAGCTGGCAGCCTGGTCCTCCGGGATTAAGTGTCGGCTTTGGGGCCCGACAAGATCGACAGCCCAATTGTCAGCAGTTGGCAGCAGTGTCAACTGCTGTCGACAGCAGTTGGAAATGGCAGCGGAACCTCCCCCGTCACTTGGCCCGACCTGGAGCACGCAACAACGCAACCTGCCGATTGATCCCCGCGGGACACGTCCACAAACCTCAAAGAGCTTCCAACAACACACTGCATCGATGGAAACCTGGAAAGATGCACTATTTACTGAGGAAGCATAGGGAAAGAGCTGGGCTGCTTGTCAGATTGAAGCGGAGGGACTTTAGGGTCCCTCTGCCCACCACCCTACTAGCTAATGTGGAAGCCATAGAGAACAAGGTGGATGATCTTAAAGGGAGACTCAACTACTGCAGGGAGATGCAGAACTGCTGTGTATTCTGTTTCACAGAGACCTGGCTCTGCCCTGCCACCCCTGACTGTGCCATCCGACCAGAGGGATTTTTGATCCATCAGATGGACTGCACGGCGTCTTCGGGCAAGACGAAGGGAGGTGGTGTCTGCCTATTGATCAACACTGAGTGGTGCTCGAACACAGTGGCACTGACAAGCTCCTGCAGTCCGGACCTGGAACATCTGTCGGTGAAGTATCGTCCCTATTATCTGCCACAGGAATTCACCTTGGTCATACTGACAGCGGTCTACAATCCCCCCCAGGCGGACGTGGAGTGTGGTGTGAATATACTGTATGCCAACATCAGTGAACTTGAGACCAGGTATCCGGAGGCTTTGCTCATTACAGCCAGGGACTTTAACCAAGGCCAAACCTCAGAAAAGCATTGCCAAAGTTATACCAACATGTCTCCTGCTCCACTAGAGGTCTGGATATACTTGACCACTACTACACAGCCATCAAGGATGCCTACCGTTCCATCCAATGACCTCACTTCGGAAAATTGGACCATCAGGCCGTACTCCTCCTTCCGGCTTACAAACAGAAACTGAAGCGGGAGGTCACGGTGTCAAAAGTGGTGTCGTGTTGGACAGAGGAAATGGATGAGATCCTCCGTGACTGCTTTGAATCAGTGGACTGTTTAGTATTCAAGGACTCGGCAGCTCAATGAGTATGCCTCAGCTGTCACAGACTTTATCTGGAAATGCACAGAGGACTGTGTGTCTCGCAAGACGATCTGGGTATTCCCTAACCTGAAACCTTGGATTAATTATGAGGTCCACTCCCTTTTGAAGGCTAGAGCTGCGGCTTTTAGGTCCGGGGATACCAGTTGCTACATGGAATCCAGGCGTGAACTCCAGAAAGCCATCAAGGGAGCCAAGAGGCAATATTGAGCCAAGTTGGAAGCCCAGCCTAACCAGAGGGATGCCAGTAGACTATGGCAGGGTCTAAATGAGATCACTGGGCGCAAAGAAAAGGCTGGGAATATGAATAACTGTAGCACTTCTCTTCCTGATGAACTTAACGTATTCTAAGCAAGCTTCGAACAGAAGAGGAGCGGCCAGCTCCCTCTGGATGAACCGGACCTGGTGGCATCAAGATTCATTGTCACCGAGGAAGATGTTAGAAGAGCCTTCCTGAAGATAAATCCAAGGAAGGCGACGGGTCCAGATGGCGTCCTGGGACGGGTTCTCTGGGCCTGTGCAAGTGAGCTAGCTGGAGTGTTTGCTGACATCTTCAACTGCTCCCTGCTTCAGTCTAAGATCCCCTTGTGTTTTAAGAAGGCAACGATAATCCCGGTGCCGAAGAAAAGCAAGGTGGCATGCCTGAATGACTATCGACCTGTGGCTCTGACATCCATTGCTATGAAGTGCTTCGAGTGATTGGTTATGGCACACATCAGCCATAACCTACCTTGACGCTTTGCATTTCGCCTACCGGAGCAACAGGTCGTTGGCAGATGCCATCTCTCTGGCACTACATTCCTCCTTAGAACATCTGGAGAATAAAGACGCATATGTAAGGCTCCTTTTCATTGACTACAGCTCTGCCTCTAATACCATCATTCCAAATAAACTGATTCCTAAACTCCAGAACCTGGGTCTTAGCACTCAGATCTGCAGCTGGATCTTCAACTTCCTCACAGACAGGACCCAGGCTGTAAAAATAGGGGACAAGCTCTCCTCTACAATCACTCTGAGCACCAGTGCCCCACAAGGCTGTGTACTCAGCCCCCTGCTGTACTCACTGTACACCCATGACTGTGTAGCCAAATTTCAATCGAACTCAATATATAAGTTTGCTGATGACACCACAATTGTAGGCCATATCTTGGGTAATGATGAGTCTGAGTACAGAGAGGAAATTAAAAACCTAGTGGCATGGTGCAAAGGCGATAGCCTATCCCTCAACGTCAGCAAGACGAAGGAATTGGTTGTTGACTTCAGAAGGAGTAGCGGACTGCACAACCCCATCTACATCGGTAGTGTGCAGGTGGAACAGGTCAAAGGCTTTAAGTTCCTCGGGGTGAATATCACAAATGACCTGACTTGGTCTAACCAGGCAGAGTCCACTGACAAGAAGGCCCACCAGCGCCTTTACTTCCTGAGAAAGCTGAAGAAATTTGGCCTGTCCCCTAAAACCCTCACTAATTTTTATAGGTGCACCGTAGAAAGCATTCTTCTAGGGTGCATCACAACCTGGTATGGAAGTTGTCCTGTCCAAGACTGGAAGAAGCTGCAGAAGATGGTGAACATGGCCCAGCACATCACACAAACCAATCTTCCATCCTTGGACTCACTTTACACCACAGGCTGTCGGAGCAATGCTGCCAGGATAATCAAGGACACGACCCACCCAGCCAACACACTTTTTCTCCCTCTTCCCTCCGGGAGAAGGTTCAAGAGCCAGATTTGGGAACAGCTTCTTTCTAACTGTGACTGCTGAACGGATCCTGATCCAGATCTGGGCCGTACCTTCCAAATATCCAAACCTGACTTGCACTACCTTACTTTCCCTTTTCTATTTTCTAATTATGATTTATAATTTAAATTTTTATTATATTTACTTCGATTTGTACTTCAGGGAGCACGAAGCACAGCATCAAATATTGCTGTGATGATTGTATGCTCTAGTATCAATTGTTTGGTGACAATAAAAGTAAAGTAAGTAAATAAGAAAGTAATCTCTAGATCAGTCTTTAAGTAGAAGTAGAACAACCTCTGCAACTGGTCTAGGTCTGGAATAGAACATGATAATAGTCTGACATTGTTAGGTCAATTAATATCTTAGAAAACAAACATTGTACTGAAATTTTGTTGTCATCTGCAGAAGTTAAAAAAAATAACTTTGTGCACTCAGCAAATTAATTCATACAAGCTGCAGTTTACTGTACTTGGTTAGAATCACGTCAAAACAAATTGCCAATTTGTCAGCAATATCTCAATCCCAATTATCACTGATACGACAGATGTGGCTGGGTTCAGTTCTAATGTTTTGGCATTACCCTTTTTACACTTATCTCTGAAAACATAAATACACCTGTTGCAGCTGGCAGTCTTCCACAGGGAGGGCACAGGACTCCAAACTTCTGGGAAGCGCAGTCTGGTGAACCTGTCAAGCAGTGGATTGTAACATACCAGAAAATCTCTCTCTGTTACTATAAAAATCAGGTCCTTGTGAACAGCAGCGGCCTGCAAAGGTGAGGAGATATGACTTTAACTGGCATGTCCAGGAATGCCTGTCAAAACACTGAATGAAACGAGATGGTTTAGTAAAGAAGTCCAGGCCATTCTCTTCCCCACCCAGTGGACAGATAGTTCCATTAAGGTTAACACCAGCAGCACAAGACACTACAGTCTCCAACTGATTCGTTTCAACCCACACATTATCACAGACCACATATCAATGACAGCACTGGAAGGTTTTTCCCACCTGAAGGGTTTTCCCACCCAATGAATAAATGGCATCTTCACTTGGGACAGATACAAGCATGTGCTGAAGACGATCTCTTGGCAGTGATGAGCATTGTTCCCAGTCCATTGTCTCCATGTTGTACTTCCCCATCCATCATGGGATGGGGCCACCTACAGCATACAGGTCACTTCCATGCTTGCATGCAGCAGTAATCTGCTGGCGCAGTTGATTTTGCCCTTGCATGCAGCAGTAATCTGCTGGCGCAGTTGATTTTGTCCTTGCATGCAGCAGTAATCTGCTGGCGCAGTTGATTTTGACACTGATAGCCTCATTATCACAGTGCAAAGACATTGCCAGTGAGTGTGTCCAAGTGTCTTCTTTACCAATCAGGTAAATATGGACAATTTCAACAATTTCCTTTAAACTGGATACCAGGTTCTCAACGTATTGTGCTTGTTTTTTCTTGTCATGACCAATCCAGGTTTCTATTGTTTTGGCTGGTTTCTGAGAGCGGGGAACGCCATGTAGGACATGAAGGTGTCTTAGGTCTTGAAGTGAATCCCTCCAAGCTTCCCATATGCTTAGCTTGTCTTCTGGTAGTGGAGTGTCCCAGTCGGAGAGCTCGGAGGTAAGTTATCTGAGGAGGGCTCTCCCCTGGATCATAACCAGAGCTAGTAAACTCAGGGGATTGAAAACATTGTTGACAGTGGAGAAAGCTCCAAGGCGGGTGAATGGTTTGTTCGTGGTCGGCACGGAGAACGTGTATGTGTCAGTTGTGATCTCCCAAAGGAGACCCAAACTCCTTTGTATGGGTATAGTTTCTCCACCTAGATCTAGGTCCTTGATCGCTGGAGCACAGTCATCAGGTGGGAAGGCCTCCATGACTGCCTGCTCTTTGTTGTTTGGCAAGTGCTGGCATGGTTCTCTGAACGGTAGTGGGGCAACCCAATTGTTTACTTCATCCCTATAGACCTTGCTGTCCATTATTTTTAAGAAGATGGTGTCTTTCACTGATGGAACTAATTGTCATGCTCAGTTTGGATGAAGACTAACTGTCTCAGTGTCTTCTCAGTTCCTTTACTATGCTTGTGCCTTTGTTTTGCTTCTTTGATGCACATAACACTTGTGGAGGGCTGAAAAATTGAATGGCGGCCACTCTCTAGCATATTAGTCTTGAGCATGTTAACTGTTGGTTTGTGTACTTTGCCAGGGCACACCTCCCCTATCACCATCCAGCCCAGATTCAGGCGTTGGGCGAAGGGGACATCATGGGGTCCATTGACCTGCTGCCTGACCTTGTGCACCCTAAGAATGCCTCTTCCGAGTAGCAGGAGTATTTCTGTTTCTGGATCCAGTTCTGGGATGTGCTTGGCAATGTGGTGGAGATACAGCTGGTGTAGTATTGTGTTTGGCATCGGAATCTCGGATCGGTTATTCAAGATCTTGTTGCACTCCAAGAGTGGAGGGAGACAGATGACAACTTTACCATCCAGTGACTTGAGCTGGAAGCCTTCTGCCTTCCTGCCAAATGTTTTTGCGATCCAGAGCAAGTTCTGAGGTAGTATGGGAATGGATTACTCTCTACACTGAACAACTCAAAGAACTCTGGTCTGACTAGTGAGTGGTTGCTCTGGTTGTCCAGAATTACATAGGCTTTGATGGCCTTGTATTTGGTTCCCTTAGGGTATACCTTAGTGAGGCAGATCTTTGAGAACAAACCGCAAACTTCTGTGCAGCTCAAGCTGACAATAGTTGTATCAGGGTGATCCTCTCCCTCCCTGCCGTCCTCTTGTAAGGGTGAAGGAGCCTTGCCAGTTTGCGGTGACAGGCCAGGATGCATGGCCCCATCGTGATTAGTGCTGTTGCATTCCAAGCACTTTACCTGGAACATTCAGTCTTTGGCGAGGTAGGAGGTAGAGGAGCAGCACTTAAAACATATTCTTTTTTCCTTGAGAAAGGCCTTTCTTTCATCAAAGGGTTTGTTTCTAAACATTCTGCATTTTTGAGGGATTGGAGTTTGTTGTGCAATGGACAATTCTTACTAGGGTCATCGTTGGTTGTGGAGACTTTGGTTTTATGCACTGAGACGGGTTTATTGATGTTAAAATTGTTCAAAGTGGATTTGACTGGCTTGGTGTGAGTTGTGGTGCTACCTTGATTCATGAAGCTAGGGTCATTTCGCTTCTTTGCCTCCCTGCACGCAAACCTACTAAAATAATTAAAGGGAGGGAATCAACCACCATTCTCTTCCTTGTACTCTGAGCCAACTTTCCTGCAGCCCAAATGGAAGTTTGTCCACAATTGGTCCAATTCCATGTGAAGTATCTAGATACGACAAGCCAGTTAAATAGCCGTCTTCTTTAGCACCTTCAGTCTCCATGAATAAATTTCCGTGTTCTCGTAATTTAGTGTGGTCCTTGGTTGACACCCTAGGAAAATTGTCCAGCCATTGAAATAGCGCCCTTTCAATAATTTCAGGGGCCACATAGCACTCCCGAAGTCTCTCCCATGCTTTGCGTAAGGCTAGCTTGGGGTCGTTGACATACACTGAGTGTATGTGTTTCACCTGTTCACTTGATTCCTTTCCCAGCCATTTAGTCATAAGGTCCAACTCTTGGGTTGCTGTGAGCTGGACTCCACCAGCTGCACCAGTGAATGAGGAGTGCCATGCACAGTAATTTTCAGGCTTATCATCATACTAGAACAGCCCTGAATTGACGAAGTCTCGTCATGCTAAATACTGTGACAAGGGTTCTGCTGCAGGTGGCGTGCTAGCTGGGGGAATATGTTGGGGGGCATATGACTGAGTGTGTACGTTCATGATGAGATTTGATGTGACTTCAGCCTTTGTCTCTGCTCTTGCCGGATCTGGTAAGTTTGGTGTTGGAAAGTATTTGTAGTCAGCCCTTTCATACTTGAGTTTGTTGTAAGGTTGCAATTGTGAGTTATCTTCCCAAGGTGGACATGATACAACGAAGCTTTCCCATGATTTCACATGAGATAGGACACCAACAGGCAAGTATGGAGAGGGAGAATGAATCTGCAGGTCAATTTGAGATTGGACATATTCGCCGGTGCGTTCCAATTTGGCCCTTTCTGATATAGATTTTCCCATTTCATCTAGAACATGCATTTCTTCAGCGTTCTCTAACACTTGTTCTTCCACCATTGCTGCATCAGCTTCTCGTTGTAGTGTCAGCACTTCTAACTCTGTATCTATTCTTGCCTTTTCCAACTAGTTTTCTGCTTCTCTGGTAGCCTTTTCCATCTGGTTTTCCACTTCTCTGGAAGCTTTTTCCATTTTCAGTTTTGTTTCTTGGTTAGTGTATGATGCTCGCACTTGGCGGCTTCTGCTTTAGCTCTTACGAAGGCAGCCACACTTGCCAAAGTCCTACTGCTCTTGGCTCTGGATGCAAATGACTTGGTGCTTGATCATCGTACCACTTGTCGAAACATCTAATGATTGTGCCTTTTCACTGTAGTGTTCTCATGCAGTGTGTTGAAACTCTGACTAAAAAACCAAGTTAAACCAGAGCCAATGAAGACAGAATCGCAGTAAGATTAACTGTTTACTTCACTCTTCTACATTAACATCATATGGTGAAAACTGTTGATAAAATAATACAAAACATATGCAGTGTCTGTTTCATTCTTGAGACCACATTTGCAACTGTTACGTATCCCGTAACTGGATCACTTACCAGCAAAGATAGAGAGGCCCGTTGAAGTCTGATGGCACTATTTTTTTAGAAGTTTTTATTTATAAAGGGGCACAAAAATAAGGTTAATACAAACATTCAGATAACATAGGTCGTCAATACTCAATCTAAAGCGCAGGTATAGTAATAATCAATAAGAAATAAGCTCAATCGTTGTCTAGGGGTAATATATATTGTCCGATGTAAATATAAAAGTCTCTCGAGGTCACTGCAGTTCCACCAGCTGCCGTCTTTTGGGTGTCGCGGTGGTGCACTTTGTTGGAGAGAGAGAGATAGGTATAGAATGGAACAGTTACCCGGCGGGTTTTTCCAACCTTTATGAGTTCGATCCGTCGGAGTCTCGTTGGGGAGTGGCCGTTCACTTGTGGCCTCTCCTGTAGCTAAAGCCGTTCTTCCGTGGTGAGGTCGCCAATCCCAGGCAAGGAAAAGACGCACACGAACCCCCTCCCCCGGCTGTCGCTATTAAACGCTGTCACAGGATTTCTAGCGTGTCTTCTGGTGCGTCTTTACAACCCCTCTTTTATCTGAACTCACGGGGTCTCAGATGTCAATCAGGTTGGGATGATGCAATCTCTCTCCGTCTCTCCACCCACGTTGCCCTGAGGGTATACATGTAGTACAGTTCCTAATTCACAAAGGTGTCTCCAAGAGACAATGACCACAGTCGCCATCTTTTGCCTCGCCGTGAAACGAGGGACACCGCACGTATCTTTCTTTCCTCTTGGGTCATTGACCCCCCCCCCCCCTTCACTAGGGCTCTTGCGATTCTCACAAAGGAGGGGGCTGGGATCATAACACAACATAAATACTTGTAAAAATAAAACTATAACAAAGGAGTCTCATCAAAGGTACAACATATAGGCAGAATCTCCTTAAGCATTTACGTAGTGGATTGATCATCAAAGGTTTTAAGTAGACTCCAATGCAATTTTTCCACCAATACCTTCAATAGCACAAGAAAATAAACCTCATTAACCATTGTTTCCTTTAACAGTATCCACATTAATATTTTTACTTCAACATAGCTACTGTAATATGAATTTATGGTGTTGCTTCTATAATGTTTCTTTGTGGGTAGAAATGGAGCTTTTCACATTCATGCTGCACATGTGGGCCCCCACCTTCCTCTTTCTCCAAACTGGAAGTTACCCACAAGATGCGGCAAAACTGGAGGTGACTTCATCTCATGCCGCGATATACCATAGACAATGAATTTTAGCTTAGTAATGTAGTTATCAACCTTTAATTTTAACTAGAAAATAGTTACAAACAAATTATTTAAAGCAGAAATTTAATAAAGTTAAATAAATGACTTAAAGGCAACATAAGCAGCTTTCTGTAGTTGCTCCTATTTTACTTACTTTACTGTCCAACCTGTTTTGAAACCTTACTTTTAAACATGGTATTGTTTTACTATGATTACAAGGGGTGCCACAGTACTAAAGAAGAAGATCCTCCTGCATCTTTGGAATCTATTATGGAGCTGCTTCAAAAACACAGAAAAGAATCTTCTGCTGAAATTAAACAAATAGATGCAAAATTGTATTCTATTCAAAAAACCTTAACTGAACATGATAAACGAATAGAAAAGAATGAAGCAAATCTGATGATTATGAATGTGAAAATTGATGACCTGAAAAATCTTTGTGAAAAACAATCAATGTCTAATGAAAAGTTAAGACTGAAGATTATCAATTTAGAAAATGGAAGCAGAAGAAATAACCTACAAATTCTAGCCCTTGAAGAGTTAATGGAAGGTGATCAGCCTACAGAATTCTTTGCAAGCTTTTTGGCACAATTATTTCCTAAAATTTTCCCGTCTTTACCTATGATTGATCGAGCTCATAGATCACCTGTGCCCAGACCAGCTCCAGGAGCTAGAACCAGATCAGTAATAATCTGTTTTCATGAATTTCAAACAAAGGAACTTTTAATTTGTGAATCCCATTGAAGAAGAATGATTGATTATAAAGGCCAGAAGATTAGAACCGTCGAGGATTTTTCACCTGAGGTCATGAATGAGCGTGCTAAGTTCAGAAAGGTTATGTTGGAACTTCTTAACAAAGGTTTCAAGCTTTCTCTTCGTTATCCTGCTTGGCTCAGAATTATACTGAGGGATGGCTCTAAGGAATGGTTCCTTTCAACTGAAGAAGCTCAGGAATTCTTAGAATCAGAAGATTAACTGTTCAGTATCTTCCTATATGAATAATTGCTTCCTTTACTTTTGGTAAACCTTTGTAGCTAACTCTCTTTTTGAACCTTTTAATGCTTTACTTCAAGAACTTCAAGAATGGTTGTGTTGTGGATAGTGTCGAGGATTGTCGAAGATTGCAGAGAGACATTGATAGGATGCAGAAGTGGGCTGAGAAGTGGCAGATGGAGTTCAACACGTAGAAGTGTGAGGTGGTACACTTTGGAAGGACAAACTCCAAGGCAGAGTACAAAGTAAATGGCAGGATACTTGGTAGTGTGGAGGAGCAGAGGGATCTGGGGGTACATGTCCACTGATCCCTGAAAGTTGCCTCACAGGTAGATAGGGTAGTTAAGGAAGCTTATGGGGTGTTAGCTTTCATAAATCGAGATACTGTATAGAGTTTAAGAGTCATGAGGTAATGATGCAGCTCTATAAAACTCTGTTTAGGAGTACTGTGTCCAGTTCTGGTCACCTCACTATAGGAAGGATGTGGAAGCATTGGAAAGGGTACAGAGGAGATTTACCAGGATGCTGCCTGGTTTAGAGAGTATGCATTATGATAAGAGATTAAGGGAGCTAGGACTTTACTCTTTGGAGAGAAGGAGGATGAGAGGAGACATGATAGAGGTATACAAGATATTAAGAGGAATAGATAGAGTGGACAGCCAGTGCATCTTGCCCAGGGCACCACTACAAGAGGACATGGCTTTAAGGTAAGGGGTGGGAAGTTCAAAGGGGATATTAGAGAAAGGTTTTTTACTCAGAGAGTGGTTGGTGCATGGAATGCACTGCCTGAGTCAGTGGTGAAGGCAGATACATTAGTGAAATTTAAGAGACTACTAGACAGGTATATAGAGGAATTTAAGGTAGGGGGATATATGGGAGGCAGGGTTTAAGGGTTGGCACAACATTGTGGGCTGAAGGGCCTGTACTGTACTATTCTATGTTCTTTGCTCTATGTTAATGAGCTAATACCTTGTGTGTTCATATGTTTTGAATTTTGATAGGTTTTTTATTATTTTATATTATACTTATTCTTCTTGAGGTTTTTCTCTATCAATATGGCTTAGTATGGGTATTTTTCATTTTATCATTTTGAAACTGTAATAATTAATCTATATTTGTTCTTGTTGCAAGGGTTAAGCTTTATCTCTGTCTGGTGCTTTGTCTAGGCTGGAATGCAGCTAACCTTGAAATCAATTTGGAGCCAAACCAGTAGGTTTTTTTCGGGGGATGTTGTTATTAGTTGTAGCTGTCGGCTATCTGTTGGTTAGACTTCTGACTTTGGGAGGAAGGAGGGGGGATGGTTTTTTTTTCTGGAAGCTGTTTTGGACTCTCAGCCAAATCTGTTGCTTGGTTACCCTATCTCAAGGTTCTTTGTTTGGTTTTAATATTGTTACGAATGAGGAGCAACTCTGATGGGCAGAAGGGTACAGAATCGCCAATGCCCGCCCCCCCCCCTTTTGAGAATTGCAAGCTCGCTATTATTTCGGGGCTGATACCCAGGAAATGAGAGAGATACACATCATGTCAGTAATGAGAGAGAGACAACGCCAGAATACACAAAGGTGGAATAATTCCTATTGACAAAAAGAGAGATTACTGCTATTGTCTCTTGGAGAAGGAATTGTGTATTGAGTACTGTTCTATTCATTGAAACCCCTCAGGGGGCAACCAGAGTGGTCTGGTTGATGTGTTGCATCATCCCAGCCTGATTGACATCTGAGACCCCGTGAGTGGGGATAAAAGTAGGGTCTGGGGAACACCCCTCAGACGCACCAGGAGAGACGCTACAAGACCGGTGGGGGCTTGTGTGTGTGTCCACCCTTGCCTGGGTGATGAGTCCTCCATGGAACGGTCTAGCTAAAAGACGGAGGGGTCATATGTGAATGGCCACAATAACAACGCATCGAAGGATCGAAATCATAAAAAGCGAGTCCTCCACGGAATGGTCTAGCTAAAGGACGGAGACTGATCAAGATTGTAAAAGGAAAGTCGGCAAGTTACTCTCTCTCTCTCTCTCTCTCTCTCTCTCTCCAACAATTGCAACACAGTGAACAACAACTACTGCAGCCTGTATGAACTGAACTGAACTTTATACTTCCATTGGACAATTCATTATCCCCTAGACAATGATAGAGCTTATTTCTTATTGATTATTATTATACCCGCACTTTTAGGTTTAGTATTGATGACGTATATTATCTGTATATTTGCATTGATATTATTTTTGTGTATTTTTACTAATAAATACTGTTAAAAATAGTATCATCAAACTTCAATGGATACTCCTATCTTTGCTGGTAAGACACCCAGTTATGGGGCTCGTAACAACTTGGGGCCTCGTCTCGAGATTTGATACCAAATTGGAGGGCCAGTAAATCGGGCTTTTAAGTCCAGACTTGGATCTGGTTGCGTGGGTAACCAGACGGGAAACCAGCAAAGATGGACATAGACGAATTTACAAAAAACCCGACTCCGGAGGCGCTAGAGGATGCCACAAAGTCGGACTTGGTAAATATTGCGAAAAGATTAAAACTCACAGAGGTGAAGTCGTCAATGAAAAAGTGGGAGATACAGAAGGCCATAGCTCAGTATTATGTTAATAAGGAGGTGTTTTCGGCTGAGGTAGTGGAACCTACCCCTGAAAAGGTACCAGCTAGTGGGATGGTTCAATTAGAGTTGGAAAAATTGAGGCTAGACATGGAAGAAAAGCAGAGAGAGCATGAAACTAGGTTAAAACAGCTGGAAGCAGCTGAAAAGGAGAAGGAAAGAGCTGAAAAACAGAGGGGGTATGAGGAGAAGGAGAAGCAGAGGCAGCATGAGCTGGACATGGAGAAGTTAAGGCAAGAGTGAAGAGCTCAAGGGGCAGACAGAGAGGAGAGGTTTAATGTTAGTAGGGAGTTTAGGTTAGTACCTCAGTTCAAGGAGACGGATGTTGATAGTTATTTCTTGCATTTTGAAAAGGTGGCAGTGATCAGTGGGTGGCATGGTTACAAAGTGTGTTAAAAGGGAA
This sequence comes from Hemitrygon akajei, assembly GCF_048418815.1. Classification (NCBI taxonomy): domain Eukaryota; kingdom Metazoa; phylum Chordata; class Chondrichthyes; order Myliobatiformes; family Dasyatidae; genus Hemitrygon; species Hemitrygon akajei. The sequence continues at coordinate 92,870,685 of NC_133135.1, forward strand.
GGCACAACGGGCATATGCGGCATTGTCTGTGGAGGAGGAGGAGTATGAGAATTACGAGGAAGTAAAACAGGCCATTCTTTGGGCCTACGAATTGGTACCTGAGGCCTATAGACAAAAGTTCAGAGATTTAAAGAAAGTGTGGAATTAGACGTATGCAGAGTTTGCCTATGAGAAGGGTGTGCTCTTGGATCGTTGGTGCACAGCAGAAAGGGTGGAAGAGGATTTTCGACGTTTCAGGGAGTTAATTCTGATTGAGGAATTTAAAGGTTGTGTTTCGGATGATATCCGGATGTATTTGAACGAGAAGCCGAATAAGTCCATATCCAAATTTGCCAGGTTTGCAGATGAATATGCCCTAACCCACAAGACAAAGTTTTCCTCGAATAAGAGTTACCAGAAAGACCGTAGGAATGGTAGAGAAAGCCCGCCGGCTGAGGCAGAAATTCAGCCGGGAGCTAGTGGTAAAAGTAAGGAGGAAGAAAGGCAAGATGGCAGGAGGGTTCTTGGCTTGACCTGTTTTAATTGTGGAAAGGTGGGTCATATTGCATCTAAGTGCTTTGCTCCGATGAAGGAGACAGGAAAAGGGAAAGCAGCAGTCCCTACAGGATGTATTGTGTCGATCAGCAAATCGACGAGAAAGCCCCAGGTAGATAGAATACAAGAGGGGCATGAGAAATTTATTTCAGAAGGGACCGGTGTCTGTGAAAGAGGGAGAAACACCAGTTCCAGTGCAGATCTGGAGAGATACTGGAGCTGAGCAGTCATTGATTCTCAGTAAGATACTAGATTTTGGTCCTGAGATGGGAGAGGTAGTTTTGAGAGGTATAGGAAAAGGGACAGAAGCTGTGCCTTTACATAGGATCATTATAAATTGTGATCTGGTATCTGGACCAGTTGAAATAGGGGTGCGATCAGAATTCCCGAAAGAAGGCGTGGATGTCCTTCTTGGTAATGATTTAGCCAGTGGTGAGGTTTGGTCAGCAATGAAACTGACGAGCCAGCCTGTAACTGTTGAGGACCCGCCCCTAGGTTCCAAGATCTATCCCGCATGCGTGACCACTTGCAGCATGTCGAGAAAGGCAGCTGAGACAGAGAGCAGTTTAAATCAGTCCAGTGTCGATTTGGCTGAGACGTTTTTACTGACCCTGTACCAAGAGGGGTTAGAGGGTGGTAAAATGGAGAATAGGGAGGTGAAAGAGAGTAAAGGAGAGGAGGTAGACCTACCCTTAGTCAGGAGGAAATTTATAGAGGCACGGAGTAAAAATAAGAAACAGATAAGGCTGTTAGAAGGTCCAGGGTTGGACATGGATGATCTGTCTGGCTTGACAGAACTGTTTGAAGAAGTTGAAGAATTTAAATGTGTTCCTGATAATGAAATAAGGGCAGTCCTAGATGAAAAGGATGCCATTACCTTGAAGGAGTCTGCTGGGTTGGCAGATGAGGTTGTTTCAGCCCGCAGGGTTGAGTTTACTCTGGAAGGGAGTTGCCCAGAGAGTAACTGGGAGGATCAGGGGAACTTAGAATTTGAAAAGGGGACAGGTATTGAAAGCCTGGAAGAGGCAGATGTCCCGTTTGAGTGTATTCAAGATATGGATGCACATGGTACTGAACCTAGTAATGAAACTCAGGAAAAGTCTGAGGTATCTGATTTGGTTGAAAAGGAACGCAGTCCTTTTGGGTCAGATGGACTTGGTTCAGTGAAGAAAGGGTTAACCTCGGTACTAGTGGGAAGTGAGAATTCCCAGTTGTTTGTGTTCGAAGGTGTGTTAAAAGTTAGTGTGGAGATAAAAGGTGGTGATGTGGATATTATTATTGAAGGAGAAGGGAAAAGTGTAGCTCCTAAATTGAATGAAGAAAATTTACAGTCTGGATTGGTTTCAGAAGCAGTAACCAGGCTGAAGGAACAATGGCTTGTTAACAAGGTGCCTGCGAATCAGTTACAGTTTGATTTGCAATGTAAAGGTACCCCACTCGCTAATGTTATTCAAGGGTGTGCTCTGAAGAGGCAGAATTTGAAATGTTGTTTGGACAAAGAGGGATTGCTTGCAGATATTAAACTGAAAACTAATAGAGGGAAGGGTCCTGAAGATAAAACTAACGACTTGCTTAAAAATAAAGAATTGTGTGGAAGTTCAGAAGATGGGCTAAGTTTGGAAAACATTGTTGATAAAATAACTTCTATGAAAGCAGTATGCGAAAGCCTATTCCACACTGGTAAGTAAGCTAACCACGTGAGAGTTAACTGGAAAAGGGGCGAAGGTTGAAAAATGCCACTTTAAATAACAGGATCTGGTTTTAAGGGATTTCGACAAAGCATGTAAATAATAAAGACAACACCATGGAAGATTGACTGTTAAGTTTGAAAGTAAAACAAAGATTAGTATTTGCATAAACTTTTGTAATATACACGTAAGCTAAGGTCACAACTCTTTAGTTTTGTTTTGCTGAAGAAAAGGAATAAAAATAGGTGGTTATTAAATTGGAGTCTGATGCTACAGGAATTTATTAAGTTACAAGATATTAAGATATTAAAGGAAGTGACAATGTAATCGCTAACTGTTTAGATGCTAAATTGATTGTATAACTGTATTACTCTGTAGTGAAAAACTCTTTTGTATTGTGTTAGATTCTGAAATTCTTTAAGACTCTGTATTAGTTAATTTTTCCCTGTGGTAAAAATCCTTAGAAGAATGGGGGTGTTACGAATAAGGAGCAACTCTGATGGACAGAAGGGTACAGAATCGCCAATGCCCACCCCCCCCTTTTGAGAATTGCAAGCTCGCTATTATTTCGGGGCTGATACCCAGGAAATGAGAGAGATACACATCATGTCAGTAATGAGAGAGAGACAACGCCAGAATACACAAAGGTGGAATAATTCCTATTGACAAAAAGAGAGATTACTGCTATTGTCTCTTGGAGAAGGAATTGTGTATTGAGTACTGTTCTATTCATTGAAACCCCTCAGGGGGCAAACAGAGTGGTCTGTTTGATGTGTTGCATCATCCCAGCCTGATTGACATCTGAGTCCCCGTGAGTGGGCATAAAAGTAGGGTCTGGGGAACACCCCTCAGACGCACCAGGAGAGACGCTACGAGACCGGTGGGGGCTTGTGTGTGTGTCCACCCTTGCCTGGGTGATGAGTCCTCCATGGAACGGTCTAGCTAAAAGACAGAGGGGTCATACGTGAATGGCCACAATAACAACGCATCGAAGGATCAAAATCATAAAAAGCAAGTCCTCCACGGAATGGTCTAGCTAAAGGACGGAGACTGATCAAGATCGTAAAAGGAAAGTCAGCAAGTTACTCTCTCTCTCTCTCTCTTTCCAACAATTGCAACACAGTGAACAACAACTACTGCAGCCTGTATGAACTGAACTAAACTTTATACTTCCATCGGACAATTCATTATCACCTAGACAATGATAGAGCTTATTTCTTATTGATTATTATTATACCCGCACTTTTAGGTTTAGTATTGATGACGTATATTATCTGTATATTTGCATTGATATTATTTTTGTGTATTTTTACTAATAAATACTGTTAAAAATAGTATCATCAGACTTCAACGGATACTCCTATCTTTGCTGGTAAGACACCCAGTTACGGGGTTCATAACAATATACACTCCAGTGGTTATTATTTTAACCTTTCTTTGAAATAGTATTAAAAATGGATCAACTTACTTAGTCTTAACATGAAAGAGTTAAATCACCCTGTGAAATGGAATAAGACTTTTATTAAGGTCCCAATTTTTTTTTTTAAGAAACTCACATATGTAAATGTGACAATTTGCGCCTCTTTAGTTGATGGAGGGGGTTATTTTCACTCCTCTTTTCAGGCTAAGTCAAGGGAAGTTTCGATCTTCATAGAACACACAGTTCCCTTTGTCCAACATAAAGGAGTGTCTGATAATAATGGGTGTTTTGTTATAGTGTCAGGAAAATTAGATGATAAATTAACGGTATTTGATAATTTGTATGCCCCGAATATAGATGATCCGGGATTCCTTGAGCATTTTTTTTTGTTTTTGCCAGATTTGAGTCTTTACTCATTGGTCAAACACCAGCATTTTGTGTGTGTTCTTTACTCATTGGTGATGGGAGGAGATTTTAATTGCTGATTAGATCCAGTTTTAGATCAGTCATCTTCTAGACCAGCGACACTCAGTAAATCACCTTTGTTTATTCAATATTTCCTAATGAAATGTGGTATTGTTGATGTCTAGCGTTTCTTACATCCAGTGGTAATGATATGGCAACAATGAATATATAATTGAGACAGGTTTTTTATAACAAATAAAACATTTATTAAACACTGCTCAAAAAAAACCCAAAAGTAAACAGATGAATAATTTAACCGGAAGTGGACTGCTATGCTGCAGCTCAAACAGTTCTTAGAGTGAGAAATGCGAACTCAGTTCTTTAAAGTAGTAGATGCAAAAGTCCAAATGATTTACACAGTCAGTTAGGAGAGTCTTCCCTTGAAGTAATAAATTCTCTTATGTGATGTTACTGCTGATCCCAGCCAAAGTATGCCTTGCCTGAAGGATTTACGATGAAGGAAATAAAACGGCTTAAAGGCACTGACCTTTCCTTGGCAAAACCCTGCATCCAGCTCTTTCTGCTCTTTTAGCAGGAGCTATCTTGGATTGCAGTTTACTAATTCCTTCTGAAAGAGGGTCAAATAAGGTCGAACCTGTTTCACCGCTGACAACTCCAACTTTTCTCAATCCTTCAGCTTCCCGATCTTCAATAATTCTTCACTCTCTGAATGGACTTTAACTAGCAGTGATTTTAACTGACAAATGTTAGAATATCACTCCATTAAAAAAAATTACATGGTACATTCAACATCGAGATAGACAATCAGCAATCACATTATCTTTGCCTTTAATATGAGTTATCAAAATATTGTACTCCTGTAACATTAAACTTTTGTCACTAAATTGGAGTTTGCTGTATTTCCGTAACCATTTTCCTTCACCATGCCCGGACCTACAACATAACCAAGGTAAGTCACAGTGGCACGCCCAAATTCACTTTCAGCTAAGTTAATAGTTAAGTTAGCTTTTAAAAGCCTTTCAAATAGTTTCTCCACTGCAGTAATATGTGCTTCCCAAGTATCATTTCCTGTAACTAAATTGTCAATATAGGCATCTTCAACATCTACTTCATGTGAAACTACTGTGGTTCTTCTAGGAATGTCTGGAAATAAATCCTTACATTTAAAAATTAATTGCTTCATCTGCTGCCTCTGCTCTGGCTGTAAATGTACTAATTTCTCAACAATATTTTCCAGAATGGTTGCGTTTGGTAATCTGACAGAAACACCATCGGGTTTAGAATGAGTTTCAGATGAATCATCTATTATGTTCCTAGTGAGATCAGACTCATTATTATTGACCACAACAGTCATAGTAGCAGATTGTTTCTCATATTTATATGGCAAAGTTGCGTTGGCCTTCTTCAATCTGGAGTTTTTATCACGTAATCCACATCATTGATTTTAGACACAATTTTATAAGGACCATGAAATTTAGCTTGTAAAGGATTCATTTGCACTGGGAAAAGAAACAGCACCTTACCTCCAAGCTTAAATGTCCTCATCCTAGCTTCTTTATCGTACCAGGTTTTCGTTTTCTCCTGAACCGATTTTAAATTTTCCCTGGCTTTATGTAATCTCTTAAATTTTAAAACATAGTCCAGCAAATTAGTGTGGACCTCTTTATTAGTCCATTGTTCTTTTAATAAGGCCAAAGGTCCTCTAAATCTATGCCCAAATACAAGTTCAAATGGACTGAAATCTAATGATTCTTGTACCGACTCACTCACTGCAAATAGAAGCAAGTGTATACACTAATCTCAATCACTTTCATTTTCCACACAACATGTCCTAATCATAGTCTTGAGGGTAGAATGAAACCTCTCTAAAACTCCTTGCGATTCTGGATAGAATGCAGAGGAAGTAATTTGCTTAGCTCCCAATTTATAAACTATCTGTTGAAACAATCCAGACATAAAATTACTGCCTTGATCAGATTGTATTTCCTTAGGTAACCCAAAATAAGTAAAGAATTTTATAAGATCCTTTGTTACCGTTTTAGTTGTTATATTCCTAAGTGGTACTGCCTCTGGAAACCTAGACGCAGTGCACATGATTGTCAACAAGTACTGATAACCAGTTTTTGTTTTTGGTAATGGACCGACACAATCTGTAATAATTTTAGAAAACGGTTCACCGAATGCTGGAATAGGTTGCAGTGGGGCCACTGGAGTAACTTGATTAGGTTTACCCACAATTTGGCAAGTATGACATGTTCTGCAAAATGTTGCCACGTCTTTTCTCAAACCAGGCTAGTAAAAATGTTTTAAAATCCTGTCCACAGTTTTCCTTACCCCTTGATATCCACCCAAGGGCACACTAAGGGCTAAAGTTAAAATCGCATTTTGATAAACTTTAGGAACTGCTACCTGGCGAACAATATTCCATTCATCACTTGCAGGAATTGTAGGCAGTCTCCACTTCCTCATTAACACTCCTTTCTCAAAATAATATCCTACTGGCACCTTATCAATTTCACTATCCAGAAGAGCTTGTTCTTTTAATTTGATAATCTCGGTCTCTACTCTGCTCAGCTATCATCTCCTTCCAAGACAGAGACAAATCTTCATGGTCAGACTTACTCCAGGAATATTGTTCAAACAATGAAGGTAAGAAAGTCTCTGAATCATCCTCAAAACTTGAATCCTGAGTTGAACAGTCATGGGTAACAACCTCATTCTGCACATCAAACTTATTAGCCATAGCTCGAGTTACAACACAGGAGGAATCTGTGTTTGAATCTATCTGTAGTTCCTCTGACTTTATTGTCAAATGCACTTTAGGAAAAACTTGTCCACCTGCCAAGTCATTACCTAACAATAAAGTGTCATGACCTCAGCCCCCTCCTTTGTGAGAATCGCAAGAGAGAGAGAGAGAGCCTTACGGTTTGGAATGTGGGCTGGTCGCCCAACAAGACAAAAGCCTTGGACATAGCCATTGTCTTGGGAGACACCTTTGTGGAATAAGGAACTGGCCTACGTGCAAACCCTCAGGGCAATGTGAGATGGGTGATGGGGGAAAGATTGCCTCGCCCCCACCCTGATGGACATCTACAACCCTGCCAGTCCAGATAAAAGGTGGGCTGCCGAGGCGGGGCCTCAGACGCACCAAGGAGACACACGAAGAAGACACGATAGTGCTTCCCGTCGGAGCGGGAAGCCATTCTGAAGGAAGCCACGTGCGTTAGATTCCGGATCGGGAGTCTGTGGCTGGACCCAAAAGGAAAAACCGCTTTAACTAACAGCAGGGATTTGCTTCGCAAGGACGACGGGCAAGTGTTCCTTTTCTCTCTCTCCAACACGTGAAATGCCAGCGGTTCCCGAAATGGGGAAGCCTGCAGACTTTGAGTGACTCTTATATTCCATTGGACTCAGTATCCCCTAGACAACGATAGAGCTAATTTTTGATTGATTATTACTACACCTGTGCTTTAGATTGAGTTTTGACAATGTATATGATCTGAATGTTTTGTATTAACCATATGTTTGTGCCCCTTTATAAATAAAACGTTCGAAAATAGTAGCACCAGGCTTCAGTGGACTTCTCTATCTTTGCTGGTAAGTCACCCGGTTACTGGGGAACGTAACAAAAGAAATATCCTTCACAGGCAAACTAGGTTGTAGTCCTACTTTAACAAGTCCTGTAACTAACCCTGGCTTTAAATTTACTCTACACAAATGCACAGGCATAAGGACACTCCCAACACCTCGTATATAGTTTACCTCACCAGTATCAGACTCATCATTAAACTTTAACACACTGTCTAACATCAGTGATTCAGAAGCTCCAGTATCCCTAAGGATTTTTATTGGCACTGGAGTAGATCCTTCTTTCAAGGATACAAACACTTCAGTTATAAAATGATCATATCCCTTCCTAACTTGGTCAGACTCTAACAAAGCTTCATTTGTATTTATCGAAACCTGTAGATTTACAGGTGTTTTAGTATGTTGCACACAAGCATCTGGGACTGCCTTCTTCACCTCCTTCCTCTTCAATCGAAAACAGTTAGCTATTACATGATCAGGTTTCTTACAGTAATTACAAATGGGACCAAACTGTCTTTCCTTCACAGGTTTTCCTTCCTCCTTACCTTTCTCATTAACTTCTGATTTAATTTCTGGTTTACCTTGATTCTCTGTGTTATTTTTCCTTTTAGAAGTTCTGCCCTAAAGAAATTTATTCTTATGGATTAAAGCATACTCATCAGCTAATTTAGCAGAATCCTGCAATGTAGCAGTGTCTCTCTCATTTAAGTATGTCTTTACTTCATCAGGGATGCTCCTTTTAGATTCCTCCATGAAAATCAGCTCTTTCAATTTATTATCATCCCCATTTACATTTTTAGAGGAAACCCATCTCTCAAAACACACAGCTTTATCATAGGCAAATTCCACATAAGTTTTTTCCACTGATTTCTTCAAATTTCTGAATCTTTCTCTATATGCTTCCAGAACTACCTCATACACCTTTAATATGTGCAGTTTCACAGTATAATAATCAAATGCTTGCTCAGCAGTTAAAGCTATATAAACTTGTTGTGCTTTTTCTTTAATTACACTCTGTAACACCACAGACCATTTTGCTTTTGGCCACTCTGAAATCAGAGCAACAGTTTCAAAATGTTGAAAATATTTCTCTACTTCCCTTTCATTAAATGGAAGGACCAATTTAATTTCCTGACTAACAACAAACGCTTTCCTAGAACCAGAAGACTGATTCTCAGACTTCAATTCCACCATCGCAAGTTCAAATTTCCCCCTTTTTATTTTCAGCTTCTAACTGACGTAGTTCCAAATTAGCTTCCAATTGTTTCTGTTTTAATTCAGCTTCTATTCTAAGCTTTTCTAACGCTACTTGTTCCAAGTGTAACTGAGCCACTGCTTTACTCACAGGGAGCTGATCTAAAATCGATACATCAAAAACACCTGCATCTATAAAGTGTTCCGTGATTTTTCTCTGAGTTACAGGCTTTGTTGTATCTTTCAAAATACCTTTAAGTTCCAACCTGCTAGCAATCTCAAATACATCATTTTTTTTTTGCCTTCAATAATAACTCCGGATCTGGTGATGCCAGGAAGTTGTCAATATTCATTGTTGCCGAATACCACTCACAAGCCAATCAAACAAAAGAATCGGGTATTCCCTTTTTCCAAAACACTGATCAATAATTAAACAAGCATTTAAACTCAAAAATGGTTCATCCCACGAGCCCCTAATGGTTACAATATAGCAACAATGGATATATAATTGAGACAGGTTTTTTATATCAAATAAAACATTTATTAAACACTGCTCAAAAAAACCCCCAAAAGTAAACAAGCGACTAACTTAACTGGAAGTGGACTGCTATATGGCAGCTCAAACAGTTCTTAGAGCGAGAAATGCGAACTCAGTTCTTTAAAGTAGTAGATGCAAAAGTCCAAATGATTTACAGAGTCAGTTAGGAGAGTCTTCCTTTGAAGTAATAAATTCTCTTACGTGACGTTACTGCTGATCCCAGTTGAAGTATGCCTTGCCCGAAGGATTTACGATGAAGAAAATAAAATGGCTTAAATATACTGACCTTTCCTTGGCAAAACCCTGCATCCAGCTCTTTCTGCTCTTTTAGCAGCAGCTATCTTGGATTGCAGGTTACTAATTCCTTCTGAAAGAGGATCGAATAAGGTCGAACCTGTTTCACCGCCGACAACATCAACTTTTCTCGATCCTTCGGCTTCCTGAACTTCGATAATTCTTTACTCTCCAACTGGACTTTAACTGGCAGTGATTTTCAGAACTTCTGGCACAACAATTCTTACAGTAAAAATTAAAACTCCACTTTTAAAATGAAACTGCATCATAAAATCAAATATGCAGCAGAATGGAGTCACTGATGAAGTAAACCACAAACTGACCTGCGTCACAGGGAGGGGTTCTCCTTTTATACCTTGTACAGGCCATCACATGACCTCTCACTGGCGGGAAAATTACATCACTCTACCATGACAAGACCATTACATCATGCCCAGCAGAGCCTCAATTACATCATGGTTATGTGACAGTCACAAGATACCCACGGGTACATAACACATTATACAGGGAGTATGTGTTTTTCTCTCATGTCCATCATATGTATTCCAGGCTTGATTTTTTTTTTAATTGATAGCTAAATGATTCCATTAGTTTGCTCCTGTGGATCCTGTGAATGTAAAGAGATTGCTGTCATAGATCATGCTCCTGTGCCTTTGCATTTAAATCTCCCTGGTCTCCCTCAAGTAAACAGATTTTGGCATTTTAATCTAACTTTGCTATCTGATAAGCATTTTTTAAAGTTACTGGAGAGACAAATTATTCTTTTTTTTGAAGAGAATATGTTGGAAGAGACTTCTAGTCTTATATGGCATGCCTTCAAGGCCTATATTAGAGAAAAAATTATTTCTTATACTGCGAGTGTTAAAAAAAAGCTAATAATGAGAGAATTGAGTTAGCTAATCAGTTGAAACAATTAGACCAAAAATATGCCTTGGCTTCAGATCCTGTTTTATATAAAAGATGTTGAAATTAAAATTAAATATGATTTTCTTTTAACATATCCAATTGAAACTCAACTCCTAAAAGATAAAAGTCAATTTCATATTTTATATTCATGGAGTCAAAACAGGTAAATTATTGGCTAACCAATTAAAATCCTTTAGAGCTAAATGGCAAATTAAAGAAATTTGTAAAGCTAATTGAAAAAAAAAGACCGCCATATTACAGCGGCCATTGTCAGAGTAGACTGAGTCAGAGAGGGACGGCTTTGGCTCAACAGGCTTTGGCGGAAACAGGCAGAGGTGAGGGTAGGTTCTGGTAAGATTTGTTTTGTTTGTTTCGAGTAGAGAGAATGCCAGGTAGGATGTTGGATTGCTCTTCTTGCAGGATGTGGGAAGTCAGGGAGACCTCTGGTGTCCTTGACAACGACACCTGCAAGAAGTGCATCCAGCTGCAGCTCCTAATAAACCACATTAGGGAACTGGAGCAGGAGCTGGATGACCTCTGGATCATTCGGGAGAATGAGAAATTTATAGATAGTAGTTTCAGGGAGGTAGTTACACCTTCTCTCACCTGGGTTACCATCAGGTGAAGGAAGGGGAAAGGGCAGGCAGAGCAGGGTTCCCCTGTGGCCATTCCCCTCAACAACAAGTATACTGATTTGGATACTGTTGGGGGGTGGGTGACTTACCTGGGACAAGCTGCAGCAGCCAGATCTCTGGCACTGAGTCTGGTTCTGCAGTGCAGAAGGGAGGGGGAAAGAAGAGGTAGTGATAGGGGACATGATAGTTAGAGGTACAGACAGGAGGTTCTGTGGTCGTGACAGAGACTCCCAGATGGTTTGTTGCCTCCTGGGTGCCAGGGTCAGACATGTCTCTGATCGCGTGCACAGCATTCTGAAATGGGAGGGTGAACAGCCAGATGTCATGGTACACATCGGTACCAACGACGTAGGAAGAAAGAGTGAGGAGGTCCTGAAGAGTGTATAGAGAGCTTGGTAGGAAGTGAAAAAGCAGGACCTCGAGGGTGGTAATCTCAGGATTGTTACCTGTGCCATGTTCCACTGAGGGTAAGAATAGAATGCTCTGGAGGATGAACACGTGGCTTAGGAACTGGTGTAGGGGGCAGGATTTCAGATTTCAGGATCAATGAGACCTCTTCAGGGGCAGGTCAGACCTGCACAAGAGAGATGGGTTACACCTGAACTACAGGGGGACCAATATCCTTGCAGGGAGATTTGTTAGTGCTGTTGGAGGAGGGGCTTAAACTAGATTTGCAGGGGGATGGGAACCAGAACGCCAGAGTAGAGAGTGGAGCAGGGGTGAAAATAAATGATGTTAAAGGTTCATGCAAAGTCATAATTAGAAGGATTGTGTGTGGTGGTAATAATCTTCCGAGGTGTGTCTATTTGAATGTAAAGAGTATTGTGGCGAAGGCAGATGAGCTGAGGGAGTGGATTGATGCGTGGAATTATGACGTAGCCATTAGTGAAACTTGGCTACATGGAGGGGCAACTGGCAGGGTTCCGATGCTTCAGATGTGATAGAGGCAGAGGGATGAAGGGTGGGAGGGGGCTGGCATTACTAGTCAGGGAAAATAATACAGCAGTGCTCAGGCAGGACAGATTAAATGGCTTGTCTACCGAGGCCATATGGGTGGAGCTGAGAAACAGGATAGGTATGACCACAGTAATGGGGTTGTATTATAGACCAGCAATAGTCAGTGAGAATTGGAGGAGCAAATCTGCAGAAAGATAGCAGACAACTATAGGAAACATAAAGTTGTGATAGTAGGGGATTTTAATTTTCTACATATTGATTGGGAATCCCATACTGTTAAAGGCCTAGATGGGTTAGAGTTTGTAAAATGTGTTCAAAAAGTTTTCTAAATCAATATATACAGGTACTGACTAGAGAGGATGCAATATTAGTTCTCCTATTAGGAAACAATAGGGCAGGTGATGGAGGTGTGTGTAGGAGAATACTTTGGTTCCATGATCACAACACCATTAGTTTTAACTTGATCACGGATAAAGATAGATCTGGTCCTCGGGTTGAGATTCTAAACTGGAAAAAGGCCAAATTTGAAGAAATGAGAAAGGATCTAAAAAGCGTGAATTGGGACAGTTTGTTCTCTTGCAAGTGTTATGCCCTCAGCCCCCTCCTTTCTGAGAATCGCAAGAGCCCTAGTCGAGGGGGGGTCAACTGACCCAAGAGAGAAAGGGACGTGCTGAAGACCACGTTCTCCCAAGAAGCAGAATAAAGGTGACATTGACTATTGTCTCATGGAGACCACGTGAAAAGCCCTCGGGCAAAGTGGGCTGGTTGAGAGAGAGATCACATTACCTGCAACTTGATTGACACCTGCGATCCCGTGAAGAAGTATAAAGGAGAGTCTGAGGGGGGGGGAACCCTCAGATGCACCCAGGAGACACCAAGGAAGCACGATACCGATTTCCGTGGGAGTGGGAAGCCATTTTGAAGGAAGCCACGTGCGTTAGATTCCGAATTTTGAATCTGTGGCTAGAAGCAACGAAAGACTGCTTTTAACTAACAACGGGGAAGTCTGCTCCCCTGATTCCAAGGATTTGCTCTGCAAAGACAACGGGCAAGTGTTCATCTTTTCTAAATCATCTCTTTCTCTCTACAACGTGAAAACCCCAGCGGTTCCCAAAAGGGAAAAGCCTGCAAACTTCTGAGTGACTCTTTATATTTCAATTGGACTCAGTATTACCCCTAGACAACTATAGAGCTTATTTCTGATTGATTATTATTACACCGGTGTTTTAGATTGAGTTTTGACAATGTATATGATCTGGATGTTTTGTATTAACTATACGTTTGTGCCCTTTTTGAATAAAACGTTTGAAAATAGTAGCATCCGACTCAGCTGATCCATCTATCTTTGCTGGTAAGTTACCTGGTTACGGGGTTACGTAACAAGTGGGGTTCTCGTCCCGGATTTGAAACCAAACGGGAGGGTCAGTGAATCGGGCTGTAAGTCCAAACTTAAATCTGGTTACGCAGGTAGCCAGACGGGAAACCAGCAAAGATGGATGTGGGTGAATTTATGAGAAACCCGACGGTAGAGGCGCTAGGGAAGGCTACAAAATCAGACTTGGTAAATTTGGCGCAGGCGTTAGACCTCACAGCGGTGAAGCCAGCAATGAAAAAGCAGGAAGTGCGAAGGGTCATACAACAGCATTACGTTGGGAAGAAGGTGTTTGCAGCTGAGGATTTGGAAAATATTCCCGAAGGGAGATTAGCGAGTGGGACAGAACAGGCAGAGTTGGAGAAAGCAAGGTTGGACCATGAGCTTAAAGTAAAGCAGCTAGAAGTAGAAGCAGCTGAGAAGGCTGCGGAAAGAGCTGAAAGGGCAACGGAAAGAGCTGCGAGGGAAAAGGCTGCGGAAAGGGAGCATGTGTTCAGACTAAGGGAATTAGAGATGAAATGGGGTTGTGAGCTCCAGCTAAAGCAGCTAGAAGCAGAAGAGAAAGAGAAACAAAGGAGCCATGAATTGGAGCTGGACAGGCGAAGGCAAGAGCGAAGAGCTCAAGGGGGAGAGAGAGGGGAGGGGGACGATTTAGCTAGAGGTAGGATTTCGGCAGCCATGATGCCGACCCGCCGACCGGCGAGTACGGTCTCCCCGCCCCTAGAGTCCCAAAGCTATTGCGCATGCGCGGTCACTCGCAGCCTGTCGAGAAAAGCAGCTGAGAACCAGAGCAGTTTAAATCGGGCCAGTAGTGAATTGGCCAAGACGTTTTTACCGACCCTATACCACGAGGGTTCCGAGGGTGGTAAAACAGAAGGTAGTAAAGTAAAAGGGGGTAAGGGCGAGGAGATAGCCCCCCCCCCCTTAGTGAAGAGAAAGGTCCTAGAGGTAGGAAATAAAGATGAGAAACGGATAAAGCTGTTAAAACGTCCAGAGTTGGACGTGGTTGATCTGTCTGGTTTGGCAGAATTGTTTGGAGAAGTTGAGAGTTCTAAAGATGTTCTTGATGGTCCCGAGAGTGAAATGAGGGCAGTCTTAGAGAGGAAGGGTATCCTTGCTGTGGAGAAGTCAGCTGAAATGGCCGAGGAGGTTGTGTCAGCCCGCAGGGTTGCGCCTTCCCCAACTGCCTGGAGAGTAGCTGGAAGGATCGGGGGACGTTAGAATTTGAAAAAGGTATGGGTGTTGAAAGCCTGGAAGAGGCCAATGTCCCGTTTGAGTGTGTCCAAGATGGGGATGCACGTGGTGCTGAACCTATTCACGAAGCTCAGGGAAAAGTGGAGGTATTTGACTCAGCTGGACGAGACGGCCGTCCTTTTGGATCAAATAGACTTGGTTCGGAAAAAAAAGGGTTACCCTGGGGAAGTGAGAGTTCCCAGGTGTTTATGCTCGAAGGTGGGTTACAAGTTGATGAGGTGAATATTAATATTGAAGGAAAAGGGGAATGTGTAGTTCCCAAATTGAATGAAGAAAATTTAAAGGCTGGACTGATATCAGAAGCAGCAACCAGGCTACAGAGACAATGGCTTGGTACCACAAAGCCTGTGAATCAATTACAGGTTGAGTTGGAAGGTAAAGGGGCCCCACACGCTATTGTTATTCCAGAGTGTGGTGTGAAAAGGCAGAATTTGAAATGCTGTTTGAACAAAGAGTTTAAACTGGAACACATTGTTGATAAAATAACTCCTATGAAAGGAATGGGTGAAAGCCTATTTCGCCAGGGTGCCCACGATCACCACGAGGGAATTAACCGGAAAAGAGGCGAGGGTTCATGGGGACGCGATTTTTAAATAGCGGAAGCCGGTTTTAAGGGATTTTGACAAAGTATGTGAATAATAAAGACAACACCCATGGAAGCTTGACTGTTAAGTTTGAAAGTAACATAAAAATTAGTATTTTGCATGAACCTTTGTAGATGTATGTAAGCTAAGACTCATTGAGCTGAAGTCTGATGCTACCAGGCGTTAGCATGGCACGTGAGGTTAAGGTATTAAAGAAAAGGGGCACTGTACTTGTTACCTGTTTAGATACTGACTTGAATGTATAACAGTAGTACTCTGTGAAGGGAAAAGCTTGTGTAGTATGTAGATTTAAAAAAAAGTCCTGTACCAACCTGTTTTTAACCGCTGGTTAAAAACCCGATATGGGGGGAGGTGTTATGCCCTCGGCCCCCTCCTTTCTGAGAATCGCAAGAGCCCTAGTCGAGGGGGGTTCAACTGACCCAAGAGAGAAAGGGACGTGCTGAAGACCACGTTCTCCCAAGAAGCAGAATAAAGGTGACATTGACTATTGCCTCATGGAGACCACGTGAAAAGCCCTCGGGCAAAGTGGGCTGGTTGAGAGAGAGATCACATTACCTGCAACTTGATTGACACCTGCGATCCCGTGAAGAAGTATAAAGGAGAGTCTGAGGGGGGGGGAACCCTCAGATGCACCCAGGAGACACCAAGGAAGCACGATACCGATTCCCGTGGGAGCGGGAAGCCATTTTGAAGGAAGCCACGTGCGTTAGATTCCGAATTTTGAATCTGTGGCTAGAAGCAACGAAAGACTGCTTTTAACTAACAACGGGGAAGTCTGCTCCCCTGATTCCAAGGATTTGCTCTGCAAAGACAACGGGCAAGTGTTCATCTTTTCTAAATCATCTCTTTCTCTCTACAACGTGAAAACCCCAGCGGTTCCCAAAAGGGAAAAGCCTGCAAACTTCTGAGTGACTCTTTATATTTCAATTGGACTCAGTATTACCCCTAGACAACTATAGAGCTTATTTCTGATTGATTATTATTACACCGGTGTTTTAGATTGAGTTTTGACGATGTATATGATCTGAATGTTTTGTATTAACCATACGTTTGTGCCCTTTTTGAATAAAACGTTTGAAAATAGTAGCATCCGACTCAGCTGATCCAACTATCTTTGCTGGTAAGTTACCTGGTTACGGGGTTACGTAACACAAGGATGTTGTTGGTAAGTGGGAGGCCTTCCAAGGAGAAATTTTGAGAGTGCAGAGTTTGTATGTTCCTGTCAGGATTAAAGGCAAAGTGAATAAGAATAAGGAACCTTGGTTCTCTAGGGATATTGGAACTCTGATAAAGAAGAAGAGAGAGGGCTTGTTTCCTATGACATGTATAGGAAACAGGGAGCAAATAAGGTACTTGAGGAGTATAAAAATGCAAAAAAAACTTAAGAAAGAAGTCAGGAGGGCTAAAAGAAGACATGAGGTAGCTTTGGCAGCCAAGGTGAAGGATAATCCAAAGATTAAGAGCAAAAGGACAGTAAGGGTCCTCTTGAAGATCAGAGTGGTCGGCTATGTATGGAACCAAAAGAAATGGAGGAGATCTTAAATGATGTTTTTGCGTCTGTATTTACTAAGGAAGCTGGCATGGAGTCGATGGAAATAAGGCAAACAAGTAGTAAGGTCATGGAACCTTTACAGATTGAAGAGGAGGAGGTGCTTGCTATCTTGTGGCAAATCAGAGTAGATAAATCCACAGGGCCTGACAATGTATTCCCTTGGACCTTGAAAGAGACTAGTGTCGAAATTGCAGGGGCCCTGACAGATATATTTACAATGCCGGTATCTACAGGTGAGGTGCCGGAGGATTGGAGGATAGCTCATGTTGTTCCATTGTTTAAAAAAGGCTCTAAAAATAATCCAGGAAATTATAGACTGGTAGGTTTGACATCAGTAGTAAGTAAATTATTGGAAGGAATACTAAGTGATAGGATTTACAAGTATTTAGATAGACAGGGACATATTAGGGAGAGTCAACATGGCTTTGTGCATGGTAGGTCATATTTAACAAATCTTTTAGAGTTTTTTGAGGAGGTTACAAGGAAAGTGGATGAAGGGAAGGCAGTGGATGTTGTCTACATGGACTTCAGTAAGGCCTTTGACAAGGTCCTGCATGAGAGGTAAGTTAGGAAGATTCAATCACTAGGTATACATGGTGAGGTAGTAAACTGGATTAGACAGTGGCTCAATGGGAGAAGTCAAAGAGTGGTAGTGGAGGATTGCTTCTCTGAGTGGAGGCCTGTGACTAGTGGTGTGCAACAGGGATCAGTGCTGGGTCCATTGTTATTTGTCATCTATATCAGTGATCTGGATGATAATGTGGTAAATTGGACCAGCAAATTTTCTGATGATACAAAGATTGAAGGTGTAGTGGACAATGAAGAAGGTTTTCAAAGCTTGCAGAGGGATTTGGACCAGCTGGAAAAATGGGCTGAAAAATGGCAGATGGAATTTAATACAGACAAGTGTGAGGTGTTGCACTTTGGAAGGAAAAACCAATGTAGAACATACAAGGTAAATGATAGGGCACTGAGGAGTGCAATAGAACAGAGGGATCTGGGAATACAGATACAAAATTCCCTAAAAGTGGCATCTCAGGTAGATAGGGTAGTAAAGAGGGCTTTTGGTACATTGGCCTTTATAAATCAAAGGATTGAGTATAAAAGTTAGAATGTTATGATGAGATGGTATAAGGCATAGGTGAGTCCGAATTTGGAGTATTGTGTGCAATTTTGGTCACCTAATTACAGGAAGGATATTAATAAGTTTGAAAGAGTACAGAGAAGGTTTACAAGGATGTTGCTGGGACTTGAGCAACTGAGTTACAGAGAAAGGTTGAATAGGTTAGGACTTTATTCCCTAGAGCGTAGAAGATTGAGGGGAGATTTGATCGAGGTATATAAAATTATGATGGTTATAGATAGAGTGAATGCAAGCAGGCTTTTTCCACTGAGGCTAGTGGAGAAAAAAACCAGAGGACATGGGTTAAGGGTGAAGGGGGAAAAGTTTAAAGGGAACATTGAGGGGGGCCTTCTTCACACAGAGTGTTGTGGGAGTGTGGAATGAGCTGCCAGATGAAGTGGTAAATGTGGGCTCACTTTTAACATTTAAGGGATACTTGGACAAGTACATGGATGAGAGGTGTATGGAGGGATAATGGTCTAGGTGCAGGTCAGTGGGACTAGGCAGAAAAATGGCACAGCCAAGAAGGGCCAAAAGGCCTGTTTCTGTGCTTTTATGTTCTATGGTTCTATGATGATAGAACAACTGACCATTTGGAAATAAATGATACCTTTCGGGAATTTTATTCTAAACTTTTTATTTCTGCCCCCCACCAAGATAATACTGTAATGAATAATTTTTTAGACCAATTAAACATTCCTACAGTTCCTGTTGATAACAGAAAACAGTTGGATCAACCTATTTCTCATTAGGAAATTGCTGAGTCTGTACGTTCATTGCACTTGGGGAAGGCTTCGGGCCCTGGTGGATTTTCTGGAGAATTTTTTAAGGCTTTTTCCTCAATGCTTATACCTCATTTATGTTCAGTCTTTTGAGATTCCTGTAATTTGGGTAGGTTGCCACAATCTTTTTATGAAGCTTCTATTTCGTTTGTTCTTAAAAAGAATAAGAACCCAACTGAATGCTTTTCATACAGACCAATCTCCTTACTTAATGTTGATACTACAATCCTATCCAAAGTTCTGACTCGTAGGATTGAAAATATTTTACCATCTATCAATTCTGATGATCAGACTGGATTTATTAAAAATCGATATTCCCACTTTAATATTCATCATTTATTAAATGTTATGTATTCTCCTTCTAAGGAGGTATCAGAATGTGTGATATCCTTAGACACTGAGAAGGCTTTCAATCGGGTTGAATAGCATTATTTATTTAAAACTTCAGAAGAATTTAATTTTGGGCCCAATTTCATTCAATGGATCAAATTACTTTATTTATCTCCCTCTGCTCGGGTTCTTACTAATTTACAGAATTCCAAACCATTTAAACTTCAGCGTGGAACCAGTCAAGGCTGTCCTTTGAGCCCTTTGCTCTTTGATCTGGCTTTGGAACCCTTAGCCATTGCTTTTCGAAAGCTAATGATAACACTGGTATTTTAAGGAGAGGTACTGCCCACAAAGTTTCACTCTAGGCTGATGACTTATTGCTTTTTATTTCTAATGTCGAGACTTCGTTATCTCCTGCGCTTTCTTTACTCTCCTGTTTCAGCCAGTTTTCAGGATATAAATTGAATTTACATGAGAGTGAACTTTTTCCTTTGAATAATTTGGTATCAACCTTCCTTTTAAAATTGTAAGAAATCAATTTATCTATTTGGGTGTAACAATTATTAAGAATTATAAACACCTATTTAAAGAAAATTTTCTTACCCTACTGAATTATGTAAAAATGGCACTATCAAACTGGTTGCCCCTCTTGTTATCATTGATTGGCCAAATTAATTCTATTAAAATGAATACCTTACCTAAATTTATATACCTTTTTCAGGCCTTACCCGTTTTTATTCCTAAATCCTTTTTTGATTCTCTTGATTCTATTCTATCTTCTTATATATAGAAAAACAAACATTCTTGACTAAATAAAGTTCATCTTCAAAAAGCTAAAAAGAATAGAGGTTTAGCTTTACCAAATTTTAAGTTTTATTACTACGCAGTCAATATATGAAATCTTATCTTTTGGTAATAATTTTTCTGTTATTTCTCTGCTTTGATCCTCACTTCCTTTATCTTCAAGTAAACTAACTGACAATTTGGTAGTTCAACGTACTTTGAGGATCTGGGTACAATTTAGAAAATACTTTGGTTTAGTGAGATTTTCTCTTTCAAGTCCCATTTTTCCTAATTATTGTTTTCAACCTTCATTGACCGATCTAGTTTTTAAAGAATGGGTATTAAATGTTTCCAAGATTTGTTTGCTGGAGGAAGTCTCTTTTCATTTGAGCAATTGTCAGCTAAATATAGTTTACCAAAACCCCACTTTTTTGAATATCTACAAATTAGAGACTATCTGCAGTCTCAATTATATACATTTCCTAAAAGTCCCAATAAGAACTTATTAGACGTAATTTCTAATTTGAAACCTTTTCATAATGGTTCAATATCCAATATTTATGGCATGTTGCTGGGAATGAGAAATGCTCCTTTAGACAAAATTAAAAATCTTTGGGAACAAGATGTACAGACTTCAATTTCTGAAGAAACTTGGAATGAAATCTTTAAATTGGTTAACAGTTCATTGTTATGTGCCCGCCACTCCCTCCCATAATTTAAAGTGGTCCATAGGGCCCACATGACCAAGCATAAGCTATTTCATTTTTATTTGGATATATCTCCCTATTGTGATAGATGTAACAATGGAGAAGCTTCACTAATTCATATGTTTTGGACATGTCTGAGTCTTGAAAAATACTGGAAGGAAGTATTCCAAACTTTCTCTGTATTTTTCAAAGTAAATTTTAAGCCTAACCCTTTGACTGCCTTATTTGGTATTGTTGGAGGAAAATATATTATTTTGGAGACATCTGATTTGCTTATTTTGGCTTTTATTTCTCTTATAGCTAGGAGTGCGCTCTTGCTTAAATGGAAGGATGTCGTTCTGCCTACTCAAGCTTAATGGTTACGTGATGTTATGTCATGCTTAAATTTAGAGATCTGTTGTTTAATTTCTGAATCTAGTCAAGACTTTCAAACATTGTGGGGACCATTTTTGAACTGTATTTTCAAAACCTTTGATTTGCTGTTAAAGTACAGATGTTGGCTAATAACATATTTCAATATATGATGAGGATTTTTTTCCTTTTTTCTTTCTTTACCAAACAGCTTCAATCTTGGTAGTGGACTTAGATTCTTTTTTTTGTATAATAAAATTATCACATTTCAATATAATGATTTAATCTAATTTACATGAATATAGGGTAATGAGATTGCAAGTGTGATTCAAATATAATGTATGTGTTATTATTTTATGTTTTTTGAATTATAATATATATCTTCTGGTACTCTGTATTCTTCTATGTAGAAATTAATAAAAATATTGAAAGAGAATTCAATGTTCATGCCAAGGGGCTGGAGACTACCCAGACAGTATATGAGGTGTTGCTCCTCCAACCTCAGTTTGACTGTTCATTTCCACGGATGCTGCCCGACCTGCTGAGTTCCTCCAGCATGTTGTGCATATTCCTTTCCTTGCTCCAGGGTTCCGAACATGTCTAGCAATGTCCGGTTGAACCTGCTGGGCTGGGGATCACCCAGAGGGTGATAAGGCATAGTCCTAGACTTCTTGACTCCAAGCATGCTCAATAGTTCATGTATGAGCATACTCTTGAAATCCCTTGCTTGCTTGCTAGCTATATTTCCATCTGGGGAGGCCATAATGAATGAAGTACTTTTCCCATAATACTTTGACCATAGTGGATGCCCTCTGATCCATTGTAGGGAAGTCTTGAGTATATCTGGTGTAGTGATCTGTAATAACACAGACATTCGCCATGTTGCTGGAATCAGGTTCTATGGAGATGAAATCCATACATACCAGATCAAGTGTGATCTGCAAATGTGATAAAGGAGTGGCCCTCGTAGGCAGCGTCTTCCTATGAATTCATCGAAAGCACGACTTACAGTACTTTTCAACTCAGACTTCATTCATGGCCAATAGAAGCAATCTCTGACCAATCCATCAGTCTTGTCAACCCCCAAATGACCTGAATAATCATGAATTGACTTCAACAATGTCCTCCGATATTCCTTAGGAAGAACCAGTATAGAACCTGGTTCCTCAACTCCAGTTTGTTTCATTCTCTCAGCAGTAGAGATACAGCAAGGTGTTTCATCTTGGCCATATCACCTTTCGCAACAGCTGATCAAACTGCATCTATGAAAGGGTCATGACGCTGAGCTGCTGCCACTTCCCCTGGACTCAGCTCAGGCAACTGTTTATAATTCAGAGCGGTCAAGTTGCAATAAATTTGTGGAATGGCATAACCAAAAGCTCCCAAATGATCCACCACTCTATCCTGCCTTTGCCTTGTCTCTGACTTCCCCATGACGGAAAACTAGCACATTGCTTTAACTCCAGGTACAGAATGCTCTCTCACTCTCCGTCCAATTCTGGCCCTTTATACACATGTTGGCACAACACATCCGCAACAGTATTCTGGCTCCATGGCTTGTGCTTCAGGCTGAAAGCACAGACTGACAACACTGCCAACCAACGATAGTCTATAGCACCCAGTTTCACCGAGGTCAGGATATAAGGATTGTTGTCTGTCCTCACCTCAAACTTGGCACCATATAGCTAATTATTTAACTTATCCACCACAGCCCAGTTGAATGCCAGGAACTCCAATTTGTGTGTGGGGTAGTTTCACTCAGAGAGTGACAGACTCTGGGTGCCAAAAGTGACAGGTCTCAACCCTGTGCCCCGATCTTAATATAAAACTTAACCCTCTTGGTTGGCATCTGTATGCAATACATATGGCAACTGAGGGTTTGCCAAAGCCAACACAGGTGCTTTCGTCAGCAGTTCCTTCAGCAACTGAAAGATCTCTTCACATTTTGTATCCCATCTTGCTCCAAAAGTCTCCGAAGGGCTAAGACAATCCTTACCATCTTTTCCTTTTGTCCTCTTCCTGTTCTTCCTTAAGAAGGGTAACTGCACAGAAGCTGATTCAAAGGGTGACTCACTTTAGAGTAGTCCTTTATGAACCTCTGATAGTACCCACAGAATCCAAAAAAAGACTGTAGAGCACTTACATTCTTGGGCCTTGGCCATGTGGTCATCGCCTCTATCTTTGACAGATCCATAGCTATTCCATCTGTGAGACTATGTGTCCAACATAGTTGACAGATGTCTTGCAGAACAGGCACGTGTCCAGTGACAGTTTTAACTCTTCAGCTTTCAGGGAGCCTAACACCTTCAGTAGCCTCACCTTGTGTTCTTTCAGAGAGTTCCTGAACATTATGGGATCATCCAGGTACACCAGCACCTTAAGCAAGTTCATATCCCCCACCATTTTCTCCATGACATGCTGGAAAGTAGCCGGGACTGCTGATATGCCCCAGGGCATCCTTTCAAACTGCTGAAATCCAAGTGGATTTATGAATGCCTTTTCCCCTTATCAGCCTCACTCATGGGTATCTGATAATACCCACTCCTCAGGTCCAACACACTGAACCACTTCGCTGGACTCAGGCAGGCCAGTGCATCCTCGATCCTCAGAACAGTATTCTGGTCGGGGACAGTGTGTCGGTTCAGAGCCCGATAGTACACACACATTTGCACCTTCCTTTTCTTCTTCCTCATGCCCACTGTGGGGAATGCATAGGGACTCCTGGATTCAGCTTCTGCAGACTGTCAAATGTCCTCCACTTCGGCATGTGCCAGTCGCCACTACTTTTCTCTGAACAGGATGTCCTCTGTCGCCCGGATAGTGTGGCAAGTGCTCTTGGAGCATCCCGCATCAAACTTGTCAGTAGGAAAGATATCTTAGAATTTCAACAACTTCTCTGTCAATCTCCTCTTCCAACCTCCAGGTACCAGGAAGTCATCAAAGTTGAATGACAGCTGTCAACTTTCCCTTTTCAGGAGATGGTTTCTCTCCTGCTTGACACACAGGAAAACTAGATATCACAGTCACTGGAGAAAGGTGTGCCATTATCATTCTCCTTCTGAGGGTGACCTCTCTCTTCGAGGTGCTCCTGACAATCACTGCTATCCTGTTTACCTGTACAACTGATGGCTTCTGCAGGTCGGACCTCAGCAGTACCCCAGCAGGTAACCTCTTCATGGTTTTCCGGAGCATCTACCAGAAGACCTCAGCATCAGGCACTCTGGGAAATTTGGTGTTTCCCATCACTCCATCTACTTCCCCAGGCTGTAACAGGACAGGTTTGGACTGGGTGTACCACACAGTTCCTCATTTGTGGTCATCATCCAGCCTAGGATGGGCTTGCACTTCCTCAAAAACAACTCTGAACACTGGGTGAATGGACAAGGTTTTCAGAAAGCTCTCCCAACTTTCCCCTTGCTGGCTCCCACTAGCCTCCTCACAATTTGTTCCTACAAGAATTGAAGCTTCGTCTTTCTTGACTGAATCTGGACAAACCAATACTAATCAAGTACTTCAGCTACTCCCATATCTGCATCTAAAAACTCCAGCTTCAATGATAAGAAGCCATCATACATGTAGTCATCAGTACTAAGACCTCAAAGCTTTAGGGCACTGAGTTGGGTCAAATACCAGTTGCAGAAGGATCTGTACAGCAGAGTAACCCAAGAACCTGTGTCAAGTATGGCTCTTGCATAAATACCTTTGACCTGTAGCGATACACTGGAGCTTGGCCCCAGTGAACCTTCAGGAATAGGGTTTTTCACTTTAGCTTTTTTCCTTGATACCTTGATTGGAATATGTTCCCCCCGCCAAAAAAAAAAACATCAGGCTGTTCGCTCACTGGGTCTCTCCAAAGTTTCCTGACTTCCGCTTCTGTTTATGCAATCATGGGCTCATCTTTCACACTCCCATCTGGTGTCCCTCCTCACCACAGTTGTAACAGACAATACTGCTTGCTCCCCTTTTCAAGGGACCCCATTCAATAGCAGCCTCTGCTTAGTATGGTCCATCAAGTGAATCTGGCTCCTGATTGGCTTTGTCATGCTTGGTGACAGCACCCACAGTTATCAACTGAGATACCTCAACTCTCAAATCTTTCATGAACTCCTGTAACACCCCTGGTTGTGGGGTATCAAGAGTCACTTCAGCAACAGAAGCTACCACTGAGGACTGTACCCTGCTGACAGAGACCTCCCACTCCTCCATCACATTTTCTTCCTCTCTTACTTCAATGATCAGTTCAACAAATGAGGGAGAGGAGGTGTGTCTTACGGGACATTCAGAGGCTTAAAGTGATCATGTTCTGTGACTGTACACCTTCACCACTTGGTCCATTCTTAATTGATTCACATCAGCCAGTTAAATGGCCCCTTTACACCACAGCCAACACAGTTGTCTCTCTTGTTGAATAATGTAGGCAGTAAGTTGCTCTCTTTTCTCCTAAAACATGCTCCAAAATCCCATTATTAGCTCCATTGGGCCTCCCATCACGCCAAAAATGTTTCTATTGCTTGCTTGTACCCTGCAGAAGTAGCTAAGGGTTCTCTGCCTCTAAGGACCTCACTGCTTCAGCAGCTGGACCTTTTAGACTCCTTACCAGTCACTGTCTTTTCACATTAGTGGAAGCTATGGAGAGGGTGCAGAGGAGATTTACCAGGATGTTGCCTGGATTGGAGAACAAGTCATATGATGCAGGGTTAGCAGAGCTGGGACTTTTCTCTTTGGAGCGTAGAAGAATGAGGTCTACAAGATTATGAGAGGCATAGATAGGGTGGATAGTCAGTACCTGTTTCCCAGGGCACCAATAGCAAACACCAGAGGGCATATGTACAAAATTAAGGGAGGGAAATTTAGGGAAGACATCAGGGGTACGTTTTTTACACAGAGGGTGGTGAGTGCCTGGAATGACTTGCCAGGGATGATGGTGGAGGCTAAAACATTAGGGGTATTTAAGAGCCTCTTGGACAGGCACATGGATGAAAGAAAAATGGAGGGTTATGGGGTAGTGTGGGTTTAGTACTTTTTTTAAGGATTATATGGGTCAGCACAACATGGAGGGCTGAAGGGCTTGTACTGTGCTGTAGTGTTCTATGGTTCTATTATCACAACACTACCACTCATCCAGCATCAGAGAGGTCTGCTTCGTCCTTATCTCATATTCCTCCTCCCCCTTGGGGGGTGAGCTTCACTCTTGAGAACATCTTCAGCCTACGATAACTTTCATTCTCCACCGGTGCTCTGTGCCCTTTATCTGCCAGGGACATAAGCACTGGTATACTAATTAGACTTTCCACATCCATACACTCTAAGAAATGAGCGTAACATGTCTTTAAAGTCTGTTCCTCCAGCTTCAGGAAACTTGGCTTCCAATTTGGCACCCTCACCTACATATCCTGTGGTGTCCATAACCACGTATTTTAATCACTTTTTGGACAGTAGTTTAACACAAGCTTAAACACAAACCCATTTAATCAGTTCTTAGGGCAATCATACACTGGCAACGAATTCAATCCCGGATGAGCCCCCATAATGAAACTCCCTTTTTCTGGTTGTCTTTGGAAATGCAACTTGTTAACCCCTCGCTAACAGCCACTGGATTCTATGGCAGGAACCCTACTTTCTCTGGCTTTGTACACCTACAGAATATATGACTTTGGTCCTGTCAAATCTGTGGGGTTGGGATGTCTCAACCACCCAGACCCCAGATTGTGTGAATGTTGTGTGAGTTACTACCTCTGAAAATGCCTGTTGGTATTAAATAACAGATCGTACACTGCATACACTTATAAAGAAGTATATTTATAAATATGAACTTAATCAAAGTGTTAATAAAGAAAAGAAAGAAAAAAACAAAAAGGGCACATTATAATTAAACAGTCAAATATGCACAGGTTGGAGCTCAAATCTTCTAAAATTCATATGAACTGATCCTTTGGTAGACCTCTGTGCCTTGGCTCCAGCGAATAATGTTTTCCAACTGGATTGAATCCTATGACCATTTCCCTCTAGCATCTTCTCTCTTCTTCTCCCGCCAAATAAAAAGCCAAGACCAACTTTAGTGTCGCTCACATAACCTCTCCCCTTTGCATTGTCTAGAACCTTCTCCCAGTTCCTAATTGGATGGCACACATTCCTCAGCATCCTTTATCTTCAATGATAGTCTAAACAGGCTGAAAGCAGAACAGACTGCACTTACAAAACTGCAAAAATGAAATACCTACATCATAGCAGTGAAAATGTGAACCAGGGCATTACAAATATATCAAGTGCACTTGCACCTTGCACAGCTACTACAAAACATCCAAACTTCTGTACTGAACCCTTATAGTCTGTAGTCTGTACTAGTCTACAGCACTATGCAGGGCCCTACTGTTCTGTGAAAGCCCTACACTGATCTGTCTCCCCAAAGTGTCATACCTCGCACTTGTTTGAATTAAACTCTATTTATCATTCCTTGGCCCACTCAACCAGCTGATCAATTCTCAATAATGTCCTTCACTGACCACTCATCCTCATGTCACAAACACTCTGCCCAGCCAGCTTTGCTATCAGTACCTGTCCTAGTTCTCTGGAGATGGTGCATCACCACTTGTCAGCAAAGGAAGTCTACAGGAAGGTAAAACAATCATTGACATTACAGACCACTGGGGGTGTGGGTTGCCCAGAGGGTCACCTCATATCCTTTATCTAGACCAGTAGCGGACAGAGACCAGTTGTTATCAGAGGATCAGAGGTTTAAATTCTATGACACTATTATTTCAGAGGACCTGTCCAGGATCCAGGACTTAAAGTGCAATGATGGCAAAAGCACAGCAGCATTGTGTACCTCCTTATGAGTTTGAGAAAATTTGGCAGGATACCAAAAATGTTGATAAACGTCTATAAAGATGTGCTGGCTCAATCCCTGGTATGGAAACACCCTTGAATAGAAAATCCTACAAAAATAGTGGATACAGCCCAGTCCATCATGGGTAAAGCCTTACTCACTATTGAACACATCTACATGGAGCTTTGTCACAAGAAAGCAGCATCCATCATCAGTGACCCTCACCACCCAGGTCATATTCTCTTCTCACTGCTGACATCAGGAAGAAGGTACAGGAGCTTCAGGACTCGCGGCACCAGGCTCAGGAGCTGTTATTACCTCTCAACCATCAGACTCCTAAACCAAAAGGAATAACTTCACTCAACTTCATTAGCACCATAACTGAAATATTTCCACACCAATAGACTCACTTTCAAGGACTCTTTATCTCATATTTATATTATTTATTTCTATTTACATTTGTACAGTTTGTTGTCTTTTACACACTGGTTGAATGCCAAATTTGGTGTGGTCTTTCATTGATTCTATTATGGTTATTATATATTTATTGAGTATGCCCACAGGAAAATGAATCTCAAGGTTGTTTATGGTGACATACTGTATATGTACTTCGATAATAAATTTACTCTGAACTTAGAAACATGACATCACTGGTACCTTATTCTAGGAGAGGAAGGATGATGGTGTTGTTGGTCCCCAGCAGATGGCACTGGTTATCAAATTACCGTCTGCTCCAGTTGAACAATGCAAGGGCTGCGAAACTAGATGAGATCGCCAACTTCAAGTGCAAGTGCATTTCATTCCACAGCTGAGAGTGTACTCATTTTACAGAATAATAAATCTCAACGGGACAGTGTATCTAACTTATCTTCCTGATAATTTTGGTTTACAAAAATACCTTCATTTCAAATTACATTCTACAATACTACAAAATACTGCAACAGGCACATAGAAAACAATAGCAACTATCACAATTACTAACACCAACTAAATTAAATTAATATGTTCCAATCTCTATCAAGGATGGTGTCTATCCTCTACAGTACCTAATGGACCTGGAACACCACCATGGTGCCCATGGACAGCGTGTGTTCCCTCTCCACGGATACTCGGGCAGGGACATACCTCCAGAACATTATCAAGCAATCTGTCTGTGCACAACATTCTGCTACCTGTTTCCAGGACCCACAGGTCTTTGTCAGCAAGTTTTCCATGACATCCTCATCCCTCCCCACCCCCCACCTTATTCGATACTACATGTAAATAGGGTGGGACTAAAATGCAACCAGAAGACAAGGAGCAACCCCCACAGATAAACAAAAAAGGGGCTGCATATCTATCCCTGCCCAGGGAGTATGTGATGGGGCAGTGTAGATGGAGTGTTTTCGGTATCTAACCCTCTATCCTTGCCTTGTGTGTGATAGTACAATACCATAAACCTAAATATTATTTTTATTTAAATTTGTTTAATCTTCTTCTTGACTTAAAGGAATTGCAAAGTGTTACAAGGACTTGTGGTCCTTGTTCAGATTATGGGCATCACTGCCGTTTACTGCCCTTGAGGAGAGAGTGGTGAGCTGCCTTCAACTGCTGCAGTCCTTCTGGTGAAGCTGCTTCCATAGGGCTGTTGGGGAGGGAGTTCTGAGCTTTAGACCAATGATGGCAGTACCCAAGAGTTAAGATGGTGCCTGGCTTGGAGGAGACCTGCAGATGGTGGTATTCTCACGTGCTTGCTATTCTCGGTGGTAGAGACCGTTGCAGGTTTTGGAGGTTCTATTAGAGTAGAGTAGACTGAATGAAAAACTGTCAAATCATTCACAGTGCAGCCCCTGTGTGTTTAGGATGATGGATGGACTCCCATTGAATTATGCAGCATGGGAAAAGGAGCTGATTCCAATACCTCCTTTGGCAACACATTACCGATATCAACCACTCTCTAAAATAAATTTGCCTGTTTAAAGAAGCCCCTTTGAAACTCATTCCTCTTCCCTTAAACTGATGACCTACTGTTTTTGACACCTACATCAATGGGGAAAAATATTCTGACCATCTTATCCTATCTATTTCTTTCCTAATGTTTTATACTTTTATCAGGCCACCTCTTAGCCTCCTATGCTCCAGAGAAAACAACCCCAGCCTATCCAACCTCTCTCCACAACTAATGTCCTGATGAATCTCCTCTGCACTCTCTGCAACACAATCAACTGCATCCTTCCTGCCCTGTGATGATCAGACTGCACACGATATTCCAAATAGTTAAAGGGAAGTAACTGTTCTTGAATCTAGTGGTGTTGGACTTCAGGCATCTGTAACTCCTGCCTGGTTGTAGCTGTGAGAAGATGGCAAGGCAGAATGGTGGGGTTTGTTGATGATAGATGTTGCCTTCTTGAGGCAGTGCCTCCTGTAGATACTACTGATGGTGCGGAGGGATGTCCCTGTGATGAATTGGATTGTCTTCACTATTCCATGCAGATCTTTATGTTCCTGCACATTCACTATAATACAAACAGTCTACGGTACATCCATAGAAATTTGTTAGAGTATTTGGAGAAAAACGAAACCTCCTATGAAAGTAAAGATGCTGGTGTGCCTTCCTTTTGATTTTAGCTACATGCAACACCAAATTGCTGGAGGATCCTAGTGGATTAGGCAGCCTCCATGGAGAGAAATGGACAGTTCGCATTTTGGGCTGAGATCTTCATTCGATATCTAGAGTGGGTGTGCGAAGATTGGAAGTTCAGACAATCATTCTAAAGTGTTCAGTAGAAAGCAGAGAGAAATTGGAAAGCAGATTTGAAAGG
Organism: Hemitrygon akajei; assembly: GCF_048418815.1. Taxonomy (NCBI): domain Eukaryota; kingdom Metazoa; phylum Chordata; class Chondrichthyes; order Myliobatiformes; family Dasyatidae; genus Hemitrygon; species Hemitrygon akajei. The sequence goes on from NC_133135.1 coordinate 92,901,351, forward strand.
CCAGAAGAACTTGACAGCTGAAAGGTCAATGCCCTATCTTTCTATATATTTTCAACCAACAGCATCTGGGGTATTGATTAACAATATCAACATTTCACTAGCTGTTACTCAAGACTGAAGCCGTGTATTCTACATTTCAGTAATATTTGAGCAATATTGTAAATATATTGTTTGATGAGGCATTCTTTCTTTCTTTGCATAATTCTTTATGGGTTAAATGTAAGAAATACATAAGTGACACATGTCATTACACCACCACAACATATGTGAGCACCTTACTAAAAGAAAAGTAAGTAGACCCATATCCCTGGCTGCTGTATTTTTGTTTTGATTAATTTTTGGAGTTACAAAAGATAACAATTGAGGTAACTCTCTAAAGTAATTGGTTTGTAATCCCATTACCTTGGTTTGCTATGCAAAAATTATGCAAAAATCAATACTAGCATTACTGATGCAGTTACTGATTTAAAGCAATAATGGATCCTCATAAGCCTCTTGAGTAAAGAAGGTTTAAGGGCTGCAGGACATAAAGATAACAGCTTTCTTGCTGTTCTGTTGATAACAAGCATGATTTGCATTGAAGAGAAAGATAGGAGAAAGACAGAATCATTGTGTGATAGAATGTTTAAAAAGGCAACTGTGAAGTCAGGCCGTTTGGTACTGGTGAGATGCAAGTAGGGAGATCACCAACTGATGTGGCTCGATAATAATTAAACCACTATCATTGCAGTGGTTAGCATTGTTGAGAGAGAGATCAGGCTGTTTTCTAAAAGGAAGAGTAATCAGTTGTCCGTGGTTGGCATGGTGAGAAGAGCTCCAAACAGGTGAAGGCAATGGTATGAACAAGTGAGATACTTCACCCCTTCATGATCAAAGTCTTGGGATTCCCATTTATGGACCTACCTCCAAAAGAGAGGACTGAATAATTTCCTGCCTCAGAGAAACTACCGATGGGTACAATCTATGGTTTTGTCGTGATGTTCAAACTTCTGCTCCTTGAAAGTGATTAAAGTGGGGAAGATGAGATTATAGAATGTTATAAAGAGTTATTTAAATTAATATAGTATTAATTAATGTCGGCTGGAGGTAGTAGCATCCGCACTGGAAATTCGAGGTGAGCAGTCCTGGATCCGAATCCAGCCAGCTCCTTGCATTAGTGCTGGGTTGAGCATAAAGCTAGCAACTCAGCCTTGTAACAACAGACAAAAAATGCTAACGAAACAGCAAGGTTGCCACCCGATGTGCCACAAGGCACAGAAAGAACAATAACAATAATTCCTCCCCTATTATTATACTCTTATACTGCATTCTCAGCCCCCTTATTTTATATCCTATGCACTCACAGCTGTACAGACAGGTTCTTCCCTTACTCCGTTCACAAGTTCACAAATTATACCATCAAAATCAGCCACAGCTCAAACACGTCAAGATGGAGTACAGGAAGGGGATAGAGGGCATAGTGGCATGGTGTCAAGACAACAACCTTTTCAGCAGCAAAACAGAAGTGCTGAAAAGGAAGTGAAGTGAAGCACATAGCCCTGTCTGTATAAATGGAGCCTGTGGCCAGCATTGATACATAGGGACTGTCAAGAAACAGCAAATGCTGAAAAGCTGAAAGAGAAAATTCTGGAAACACTCAGCAGGTCAAGAGGCATCTGCGAAGAGAGAAACATAGATTTAATGTTTCAGGGTGAAGTCTCCTTGTTAGAATTACAAAGTTAGCTTTAACTTGCAGAAAAGCATGGCAGGATTGGGTGGGCGGGTAGCTGGCATGACAAGCAAAATCTTGGTTAGGCTGGTTCTTATTGCTTGGACGACTCCTCAGAGTTGGTCAATTGACTTCAATTTTCCTGAGACGGTCAAGATGGTGTGTCACCTTAGGCTCCATTTGGAGAGTATGATTCTACCTACACAGAGAAGGAACTGAGTATATGACAGTAATTGTACCGAAGAGTAGTAGGTTGCTGTTGTGGCCCATTTTGTCAATAGTGGTAGGGGTGTGGGGAGGTGGTGCTTGTTGTGACATGGGTATGTCTGCTCTGGTGGTTCTGATTGGCATATTGAACTTGTTACATATTCTACTTCCGGAAACTTGTTCATCATCACTGATTGCTCATAGGCTGAGCTGCAAATGAGAGCAGCAACATTTGTAGAATCTGAACAAGGAACCAGGCTCAAAAACCACTCAAGGTTGATCAAGTTTCATGCCATCCTTAATGTCAATAAGGAACTGAACTAATAGCTTCCAAAGGCAGATGTAGAATGAAAATGCTGAGAATGGCCAGTGTAAGGAAACAGAACACCCACAGGGAGAATGTCTGAACTCTACATAGATAGCATTGGAGGTTGGGATTGAACCCAAGTCATTGGAACTGCAAGACAGGGGCTGTGCTAGTTATGACAGCTTTGACTCTCACAGAACAGCAGGTAAAAGGACTGAATGGTCTCTTTCTGTTCCAACGTAATCTTAATTCAAGATCAGTCTAGATCAGGGGTTCTCAACCTGGGGTCCATGGCATAAAAAGGTTTAGGAAGCCCTGGTCTAGATCATATTTGGAATTAGCTGGATCAAGAATTAATCATCCCATTTGCTCCATGGGCTTAAGGAGTATGGGGATGTGATTAAGCAGATTCTGTGTGAGGAGATTGGTCTCTTTTACTCCTGCACCAAAAGGAGGCAAATAAATAGCTTTCAAGAAGGAAAACAGTGTCAAGTATTCATCAAAGAACAAGCCTTCTTCGACACATCAAAGAAGTGTCAATATGTGACACTTGAAAGTCTAATAGAATTGAAGGTAAGGAATAGGAGCCTCAGAACTATAGGGTAATTTGGTGAAGAAACAGGTCCTTCAGCCCACCAACTTCATTCTGACCTGCAACCATCTATTAACCTAATTTTCCACCAATCCCATTTTATCTCCCCCTCCCACAACATACTTCCTCTACTCATCTACCCACTGGGGTTAATTTACCATAGTCAACTAACCAATCAACCTACATTTCCTTCAGATGTGGGAGGAAAGTCAAGCATCCACAGAGCCACAGGGAAAATGCGCAAACTCCAAATAGATGACAGCTTGAGTTGGAATAGGACTAAGGTCTCCATTGCTGTGAGGTAGCAGTTCAACTACCTGCACCATTGTGCTGTTTTCAACTGAAGCACTCTCACCTCCCCAATGTACAACCACTTCCGATGGTCCCTGCTCACATAGTATTCCAAGTGCCCCTCCCCAGCCTACAGAAAAAGTCATCATGTTTTCTCTCTTCCTCGTTGTGTCCCATTACAAATCCAAAGCCATTCTTGACCTCATACTGTTCTGATTGTCCCCTCTTCTGCACCTTCACCCATTTCCTCCTCTTTTTGTCCTTGAGTCCTTCTCTCTCCAGTCTCAATTTTCATACCTGACCATGATCTGTTCCTGACCTTGAATTCCTCTCAAATTCTCATGGCATTCCCTAATCCCTCCCCTCCCAATCTTGTTCACTGCCACTTTCATGGGGTAGTCCCATCATTACTGTAATATCCTCCCTCCCCTCCTTGAATCTGGACCATTTCTGAACTCTTTTCACTACTGTCAATCCTTGTCTCTGCCCACCCTTCCTAATCTTATGGCACTCCTATATTCATCCCATTTCCAATTCCGTGTCATTCTCTATCTCCCTTCCTGAGTAGTTTCCCTCATCCCCCTTCCAACCTCAACACTGATCACCCCACAAACACTGAGTGTCATTTCCAACCCCAGCTTACCATTTCTGATCTCCCACCTCTCAGTCCCCTTATCTTGACACTTCCCTGGTCCGCCCAGCTTTGCCATCTCTTGCACTGTTGGCCAGAGCAAACACTTCAAAGTAAGCTCCAAGGCCCCATCTAGACCCAAGTTTGTGAGTTTGCCCAAGTTTGTGAGTTCTCCCTGTGTCCATGAGGGTTTCCATTCATAGCCCATGCTTGGGCTGGTAGGTTTAATGGCTGCTGTAATTTGCCCCTAGCGTACAGTTGAATTCAAGATGAATCAAAAGGGAGTAGGAAACAGTTTCAGGGGAAAAGGGAAATAAGGAGAAGATGGAAACCAAATGATGGGATTGCTCTCCTGTGAACAGAGGGTATTGAGACAATGGGCCTTAATAATTAAGTAGGCAAACCTGAAGGATTTTGAAGGAGCCGAGTCCCAGGACTAACAAGGCAGCTGTTATTATAGAGCTAATGGGGAAATAGCCTCCATCTAGCAATGAGATTCTGCCACTCCTATTCAAGCAACAATATAATATAAAGGACAATGTGTGGTGTGCAGAGAGTGCAGAAAGGCAACTGCAGTGTCAACAGGCAATCAGCAAGGCCAATGTTATGATGATCTTTGGATCTTTGGTACAGAGGAATTTGGAGGCAAGACATGCTGAGAGAAAGCAAGCCTATGCTAGGGCCACAGTTGCTCCACTGTGTGCAGTTTTGGTTTCCGCATTCAAGGAGGGAATCCTAGGTCTTGGTTCACCAGCCTGAGTCCTGGGATGAGAGACTTGTACAAGAAGAAAAGCTTAAGTTAGACATGTCAACACTCATAGGAGGCTGGCACAATGAAAGGGAATATCAGAAGGATATTGGGGATTCTAGGCAGATTAGAGAGCATAGAACTTAATACAGTATACCCCAGAAATCCAGGAATAGGCCTTTTGACCCACAATGTCTATGCCAATTATGTTGCCAAATTAAACTAAATCTCTTCTACCTGAACTTGATGCACAACCCTCCAATTCTTGCATATTCACTTGTCCATCCAAAAGCCATTTGAACATTAGTACTGTATCTGTCTCCACAACTATCCCCGGCAGTCCATCCCAGGCACCTGACATTCTCCATTTAAAAATTTGCTCAGCACAAATCCTTTAAACTTACCCACTCTTACATTAAAGCTATGCCCTCTTGTATCTGACACTAGAATTAAAATTTCAACTACCTACCCCATCTATTCCTATCACCATTTTATAAGTTTCTGTCAGGTTTCTCCCCAGTGCTCCAGAGGAAACAAACCAAGTTTGTTGAGTCTCTCCTTACAGCCCAAACCATTGAATCCAGACAATATCTTGCTGTCCTCCCCAAAGACTCCACATCATTGTTGCAATGAAGTGAACAGATCTGCTCACAATACCTTAAGTGCATCTGAACCAAAGTTTTCTACAACTGCAAAGTGACTTCCTGACTCTTACACTCGATACCCCTAGTGATGAAGGCTAGCATGCCACATACATTCATTACCACTCTATCTAGTTTCATTGCCCCTTTTGGGAAGCTATGGACGTGAACCTCAAAATCTCTCTGTTACAGATCCTACCATTTACTTTATAGTTTCACCTTATGCTGATGCAGGTTTCAACCTGCAGAAAAGGAATTCCCTTTCTCCCACAAATTCAGCTCAACCCACTTGCTCCTCCAGCAAATTGTTTCTTTTTTTCAGAAATGTTTGAGTGCACAAAACAGAAAAACGGTGTTTTTAAAATTGTGGCATACTAGTAGATGTTGAAATTCAAAGGAACCTGTCTGTCCTTGTGCACACGGCACTGAAAACCAACATGCAATTATAACTGCTAATTCAGAAGGCAGATTTATATTAACATTTATTTCAGGAGGATTTAAGTAATAGAGTGAAAATGCCTTTCTGCAATGTTATTAGATCTAGGAAAGATCACAACTGGAGGATTGTGTACAGTGTTATGCCTGCAGCCCCCTCCTTTGTGAGAATCGCAAGATCACTGTTGGATTGGGTCAGGGGGCCCAGGAAATGAGAGAGAGACGTGCGGAATGTCTCGTTCCCCGATGATGTAAATCTACGGGACATGGCCATTGTCTCTTGGAGACAAATTTGTGGATTGAGATACTATGCTACGTGAACGCCCTCAGGCAAAGTGGGCTGGTTGAGGGAGAGATTGCATCACCCCAACCTGATTGACATCTACGACCCTGCGAGTCAGAAACGCTAGCGATCCCGTAATAGCGGGAAGCCATTTGAAGGAGGCCACGTGCGTTCAGTTCCGTTGCCTGGGACAGGTGGCTGGTACCACGGAAAATGGCTTTTAGCTAGCAACGGGGAAATCAACTCCCCCGACTCAAAGGATTGGCATCATAAAAGACCTGGGCAAGTTTAAAACCGTCTCTCTCTTAAACCCAAAACGTTGCAGCTTGAACAAACTAACAGTGACTGTTATATTTCCATCGGACAATACATTATCCCCTAGACAACGATAGAGCTACTTTCTATTGATTATTATTATACCCGCACTTTTAGATTTAGTATTGACGACGTATATTATCTGTATGTTTGCAGTAATCTTATTTTTGTGCCCCTTTATCAATAAATACTTTTAAAAATAGTACCATCAGACTTCAACGGACCTCTCTATCTTTGCTGGTAAGTGACCCAGTTATGGGGTATGTAACAACAGTTTTAGATTCACATCTGAATCAGGATCTACTTACCACAGAGAAGAGTTCATCAAAGATTCACCAGTCTGGTTCCTGGGATAATAAGTTTATCAAATGAAGAGAATTTGAGCAATTTTAGGAGAAAAAAAGGAGATCTCATTGAAGCTTACAGAATTCTTACAGTGCTTGAATAGCAGGATGCAGAGAGTATGTTTCGCCGAGCAGAGGAGGATATGATTGAATCTCAGAGAAAGAGGTTGTCTGATTCTTCACTCGGTGTGTGGTGAATCTTTGGAATTTTCAACCCCTATGGGCTGTGAGAACTCAGTCACTAAGTTAACTCCAAGCAGAGATTGGTAGGTTTCTGATATTAAGGGATATGGGGAATCTGGAGCTGAAGTAGAAGATAAGCCATAAGCTTGATGAATGGAAAGACAGAACAATAATTACATCATGTACATGTTGTTGAGGACAAAACAAAGGAATGGTGCAAAATACAGCTATGTAAATTGAAGTGGAAATGGTATGGTGCCACAATAGAAGAGATAGAATTAAAGGTTTGAGAATGTGGCTGCAACAAGGGGAAGGGGATGTGAAAAGGGTGGTGGTTCAAAAATTAGGTAGCAGTGGAGTAAGAAGCTTGTCTTAATTCTGGTCATCTGGGCTTTCAAGTTCCAATATCTCCTCCCAGAAGGTGGAAAGGAAAAAAGGGAATGGCCAGGATGGCACTTCCTTATGGAAGTAAGGGCTGCTCATGCTCATCAATCTTCTCATGAACCAGAGTGTTCAAGGTTTAGAACTCTTAAGGTTTGAGTTCCCCTTAACAAAGAGTTGTTATAGGTTTTATAGCCTGAGTGTGGAACAGGGTACTGTTCTATCCACTCCACACTGCATTCATTCTATATCAATAACCAGGAGCACACCAGCTGTTTGCAACAAGTGGAACAATTTATTTGCATTATGCATTAACAAATACAAATTCAAAGCCCAACAAACCTACACCTCATTACTGTGTGTGCCCTAACCTGGCATTATTTGTAGTTCAAAATGATGCATTACCCCAGTATTGATTGCAGAACATGAAAATACAAAGAATTTAAATTAATTACAAATGGTTCTATTGCAGTGAGAAAATAAAAGCAGAACATCTCTGTGGTATTATACAGTGAAAAACAACATGCTAAAGTTACACGATTCTTTTGAAATAATGAACACTCCCACTCAAAACTAATTTAAACCTGTCTTCTTAATTGTACCAGAAGAATAAAATATAATTGCTTGCCCTTTGGAAGCTTCTTGTGAAAGGTGATGTGTAAAGCAGTGGGCTTCTGAGGCAGCTCTCCATGGTCCTGATATATTTATTTTTACCACTGCTACTGTAACCCTACTACATGCTCCCAGTCTGACAGTCGAGGTTCCTACTGCAACCCCTTGCCCAACTCCCTGCAATCTTTCTCCTCCTCTAGCTGTAGCGTGCTGAACAGTTTCCCTTTCCTCTGCTCCATTTCTGTTTACTGTGGATTTTTTAGTATAAAATAAGTATGCCTCATTTAACTTGTCTGAACTTCAGTAGACTTTGCAGATGGCTGACCTATAAAAGTAGCCATAGTGGGCAAGATTATGGGACTGTCTGTAATGTGTGCACTGTGGAAAATTGGAGAAAGCAGAGGAAAGCAAAATTCTAGGGGTTACAATGCTAAGATTTCAGAGCCTCTTAACCTTCCACCAAGTCAATCACTCTCCAGTGAAGTGGTTGCTTTCCACATCACCTAAAGAGTTAGCCATGAGCACAAGATAAAAACAATGGGAACCAAGAGTCCTCCACTCAGTCACCACTAAACCCAAGAAGCTATCAGAAATGTGGGTTGTTCAGCACAAGCAAGAGATTCACACAGAAATGGAGCACTGCTAGTAGGACAGAATTCCACTTGTGACACGGAGCTTAGCAAACAACTGTCAAATTGGATTCACATGCCAGTGAGAGTCAGAATTACACATGGTATTCATGACAATTTTTGGTTCATTGTTTATCTCCCCACCCTCTCCCAACCCACTCCCCTCCTGTCTTTTCCCTCCCCCGTCCCCTGTACAAGAGCATTCACACTTAAATGTTCGAACGATTGCTACAAAAAGCAAGAATTAACTCTGGAGTGGGGAAATGTGTGAGGAACATTTCTGTAAAGCTGCAAGGAGACCTATGATCTTTTTATAATGTTTTTAACCTTTAAACGTCCTTTCTGTCCTTTCACTTGCCTTTTATTTGGTTACTTTGATGGTCTTGGTGGATGTGCTTGATGACATGACACTGTGGTGCAATATCTACTGGGAATCTTTGGCCCATCACTGGTCTCAGCGGGGAAGGAATATTCAAGTGGGAGCATAAGTATCAAAAGGAGTAAACCACCTGACTGCCAATCCATCCAACCCCATCTCTGCATTAGCTGCAGATGGCATGCTTCTGCTTCCACTTCCCTGCACTACTTCTGAGTAAATGGCAAATGTTGGAGAAGGGGGAAGGTGATTGGTGAGGGTTTGATCCTATGTTTAGCAGAAGTCAATGGAGAGAATTGTTGGGCTTGGGGGCAGAGGTTGGCTATAAACCGACTGTACTGCAGGATACTGGCCAGCATCCAGGCACAGAAGGTTAACACAATGTGTTCCAGGTCACTGACAATGCAAGGTCCCATTGGCTGTTAAGGAAGGTCGCATTGCTGAGAAAAAGCTTCAAGGACAGGCAGGATCAAAGCATCTTATTGCCAGCAAAACTGATGAGTCACTTGTTGGCAAAGAAGAAGGACCAAACTGTAGGCCAGTCGTGAGAGGCAAAAGTCATACAATACCTGCAGCCCAGTACACAATGTCACCAGAAAGTCTTAACTCTTCTTAATTAACCTAAATGGTTTTCCCAGGCACCTACTTTCTCAGTAGGTTTGGGAAGTATGACTGCAGTAGCTTGGGTCAGTAACTGTTGTGCATTTTGTAGATGGTGCACACTGCAGGCACTGTTCACTGGTTGCAGAAGGGATGAACATTTAGGGTGGTAGATGGGTGCAATTCAAGTGGGCAGCATTGTCCTGGATGGTGTCAAGCTTCTTCAGAGTTGTTTGGAGTTGGATTTATCCAGGCCAGTACTTCTGTACCCGGACAGAAAAAAGACTGAAAGGACTGTCTCAATTAGCCAGCACCCAATAAAAACAGAAAGCTGATTGGGTGTTTAGGTGAGTTGCCTCACTGACCCACCCCTCCCTCTGGACATCCTCCACCCCTCCTCCTTTCCCTTTGTCTGATTGGCCCTATGGTGAGGAGATCAGTTGGAGGTATCAGACTGGGCACTTCCAGGACCTTCCGTTGGTGAAGTCACTGAGGATGGAGTGGCTGCATCTTGCCAGCTACCATTGGTCTGCAGAGAGAAAGAAACATCAAACATGAGAGAAAATCAAATCCTAAATGTCAGCAGTATCAACAGTCAAGAAATCATACCGATGAAGTATTTAAAATGGTCCTACAGAAATAGCTTTGTAACAGTTCAGATTCACCATTTCCTGTTGCCCCAGCAATGTACAGGATTTACTGAAGGCTATCTATACCCTAGACCTCTTGCTTCACTAAAGTTGTGAATGACTTAGTTCACTAGAGCATAGGAGAAGGAGTGATCTCACAATATCATGAAGTTAATATACAGTCTTTTTTCCCAGTGTTAGGGAATCAAGAATTAGAAGGTATTGGGTTAAAGTGAGAGGGGGAAGATTTGATAGGAAGCTAAGGTGGTCAGTATATACTGAATGATGTGCTGGCTGAGGAAATGGTTGAGGTAGGTACATTAACAACCTTTAAAAGCTACTTGGACAGGTATGTGCATTGGTAAGGTTTGGAATGATATAAGCCAAACATGGGCAAATGGGACCCACTTCGATGGGCATCCTGGAACAGTTGGGCTGAGGGCTTGTTTCTGTGCTGTATGACTCTACAACTATACTTGTAACCTACTGAGATGTAAAAGCTGCAAAGCCCAAAAGTTTGGTGGAATCCTGAACAAGGGGACAGAGTTTCAGGAGGCTGGTCATTTAAAACTGAGGTACATGGACATTTTTTCTTGCAGATGATAACAAATGTTGGAGATCTCAGCCACAGAGTTGGATTTAAATTGGAGGTGGGTATATTTTCAAGGATCAGAGAATTGAAGGTTATGAGGATCTGACAGAAGGGGAAATGAGGCCGAGGGTGGATCAGCCACGTTTGCACTGAATGCCGACTTGTGATCAGTTAGTCTCCTCTTGTGTTTTTTTTTTACTGGAGATCTCTTAATCATCCTTGGTGCTGGATTGTTGGATGTTATGTTCTGCAGGAATACAGGATCATAAAGGCAGGAGTCTACCATTTAGCCTCTTGAGCCAACCCTCTCAACTTCGCACTGCCGTGACTTCTCGATCACATGCTCTGATCTCTGAAATGAACCTTAAACCATAGCCCAGAGGCACAAAGCCAATGGAGACACATTTGCAGAATGGACAGTTCCTGAGTTGGCCTTCAGTGTCCACACCCTTTCTCCTTAACTGCTACCTCTTCCAATGAAACTAAGCATTTCATTTAATGTTAAACACCACAGCAATATTTGTATATGTAGTTAACACACAAAAAAACACTGCAAATCCCTTTACTAGTAATACATGGAACAACCCCACACACTGTGTAAAGGAAAGGTGGTGCAGGTGATTACAATCAGTAACCTTCTCCCTCTGGGCCTTTGCATCACACATCTTGACTGTGAGAGGGTCTTGCAACAAGTTCTGCTGGGGTCTGGAGGGGACTTGTTGATATTACCCAGACATGGATTGCTTCTTCTGCAAGAAGACAAGGAGACTATGGACAGAACACAGGGTTACTAAGCCAAAGGTCTTCCATTCGTTCCTGGTACTTGTCAAGCCTTTGGAATTCAGGACCCTGTGGTACTGAGCGTGGGAGAGGAGAGCCAGGACCAGTCCCTGCTGGCCTGGCACCAAGAGGGGTTTCAGCAAAAGCTGGATGATGGTCCTACGGTGACATGGAGAACCAGCTGCTGAATGAAGTGAAGGACAGAGAGAAAGCATTCATCACTATCACCAACATTCTTGAGCCAAATAAAGACAGAGGCAGCGTATCTTGTGATGAATGACTCACCTCCTGATACACCAGTCCTTTTCCACCATCAGCAGAGGAGGCCAGGAGTATGATGGAACATTCTTTGCTTACCTGGATCAGTGTAAGTCCATCAACTCCCAAGAACCTTGTGGGACAAATTAGCCCACCTGACTGGCATCCTATCCATCCGGAATAGTAATTCCCTCCATCACTAATACACAATAGCTGCAGTGTGCACTCTGTCACTCACCCAGATTCTCCTCCAAGTCACACACCTTCCCAATTTAAAGTTATTTTATGATCCTTCATTGATGCTGTGTCTAAACCTCAGAAAGCCCTCCCTAACAGCACTGCAAGAGCACCTTTGCCAGAAGTACTGCAGCAGACCAAGAAGGCAGTTTACCCCATCACCTTCTCAAGGGAGATTTGGGGACAAGAATGAGATGCTGGTCTTGCTAGCAATACCACTAAAAACTGAATGAAAGAGAAATCCTTGAGGCCTCTCCTTGGTGCTCTTGGAGCCGTTCCAATGAGGAAGTGTGGGTGTATTTTTGAGCTGAATGATAAATAATGTTGGTAAAGGTAAAGGCTCTACCTTTCCTTTCCCTGTGGGGCTGCACACACATTCCAACCCTGCACCACCTCATGGCTTTGCAGACTGAAGCCCAACTCCACATGGGGATAGTGATGAGCAAGTCCAACCTGCTGGACATCTTGGTTCAGTTACTGTGGTGCCAGATATAGTGGGTGTGAGGGTCAAAGTATATCCTGATGTGAAGTAACATACTGCATTGGCTGAGCTCCCTGCAGCCTGAGACAGGTGTCAGGAGTTATGCAGCAGCAATGAAGTTGTTCCCCATAATATTGGGGCCTTGTTCATTATATCCATGTGGGCAGATTGCAACTCGAACCTCCATTCTTTGTCTTGTGCTGACATCGTTTCATGCTCTCTGACAAGGAGACTCACTGTCCCTTTAAAAAGGAACTTATCCTGCAAGCCCTCTCACAAAAGGTCATGGTGGAATAACTCTGCAAACAGCCTATTACAACAAATTACTGCTTCACAATGGCAAGCTAAGTATATGGGGCAGAAAGCAGAATCAATTTGGTGTCTGAGAGCAGGCAGATTAACGTGCACTGGGGACATTAGTCAAAATTTAAACAGCATCATTTGAGCAGAACTGGTAAATGTCTCTTGGCAGTCTCTCATCCAGAAGCCTATTATTTTATGGTAAGGAGAGTCCAAACCAATTTTAACTAATACATGTGGGCAGATATTTGTATCTGTAAACGCACAAAGACACATAGAAGACACACAACAACACGTTCAGGATACACAGATGAATTCATGCAAAGAAACAAAACACACACATATATACTACTTGTCCCTACAACTGACGGAAATGTTTCAACACAGGGCTTGTGCTGACTGATGCCTTGGTTTCACTGACCATTAGCTCCTTGGAGGCTGAAGTAATTTAGTCCCTGAAGCACTGAATATTAATAAAACAGTTCTGACTAGGTCATGGGACTCTATAGATGGCTGATGGGCACTTTCCCATTTAATCTGTTCAGTGCCTGTGTTTTCAATATTTTTACTGATTTTTCTCTAGAATAGCAGCACTGGTGATTTAGTTTGCTACAGTGATGGTAACACAGAGAAACACTGAGGAGAAATTACAGTGAGTTACATTGTATTTTACAGACCATTTGCCCCAATTGATCAACAACAACGTTTCTGCTTCACTGGAGCCTCGTCCACCTTCCTTCATCACCTCCTATCAGTGTACCCATTCCTGATGGCCCCAGCAAGCTCCTTTTCTTGCTGAGCACTGAGGTATGAGGGGAAAAGCCCTGGAAGGGACCTTGTCTCTCATTTGTATAGGGACATTATGCACAATTCTGGGCTTCAGTTTATACATCATGGAGTCTTAAAGCAGAGAAGTGAGCCCCTCGACTATATGACCATAAGCTCTGACCTACACTAGTCCCATTTACCTGCATTTGCTCTGCAGCCTTATGATTATTCAAATACTTAACTTCAATATCGTGAGGTCACTGCCTACATCACAACCAGTTCCAGATGCAAATGATTCTTTGTGTGAAGTATCTTCTCATTGAGATTCTCTTTAAATCTCCAGCATTTTATCTTAATCTTACACCCTCTTACACATTGCTGCCAAGGGAAAAATATTCCATCTCCCCTTCTATCTCCTCTATGATTAGATTAGATTATTAGATGTGATTAAGATTATGACAGAGCTGGCCTTTGGGATGTGAGTAATCCAATATTGGAGAGCTATAAAGATGATCATCAATAAAGAGAGAGAGAGACTGCTTGCATATGGGACTCACTTCCACATGGTGAGGATGAAGGGTTATGATGGATTTAAGGAGAAGCCATATGGGGAAGGGTTTCATGATTGGTGTTCAGTGAAGGGGAATATGAGGAGGGTGTGAAGAGCTGGTTTCTATATACTGAATAACCGGAACTCTTCCTGTTCAACTTTCAATGTTGCTTCAGGAACCTATGGCTTGTGAATGGGTTTAAGTAGGCATCAGTCATGGTTGAATGGCCTCAGTGAGCCATTGAAGGTTGAGATTTCTACACTGCAGGTCTGAAGCGAGGATACAATCTACAGATGTAAATACTGAAGGGGACTGTGGAACACTCTTTTCAAGTAACTCATCCAAAGCCAAACTGCTGAAGAGGTTGGGGATCTGAAACAAAACTGTAAAAGCAGGAACACACACAAAATGCTAGTGGAATGCAGCAGGCCAGGCAGCATCTATAGAAAGAAGCACTGTCGACGTTTCGGGCCGAGACCCTTTGTCAGGACTAACTGAAAGAGAAGATAGTAAGAGATTTGAAAGTAGGAGGGGGAGGGGGAAATGCGAAATGATAGGAGAAGACCAGAAGGGGTGGGGTGAAGCTAAGAACTAGAAAGGTGATTGGCAAAAGAGATACAGAGCTCGAGAAGGGAAAAGATCATGTGTCGGGAGGCCTAGGGAGAAAGAATGGGGGAGGGGAGCACCAGAGGGAGATGGAGAACAGGCAGAGTGATGGGCAGAGAGAGGGAAAAAAGGGGGAGGGGGAAAAATAAATAAATCAAGGATGGGGTAAGAAGGGGAGGAGGGGCATTAACAGAAGTTTGAGAAGTCAATGTTCATGCCATCAGGTTGGAGGCTACCCAGACAGAATATCAGGTGTTGTTCCTCCACCCTGAGTGTGGCTTCATCTTGACAGTAGAGGAGGCCATGGGTAGTCATATCTGAATGGGAATGGGATGTGGAATTAAAATGTGTGGCCACTGGGAGGTCCTGCTTTCTCTGGCAGACAGAGCGTAGGTGTTTAGCGAAACGGTCTCCCAGTCTGCGTTGGGTCTCAGCAATATATAAAAGGCCTCACCGGGACCACCCATCGCAGTATACCACACCAGCCGACTCACAGGTGAAGTGTCACCTCACCTGGAAAAACTGTCTGGGGCTCTGAATGGTGGAGAGGGAGGAAGTATAAGGGCAGGTGTAGCACTTGTTCCGCTTACAAGGATAAGTGCCAGGAGGGAGATCGGTGGGAAGGGATGGGGGGGGGGGGGGGGAATGAATGGACGAGAGTCGAGTAGGGAGCAATCCCTACGGAAAACAGGAAGGGGGGGGAGGGAAAGATGTGCTTGGTAGTGGGATCCCATTGGAGGTGGTGGAAGTTACGGAGAATTATACGTTGGATCCAGAGGCTGGTGGGGTGGTAGGTGAGGACAAGGGGAACCCTATCCTGAGTGGGGTGGCAGGCAGATGGGGTGGGTTAAAAGCAGAAAACACTTAGTCAGCCAGCAGCATCCATGGAGAGGGAAAAGTTGCAGGTGAATGACCTTTCATCAAACAAGTCTGGCATTCCTCACTGAGAGATAGCATCCTAATCAGACATAATGTTTCCCAGGAGCCACCAGTGGAAGCAAGGTCTCTTTCACACTACACTTGCCACATGCCACCAACTTCAGTGCCTTTCTACTGGGGAGAAGAAACAGCCTGGTATGGTATGTCTGATTACTAGTATATCTGCATGAGACAGCCTCTAGTGAGAAGCAGATTGGACATGGTTTTCTGTCAAACTGGTGAGAACAGCATGTAAATGTGACACAGTTCTCTTGGCTTGTGACCTTCCTGCAAATCCCAGTAGATTTTATGCAGCCAGAGCCCTGGGATCCTGCTTTTAAAATCAAGTGATTTGGAATATGTTCATTTCATCAGATCTCCCACTGTAGATTAGGGAAATGTAAAGAGGCAACTCTGAAGGCCATGTGTGCCTGAAGGAATTCAATTGGGTTTTCACTAACAAGAATTGACTGCAACTAAGACAGTAATGGGGAAGGCAGATGCTATGCATAATCTATGGACATCAGTTAATCGCTCTCACTCGTCATATGTGAGATTAAATGCATCTATCTATTACTTAATCTTTAAATAAGGAAGACACACCAGCATCATGACTTCTGGAGGTTCAGCTTTTCACTAAACGAGCCAACAAAGTTCTACAGATGTACTATCAAGATTGTATTCTGAATGGTTGCAATATGGTTGGCACACCATGTACTGGAATGCAAGAAACTTCAGGGAGTAGTGGACCCAGCCCAATAATCACTCCCTATCATTGGTAGTACCCACACGAAGTGCTATCTCACGAAGGCAACATCAGTCATCAAAGATCACCACCATCTGGACCATGCTATCTTTTCACCATTGGGTAGGAGATACTGAAACCTGAAGTCCCACACCATCAGATTCAAGAACAGCTCATAGATATCTATCAAACTTCCTCACAGAAGCTCACTTTGGGTTCTGCCCTGACCTCATTACAGCCTCAGCTACATCAGTCATCTTCCTTCAAGTGCAAGGTCAAAAAGCAGGAATGCCTGGTAATTATTGCACAATGACTCCTCAGATAATGAAACTGTCACATTCAAATGCAACAAGTTTTGGACAATATGGAGGACTGGGCTGATAAGCGGAGGCAACGCTAATCTTCAAAAAGAGAAAACCCCGACAGTCCCCCATTAAAAATATCCGGGGGTTACAATTAACCAGAAACTGCCTGTTATCCTGCTGGTGTTTAGGGCAGTGAAACTGAATTGGACTAGCTATAAACACAATATGGCTACAAGCAAGTTAGAGAGTCAGAATGCTGTGATGAGGACTCACCTACTAACTCCCCAAATCTATCATTGTGATGGAATACTCTCCACTTGTTTGGATAAGTGCAGTTTAACAACTCTCAACACCATTCACAGGGCACAGCATCCTGCTTGATAGGCACCCCATCCACAACCGTTCACACTCTCCACTACTGATGCACAACATCTGTAGCATCTGCAGGATGGATTGCAACAAATCACCAAGACTCCTTAGACAGCACCTTCATAACCCATGACCTCCAGAGCTGGAAGGGCAAGGGCACCAAAAGCATGGGGAACGCCACCAACTTGAAATTGCCTTCCAAGTCACACACTATAATCACTTGGAAATATAACACTGCTCCTTCTCTACAGCTGAGTCAAAATCCCGGAACTCCCTGACAATATTGTGAGTGTACCCACACCTGCATTGATTACTACCACCTTCTCAAGGGGAATTTGGGATGAGCAATAAGCATATAACCATATAACAATTACAACACGGAAACAGGCCATCTCGGCCCTTCTAGTCCATGCCGAACGCTTTCTCTCACCTAGTCCCACTGACCCACACTCAGCCCGTAACCCTCCATTCCTTTCCTGTCCATATACCTATCCAATTTAACTTTAAATGACAATACCGAACTTTCCTCTACCACTTCTACTGGAAGCTCGTTCCACACAGTTACCACTCTCTGAGTAAAGAAATTCCCCCTCGTGTTACCTTTAAACTTTTGCCCCTAACTCTCAACTCATGTCCTCTTGTTTGAATCTCCCCTACTCTCAATGGAAAAAGCCTATCCACGTCAACTGTATCTATCCCCCTCATAATTTTAAATACCTCTATCAAGTCCCCACTCAACCTTCTACGCTCCAAAGAATAAAGACCTAACTTGTTCGATCTTTCCCTGTAACTTAGGTGCTGAAACCCAGGTAACATTCTAGTAAATCTTCTCTGTACTCTCTTTATTTTGTTGACATCTTTCCTATGATTCAGTGACCAGAACGGTACACAATACTCCAAATTCGGCCTTACAAATGCCTTGTACAATTTTAACATTACATCCCAACTCCTATACTCAATGTTTTGATTTATAAAGGCCAGCATACTAAAAGCTTTCTTCACCACCCTATCTGCATGAGATTCCACCTGCAGGGAATTATTCCTAGATCACTCTGTTCTACTGCATTCTTCAATGCCCTACCATTTACCATGTATGTCCTATGTGGATTATTCCTACCAAAATGTTGCACCTCACTCTTATCAGCATTAAACTCCATCTGCCATCGTTCAGCCCACTCTTCTAACTGGCCTAAATCTCTCTGCAAACTTTGAAAACCTGCTTCATTATCCACAACGTTACCTACCTATCATCTGCATACTTACTAATCCAATTTACCACCCCATCATCCAGATCATTAATGCATATGAAAAACAACATTGGACCCAGTACAGATCCCGGAGGCACACCACTAGTGACCAGCCTCCAACCTGACAAACAGTTATCCACCATTACTCTCTGGCATCTCCCATCCATCCACTGTTGAAACCATTTTACTACTTCAATATTAATACCTAACGATTGAACCTTCCTAACTAACCTTCCATGCGGAACCTTGTCAAAGGCCTTACTGAAGTTCATATAGACAATATCCACTGCTTTACCCTCATCAACTTTCCTCATAACCTCTTCAAAAAATTCAATAAGATTTGTCAAACATGACCTTCCATGCACAAATCCATGTTGACTGTTCCTAATCAGACCCAGTCTATCCAGATAATTATATATACCATCTCTAAGAATACTTTCCATTAATTTACCCACCACTGATGTCAAACTGACAGGCCTATAACTGCTAGGTTTACTCTTAGAACCCTTTTTAAACAATGGAACCACATGAGCAATACGCCAATCCTCCGGCACCATCCCCATTTCTAATGACATTTGAAATATTTCTGTCAGAGCCCCTGCTATTTCTACACTAAACTCCCTCAAAGTCCTAGGGAACATCTTGTCAGGACCCGGAGATTTATCCAGTTTTATATTCCTTAAAAGCACCACTACTTCCTCCTCTTTAATTGTCATAGTTTCCATAACTTCCCTACTCGTCTCCCTTACCTTACACAATTCAATATCCTTCTCCTTAGTGAATGTTAAAGAAAAGAAATTGTTCAAAATCTCCCCCATCTCTTTCGGCTCCACATATAGCTGTCCACTCTGATTCTCTAAGGGACCAATTTTATCTCTCACTATCCTTTTGCTATTAATATAACTGTGGAAAACCTTCGGATTTATTTTCACCTTACTTGCCAAAGCAACCTCGTATCTTTTAGCTTTTCTAATTTCTTTCTTAAGATTCTCCTTACATTCTTTATATTCCTCGAGCACCTCATTTACTCCATGCTGCCTATATTTATTGTAGATCTCTTTTTCCGAACCAAGTTTCCAATATCCCTTGAAAACCATGGCTCTCTCAAACTTTTAACCTTTCCTTTCAACCTAACAGGAACATAAAGATTCTGTACCCTCAAAATTTCACCTTTAAATGACTGCCTTTACATCTATTACATCCTTCCCATAAAACAAATTGTTCCAATCCACTCCTTCTAAATCCTTTTGCATCTCCTCAAAGTTAGCCTTTCTCCAATCAAAAATCTCAACCCTGGGTCCAGTCATATCCTTCTCCATAATTATATTGAAACTAATGGCATTGTGATCACTGGACCCGAAGTGCTTCCCAACACATACCTCCGTCACCTGACCTATTTCATTCCCTAACAGAAGATCCAACACTGCCCCTTCTTTAGTTGATTCCTCTATGTATTGCTGCAATATACTATCCTGCACACATTTTACAAACTCCAAACCATCCATCCCTTTTACTGTATGGGCTTCCCAGTTTACGTGTGGAAAATTAAAATCTCCCACAATCACAACCCAGTTCTTACTACAAATATCTGCTATCTCCTTGCAAATTTGCTCCTCCAATTCACATTCCCCATTAGGTGGTCTATAATACACCCCTGTAAGTGTTACTACACCTTCCCCATTCCTCAATTCCACCCAAATAGCCTCCCTAGACGAGCCCTCTAATCTATCCTGCCAGAGCACCACCGTAATATTTTCTCTGACAAGCAACGCAACACCTCCCACGCTCCCCCAACACTAAATAAATGCTGGTTCAGCCTGTGAAGGCCACATCCTTTGAAGATAGAAGGCTTATAGGTCAAGCTGTTAAGATGTGATTTGTATTGATGGATGGCCTCTGGTTAGTATGGAGATGATAAGCTGAATAGACTGTTTCCATGTAGTATAACTCAATAATTCTTATAACTTAAAACTCTTCATTCCTCAGAAATACAATTGTTTTGGTACTGGTAAGTTTTTAGACAATATTTTATAGAACATCAGCCCTTTACATTTCCTTCCCACTGCTCATTTATTCACTGTACAAAGTTGATATCAAAAGATATTTGAATAGACTACAGACCTAGTCAATTCCTTGCCCCCATCACTCTCCTCCATCTGGTGGAAAAGGTCCCTCATATTCAACAATTTCTCTTTTGGCTCCTCCCACTTTTACCAAACCCTAGCTATGCCCAAGCATAGACCCTAGCTATGCCTACTTTTTTGTTGGCTATGTAGAACAGTCCATGTTCCAAGCCTTCATTAGTAATCCTCTCCATCTCTTTCTGCACTACATTGCTGACTGCATTGTGTTGCTTCATGAACTTATAGTACTGTGCAAAATGTCTTAGATACATATACAGGTGTCTGCCCCCCCACCCCTTTACAAAGGTAGAGCATTCCTATGAAACCTTTCTTAAGCTGAAATGGCATAAAACGAAGAACCATTAATTTATATGGGAAAAATTTTCGTAAAAATGAAAATCCTCATTGTAATGCAAAAACAGGTGATTTAGGTCTTTTGTAAAAGCAAAATGTCGTAAAGTGAACATTCGTAAAGCGGAGGTCTCCTGTAGCTCAGATGTTGAAGCCTATTGCACAGGTTTGTATTTGTCAACGTGGAGAGAAGAGCGAATTTGTAAACCTGGTGAGAGCAAAGGATGTTGGGAATGGTAAGGGTGGAGCACTGTGGGAGGGGTGCAGGGCAGGTGGCAGAGAAGGAGTGCCTGTGGTGGGGGTATTGCATAGGTGCAGACACACTGAGCTCTGAGACTCCAGGCAAGATCCTTAGATTCCAAACAATTGGTTTATTGATTATTACATAACGTCTCAATGTCTTTCTGGTGCTTCCTGCTCCTTCCCCTTTTTCCAACCATGACTCCCCTCTCCCTGGCCCCTTCCCAATCTCAGTCCACAATAGAGACCCAGATCGTCACTCACATTCTCATGAAATTTGTTTTTTTTTTGCAGCAGTACAGTGCAATACGAAAAATTACCACAAAAGTCTTAAGCACCTGAGCTATATATATGTGCCTAAGACTTTTGCACAGTACCGTAAGCTGAGTTTGTGAATTTCATCAACTTAGTCTCCAGTTTCCACCCTGCATTTAAGTTCAGGTTCAAGCTCAATTTCCAATTCAGGTTTATCATCATTCAATCTTACACATACATACAGCCAAACAAATCAATATTCCTCTGGACCAAGGAGCACAAGGTAGCACATATAACTCACACACAATACATAAAGTAATATTACCACAAATGAATTAACAAATAATAAAATATATTCCTGAAGACTGATATTCAGCATTAGAAGCATTAATGACACAATTAAAAAAGTAAGCAGTATAATGTTATCGTTGCTTCACACAGGACAAACTTGGGTGTTTGGAAGTCTCACAGCCTGGGTAGAAGATGTTTCCCATCCTAACAGTCCTTGTTCTAATGCTATGGTACCTCCTGCTTGATGGTAGGGGTCAAAGAAATTATGGGATGGATGTAATTGATCCTTGACAATTCTAAAGGCTTTGTTTATACGGTGCTCCTGATAAATATCTCGGATGGGTGGAAGAGGGACCTTGATAATCCTCTTAGCAGTGCTCGCAATGATTTGTCAGGTCTTAACAGTCAGATTTCCTGCAATTCTCGTACCAGACAATGATGTAGCTAGTTGGGGCACTCTCAATGGTGCTCCTGTGAAAAATGGTAAGGATGAGGTTGGTTAGGGGGTTGGGGGTGGGAGGGGGAGGCAAGCTCACCTCAATCTCCTCAAGAAGTGGAGACGCTGCTGTACTTTCTTAACTAAAGAGGTGGTGAGATTGTCCATTATGTGTACTCCAAGAAACTAGGTGATCTTAACTCTCTTCATGGAGGAGACATCTATGTGCTGTGAGGAATGGTCAGCCTGCACCCTTCTACAGTCCACAATCATCTCTGTAGTTTTGTCCATATTGAGAGTCAAGCTGTTGTGCTTGCACCATTCAATAAGATGCTCTATCAAATTTGCTGATGATACTAAGCTGGGTGGCAGTGTGACATGTGATGAGGATGTTAGGAGAATTCAGGGTGACTTGGATAGGCTGGGTGAGTGGGCAGATACTTGGCAGATGGCGTTTAATGTGAATAAGTGTGAGGTTATCCACTTTGGGAGTAAGAACAGGAAGGCAGATTATTATCTTAAAGGTGTAGAGTTGGGTAAGGGAGAAATACAAAGAGATCTCGGAGTCCTTGTTCATCAGTCACTGAAGGTGAATGAGCAAGTGCAGCAGGCAGTGAAGAAGGCTAATGGAATGTTGGCCTTTATTACAAAGGGAATTGAGTACAAGAGCAAGGAAATCCTCTTGCATTTGTACAGAGCCCTGGTGAGACCACACCTGGAGTATTGTGTACAGTTTTGGTCTCCAGGGTTAAGGAAGGACATCCTGGCTGTAGAGGAGGTGCAGCGTAGATTCACAAGGTTAATTCCTGGGATGTCTGGACTGTCTTATGCAGAGAGGTTAGAGAGACTGGGCCTGTACACACTGGAATTAAGGAGATTGAGAGGGGATCTGATTGAAACATATAAGATTATTAAGGGATTGGACAAGATAGAGGCAGGAAATATGTTCCAGATGCTGGGAGAGTCCAGTACCAGACGGCATGGTTTGAGAATAAGGGGTAGGTCATTTAGGACAGAGTTAAGGAAAAACTTCTCCCAGAGAGTTGTGGGGGTCTGGAATGCACTGCCTCGGAAGGTAGTGGAGGCCAATTCTCTGGATGCTTTCAAGAAGGAGGTAGATAGGTATCTTGTGGATATGGGAATCAAGGGATATGGGGACAAGGCAGGAACCGGGTATTGATAGTAATTGATCAGCCATGATCTCAAAATGGCGGTGCAGGCTCAAAGGGCCGAATGGTCTACTTCTGCACCTATTGTCTATTGTCTATCGTCTATTATCTCCTTGCTGTATGCCATCTCATCATTGTTGTTGATGAACTTAATGTTTCGGTTTGAGCTAGATCTAGCAGAACAGTCATGTGTCAGCAGTGTGAACAGAAGCGGGCTGAGTACACAGCCCTGAGATTGCCAGTGCTCAGCTTGATGGAGCTAAAGATGTTTCTGCCATCATGGACTGACTGTGGCTTTTCTGTCAAAGATCCATTTACAGAGAGAGATTTTGAGACCCAAAGAGAACAGTTTACCCACCAGCTTCTGAGGGATGATTGTATTAAACACTGAGCTAGTCAATAAACAGTGATCTGGTATATGAGGAACCATTTTCTAGATGGGACAGAATGAAATGGAGGGCAGAGGCTATGGCATTGTCAGGGGACCACTTTGAGTGATAATCAAACTGGAAAGGGCCCAATGTATTAGGAAGATAGAATTTAATATGACCCATAACCAGCCACTTAAAGGTCTTCATTATTGTTGAGGTTAGTGTCTTTATTGATGGTCATTAAGGCAAATCTGCTTTAAATTCATTTGGTCCATTTCTGACACCTTTTTCATCTTCCTCATACTCTCAGTATCAATCTTTCGAGACAGACTCTCTACCTCTTATAAATCTATTGACTTCTATGGCTATCTTGACTATACCTCATCCCATCCTGTTACTTGTAATAATGCCGTTCCCTTTTCTCAGTTCCTCCATTACTATCACATCTTATCTAAGGATAAATTTCCTTTTGAAAACATTTGAGGGGTCCTCCTTCTTCAAGAAAATATGGGTTCCCTTACTCTTCCATTGATGGTGCCCTCACCCACATCTCTTCCATTTTTCAGAAGTTTGCCCTCACCTATCTCCAATGGCCTTAACAGGGATAGAGTTCTTCTTGTCCGCACCTATTACCCCATGAGCTTCCACATCCAGGACAATATTCTGCACAACTTCCACCATCTTCAATGGGATCCAACCATCAAGTATGTCTTTACCTCACCCCCACTCTCTGGTTTCCACAGGAATCACATTCTCTGTCCCTCCCCATTGATTCCCCTCCTGGCACTTATCCCTGCAAGTGGAACAAGTGCACAACTGCCCTTTCACCTCCTCCCTCACCAACATTCAGGGCCCCACACCATTCTTCCATGTGAGACAATACTTCACCTGCAAGTCTATTGGAGTTATCTATTGTATCCTGTGCTCCCGGTGCATCCTGTTCCACATCGATGAGACCCAGTGTAGTTGGGGCACTACTTTGTTGAGCGTCTTTACTCCAACTGCAACTGGCAGGATTTCCTGGCGGCCAGCTATTTTAATTCAACTGCCCAGTCCAATTCCAATGTCAGTTCATGGCCTCCTCTGCTGCCATGATGAGGCTATTCTCAGGTTGGAGGAGTAACACCATATATGAGGTTTGTGTAGCCTCGAATCTGATGGCATAAATATTGATTTCTCCTACATCCCTTCCTTTTCTTTCCTTTTCCTTTCCCTATTCTGGCTCCCATATTACCTCTTCTCCTCCCCTCACCTGTCTATCACCAGTTTCTCTCCCCCCACCCCAACCCCTGTGCCCCTCTCCCTCCATTTCTCCTGTAGTCCACATTAATCTCCTATCAGATTGCTTTTTCTTCAGCCTTTTACCCCTTACACCTATCACTTCCATGCTTCTAACTTTATCCTCCCTCCCTGACTCACCTACCTTCCTCCTCATCTGCTTTACCTATTACCTTCCACTCATCCCACACCCAATTCTTATTCTAGCTTCTTCCTCCTTCCTTTCCAGTCCCAATGAAGGGTTTCAGCTGAAATGATGACTCTTCCTCATGGTAGATACTGCCTGACCTGGTGAGTTCCTCCAGTGTCTTGTGTATGCTGCTCTGGATTTCCAGCATCTCTTATGTATTGAATAGATCAACTGAGCAAAGGGATACTTGAATATGGCACACATTTGGAGTGGTAGCCACTCTTAGCTATGCAAATATCTCTTGGTCAAAGGCTCCGGCTAAGTTTATTCATCCTTGAGTACTAACTCACTGTTCCTTTAAGCTTGCTGCTCTCCTCACTGAATGCTTCATCAATTAAGGAGGAGGAAGAAAGAATTCAAATGTACCATTGGTATTAATATTGTTAATATCACATGTACCAAAGACCAAAGTATAATGAAAAACTGTTTTGCATGCCAAATCATTTCATCACATCAAAGAGAGAGGGTAGAGATTTAATAGGAACCTGAAGGGCAACTTTTTCACCTAGAGGTGGTGGTGGGGGGGGGGGGGGGTCAATGAACTACCAGGGGATGTGGTTGAGCCAGATCCATGAATACATTTAAAGGGTACATGAATGGGTGCATGGATAGGAAAGTTTTAGATGGATTTGGGCAAATGTGACTAGCTTAGATGGGAATTTTAGTTACATGGGACAACTGGGCCAAAGGGCTTGTTTCCATACTGTCTGATTCTATAACTCTGATATCAGTACACTGATGTAGGGCAAGGGATAAACAGCAAGAGAATACAGAATATAGCATTACAAGTACAGATGAAATACAGTGCAGGCAGACAATAAAGTGTACAGTCATAATGTGTTATATTGAAATGGTCAGTCTATCTTACTGTACAAGAGGTCCATTCAATAGTCTCATAACAGTGGAATAGAAACTGACAACTTCAAATATCCCAGCTGCACAAGCCATTAATTTGCAATCCATTGGATGAGCAGAGGTAATCAAGTTTGAACAATGTTGCACTTTTCTCAAAAGAACATAACCAGGCCCAAATATAACACAATAACAGCAATGCAGACATTGCTAAAGTATGGCTCCTGGAAGGGAAGCTTTGACTTCTAAAAAGAGATTAAGCAGACTGGGCCAAACTCTTTCGAGTTACTGGAATTCACAGAATTCTTATGGGTCTCCAAATGTTACTCCTAACTGGTGCATCCAAGATCTCAATGTAAAGGGCTGGCCATTCACGACAGAGGAGAAGGGAAACATCTTCACCACCACTTCCTTTGGAATTCTTTACTCACAAGGGCTGTGTAGACTCAGT